>NC_142480.1:46517500-47142500 GCF_049115385.1 Moschus berezovskii
ATTGATCTCCTATAGAATGGACTGGTTGGGTCTTCTTGCAGTCCAAGGGACTCTCAAAAGTCTTCTCCAGCACCACAGTTCAAAAGCATCAATTTTCGGTGATCAGCTTTCTTCACAGTCCAACTCTCACATCCATACATGACCACGGGAAAAACCATAGCCTTGACTAGACGAACCTTTGTTGGCAAAGTAATGTCTCTGCTTTTTAATATACTATCAAGGTTGTAGAAACTAACAAAACATCGTAAAGAAACTATGCCAATAACAATTGATTAAAAACAAAAAGTAAAATTAATACTCCTAGAATGAGAAAAAAAAAGATTTAACGTGAAGTTGATCAATTTAACCGTAGCCTTTTCAAAAAAATTATAATGGAATATATAACTAGAATTATCAAATAAGAGCAATAGATTAAAAAGGGCCAACTCTGTCAGTTCTTCCACATACACAAGCTTACATCCTCTCCCAAAAGGCACCAGTTATTATCACCAAAGATTTTCAAATAGTCAGTTTCTTTTGAAATGCATTGCACAATTTCTCAGACCTTTTCATTACCAAATTCTATATCAAACCTTCAGTATTTTTTGCAAGCTTGAACTGTTAAAGCATCTTGTATTTCCTCTGTCTAGTCTCTCACCTATTAATCTATCCAACTCCTAAATCCTCACTTTTGTTATTGAAGCTACCTAATTAAAATATCCATCATCATCTCCCCAGTCAAAATCTTCTCAACACTGGTTAATTCCAGCGTACCAGATCCACAGCTGAGGAAGTAATGTGGCGATGGGTGACAGAGCAGTTGCAGGAAAAGAGCCAGGGTCTCTGTTTTCCATGATGAGGGGGAACTGCCTGAACTCTGAGCTGCAGGGCTTCAGGAACCAATGTTTCATTTCCTTGGTCTTGTCATGTTCAGAAACATGAACTCAAACTCCAGGAACTGCCCCGCTGAGATCATTCCAAGAGTCAAAGAGTGAGGAGAGGTCATGGTAACCAGAGTCTCATGTTACAGTTTGAAGCCAAAAGTTAAGAAGAAAAGGTAGATTAGTGTAGTAAAGCCTTTTTCTTGCATCTCCCAGATGTGCCCAACCAGGAGGGTATAGGGAAATCCAAGGAAATAAGGGTTAAATAGGACCCACTATAGCATTTGCTGGTGCCCTTTCCTTCTTAGAATGTGGACAAGAAAATATTTAATTTTTCAACGAGAATACATATGGAAACCACCTGGAAAACTGGGACATATGATTACTTAGTGTGAGTCAGCTGGGGCTGCCACAGCAGAATTCCACACATGGGGTGGCTTAAAAAGCAGAGATTTATTTTTCACTATTCTGGGGGTTGTGAATCAGATTGAGGTGTTGGGCAGGTTTCATTTCTTCCAAGCCCCATCTCCTTGGTTTGCAATGCAGGAGACGCAGATGTGGTTTTGATCCCTGAGTCAGGAACATCCCCTGTAACAAGAAATGGCAAAATGCCAGGGAAATCCCATGGGCAAAGGAGCCTGGCGGGCTGCAGTCCATAGGGTTGCAAAGAGGTGGACATGACTGAGCAACTGAGCACTCAGCACACACAGCTTCTCACTAAATCCTCACATGGTTTGTGGGTATGTGTGTCCTACTCTCTTTTTGTTTTTTATTTTATTTGCTAGACTTTTTATTTTGTATTGGTGTATAGCCAACTGACAATGTTGTGATAGTTGCAAGTGAAGGGACTCAGTCATACATATGCAAGTGTCCATTCTTCCCCAAATTCCCCTCCCATCCAGCCTGCCACATGACACTGAGCAGAGCTCCCTGTGCTACACAGGTCCTTGCTGGTTATTCTTTTTTATTTTTTTATTGAAGGATAATTGCTTTACAGAATTTTGTTGTTTTCTGTCAAACCTATCAGCCATAGATATACACATATACCCCCTCCCTTTTGAACCTCCCTCCCATCTCCCTTCCCATCCCACCCCTCTAGGTTGATACAGAGCCCCTGTTTGAGTCTCCTGAGCCATACAGAAAATTCCTCTTGACTGTCTATTTTGCATATGGTAATGTAAGTTTCCCTGTTGCTCTTTCCATACATCTCGCCCTCTCCTCCCTCTCCCCATGTCCATAAGTCTATTCTCTATGTCTGCTTCTCCATTGCTGCCCTATAAATAAATTCTTCAGAACCATTTTTCTACATATTTGTTAGAATACAACATTTATCTTTCTCTTTCTGACTTACTTCACTCTGTATAATAGGTTCTAGGTTCATCCACCTCGTTAGAACTAACTCAAAGGCATTTCTTCTTATGGCTGAGTAATATTCCATTGTGTATATGTACCATGACTTCTTTATCCATTCATCTGTTGACGAACATCTAGGTTGCTTCCACATTCTAGCTACTGTAAATAGTGATGAATGAACAATGGGATATACGTGTCTTTTTCAGTTTTGGTTTCCTCAGGGTACATGCCTAGGAGTGGGATTGCTGGTTATTCATTTTAAATAGAGCAGTGTGCACATGTCCATCCCAGACTCCCTAACTATCCCTTCCCCCATCCTTCTTCCCAACAAATTGTTTTCATGGATTTAAAATTTTATCAGGTAGATGACAAATGACATTATCAGAGAGGAAAAAAATCTCAGATCCCTCATACTAGCATTTCAGGAGTCAAATCTTACACCTGTTAGGGTGAACGGTAGCTTCTCATTTTTATCTGTTTTATACATGGTATCACTAGTGTCCACGTGTCAAGCCCAATATCCCCGTTCACCCCAGCCCCTCACTCCTGGTGTCAGTATGTTTGTTCTCTACATCTGTGTCTCCATTTCTGTGTTCATGAGGATATCAGTCAGGTGAGGTTAGCATCCACACTAACAGCCTCTTCTCATTTTACTTTTATTGCCCCTTTCAATGTCTTATCTCCAAATACAGCCACATTGTAAGGTGTTGGGGGTTAAGACTTCAACATATGAACTTGGAGAGGATACAAATCTGCCCATATCAGGAAGTTAGAGGTGGTGCAATCAGAGCTGGTATCCTGAAATAAAAATCCTGCCACGATGGGCATCAGTTCATGATAAAACAGACTCAGCTTGAAGCATTCAAGCTTTGAAGGATGTGTCCCTAAGATTTGCCTAAATTGTCCCAAATCTGTTTTTATTTTCATAATCTCAGAGGCTAAATCTTCAAAATGTCATATGGTAATATGATTGTGGTGCCTTTATTAGACTTCAATGCTAATGTGTTTATAGAGTTCCATTTTTGGGTATTTGATTCATGCGTTTTTAAATTCCTAAGCACATGGTGCATATTTCATTATCCTATGTTATTACTGTCAAGTTTCATTGCAGTATGATGACACAATGTGTCCTGTATGAAAATAATTATTTTAAATGTGTTGAGGCTTGCTTAATGCCTTAGGACTTATCTGAATTTTGTAACTGTTCCATGTGTATATGAGAAAAATTGTATTCTTTGTTAGATGCAAAATATGTCCATTGAAATCTACCTGATTAACTGTGTTAGCAAAGTATTCAATTTGTGTGATGTATAGGTGTCTATGTGTTTCTGTGTGTTTGGCTTACAATTACTACTGATATGGGCAGTGAAAATGTCCCAATATAATGATGAATTGGTCACCATTTCCTTATAATTAGTTTTAAATCAGGGAGAGATAATTCTAAGCATAATCAAAATATACATATTTTGATGCAATTTTAGGTGATAGTGTTTAAAATTATCTCTCTCTCATGAAGTGACACTTTTTGTCATTCGTTAGTAATATTCTACACTCACTGACATTTTGTCTTAAAACCTTTTTTGTTGGATATTAGTAGACATCAGCTTTCTTGTGGTTAACATTTGCCTGGGGTATCTCTTTTCACCCTTTACTTTTGCAGATTCTGTCATTTCACTGTCCTTATGTGGTATTTTAACCTTTTATAGTCCGCAGATAGCTAAATTTGGTGTCTTTTTAATCTTATAGCACAATTTGTGCCTTTTAACATATGGGTTTAGATCCTTCATCTTTTTTACATTTTTAGTTATTTATTTTTGGCTGTGCTGGGTCTTCACTGCTGCATAGGCTTTTCTGTAGCTGCAGTGAGCGGGGGCTACTCTCTAGCTGTAGTGTGTGGGCTTCTCTCTCATTTCGGTGGCTTCTCTTGCAGCGGAGCTCGGGGTCTAGGGCATGTGGAGTTCAGTGGTTGCAGCTCCAGAGCCCTAGAGCACATAGCTGTGATGCACGGGATTAGTTGCTCCATGGCATGTGGGATCTTCCCAGATTAGGGAATGGAACCTGTGTCTCCGGCATTGGCAGGTGGATTCTTTACTGGGGAAGCCCAAGACCCTTCATCCTTTTCTGCTGCCGGTTGTTTAGTTGTGTTATCTGAAAGTACTTTGTTATGCTAATATTTTAGCAGCTCTCCTCTTTTTGCTTTCACTCCATTCATTGCCCACGCACACGCCCATCCTACCATCTTTTGTCTGTGTGCTGTGTTTAGTCTCTCAGTCGTGTCTGACTGTTTGAGACTCCATGGATGGCAGCCCACCAGGCTCCTCTGTTCATGGGGATTCTCCAGGCAAGAATACTAGACTGAGCTGCCATGTTCCCAATACTGGAGTGGGTTGCCATCCTCCTCCAGGGGATCTTCCCAACCCAGGTATCGAACCTAGGTCTCCCACATTGCAGGCATATTCTTTATCATCTGAGCCACCAGGGAAGCCCAAGAATACTGGAGTGGGTAGCCTATCCCTTCTCCAGGGGATCTTCCTGACACAGGAATCACAAACCAGGGTCTCCTGCATTGTAGGGGGATTCTTTACCAGCTGAGCTACCAGGGAAGCCCCATCTTTTGTCTACTCTTGGAAAATGTATACACTATTTTTATTTTTTTAAGAGTTCTGCCAATCCTCAAATTAAAAGCAGTTGGTTTGGCACCTTTTTTTGTTTCTGAGGTTGTTCTTGGCTAAATGTATCCTCCGGGAACCCCGAGGGCTCTGAGTGGAGCATCCTTTTCTCCAGAGAGGATCTGCCTTTGCTTCTGTTTAGTGCCAAGGCCACTACCAACCCAATACCATTGTAATTTCATTTTCTTAGCTGGGAATTGTCATGCCCCTGCCGGCAGCAACTATTCACACCTCAAGTTCCAATGAGGTCTCCTTTGGGTTACAGTTTTTCTGAGGGGAAAGAGTTGTTTAGTTTTGAGTTTCGGTTTCTTGTCTGTCTGTTCTCTGTCATCCAGAGCCTTGTGGAGATGAGCAGATTTCCTCGTTGATGCTCTGCAACAGCAGGCATAACAGTTTCACTCCTTTTTTGAAGGACTATCCCTTTGAAGGACCCTAATGTGTCAGGTTCATCTCCCTTCCTCTTCGTGCAATGTGTTAACCTCTTGTTCTCCCCTTTGCTGTCCTCAGGGATTCTCCCAGGCCTGTGCATTCTTATATCCTGGATTCAGTCTCCACGAGTGAAGTTTAACCCTTTAGTTTCTGGAAAGTTCAGCAATGCTGGTACAATATGCTCGTTCTCATTTAGCCAGCAACTAGTTTATTTTGCAATAGCAGAAGTTTTCTAGTTTCTAGACCACCATACTGATGGAGACAGAAGTGTAAGAAGCAGACTTTTTTGATGATGGATTCATGTTGATGTATGGCAGAAACCAACACAAGTTTGTAAAGTAATTATCCTCCAATTAAAAATAAATACTTTTTAAATTAAAAAAAAAAAAAACAAGTGTAAGAAGCACTTTTCATCAGGTTGGATATTAAATCTGATCAAATGCCTTTTCATCCTCTGTTGAGAGAAGTTTCCTCCCCTTCCATCGACTAATTAATTATTAATAACAAATTCATTATTCATTATTCATTAATAATATTTACAGAGAATTTATAGCATGCAAGGCACTGTGCATTGTAGCTTACGCGGTCTATCCTAGCTAATCTTCAAATCCTCAAAACCTTGAAAAGAAGTCATAGATCATTACTCTCCAGAGATGGGACTGGCTTCCAGGCATTTCTTGGCCAAGACCTTTTATTTCCACAAAAATCCAAACAACTCAGTGAAGGAGAAATGCAGAATGAGATGGCCTAGGAACCAGTAAGAGTCTGAGAAAGCTTCCTTAAGATGCTGACAGTGATTGTTTCCAGCTCATCTGGAAGGCTGTTAGGATTCAATCTGCAATGTACAAGACTGTAAATGCAGACCGAATCCACGGCGTTTCCCACCCTTTCTGGACTGGTGAGTCAGTGGAGGTTCCGTGTGGCTGTGCAACTCTAGATAAGATAGCAAAATAAACCTGAGATTGTAACAACCTGACTCTGCTCTTATTGAGCCCAGATATACTTATTTTCAGGCTTCCCCGGTGGTCCAGACAGTAAAGAATCCACCTGCAATGCGGGACACCTGGGTTCAACCCCTGGGTTAGGAAGATCCCTTGGAGGAGGCCATGGCCACCCACTCCAGTATTCTTGCATAGAGAATCCCCATGGACAGAGGACCCTGGCGGGCTACATGGGATTGCAAAGTGTCAGACATGACTGAGTGACCAAGTACATACTTATTTTCATAGAAATATACACCCTTTGTGCAACTGTTCATCAGCAGGAGGCTTATGCCTTTGGATTCTTCTCATCACTATTCAAAAAACGTTCCATGGCTCCATTGCCAGAGAAAATATATTCTTTTAGGTTATTGACGATCCCCTCTTGTTACATGCTATCTTTTGCTAAGGCATAATTCAGTTATTTATGTGGATATTTATTCTCTGGCAATGGCTTTGATCCCAGACCATGTTTTAATCCAATTTCATAGCCAGAAGAAAATAAAGAAGTGAACCAGCCTATCATTCACTCCTTCATTCAATCCATCCTGAGCCCTCTTCAACATGCCCAGGCTGGAAATATAGGAGGAGACAGACTGAAGTGTTCCTGCCTGCTGCAACCATAGACTCTAGGAATACGAGGCAGACACATATAAAATGAGATGTTTTATACTTTGCAAAGGGCTAGATGAAAACAAGAATGAATGAACCTAGAGAGTGTCATGTGTTAAGTCGATTCTGTTGTGTCCAGTTCTTTGCGACCCTATGGACTCTAGCCTGCCAGGCTCCTCTGTCCATTGGATTTCCCAGTTAAAAATACTGGAGTGAGTTGCCATGCCCTCCTCCAGCTAATCTTCGTGACCCAGGGATCGAACCCACATCTCTTATGTCTCCTGCATTGGCAGGCGGGCTGTTTACCACTAGCGCCACCTGGGTCAAGTAAGTCAGAAAGAGAAAAACAGATATTGTATATTAACGTATACAGGTGGAATCTAGAAAAATAGTACAGATAAACTTACCCGCAAAAGAGAGACACAGATGAGGAGAACAAATGTCTGGATACTGGGGGAAGCAGGCAGGATGAATTGGGAGACTGAGATTGACATATACACACTATTGATGTGTGTTCCTACCTGCTCAGTTGTTTCAGTCGTGTCTGACTCTTTGCAACCCTATGGACTGTACCTCTCCAGGCTCCTCTGTCCATGGGATTCTCCAGGCAAGAATATTGGAGTGGGTTGCCATGCCCTTCTCCAACACTGTTGATACTATGTATAAAACATAACTAATGAGAACCTACTGTATAGCACAGGAAATTCTACTCATCGCTTTGTGGTGACCTAAATGAGAGAGAAATCCAAAATAGAGGGGATATATGTGGCTTTATTTTGGGGGGCTCCAAAATCACTGCAGATGCTGATTGCAGCCATGAAATTAAAAGACGCTTACCCCTTGGAAGGAAAGTTATGACCAACCGAGATAGCATATTAAAAAGCAGAGACATTACTTTGCCAACAAAGGTCCGTCTAGTCAAGGCTATGGTTTTTCCAGTGGTCACGTATGGATGTGAGAGTTGGACTGTGAAGAAAGCTGATCACCGAAGAATTGATGCTTTTGAACTGTGGTGCTGGAGAAGACTTTTGAGAGTCCCTTGGACTGCAAGAAGATCCAACCAGTCCATTCTAAAGGAGATCAATCCTGGGTGTTCATTGGAAGGACTGATGCTAAAGCTGAAACACCAATACTTTGGCCACCTCATGCGACGAGTTGACTCACTGGAAAAGAGTCTGATGCTGGGAGGGATTGGGGGTGGGAGGAGACGGGGATGACAGAGAATGAGAAGGCTGGATGGCATCACCAACTTGATGGACATGAGTTTGAGTGAACTCCAGGAGTTGGTGATTGACAGGGAGGCCTGGCGTGCTGTGATACATGGGGTCGCCAAGAGTCTGACACGACTGAGCGACTGAACTGAACTGAACTGAATGTGTATCAAGAGCCGATTCATTTTGTTGTGCAGCATAAACTAACACAACACTGCACAGAAACTATACTCCAAACACACACATACACACAAAGAAAATAAGAAGGGAGACTGAGACAGTACTGGAAATCATTTTGGAGAGAACAGTCAGGAGCGATCTGTCCAGTGAGGTGACCTGTGACCTGAGAGATGAGCCGGAGCCAGGACGCAAGCCAGAGATGGAAGCTTCCAGGAAGATATTCCCTTGCATGCCGGGGTCTGGCTGTGACAAGTGTCTTGGTGTTACAGAATTCAACCATGAATGTAGGATCAAAGGTGCCAACACTGCTAAGCAGTGGAGGGGAACTTTGACTGTACCTGTGAGTCCCTAGCATATGACTTCCTCATGGAAGGCTAGATGTGCAGTGTAGCAGGGGCGGGGTGCAGGTGGGGGTGACTCTTTGGCTTCTTTGGGTAGAACCCATGTCTGCAAGATCAGCTAATAGCTGGGACTTCCCTGGTGGTCCAGTGGCTAGAACTCCAAGCTCCCAATGCAGGGGGCCCGGGTTCAATCCCTGTTCAGGGAACTAGCTCCCACATGTTGCAACTAAGAGCTCATATGTCACAACTAAAGATCCCACATGCCATAGGTGAAAAACAAAACACAAAAATCCAAATGCCACAGTGAAAATCGAAGACCCTGTGTGCGGCAACTAAGACCCAGCATGCTCAATGGATTCGGTTGTGTCTGACTCTTTGTGACCCCTTGAAATGCAGCCCACCAGGCTCTTCTGTCTCTGGGGTTCTCCAGGCAAGAATACTGGAGTGGGCTGCCATGTCCTCCTCCCGGAGATCTTCCTGACCCAGGGACTGAACCCTGGTCTTCCGCACTGCAGCAGATTCTTTACCTTCTGAGCCACCAGGGAAGACCCAAGACCCAGCACATCCAAATAAATAAATAAAATATCAGCAAATAACAGATGGTGAAAGTGAAGGTAGGAAGCAGCTATTGGTGAGAACTGCCAGTTCCCGTCAGCTCAGCCAGGCCTTTTCCTTCATGGGTTTAGGAGACAGAGTGCAGGTCTCTGAGACAGACTGTGTGCAGGTTGATGCAATCAAATTCACCCTGTAGTTAGTGAATCATCCGCCAGACTTGTCACCACCTTCAGTTTTCAATCCGGTCTTTTTCCGCCACATGATAAACACCATAGCAGGACTTGTTATCTCAAAAAAGAAGAAATCACAGGAAGTCTAAATTTGTGTAGACCTTTTGTGTTCCTGCTTTTCTAGCAGATGTTTTTGTACATCTGACTACCTTGCAACAAGAATGTCCATAAGTCAGCTCTGCAATGACAGATCTCTGAGCACTTCCCCTAGTGTGATTCAAACAGAGAGAATCCACCTCCAGAGGTTAAGGTTGGGGTTTTTTGTTTGTTGGCTTTTGTAATAACACATCAATCTTTATTGAAAACTGCAGTCATTAATGGCTTCCATGGTAGCTCAGTGGTAACAAATCCACCTGCCAAGGCAGGAGACGTGTGCTCAATAGTTGGGTCAGGAAGATCCCCTGGAGGTGGAAATGGCTACCCACTACAGGAGGAGTGGGAAACCTGGGTTCAGTCCCTGGGTCAGGAAGATCCCCGGGAGGAGGACAGGGCAACCTACTCCAGTATTCTTTTCCCACGCTTGCCTGGGAAATCCCATGGACAGGGGAGCCTGAGGACAACAATCCATGTGGTTGTTGTCGGCAAAGAATTGACATGACTGAGCGACCAGGCACACAATATTAATATATACATTTCTTGTTACAATACACATGCTTTTAAGAATTTTAAGTCTGAGCTCACCTACTTGTCAGACTGCATAAAATATTAAAATGGAATGAATTTACACATAATGGAATTGGCTCAGGATGGTCATTCCATTGCTTTGTATTGACTGACACCTTAAGTTCAATGCAGAGGTGAGACGTGCCTTTAACACTGAAGACAATGCTGACTTAAGTACTAAGACAAGACTCTTTCAGTTTCCTGCTGTGGGTGAAGAGTGGAGCCCAGCGATGATTTCTTCTTTAAGAAATGTTCATCCTAGTTCCCACACGAGGGTGAGACCTGGTCCACCGATGAGAGACCCTGCATGTGTGTGACCTGTGCCTCCTGGGAGACCAGCCCTAAACTAGTCTGAACCTGACCAAGTTCCATCTGCATGGTAGGTTTAGACCTCTCTAAGTCCTGTCTACACTGATGCTGCTTAGACGAGCCTGTGTGCTTTCTGCGATGAGAACACTTAGACCTGACCTGTACTCTGTGCACTGGGACGTGGAGACCCGGGTGGAGACCTGGCCTGCTGGGAAACTCCACGCCTGCGTCTGAATGTCAGTGCTCAGATGCCTGTGTCTGGGGCTGGGGTGGGCTTCTCTGGGTACCGTGCTCCCCTCTGAGTGGGCTCCATGGCCCTCCTGGGGGGGTCAGTGCTGCAGTGGGGCTCCTAGTCTGTCCCCTGCCAGGTTCACCTCCCTGGGGCTCCTGGAGACTCCTCGGGTGGCTCCCTGGTAATCATTCCAATTTTCCAGCACATTCAGGTTGAGTAGGGAGGCAGGTTCACCTGGTGAATTGGTTCCAGGGCACAGGGGTCGGGCAAAAGTCAATGGGCAGCAGGTGAGGCTGCTGCTGTGCTCTCCTTCCAGTCGACTCTCTCCTCCAAAGAGAACAGAGCTGCCCCTCGTCTCTCAGCCCAGCTCCCCTATTTTCTCAGCACCTCAGCGGGACAAGAGAGACAGAGCCTGCCAGAACCAAGGTGGTGTGTTCACCTCTAGCATGAGGTTTCAAACCAGCAAAAAATCACACAGAAGTGAAAACAGGAGGGCCCTGACTTCTCAGGGACAATTGTGGGGAGAGGAGATGGACCCTACACTCCTTTCTAGGGTCTCAGAGGCCCCAGGGACCATGCTTGTTTACACATTGGGGGCCCACCAACCACAGCCATGGTGTCCTGGCCGAGGAGACGCATGACCCCAGGTGGGGGCTCTGGGGACTGTGTGAGTCTCACCCCATCTGCATGGGTCAGGATCATGTGTACTGAGAGACCACACACACACAAAGATATGAAAATGGGAAGAATACATGAGAGTCACTTGTGTTTAGGAATTCATGCTTCCCGCTGTTCACTTTATACAGGCCTGTGCCTGTCTGCCTTTTTACCCTCGAGAGGTTCACCCTCCCTGGGGCTCCTGGAGACTACTCAGGTGTCTGCCTGGTAATTATTCCAATTTTCCAGCATGAGCATGGCGGAAGGGAGGCAGGTTCACCTGGTGAATTGACGGCAGGGCACTTGGATCAGGCATAAAGCCAATGGCAGCAGGTGAGGTTGCTGCTGTGATCTCCTTCCAGTCGACCGTCCCTACTCAGCAGAGACCAGACCTGCCCTTTGCCTTTCAGGCCTGTGTCTGGCATGTTTTTTCCACACCTCAGTGGAACAAGAAAGAATCAAGCCTGCCAGAACCAAGGTAGTGTGTTCAACATTTATCATGACAGCTGTAAAAACAGTTAATATCACAAAGAACCAAAGGGAAAAAAGGAGGGCTTCCCTGTGACAAGAGTGGAGAGAAGAAACAGACCCTACGCTTCTTTCTACCATCCCAGAAGGAACTCACTATTTTCCACCTTAGGGGCCCAACCAGCAGAGACCTGGTGTCCTAACCAAAGGTCATGGGACCCCAGGGGCAGGGTCTAGGGATTGTGTGGGTCTCACCTCATCCACGTGGGTCAGGATCCTGTACCTGGAGACCACATATCTGCTCTTTACCTGTGTGTCTTGTCGTCTCTGAGAAGTCCAACATCTGAACTGCGGGTGCTGCCCGATTAACCTGTGGTCCTTTTCCTTCTGTTCTTCTTGTCGCATTCACATGGGGTCAGGCACCTTTGGGTGGGTTGCTGCTCTGTGTTCTGCTGAGTGACAACCTTTGCTGGTGTCATATTAATATCATAGCATATCACCTGTCTAATTCATAGGGTCACCACTGTCTGGTTTCCCCAAGACCAAGCTCAGATCATTTAATTTGTAATTTAATCTTTATTTCATAGTGAAGTAGAGTTGATTTCCAGTGTTTTGTTGGTTTTAGGTGTACAGAAATTTGATTTCATTTTTACATAGAAGTATATCTATTCTTTTCCTGTTTTTTTTCCTCATATAGGTTACTACAGTTTTTTAGTTGAGTTCCCTGTTCTGTTATTCAGTAGGTTCTATTTGATTATCAATTTGATAAATATTAGTGTTTATATATTAATCAAAATTCTTAATTTATCCCTCCCTTCTAATTTTCT
This sequence comes from Moschus berezovskii, assembly GCF_049115385.1. NCBI lineage: Eukaryota > Metazoa > Chordata > Mammalia > Artiodactyla > Moschidae > Moschus > Moschus berezovskii. Next base: position 46,530,077 of record NC_142480.1, read on the forward strand.
TTTGATAATCAGAATTTGTTTTTCTCAATCTGTGAGTCCGTTTCTGTTTTGTCCATTAGTTCATTGGTATGAATTTATAGATCTCACCTGTATATGATATCTCAGGATGTTAGTCTTTTTCTCTCTGACTTACTCCTTGGTTTGAAAATGTCTCAGTCCATCCATGCTCCTGCCAATATCATTATTTCATTCTCTTTAATGGCTGAGTAGTATTCCAGGTATAGATAAACCATGCAGTCTTCATTTTTCTGTGAGTGGATAATTTTTTGTGGATTCTATGTCTTGGCTATTGTAAATAGTGCTAGCCTGAAAAATGGGGTGCACATGTCATTTCAAATGATGAATTTCTCCAGATCTAAACCTGGGAGTGGGATTTCAGGATCATATGCTACCTGTATGTTTAGTGTTCAAGGAAACTCCATGCTGTTTTCAATAGTGGTTTCACCAATTACATTCCCACCAAGACCATAGGATCCCCTTTCCAAGGTCACTTTTCTGTACATCCTCTGCAGTATTTATTCTTTGTAGATCTTTTCAATGACGGCCATTGTGACCAGTGTGAGGTGATACTTCACTGTAGTTTTGATTGGCATTGACTTAATAATTACTGATGTGGAGTATGTTTTCATGTGCTTTGTGTTTTGTTATGTGCTTTTGTTATTTGCTATTGTACACCTTGTGTGTACAATAACTTCTTGAATCTGCTTTCCTGAAAGTTGGCCCTGTTTGGAATTCTTTTCTGATGATTTACCCCAGGACATTTCTTGAGGGCGGGTGTCATTGACAGCCCTTTCAGGTTTGTGACTATGGACCTGCCCGAGAGCCGCGAGTGCGTGAACTGCGGCTCCATCCAGACGCCGCTGTGGTTGCGCGACGGCACCGGCCACTACCTGTGCAACGCCCGCGGTCTCTACAGCAAGATGAATGGCCTCAGCCGGCCCCTCATCAAGCCGCAGAAGCGCGTACCTTCCTCCCGGCGGCTTGGATTGTCCTGTGCCAACTGTCACACCACGACCACCACTTTGTGGCGCAGAAACGCAGAGAGCGAGCCTGTGTGCAATGCTTGTGGACTCTACATGAAGCTCCATGGGGTGCCTCGACCGCTTGCTATGAAAAAAGAGGGAATTCAAACCAGGAAACGAAAACCGAAGAACGTAAATAAGTCAAAAGCTTGCTCTGGTAATAACAATAATTCTGTTCCCATGACTCCAACTTCCACCTCTTCTAACACAGATGACTGCAGCAAAAATACTTCCCCCACCACACAACCGGCAGCCTCAGGGGCAGGCAGCTCGGTGATGTCTGGTGCCGGGGACAGCGCCAACCCCGAGAACAGCGAGCTCAAGTACTCAGGTCAAAACGGGCTGTACATCGGCGTCAGCCTGGCCTCGCCGGCCGAAGTCACGCCGTCGGTGAGGCAGGATTCCTGGTGCGCCCTGGCCCCGGCCTGAGCTGCCGCAGGGACAGAGGACGACGCTGCCGGCCCGCGGGACCGCCTTCACGGATCCTCTTGGCAAGCGTCCGGACTGGGCCGAGGATGCTGACAGACATCTTCCTCTGATACATGACTTCTGTGCCTTTATTTGAAAGAGATGACTCTCCCGAGAGGCTTGCTCTGCCTTACCCCCGGGGCCCTGTCTCAAAGACCCAGGGAGAAGAGGGACCGCCTCTCCAGGGAAGGACCGGGGCACCCCACAGCGTCCCTGGCCATGGTGGCCGCTTCCAGGCAGCTGATCTCTGGGTGGGCCAGGGAATTGGATGTCCATCGTGCCACGTGCAGAAACTGGAACTACACCCTGGGCCTTGCCTGCCGTGGAATATCGAAAGAGATTTTTAAACCAAAGTTTTATGTGTATTGCCCCAAATCATGTGCTTCTTCTGATCTGTTTTGGTTATTCCAGAATTTCTCCGCCCCTTTTCCACAGCCCCCTTTGGAGAAGGAAACGGCAACCCACTCCAGTGTTCTTGCCTGGAGAATCCCAGGGACGGGGGAGCCTGGTGGGCTTCCCTCTATGGGGTCACACAGAGTCGGACACGACTGAAGTGACTTAGCAGCTTAGCAGCAAGATCCCTTCAGCATGTTTTTTATGGTACATATATTAATCTGAACCACCTAATTGCTCTCTGCCCCCTCACCTTTCTTCTTTGGTAACCAGAAGTTTCTTTTTTAAGTTTCTGAGGCTGATTCTCTTTTGTGAAAAGTTCATTTGTATCCATTTTTAGGTTCCGCCAGAAATGATGTCCTATGACACCTGTCTTTCCCTGTCTCACTTCACTTAGTACGGTCATCTCAGATTTCTTCCCTATGACTGGAAATGGCATTGTCTCATCCCTCTTTCAGAGAAGGCAATGGCAAGCCACTCCAGTACTATTGCCTAGAAAATCCCATGGATGGAGGAGCCTGGTGGGCTGCAGTCCGTGGGGTCACTAAGGGTCGGACACAACTGAGCGACTTCACTTTCACTTTTCACTTTCACACATTGGAGAAGGAAATGGCAACCCACTCCAGTGTTCTTGCCTGGAGAATCCCAGGGAAGGGGGAGCCTGGTGGGCTTCCGTCTATGGGGTCACACAGAGTTCGACACGACTGAAGTGACTTAGCAGCAGCAGCAGCAGCAGCAGCAGCATCCCTCTTTATTTCTGAGTAATGTTGCGTTGTGTGTGTACCACATCTTCTGTATCCATTCATCTGTTCTTGTACACTTAAGTTGCTTCCCTGTTTTTGCTATTGTACCTAGTGCTGCCATGACCACTGGGGTGCAGGTGTCTTTTAAAATTTTTGGTTTTCTCTGGATCTATGCCTAGGTATAGAATTGCTGGGTCACTTGGTACTTCTCTGTTTAGTTTTGATGTTTAGTTGGAAAACCTCCATAGTGTTATGTTATGTTATGTTATGTTATGTTATGTTATGTTATGTTATGTTATGTTATGTTATGTTATTATGGAGAACCTCCGTAATGTTCTCCCTAGTGGATGTACCCATTTACATTCCCACCCACAGTGGGAGGGTTTTCTTCTCTCCACACCTTCTGCAGAATTTACTGTTGTAGAGTTTTTGAGATGGTCACTCTGATAAATGTGAAGTGATACCTCATTAGACAACTGACTTGCCTCTCTCAAAGAGCTAATGATGCTAGAATCTTTTCTTGTACTTTATGGCCATCTCCATGACTTCTGTGGAGAAACATGCATTTAGATCTTTGGCCAGTTTTTTATTGGATTGTTTGGTTTTTGATATTGAGCTATACAAGTTGTTTGTCCATGTAGAGATAAGGTCCCTGTGGCTATCTTCATTTAAACTAATCTTTCCCATTCTTGGTTGTCTTCTTTTCTTTCACTGATGCTTTCCTTTGTTGTGCAAATGCTTTTAACATCTATTAGGTCCCACTTGTTTATTTTTGTGTTTTATGTCCTGATTCTTAGAGGTGGATCAAAAGAGATCTTCCTGCATTTCATGTCAAAGTGTGTTCTGCTTTTTTCCCTCAAGAGTTCCACTGTATCTATCCTTTTATTTAGACCTTTAATCTACTTGCAAGTTTATTTTTGTGTATGGTGTTAGGGAATCATCTAATTTCAATCTCATTTTCATGCTAAGGAACCTGCCCCATGTCCTCCACAGTGACTGCTCCCAATTTCCATTCCCAGCATCAGTGTAGGAGGGTTCCCTTTGCTCTACACCCTCTCCAGGATTTACTGTTTGTAGAGTTTCTGCTTATGGCCATTGTGACTAGTGTGAGGTGATACCTTGTTGAAGTTTTGATTTGCACTTCTCCCATGTTTAGTGATGTTAGCATCTTTGCATGTGATTTTTTAAAACAGTGTGAGTTAAACTTACTCAAACTGGCTTCTTGAATGATTTCCTTGCTTTAGTATTTTTCCAATGACCTCCTCTAGGACGTTTCTTGAGGGCTGCTGCTGCTGCTAAGTCGCTTCAGTTGTGTCCGACTCTGTGCAATCCCATAGACGGCAGCCCACCAGGCTTCCCCGTCCCTGGGATTCTCCAGGCAAGAACACTGGAGTGGGTTGCCATTTCCTTCTCCAATGCATGAAAGTGAAAAGTGAAAGTGAAGTCGCTCAGTCGTGTCCTACTCTTAGCGACCTCATGGACTGCAGCCTACCAGGCTCCTCCGTCCATGGAATTTTCCAGGCAAGAGTACTGGAGTGAGGGCAGGTATTTTTTTACTTACAGCCCCTCAGGCCTTGTGAATGTTAAGTCCCCATGAGCGATGGTTTCAAAGTTGTTGTTATGGGAAATGGCCACAAGGCGGCAGCATGTCTTTACGCCCAATTCTGGTTACTGGGGGAACCACCAGAGTCTTGGGAAAATCCTGTTTCTGGACTGTCAGTTAGAGTGGAAAGTGCCAGAAGAAGCACTTAAGGCTTGTGTCCCATTCCTTCTTCCTTCCTTACCCCTGTCCCCTGGACAAATCCCAATTCTTGCAATACCACTCTGGGGAGGGTGCTTTCATCCATAGGTAGGGCGACTCTAAGGAAGGAGGCTGGACGTAGAAACCCCACCACCAGGAAACATGGAGCCCACGGGGCTTTTCAAAGCTCTTCCGGCCCAGAGCCTCACATCCTTTGGGTGCAGTAGCCGTAGTTTCACTGTAGGAGGATGTGCCTGCATCTGGAGGTTGTGGGCTGATGCAGAGGGGAAGAGGCTCACCAGGTCCATGGGGCAGGGCTCATTGGCTGGTACACCCTCCGCAGCTCTGTCAGCCCCGTGACAGTCCATCCTTGGGAAACAAGCCTGCCCAGGCTTCAGGGATGTGACAGCAGCCCAGGTCACCAAGGCCTGAGGGGAACAGAGTTGACATTCACTCTTTGTAATTTGTATTTTGTATTGGTGTATAGGAGACTTACAGTATTGTATGGTGTTTTTGTTTTTTGCTTTAGGTGGACAGCAGCATGGGTCACTTATGCATAGACGGGTTCATGTCCTTTTTTGGGTTCTCTTCCCGTATGGTTTATTATGCAGGGTTGCATAGGGGACCTCGATGATTATTTATAGAGTGGTGTGTGTGTTCATCAGCACCTGCTCATTTCTCATCGCCCACCACCTTTCCCTTTTGGTAACTATAAGGTGCTTTGCTATGTTGTTAGGCGTTTCTGTTTGGTAAAGAAGGTCATTTGTATCCGTTGTTAGAATTCAGCACTAAGTGATATCACATGATACTTGTCTTTGCCTCACGTCACTTACTGTGATCGTCTCTACTTCCTTCCTTGTCGCTGGGCATGGCGCTGTCACCCTTAGTATGGTGAGTGATACGGCACTGGGTGTGTGGTGTGCATGCGTGCACCCCATCCTGTTTACCCACTCATCTGTCCTTATCCGCTTAAGTTGCTTCCATGTCTTGGCTGTTGTACATGGTGCTGTCATGAACATCACATGGACCTGTCTTTTAAAATAATGTTTTTCTCTGAATCTATGCCCAGGAGTGGGATTGCCGGGTCCTATGGTACTTCTCCGTTTAGTTTTTAATGAACCCTTGTTCTGTTCTCCTTCATGGATTTCCTATTTTTATTCCCACCAACGGGGAGGAGGGTTCTTTTTCCTCTATATCCTCTCCAGCATTTATTGTTGTAGATTTTTTTATGCTGATCATTCTGACCTATGTGAGGTGATACCACATTGTATTTCTGATTCACAGTTCTCTAATACTTGCAGGTGGTGAGCATCTTTTCATGTGCTTCCTGGCCACCTCTATGTCTTCTTCAGACAAATGTCCATTTAAATCTTGTGCCCCTATTTGATTGGGTTGTTTCTTTGATACTGAGGTGCATAAGCTGTTTGTACATCTTGGAGATAAATTCCTTGTTGGTGTCTTTATTTACCAATATTAGTTTCATTAAGAGAGCTGTCTTTTTGTTGTGCTTATGGTTTCCTCTGCTGTTACAACACTTTTAAGGGTAATTCAGTTCAGTTCAGTCACTCAGTCGTGTCCAGCTCTTTGCGACCCCATGAATCACAGCACGCCAGGCCTCCCTGTCCATCACCAACTCCCAGAGTTCACTCAAACTCATGTCCATCGAGTCGGTGATGCCATCCAGCCATCTCATTCTCTGTCGTCCCCTTCTCCTCCCGCCCCCAATCCTTCCCAGCATCAGAGTCTTTTCCAGTGAGTCAACTCGTCGCATGATGTGGCCAAAGTATTGGAGTTTCAGCTTTAGCATCAGTCCTTCCAATGAACACCCAGGATTGATCTCCTTTAGAATGGACTTGTTGGATCTCCTTGCAGTCCAAGGGACTCTCAAGAGTCTTCTCCAGCACCACAGTTCAAAAGCATCAATTCTTTGGCGATCAGCTTTCTTCACAGTCCAACTCTCACATTCAGTTCAGTTCAGTCACTCAGTCGTGTCTGACTCTCTGCCACCCCATGAACCACAGCATGCCAGGCCTCCCTGTCCATCACCAACTCCCAGAGTTCACCCAAACTCATGTCCATCAAGTCGGTGATGCCATCCAGCCATCCCATTCTCTGTCGTCCCCGTCTCCTCCCGCCCCCAATCCCCCCTAGCATCAGACTCTTTTCCAGTGAGTCAACTCGTCGCATGAGGTGGCCAAAGTATTGGAGTTTCAGCTTTAGCATAAGTCCTTCCAATGAACACCCAGGATTGATCTCCTTTAGAATGGACTGGTTGGATCTCCTTGCAGTCCAAGGGACTCTCAAGAGTCTTCTCCAGCACCACAGTTCAAAAGCATCAATTCTTCAGCGATCAGTTTTCTTCACAGTCCAACTCTCACATCCATACATGACCACGGGAAAAACCATAGCCTTGATTAGATGGACCTTTGTTGGCAAAGTAATGTCTCTGCTTTTTAATATGCTATCTAGGCTGGTCATAACTTTCCTTCCAAGGGGTAAGCGTCTTTTAATTTCATGGCTGCAATCAGCATCCGCAGTGATTTTGGAGCCCAAAAAAATAAAGTCTGACACTGTTTCCACTGTTTCTCCATTTCCCATGAAGTGATGGGACCAGATGCCATGATCTTTGTTTTCTGAGTGTTGAGCTTCAAGCCAACCTTTTCACTCTCCTCTTTCACTTTCATCAAGAGGCCTTTGAGTTCCTCTTCACTTTCTGCCATGTCCCATTTATTTTTGTTTTATTCTTCATTTTTTTAAGAGATGGGTCAGAAAATGACTTGCTGCCTTTTTATGTCAAAGCGTGTTCTGCTCTTGTCTTCAAGACTTTGATTGTATCCATCTTTTTATTTAGGTCTTTACTCTATTTGGAGTTGGTTTTTGTGTATGCATCGGGGACTGTTCCAATTTCATTCTTTTTATCATTTCTTTAAAAATCTGCACACCATTCTCCATAGTTCCTGTTACTAACTTACCTTTTCACTAACAGTGTAGGAGGGTTCCCTTTTTTCCAGTTTTTCTAGAATTTTTGTTTGTCAACTTTTGGACAATGGTGATTGTGAATCATGTGAGGAAATACCTCATTGGAGTTTTGATTTGCATTTCTTTAATATTTAGCAATGGTGACATCTTTTAAAGTGATTCTTTTAAAGGGTATGAGTTAAACTTACCACCTGAAATTGGCCACTTGGACACCTGCCTTGCTTTGAATTCCTTTTCAATGACCACTCCTAAGATATCCCTCAAGTGTACCTGTATTTTTCTCACAGAGCTTGAATCCTTGTGAATATTACATTCCCAGCGGCACAACTCTTCATGTAATTACAGAAAATGGCCACAAGGTGGCAGCACTTCCTTATGTCACACGGTTTTGGGGGTTGGTTTTTTGTTTGTTTGTTTTTTACTGTAATTTCCTTGCTGTTTTATATTGGAATAGAGTTGATTTCTGATGTGGTATTTGTTTCCAGTGTACAGGAATTCAATTTAGTTATATATAGACGTTTATCTATACTCTTTCAAGTTCTTTTTTGCATTTAAGTGACAGTGTGTTCAATAAACTTCCCTCTGCTTTTCAATAGTTCCTTTTGAGATCATCTCTTTGATATATATTAATGTGTATGTGTTAATTCTAAACTCTTAATTTCTCGCGCCTGTATCTGCAGGCTCTGCAGAGGGCAAAGGCACTCCAGGTCCGTTGTGGAGGCACACTGCCTGCCACATGCTCCCACTTCCCTCAGCCCCAGGACACTCCAGCCTCGGGACACAAGCCAGGCAGGCTCCAGGGATGTGACCACAGCCTAGGTCACTATGACCTGAGGGGAACAGAGTCAGTGTTTCTTTTTACTTTTCTTTTGATGTTTTTAACCTATAATTTGAACTGGAGTAAATAGGTGAATTACAATCATGTTGGTCGTTATTTTTTTTCTTTCTTTTCAATCCAGGATAACTTGATTCACTTCATGGATGTATATACATTATTTTTCGGGGGGGGGGGGTTGTGCAGGTAATCACACAGTGTTGTGTGTGTTTCCTTGTGCTACACAGTAGGTCCTGGTGACTTTATAAATAGTGTTCTTGCCTGGAGAATCCCAGGGACGGGGGAGCCTGGTGAGCTGCCGTCTATGGGGTCGCACAGAGTTGGACACGACCGAAGTGACTTAGCAGCAGCAGCAGCAGTGTGCATATATTAGTCTGAAGCAGCTCATTCTCCCTCACCCATAGCTTTCTATGTTGGTGAGCAGTTGTTTCTTTTCTAAGTCTGTGAGGCTGTGTCTCTTTAAGAAGTTCATTTTCATCCAGTTTAGATTACATCTAGAAGGGATATCATATGATGCTTGTCTGTCCCTGTTTCCCTTACTTCACTTCAAATAATCATCTCAACTTTCTTTTCTGTGACTGGACTTGGCATTATTTCCTACTTCTTAATGGTTGAGAAATATTCCATTGTGTATACATACCCCATCGTGTATCCATTCATCTGAAATTTCTGCAATTAGATTGCTTCCCAGACTTGGCTGTTGCAACTTGTGGGACAACGCTGCAGGGGTGTCTTTTACAGTTTTTATTTTCTCTGAACTTATACCCAGGTGTGTGATTCCTGGGTCCTAAAGTACTTCTGTGTTAGTTTTCACGAACCTCCATTCTGTTCTTCCTACTGGATGAACCTATGTACATTGTGATCAACAGTGCAGGAGGGCTTCCTTGTCTCTACACCCCCTCCAGCATTTATTGTTGTAGAATTTCTGCCTATGGCCATTCTCATCAGTGTGAGGTGATACGTCATTGAAGTTTTGATTTGCCTTTCTCTCATATTTAGTGATGTTGACATCTTTTCATGTGTGTTTTTAAACAGCGAGAGTTAAACTTACTTATTCAAGTTGGCTTCTTGAATAAATATTCAAAACATCTTCCCTGTTTTGAATATTTTTCCAATGACCTCCCCTAGGTCATTTCTTCGGAGAAGGCAATGGCACCCCACTCCAGTACTCTTGCCTGTAAAATCCCATGGGTGGAGGAGCCTGGTAGGCTGCAGTCCATGGGATCGCGAAGAGTCTGGACACGACTGAGCGACTTCACTTTCACTTTTCACTTTCATGCATTGGAGAAGGAAATGGCAACCCACTCCAGTGTTCTTGCCTGGAGAATCCCAGGGACAGGGGAGCCTGGTAGGCTGCCATCTATGGGATTGCACAGAGTCGGACACGACTGAAGTGACTTAGCAGCAGCAGCAGCAGCAGCAGGACATTACTTGAGGGCAGGTATTTTTTACTTACAGCCCTGAAGGCCTTGGGAATATTAAGTGCCACGAACAATGGTTTCAAAGTTGTTGTTATGGGAAACGGCCACAAGGTGGCAGCATGTCTTTATACCCAACTCTGGTTACTGGGGGAACCAGAGCCTTGGGGAAAGTACGGTTCCTGGACTGTCAGAATGGAAAGTGCCAGAAGAATCACTTAAGGCCTGTGTCCCATTATTCTTCCTTCCTTACCCCTGTCTCCTGAACACATCCTAGTTCCTGCAACACCAGTTTGTGGAGCGTGCTTTCACCCAGAGCTTGGGCAACCCTTAGGAAGGAGGCTGGAGGTGGGACTCCACCCCCAGGAGACAGGAGCCCACGGGGCTTTTCAGAGCTCTTCCAGCCCAGAGGCTCCACGTCCTCTGGGTGCAGTAGGCATAGTTTCACTGCAGGAGGACCCTCCTGGATCTGGAGGTTGTGGGCCTGTGAAGAAAACAGGCTCACCAGGGCCATGGGGCAGGGCTCATTGGCTGGCACACCCTCCCCGGCTCTGTCAGCCCCATGACAGTCCATCCTTTGAAACAAGCCTGCCCAGGCTTCAGAGATGTGACAGCAGCCCCGGTCACCAAGACCTGAGGGGAATAGAGTCAGCATCTTTTGTTGTTTCTTCTGTTTTTATCCTGTCATTTGAACCCTCCACTTTCATTCAAACTTTGTACCATTTTTTTTTCTCGTGGTGTATGTATTTTTGATATTGAGTGGCAGGGGCTGTTTGTATATTTTGGAGATAATTCCTTATGTTCGTGTTTCATTCTTTATTTCCCATGGTATTCAAGTGCTTTTGAAGCTAATCAGTCCCTTTTTAGGTTTGTAGGTTATTGTTCATTATCCTAAGATATGGATCTACAAAGAATTTGCTGTAATTTATGTCAAATCATGTCCTGTTTATATTTTTCTCAAGAATTTTATAGTATCCATCCTTACAGTTAGATATACTTCAGTTCGGTCGCTCAGTCGTGTCCGACTCTTTGTGACCCCATGAACTGCAGCACGCCAGGTCTCCCCGTCCATCACCAATCTTCGGAGTTTACCCAAACCCATGTCCATTGAGTCAGTGATGCCATCCAACCATCTCATCCTCTGTCATCCCCTTCTCCTCCTGCCCTCAATCTTTCCCAGCATCAGGGTCTTTTCAAGTGAGTCAGCTCTTCACATCAGGTAGCCAAAGAATTGGAGTTTCAGCTTCAACATCAGTCCTTCCAATGAACACCCAGGACTGATCCCCTTTAGAATGGACTGGTTGGATCTCCTTGCAGTCCAAGGGACTCTCAAGAGTCTTCTCCAACACCACAGTTCAAAAGCATCAATTCTTCAGCACTCGGCTTTCTTTATAGTCCAACTCTCACATCCATACATGACCACTGGAAAAACCATAGCCTTGACTAGACAGACCTTTGTTGACAAAGTAATGTCTCTGCTTTTTAACATGCAGTCTAGGTTGGTCATAACTTTCCTTCCAAGAAGTAAGCATCTTTTAATTTCATGGCTGCGGTCACCATCTGCAGTGATTTTGGAGCCCAAAAAAATAAAATCAGCCACTGTTTCCCCATATATTTGCCAGGAAGTGATGGGACCAGATTCCATGATCTTTGTTTTCTGAATGTTGAGCTTTAAGCCAACTTTTTCACTCTCCTCTTTCAGTTTCATCAAGAGGCTCTTTAGTTCCTCTTCATTTTCTGCCATAAGGGTGGTGTCATCTGCATATCTGAGGTTATTGATATTTCTCCCGGTATACTTGATTCCAGATTGTGCTTCATCCAGCCCAGCATTTCTCATGATGTACTCTGCATATAAGTTAAATAAGCAGGGTGATGATTTGCAGCCTTGACGTATTCCTTTTCCTCTTTGGAACCAGTCTGTTGTTCCATGGCCAGTTCTAACTGTTGAGTCCTGACTTGCATACAGGTTTCTCAAGAGGCATGTCAGAGGTCTGGTATTTCCATCTCTTTCAGATTTTTCCACATTTTCTTGTGATCCACAGAGTCAAAGGTTTTGGCATAGTCAATAAAGCAGAAATAGATGTTTGTCTGGAACTCTCTTGCTTTTCAATGATCCAGCAGATGTTGGCAATTTGATCTCTGGTTCCTCTGCCTTTTCTAAAACCAGCTTGAACATCTGGAAGTTCATGGTTCACATATTGCTGAAGCCTGGCTTGGAGAATTTTGAGCATGACTTTACTAGCGTGTGAGATGAGTGCAATTGTGTGGTAGTTTGAGCATTCTTTGGCATTGCCTTTCTTTGGGATTCGAATGAAGACTGACCTTTTCCAGTCCTGTGGCCACTGCTGAGTTTTCCAAATTTGCTGGCATATTGAGTGCAGCACTTTCACAGCATCATCTTTCAGGATTTGAAATAGCTCAACTGGAATTCCATCACCTCCACTAGCTTTGTTCGTAGTGATGCTCTCTAAGGCCCACTTGACTTCACATTCCAAGATGTCTCGTTCTAGGTTAATGAACACACCATCGTGATTATCTGGGTCATGAAGATCTTTTTTGTTCAGTTCTTCTGTATATTCTTGCCACCTCCTCTTAATATCTTCTGCTTCTGTTAGGTCCATACTATTTCTGTCCTTTACTGAGCCCATCTTTGCATGAAATGTTCCCTTGGTATCTCTAATTTTCTTGAAGAGATCTCTAGTCTTTCCCATTCTATTGTTTTCCTCTATTTCTTTGCATTGATCACTGAGGAAGGTTTTCTTATCTCTCCTTCCTATTCTTTGGAACTCTGCATTCAAATGGGTATATCTTTCCTTTTCTCCTTTGCTTTTCACTTCTCTTCTTTTCACAGCTATTTGTAAGGCCTCCTCAGACAGCCATTTTGCTTTTTGTATTTCTTTTCCTTGGGGATGGTCTTGGTCCCTATCTCCTGTACAATGTCATGAACCTCTGTCCATAGTTCATCAGGCACTCTATCAGAGCTAGTCCCTTAAATCTATTTCTCACTTTTACTGTTTAATCATAAGGGATTTGACTTAGGTCATACCTGAATGATCTAATGGTTTTCCCCACTTCCTTAAATTTAAGTCTGAATTTGGCAATAAGGACTTCATGATCTGAGCCACAGTCAACTCCTGGTCTTGTTTTTGCTGATTGTATAGAGCTTCTCCATTTTTGGCTGCAAAGAATATAATCAGTCTGATTTTGGTGTTGACCATCTGGTGATGTCCATGTGTAGAGTCTTCTCTTGTGTTGTTGGAAGAGGGTGTTTGCTGTGATGAATGTGTTTCTTGGCAAAACTCTATCAGCCTTTGCCCTGCTTCATTCCGTGCCAAATTTGCCTGTTACTCCAGGTGTTTCTTGACTTCCTACTTTTGCATTCCAGTCCCCTATAATGAAAAGGACATCTTTTTTGGGTGTTAGTTCTAAAAAGGTCTTGTTAGTCTTCATAGAAGCATTCAACTTCAGCTTCTTCAGCGTTACTGGTTGGGGCATAGACTTGGATTACCGTGATATTGAAGGGTTTGCCTTGGAAACAAGCAGAGATCATTCTGTCATTTTTGAGATTGCATCCAAGTAACTGCATTTCAGACTTTTTTGTGGACTATGATGGTTATTCCATTTCTTCTAAGGGATTCCTGCCCATAGTAGTAGATATAATGGTCATCTGAGTTAAATTCACCCATTCCAGTCCATCTTAGTTCGCTGATTCCTAGAATGTCGACGTTCACTCTTGCCATCTCCTGTTTGACTGCTTCCAGTTTGCCTTGATTCATGGACCTAACATTCCAGGTTCCCGTGCAATATTGCTCTTACAGCATCGGACCTTGCTTCTATCACCAGTCACATCCACAACTGGGTGTTGATATACTTAGATATACTTTTTGGAATTTATTTTTGAGTATGGTGTCAGGGAGTATTCTAACCTTATTCTCATTTTCATGGCTGAAGAAACCTTCAGAGTGTCCTTCATAGTGGCTGTTACCAATTTACATCCCAAGCTTCAGTAGGGAAGTGTCCCCTTTGTTTCCACACCCCCTCCAGCACTTGTTGATTGTAGAGTGTTAGACAAGGGCCATTCCCCCCGGTGTGATGTGATACCTCACTGTAGCTTAGACCTGCATTTCTCTATTATTTAGCAATGTTTTTATCTTTTCACGTAATTTTTTTAAATGATGTGAATTAGCTCTTGAAGTTGGGTTCTTGAAGGCCTTCCCCATATTGAATTCTTTTTCAATGACCACTTTTAGGACGTTTCTCAAGGGCGGGCGTTTTTTACTTACAGCCCCTGGATCCTTATGAATATTTAATACCCAGCAGCACTCAGTACTCTTGCCTAGAAAATCGCACAGACAGAGGAGCCTGGTGGGCTGCAGTCCATGGGGTCGCTACTAGTCAGACACGACTGAGCGACTTCACTTTCCCTTTTCACTTTCACACATTGGAGAAGGAAATGGCAACCCACTCCAGGGTTCTTGCCTGGAGAATCCCAGGGACGGAGGAGCCTGGTCGGCTGCCGTCTATGGGGTCACACAGAGTCGGACACGACTGAAGGGACGCAGCAGCAGCAGCAGCAACAGCAGCAGCACAGCTCTGCATGGTGTTGTTACAGAAAATGGCCACGAGGCGGCAGCACTTCCCCATGCTACAATCGTTCCTTTTTTTTTTTTTTATTTCTGTAATTTCCTTGTAATTTTATGTCGGAATATAGTTGATTTCTGATGTCTTTATTTCAGGTGTACAGGAACTCGATTCAATTATACACAGATGTTTATCTATTCTCTGTCAGGTCCTTTTTCACGTTTAGGTGATTACAATGTGTTCAGTAAACTTCCCTCTGCTTTTCGGTAATTACTTCTGGATCATCTGTCTGACACGTATTAATGTGTATATGTTAACTCCAAGGTCTTAATTTCTCCTGCCTGTATCTGGATGTTAGTGGCTCTGCAGAGGGGAAGAATACTCCAAGTCCGTTTTGGAGGTACACTGCCTGCCACATGCTCCCTGCTCCCTCAGCCCCAGGACTCTCCAGCCTTGGGACGAAAGCCAACCTGGCTCCAGGGATGGGACACCAGCCCAGGTCACTGTGCCTGGAGGGAATAGAGTTAGCATTTTTCCCACTTTTCCTGTTTTTAATCTTTTATTTGAACTAGAGTATAAAGGTGAATTAAAATCTTGTTTTGTTTTTCTTTTCAATGTGCTGCAACTGGTTCACTTCCACACAGATGTAAACATATTTTCTGGGGGTCTTTTCCATATAGGTGATTACGTAGTGTTATGTAAGATTCCTTGTGTTACACAGTGGGTCCTGGAGTCTTACTTTAGAAATGATTATGTGCTTATGTTAGTCTGAAGCAACTCATTTCTCCCTGCTCCACATCTTACTTTCTTGGTGACTGGAAGTTTCCCTTCTAAGTCTTTGAGGCTGTGTCTTTTTGAAAGAGTTCATTTGCAGCCATTTTCAGATTACACCTGAAGTGATGTCGTGTGATACTGGTGTCTCCCTGCCTCCCTTCCTTCTCCTGGAATGACCGTGTCTGCCTCCTTTTCTGTGGCTGGACTTGTGTTATGTCCTGCTTTGTATGGTTGGGGTCTGTTACATTGTGTACATGTACCTCCTGTATCCATTCTGTGCGCTTTTGTAATTAGCTTGCTTCCCTGTCTTGGCTGTTAGCTCTGACTACAAAGACCTTTGTCAGCAAAGTGATGTCTCTGCTTTTTAAAACACTGTCTAGGTTGATCATAGCTTTCCTCATAAAGAGCAAATGTAGTCTGCCAGGCTCCTCTGTCCAATGAATTCTCCAGGAAAAAATACTGGAGTGGGTAGACATTCCCTTCTCCAGGAGAATTTTCTGACCCAGAGATCAAACCCAGGTCTATATTTCTGTATGTCATGTATGAACATATAGGTGCATATTTCATGTATGAAAATAGAATTTTTTATATTTCACATATGAAAATATGTGTGTATTTCAGTATGGAGTTTTCTATATTTCATATAGAAAATATAGGTACATATTTCTCATGTGAAAATGGAATTTTCTATATTTCATATATGAAAATACCACTGCATATTTCACATATGAAAATAGAATTTTCTATATTTTTTGTATGAAAATATAGGTATTTACATTTGTAGAGTGAACACATTTGCCATTGTTCTTTAACCAAAAGAATCAAAAATTTACTGTAATTTATAATGACACTAACTCTTACAACTTGGGCTTAGTAAAATGTGAGTTTTGCCTGGATTTCTACGGCAGTAGTTCTCAAACTTTAGTATGCTTCAGTGCTTCAGAATCACCTGGAGGGCTTATGAACTCAAATTGTCAGATGGCAGTTCCAGAGCTTTTGATTTAATAGATTTGCAAATACCAGTCCAGGGACCAGAATGAAAATCATTGTGCCTTTTGAGTAGCTCTTTTAAAGGCTTAAAATAACTCTTCTAAATCAAATATACTGTCTTACATCTTAATACATATGAAAGTCTTAATTTGAAACCAGAAGATTGCTAAGTGACTTTTATTTATATGGCATTGTGAACCGAAATCAATATGTAGGCATCAAAAATAACATTAAAAAAGTGTTTGTTAGAGAACACTGAAAAAAGCAACTTTCAAAAAGCCATATTTATTCTGTAGTTAGATTAATTGGCTTGACTAATTAGTTTGTTGTGAAGCAAATTTTTAGAGACTAAAGTACTTTATAGTTACTTTAAATCTCATCAAAATTAACTTCTTGATGGACAGACTCTCTTCTATTTTTAAACATACCCCAGTTTTATTTTGCTTTTTTGTTGTTGATTAGTTTTTTGTGTTTGTAGCTAGCCATCAACAATATTTTTAAACTGAAATACAGTTGATTTACATTCCTATCTTTGTTTTGGATGTACAACATAGTGACTCGATATTTTTATGGAATGTACTCTGTCTAAAGGTATCACAAAATCATGGCTTTCTGTCACTCTGCTGTACACTATGCCATGGTAGCTCATTTACTTTACGGACATCAGTGTGCACCTCTTATTCCCCTGCCCCTGTCTTGCCCCTCCCACCTCCCTCTCTGCACTGGTAACCGTTAGGTCTCTATATCACTGAGTCGGTTTCTGTTTCACAGATAAGTTCATTGGCATCATATATTAGATTCCACACATAAGTGAAATCATATGGTATTTGTCATTGTCTTTCTGACTTACTTACTAGAATAATCTCTAGGTCCATGTTGCTGAAAATGGCATTATAATAATATTTTCTATATTTCATATATGAAATTATGTATGCATATTTCATCTCTGAAAAGGGAATTTTCCATACTTCATGTGAAAATAGAGGTCCAGGTATCATATATGAAAGTGGTTGAATTTTCTATATTTCATATATGAAAACAGAGGCACATATTGAAAAGTAAAATTTTCTATATATAAGAAAGGAGAGCTGTATATTTCATCTATGAAAGTGGTAGAATTTTCTGTATTTCATATATGAACAAGGAAGTACATATTTCATTTATGAAATTGGTAGGATTTCCTTTACTCCATATTCAGTTCAGTCGCTATATACTTGTCTACACTGATTATGTTTAATGAGACCGTGCGCTTTCTGCGATGAGAACACTTAGACCTGACTGTACTCTGTGCACTGGGACATGGAGACCCGGCCTGGCCTCTGTCTGGGAAACTCCGCCCCTGCGTCTGAGCGTCAGTGCTCAGATGCCTGTGTCTGGGGCTGGGGTGGGCTTCTCTGGGTACCGTGCTCCCCTCTGAGTGGGCTCCATGGCCCTCCCGGGGGCCAGTGCTGCGGTGGGGCTCCTAGTCTGTTCCCCCAGGTTCACTTTCCCTGGGGCTCCTGGAGACTCTAGGTGGGCAGCTGCTGCTGCTGCTATGTCACTTCAGTCGTGCCCAACTCTGTGCAACCCCACAGATGGCAGTCCACCAGGCTCCTCTGTCCACAGGATTCTCCAGGCAAGAATACTGGAATGGGTTGCCATTTCCTTCTCCATTAGGTGGGCTACCTGGTAATCATTCCAATTTTCCAGCATGTTCAGGTTGAGTAGCGAGGCAGGTTCACCTGGTGAATTGGTTCCAGGACACAGGGATCAAGCAAAAGGTCAATGGACACCAGGTGAGCTTGCTTCTGTGAACTTCCAGTCGAGTCTCCTCCGAAGAGAACAGAGCTGCCCCTCGTCTCTCAGCCCAGCTCTCCTATTTTCTCAGCACCTCAGCGGGACAAGAGAGACAGAGCCTGCCAGAACCGAGGCAGAGTGTTCACCTGTATGTACCCTGAGCTTTCAAAGCAGCAAAAAAATCACACAGAACCAAAAGGAAAAGAGGAGGACTTCTCTAAAACAATTGGAGGGAGAGGAGACAGGCCCTACGCTTCTTTCTACAATCCCAGGAGTTTACAGGAACCCACTCATTTCCACTTTAGGCGTCTAACCAGTAGAGACCTGGTGTCCTAACCAAGGGTCAGGCAACCCCAGGTGCAGGATCTAGGGAGGTGGTATCACCTTGGAGACTGTAGAAGTGTGTCCCCAGGTGCAGGGTCTGGGGATTGTGTGGGTCTCACCCCATCCACGTGGGTCAGGATCCTGTGTACACAGACACCCCATATCTGCTCTCTACCTGCAGTGTGTCCTGTCTCCTCAGAGATTCCCAGCATCTGAATTGAGGGCGTTGCCCTGATTAACCTGTGGTCCTTTTGCTTCTCTTCACCTTGTCACATTCACATGAGGTCAGGCCCCTCTGGGTGGGTTGCTGCTCTGTGTTCTGTGAGTGAAAGAAAGCCTTTGCTGCTGTCATGTTAATAGCATAGCATATCACATGCTAACTCACAGGGTCACCACTGTCTGGTTTCCCCTAGACTGAGCTCAGGTAATTTAGCTTGTAATTGAATTGTTATTTTATATTGGAGTAGAGTTGATTTCCGATGTTTAGCTTTAGGTGTACATGAAGTTGATTCAGTTATACCTGGACGTATATATATTCTTTTTCTGTTTTTTTCTCATATAAGCTTTTACAGTTTGTTCAGGAGAGTTCCCTGTTCTAGTCAGTAGGCCCTTTTTCATTATCAGCTTGACATATATTAATCTGTATATTTTCATCCCAAACTCTTAATTTATCCCTCCCTTCTAACTTTCTTTTGATAATCAGAGTTTGGTTTTCTCAGGCTGTTTCTGTTTCGTACATTAGTTCAATGGTATGAATTTATATATTCTAACTGTACGTGATATCTTAGGATGTTTGTCTTTTTGTCTTTGACTTACCTCACATAGAATTATAATTTCTTGGTTCATCCATGATGCGGCCAATATGATTATTTCATTCTGTTTTGTGGCTGAGTAGTATTTTAGTGTACAGACGTACAATGCAGTCTTCGTATTTGTGTCAATGGACATTTTGGCAGATTCTAAGTCTTGGTTATTGTAAATAGTGCTGCCCTGAAAATCAAGGTGCATGTGTCATTTTGAATGATGATTTTCTTTGGATCTAAGCCCAGGAATGGGATTGCAGGATCATATGATACCTCTGTTTAATGTTTCAAGGAACCTCCATGCTGCTTTCCATCGTGGCTTCAGCAGTTACATTCCCACCAAGGTTGTAGGAAGATTCCATTTTCTGTACGTTCTCTACAGTATTTATTCTTTGTAGATCTTTTCGATGATGGCCATTGTGACTAGCGTAAGGTGATCACTCATTGAAGTTTTGATGGGCATTGATTTAATAATTATTGATGTGGAGTATCTTCCCATGTGCTTTTATTATTTTGCACCTTGTGAGTACAATTTACCTCTTCAAAGTGACTTCTTGAAACTTTCCCTGTTTGGAATTCTTTTGCAATGATTTTCCCCAGGACATCTCTTGAGGGCAGGTGTCATGTAAAGCCCTCTTGGACTTGTGACTATTAAGAGCCCTTCAGCACCTGTGTTATGGCTTAAAGAATCCACCGGCAGTGCAGGAGACTTGCAGGAGACATGGGTTCGATCCCTGGGTCAGAAAGCTCCCCTGGTGGAGGAAATGGCAACCCACTCCAGTATTCTTGCCTGGGAAATCCCATGGACAGAGGAGCCTGATGGGCTGTAGTCCATGGGGTCACTCAGAGTCAGACATGATTGAGTGGCTAAACAACAGTAGCGCCTGTTCTAATGTGTATATATTGGTCTGAACCAGCTAATTATTCCCTGCCCCCTCCACATTTCTTTTTTAGTAACCATAAGTTTCTTAGATTCTAAGTCTGTGAATCTGTTTCTCTTTTGTAAAGAAGTTCATTTGCATCCATTTTTAGGTTACATTTGGAGTGCTACATATGATACTTGTCTGCCCTGTCTCCCTTACTTCACTTGAAATGAGAGCCTTGACCTTCTTTTCTGTGGCTGGACTTGGAATTATTTCCTACTTCTTTATGGTTGAGAAAAAAATCATTGTGTGTATGTACCCCACCGTGTATACATTCATCTGTAATTTCATCAATTAACTTGCTTCCCAGACATGGATGTTGTACTTTCTGGGGCCAAGATTGGAGGGGTTCCCGTAACTTTTAAATTTTTTATTTTCTCCAGATTTATGCCCAGATGTGGGATTGCTGGGTCCTGAAATACTTGTATGTTATTTGTTAAATGAACCTCCATGTGTTCTCCCTCCTGGATGAACCCTATGTACATTGCGATCAACGGTGCAGGAGGGTCCCCTTGTCTCCACACTCTCCCTAGCATTTATTCTTTTTAAAATAATTTTCTTCATTCATTTATCTTTGCACTCAGTCTTGGTTGCGGAGCGCGGGCTTTCTCTCTCTGCAGCAAGTGGGGGCTACTCTCTAGTTTCACTGTGCAGCTTCTCGTCGTGGTGGCTTCTGGTTGCAGAATGTGGGCAAGGCTTCAGGAGTTGCATTGCGAGGGTTCAATAGTTGTAGTTCATGGGCTCTAGAGCACAGGCTCAACAGTTTTGGTCCATGGGCTTAGTTGTCCCATATATGTGGAATCTTCTCAGACCAGGGATCAAACCCATGTCTCCTGAATTTGCAGGTTGATTCTTAATCACTACACCATGAGGGAAGTCCTAGCATTTATTCTTTAAGCTGTTTTGAAATGGCCATTCTGACCAATGTGAGTGCTTAGCTCATTGGACTTTTGATTTGCGTCTCTCAGTTGGTAGGGAATCCACCTGCAATGCAGGAGACCCTGATTCGATTCCTGGGTCAGGAAGATCCCCTGGAGAAAGGATAGGCTACCCACTCCAGTATTCCTGGGCTTCCCTTGTGGCTCAGCTGGTAAAGAATCTGCCTGCAATGCGGGAGACCTGGGTTTGATCCCTGGGTTGGGGTATTCTGGCCTGGAGAATTCCATGGGCTTATAGTCCATGGGGTCACAAAGAGTCAGACATGACTGAGCGAATTTCACTTTAGGGCCTCCCTTGTAGCTCAGTCGGTAAAAAGTCTGCCTGTGGAGCAGGAGACCTGGGTTTGGTCCCTGGGTCGGGAAGATCCCCTGGAGAAGGAAATGGCAACCCACTCCAGTGTTCTTTTCCTGGAGAATCCCAGGGATGGCGGAGCCTGGTCGGCTGCCGTCTATGGGGTCGCACAGAGTCGGACACGACTGAAACGACTTAGGAGCAGCAGCAGCAGCAGCAGGTCCTTGTGAATATTAAATATCCAGCAGCACAGCTCTTCATGGTGTTATTATAGGACATGGCCACAAGGCGGCAGCACTGTTTCATGTCCGTCTCTGGTTCTTCAGAAAGACTGAGCCTTTGGGAAAGTTGGCTTCCAGGGCTGTGAATAAAAGTGGAATGTGCCTGAGCAAACATCCAAGAACTTGACTCACTACTTCTTCCCCTTAAGGCTTCACCCCTCCCTTTCAGACTCATCCCAACCTGGGGCACTGCTCCCTGCTGAGGTGCCTAGGAGGCTGCACTCTCAGGAAGGAGGTTTCAACTGGGGACCCCAGTACCAGGGGACCTGGTGGATAGGTGACTTTACCGAGGTCCTTGTGGCCAGAGGGTCGAGCCACCATCCTTTGGGTGCACTAGGTTCTATGGTCCCAGCCAAAGCAAAACCTGTAACTACAACTTATAGATGTAGTTACTTAAGAGCAGGCTCGATTAAGGGCACCCAGTCTGACTGTCTCAGCCCCTTTCCTGCCCAGTCATGGGACTCAGTCTGGTCGGGTTCCAGATATGGCAAACAGCCCAAGTCAGGGAAGTCAGAGGGAATAAGATAGACCTTACTTTTTTCTTTTCTTTAATCTCATGCCTATACAATGTTGACCTGTATTTGATTTGCAGCTTTGTGTTTGTCAGTGTAAGGGCTCCTGATTCTGTTATGACATATACATACAGCATATCTGTTCTTTTTTCACTTCTTTGCATTAGAGGTTATTGAACAAAGTTGCTGGGGTCCCCAATTCAAGGCCCTTTGAAGGGAGTGCAGCCTTCTAGGCCCCTCACCAGGGGCTGTGGCCAAGCTTGTGATGAATCTGCAGAGGAGGGGAGAAGCTTAGAAGTAGTGAGACACAAGCCTTTGAGTGTTTGCTCAGGCACATTCCACTCTAAATCACAGGCGGGGAGACCCACTCTCCTTAAGGCTCTGGTTGCGAAGGACCGGAGTTGGGTATGAAGAAGTGCTGCCGCCTTGTGGAAATTTCTTGTAACTACAACTTGTACACCTGTGCTTACTGGTACCTCCATTCACAAGGCCTATGGGGCTGCTAATGACAGCTGCCCTCAGGAAAGGTCCTGGGGAGGGTACTGCAGAAATGAATTCCAAACACAACCGACTCAAGAAGTCAAGTGCGACGGGTGAATTTCCTCAAATCCTGTAAGGAAAAAAAAGAAAAAAAATGGCCACAGGACAAGTCCTTCAGCATCTAATTATTACAGGAGGAATGACAATTCTAGGTTTCAGTTCAGTTCAGTCGCTCAGTCGTGTCCGACTCTCCGCGACCCCATGAATCACAGCACGCCAGGCCTCCCTGTCCATCACCAACTCCCGGAGTTCACTCAAACTCATGTCCACAGAGTCGGTGATGCCATCCAGCCATCTCATTCTCTGTCGTCCCCTTCTCCTCCCGCCCCCAATCCCTCCCAGCATCAGAGTCTTTTCCAGTGAGTCAACTCGTTGCATGAGGTGGCCAAAGTATTGCAGTTTCAGCTTTAGCATCAGTCCTTCCAATGAACACCCAGGATTGATCTCCTTGTCCGAAAGTTTTTTTTTCCTTTGGCATGTGAAGACTGTCTTTTCTAAGGGCTGCTGGCAATGTCAGTTCTCACCAACCATGTAATGGGGTTCAACCGTCTCCTGGCTCTCTTCTACATTTACTGTTTGTAGACATGTGACGATGTCCATTCTGACTGATGGGATTTGATTTCTTGTTGTTTTGGTTGTCATTCCCTTCACTGATCATCATGTCCTGTGGTTGTTTGGGGTTTTTTTCCATAAAGAATTTAGGATCTTTACCTGTCATAGTGGCTGATTGAATGTCGATCCTGTTTGGAATATATTTCTGCAATACCTGCCCAAGACCTTTCCTGAGGGCAACTTGTCATTAACAGCCCCCCCAAGAACTGTGAATTGAAGGTGCAAGTGCACACTGCTGGTCAAGCTGTAATTACAGGAAATGTTCACAAGACAATAGCATTTCTTCCTGCCCAACTCTTGTTCCCCTTGCAAGGAGGTCCTTAGGGAAAATCAGCCTCCTGGGCTGTGAATTATAGTGGGAAGTGCCTGAGGAAACACTCGAGGGTGTGGCCTCAGTACTTCTCCCCCTAAATCTTCACCCCTCCCCTCTAGACTCCTCCCAGCCTAGGCCACAGCATCCTGCTGAGGGGCCGAGGAGGCTCCACTGTCAGGAAGGCAGCTCGAATTGGGCACCAGAGCACCAGGAGACCGAGAGTTAGGTGACTTTCCAAGGTCCTGGAGGTCAGAGGGTTGGCCCACCATCCTTTAGGTGCCCTGGGACTTTGTTCCCAGCCAAACAAACCAGACAGTACAGGTTTGGGGGGGGCTCTATTACCAGCACCTTGCCTGATGTCTCTGCCCCATCCAGTCCAGCATGGGCACCCATGCCTGCTCAGGGTCCAGGGATGGGATAGAGCCCAAGTCAGAGAAGTTGGAGGGAACAAATGGGCATTCCTTTTCCTTCTTGTCAGTTCAGTTACTCAGTCATGTCCAGCTCTTTGCGACCCCATGGACTGCAGCACGCCAGGCTTCCCTGTCCTTCACCAACTCCCGGAGCTTACTCAAACTCATGTCCATTGAGTCGGTGATGCCATCCAACCATCTCATCCTCTGTCGTCCCCTTCTCCTCCCACCTTCAATCTTTCCCAGCATCAGGGTCTTTTCAAATTAGTTATTTCTTCACATCAGGTGGCCAAAGTATTGGAGTTTCAGCTTCAGCATCAGTCCTGCCAATGAACACCCAGGACTGATTTCCTTTAGAATGGACTGGTTGGATCTCCTTGCAGTCCAAGGGACTCTCAAGAGTCTTCTCCAACACCACAGTTCAAAAGCATCAATTCTTCTGCACTCAGCTTTCTTTATAGTCTAACTCTCACATCCATACATGACTACTGGAAAAACCATAGCTTTGATTAGACTGACCTTTGTTGGCAAACTGATGTCTCTGCTTTTTAATATGCTCTCTAGGTTGCTCATAACTTTTCTTCCAAGGAGTAAGCGTCTTTTAATTTCATGGCTGTAGTCACCATCTGCAGTCATTTTGGAGCCCAGAAAAATAAAGTCTGACACTGTTTCCACTGTTTCCCCATCTATTTGCCATGAAGTGATGGGACCAGATGCCATGATCTTAGTTTTCTGAATGTTGAGTTTTAAGCTAACTTTTTCACTCTCCTCTTTCTCTTTCATCAAGAGTCTCTATTTAGTTTTTCTTCGCTTTCTGCCATAAGGGTGGTGTCATCTACATATCTGAAGTTACTGATATTTCTCCTGTCAATCTTGATTCCAGCCTGTGTTTCATCCAGCCCAGTGTTCCTCATGATGTACTCTGCATAGAAGTTAAAGAAGCAGGGTGACAATATACAGCCTTGATATACTCCTTTCCCGATTTGGAACCAGTCTGTTGTTCCATGTCCAGTTCTAAGTGTTGCTTCTTGACCTGCACACAGATTTCTCAGGAGGCAGGTCAGGAGATCTGGTATTCCCATCTCTTTAAGAATTTTCCACAGTTTGTTGTGACCCACACAGTCAAAGTCTTTGGCATAGTCAATGAAGCAGAAGTATATGTTTTTCTGGAACTCTCTTGCCTTTTCAATGATCTTTTACTTTAATCTCCAGTTTTGTGCTTCTTGTCAGTAACAACTGCCTGATTCAATGATGACACATACATACAGCCTATCATTTTTTGGAGGGAATATTTTGCCATAAGTTATTTCAGAAGGATGAGCAAAGTTCACTCTGCTGAAAATCATGTCCTTCTGGATTATCTATTAGATATACAGATTTTTTGTGTGTGATTGTGGAAGAAAGGGAAGAGAGAATCCTTGCGAATTATAACAGATAGTTATAACACTGACAGAGATAGATTTTTCTGTATATGTTAGAGATACAGATTTCTGTGTATATTTGAAAGGAAGAGAGTAAGGAGAGGATAATCCTTGTGGTATCATTGTTGTTCAGTTGCCCAGTCATGGCCGACTCTGTGTGTGAGTGTGTGTGAAGATGACAATTCTTTTATTTTTTATTTTGTAAATTTATTTATTTTAATTGGAGGCTAATTACTTTACAATATTGTAGTGGTTTTCGCCATACATTGACATGAATCAGCCATGGGTGTACATGTGTCCCCCATCCTGAACACCCTTCCCACCTCCCTCCCCATCCCATCCCTCAGGGTCATCCCAGTGCACCAGCCCTGAGCACCCTGTCTCATGCATTGAATCTGGACTGGCGATCTGTTTCACATATGATAATATACATGTTTCAATGTTATTCTCTCAAATCATCCTGCCCTCGCCTTCTCCCACAGAGTCCAAAAGTCTGTTCTTTACATCTGTGTCTCTTTTGCTGTCTCACATACAGAGTCACCGTTACCATCTTTCTAAATCCCATATATATGCGTTAATATACTGTATTGGTGTTTTCCTTTCTGACTTACTTCACTCTGTATAATAGGCTCCAGTTTCATCCACCTCATTAGAACTGATTCAAATGCATTATTTTTAATAGCTGAGTAATATTCCATTGTGTATATGTACCACAGCTGTCTTATCCATTCGTCCACTGATGGACATCTAGGTTGCTTCCATGTCCTGGCTGTTGTAAACAGTGTTGCGATGAACACTGGGGTACATGTGTCTCTTTCAATTCTGGTTTCCTCAGTGTGTATGCCCAGCAGTGGGATTGCTGGGTCAGATGGCAGTTCTATTTCCTGTTTTTTAAGGAATCTCCACACTGTTCTCCATAGTGGCTGTACTAGTTTGCATTCCCACCAACAGTGTAAGAGGGTTCCCTTCTCTCCACACCCTCTCCAGCATTTATTGCTTGTAGACTTTCTGATAGCAGCCATTCTGACCAGCATGAGATGGTACCCTCACTGTGGTTTTGATTTGTATTTCTCTGATAATGAGCGATGTTGAGCATCTTTTCATGTGTTTGTTAGCCATCTGTATGTCTTCTTTGGAGAAATGGCTGTTTAGATCTTTCCTGGCTGACTCTTTGTGACCCCATGGACCTCAGCGTGCCAGGCATCCTTGGCCCTGACCATCTCCCAAAATTTGCCCAAGTTCATGTCCATTGCAATGGTGATCCCATCCAACAATCTCATCCTCTGACACTCTCTTCTTCTGCTCTCAATCTTTCCCATCATCAGGGACTTTTCCAATGAGTTGGCTGTTTGTATAAGAGGACCAAAATTCTGGAGCTTCAGCATCACACCTTTCAGTAAGTAGTCAGGGTTGATTTCTCTTAAGACTTTCTGCCCAAGGGACTTTCAGGAGTATTCTCCAGGACCATAGTTTCAAGGCATCAATTCTTTGGCAATCTGCCTTCTTCATGGTCCAGCTCTCACAACCATATGTGACCACTGGGAAGACCACAGCCTTAACTATTTGGACCTTTGTCGGCACAGTAACGTCTCTGCTTTTCAACACACTCTCTAGGTCTGTCATAGCTTCCCTGCCAAGAAACAATCATCTTCTCACTTCATGACTGCAATCACCATCCACAGTGATTTTGGAGCCCAAGAAGAGGAAATCCGTCACGACTTCCACCTTTTCCCTTTCTATTTGCCATTAAGTAACGAGGCCAGATGCCATGATCTAAGTATTTTTAATACAGAGTTTTAAGCCAGCTCTTTCACTCTGCTCCTTCACCCGCATCAAGAGGCTCTTTAGTTCCTCTTCACTTTCTGCCATTAGAGTGGTATCATCCACATGTCTGGGATTGTTGATGTTTCTCCCGCTTATCTTGATTCCAGCTTGTAACTCATCCAGCCCGGCCTTTCTCATGATGTGCTCAGAGTACAGGTTAAACAAGCAGGGCGACAGCAGACAGCCCGCTTGTACTCCTTTCTCAATCATCAACCCATCAGTTGTTTCATACAGGGTTCTAACTGCTGTTTCCTGATTCGCATCCAGCTTTCTCAGGAGACAGGTAAGATGGTCTGGTATTCCTGTCTCTTTAAGAGCTTTCCACAGTTTGCTATGATCCACACAGTCTGTGTAGTTGATGGACCAGAGGTAGATGTTTTTCTAGAATTCCTTTGCTTTCTCTATGATCCAACGAATGTTGCAATTTGATCTCTAGTTCCTCTTCTTTTCCTAAACCCAGCTTGGACATCTTGAAGTCCTTGGTTTGTGTAATGCTGAAACCTAGATGCAAGATTTTAAGCACTGATCTTACTAGCGTGGGAGATGAGTGCAACTGTCTGATAGTTAGCACATCTTTAGTACTACCCTTCTTGGGAATCGGGATGAGGATTGACCTTTTCCAGTCCTGTGGCCACTGCTGGGTCTTCCAGATTTGCTGGCATACTGAATGCAAGACCTTGATGCATCATCTTTTACAGTTTTGAATAGCTCTACTGGAATTCCATCGCATCCACTAGATTTTTTAACAGCAGGTTCATGAGTTTCTCACGGCAAGTATACTGGAGTGGTTTGCCATTCTCTCCTCCAGTGGATCACGTTTTGTCAGAACTCTCTGGTATGATGCATTCATCTTGGGTGCCATGGCTCATAGCTTCAATGAGTTATGCAAGTCCCTTTGCCATGACAAGGCAGTGATCCTTGAAGGGGGGATTATCATTACAGATACAGATTCCTGTGTATATGTTATTCTGGACCTCTGATTTTATCCCTGCCCATTTATTGTTACTTTTTTGAGACTGATTGATTATGACTGAATTCTCAGTGAGTATTTTGTTTTAAATGAGTTCCTTTGTATATTTTTAAAATTTTGCCTGTATGAGATACCATGTGTATGATGCTCCAGGGTCCATTCTTGTAGTGACCGGTGACATAATCTCATAATCTCAGTGGTGGCTTTTCATGGATGAGGAATAGCCCACTATATGTGTGTGCCACGTTCTCTTTCATCTGTAGTCTGTCGGTGGACATTTTCTCATGCCTGTCTCAGCTGCTGTAAGTAGTGCTGCAGTGAACGTTGGGGAGCATGTGTCTTTTGGAATCATGTTTTTCATGGGATATGTGACCAGGTGTGGGTATGTCAGATCCTAGGCTTGACTCCTTTGCAAGTTTTTTCCTTGCATGGGGAGGCTGTCCTTTCAGTGGCTGTTGCCAATGTCAATCCCACCGACAGAGTCAGGCAGGGAGCAGGGGGTGTTACATCTCTCGCCAGCCCACTACTGCATTTATTTGTATACTTCTTAGTATGACCATTCTGACTAGTGTGATTAGCTTTCTTGTTGTTATTTTGATTGGTATTCCTCATGTAATAATTAGGGATGCTGAGCATCTCGTCCTGTGTCCTTTTGGGGATTGTTTATCTTCTTTATTTTTCCTTAAAGTGTGAGAAGAAAATGTACCTGTTGCAGTTGGCTTCTTGAAAGTCAGTTGTGTTTGGACTTTATTTCAGCAATAACTACCCAAGGACCTTTCCTGAGGGCAGTTGTCATTAGCAACCTCACAGTCCTTGTGATTGGAGGTGCCAGTAAGCAAGGTGTTTAAGCTGTAGTTACAGGAAATGTCCACGAGGTAGCAGCACTACTTCATGTACAACTTGGTGCTGAGTCCCTCAGTCGTGTCCCACTCTTTGCAACCTCATGGACTGTAGCCCTCCAGGCTACCTTTCCATGGGGATTCTTCAGGCAAAAATACTGGAGTGGATTGCCATGCCCTCCTCCAGGGGATTAGCTCAAACCAGGAATCGAACCCAGGCCTCCTGCATTGCAGGAGGAATCTTTACCAGCTGAGCCACCAGGGAAGCCCAAGAATACTGGAGTGGGTAGCCTTTCCCTTCTCCAGAGGATCTTCCTGACCCGGGAATCAAACAGGGGTCTCCTGCATTGCAGGCAGATTCTTTACCAGCTGAGCTACCAGGGAAGCCCCCAGTCCAACTCTGGTTCTTCAGGCAAACTGAGATTTCAGGAAAGTCGGCTTCCTGGGCTGTGAATAAGAGTGGGATGTGCCTGAGAAACACCCAAGGCCTTGTGTCTCACTGCTTCTTCCCCTTAAGGCTTCACCCTTCCTTTCAGACTCATCCCAACCTGGGACACTGCTTTCTGCTTAGGTGCCTAGGAGGCTACACTCTGGAAAGAGATTTCAGCTGGGGACCCCAGAACCAGCAGACCTGGAGGCTAGGTGGCTTTTCCAAGGTCCTTGTGGCCAGAGGGTCAGGCCACCATCCTTTGGGTGCACGAGGGTCTATGGTCCCAGCCAGAGCAAACCAGAGAGTCAGGTTTAAGAGCGGGCTCAATTAAGGGCACCCACCCTGACTGTCTCACCCCTCTCCAGTTTAGTCATGGGACCCAAGCCTGGTCAGGTTCCAGGGATTGGAAAGCTGCCCAAGTCAGGGAGATCAGAGGGGACACAATAGGCAATAGTCTTCTCTGTTCTTTAATCTCATGCCGATACAATGCTGACCTATATTTGTTTTGCAGTTATGTGCTTATTGTCAGTATATAGGCTCCTGATTCAGTTATGACACATACATACAGTATATCTGTTCTTTTTCAATTTTTTGCCATAAAGATTATTGAACAAGGTTGAGCACGCTCCCTGTGCTGTATATTATATCCATCTGAAGTATCCATTCTGACTGTATGTGACACCAAGGACTGTAACCCTCTGGGTTCCTCGTTCCATGGATTCTCCAGGCATGAAAACTGGAGTGGGTAGCCATTCCCTTCGGAAGATCTTTTGGATCCAGGAGTTGAATGCAGGCTCCCACATTGCCATCATATTATTAACCTTTGAGCCACCAAGGAACCCCTAGTATCTATTAGAGAAACAGAGTTTTTGTAGATGTGGAAGGAAGTGGAAAGGAGACAGTCCTTTGAATTTTCTATTGCTGTTGTTCAGTCGCTCAGTCATGTCTGACTTTGTGACCCCATGGACTGCAGCATGCCAGGCTTCCCTGTCCTTCACCGTCTCCCGGAGCTTGCTCAATCTCATGCCCATTAAGTTGGTGATGCCATCCAACCGTCTCATCAGGTACAAATTTGTGTATATATGGAAGGAAGGAAGGAGATATTCACTGTGAATCATCTATTACAGATACGGTTTTGGTGTATATGTTAGAGATACAGATTTAAGTGTATATGTGGGAGGAAGGTAGAGGGAAGGGAAGGAGGGAGATAACCTTTGTGAAATATCTCTTACAGATGCAGATTTCTGTGTATACATCAGTCCTTAATTCATAATTCATCCCTGGCTAGTCTTTTTTTTTTTGGTAATTCCTTGTTTCTCTTTAAATTTTCAGAGTCTCTTCTGTGTTGTAATTTAGTTTGTATCAGTTCAGTTCAGTTGCTCAGTCGTGTCCGACTCTTTGCGACCCCATGAATCACAGCACGCCAGGCCTCCCTGTCCATCACCAACTCCCGGAGTTCACTCAAACTCATGTCCATTGAGTCGGTGATGCCATCCAGCCATCTCATTCTCTGTCGTCTCCTTCTCCTCCTGCCTCCAATCCCTCCCAGCATCAGAGTTTGTATATATCACTTTATTTGCCTAGAAGGAACATCATATGCTATTCTCTTCCTGCCTGGCTGAATACAGTTAGTATATGATCCTCCAAGGTCCATCCTTGTGGTCCATAATTTCATAATTTTAGTGCTGCTTTCATGCGTCTGACTAATACAAATGTATTTATGAACCACACCTGCAATAAGCTTTATTCTGTCAGAGGAGACTTTGTGGTTCTGTGTCTTGGCTACAGTAAGGAATTCAACTGTGAATGTCGGGGTGCATGTGTCTTTTTGAATGATGGTTTTCTCGGGGATATAGGCCCAGGGGTGGATGTCAGATACTAGGCTTTGCTCTCTTCAATGTTTCTCTTCTGGCATGCTGAGGCTGTCTTCTCTAGAGGTGATGGCAATGTCCATCCCCACCAACCGTGTAACTGGGATTCAATCATGTCCTGGCTCTCTCCTGCTTTTACTGTTTGTAGACCTTTGAGGATATCCATTCTGACTGGTGGGATTTGATTTCTTGTTTTTGTTCTGATTGTCATTCCTCCTGTAATAATTATGATGCTGAACATCTTGTTCTGTGGCCATTTGGGTTTTTTTTTTCTTCTTTTCCATAAAGGATTTGAGGAAATTTACATGTTCCAGTTGACTTCTTGAAAGTTTGAATGTGTTTGGAAATCTTTCTGCAGTACCCACCATAGGACATTTCCTGAGGGCAGGTCTCATTAAAAGCCCCCTCGGTCTTGCGAACTGGACTTGCAATTAGGCACTGCTGGTCAAGTTGTATTTATAGGAAATGTCCACACGACAGCAGCATTTCTTCATGCTCAGCTGTTGTTCCTGGAGTAGAGAGATCCTTAGGAAAAACTGGCTTCCTGGGCTGTGAATTATAGTGGAAAGTGTCTGAGCAAACACTCAAGGGCTTGTGTCTCACTACTTCTTCCCCCTAAAGCTCCACCCTCCCCTTTAGACACCTCCCCACCTGGGCCACAGCACCCTGCTGAGGTGCCTAGGAGGCTGCATCTCAGGAAGAAGGCTAGAACTGGGGACCCCACCATGAGGAGATCAAGCAGTGAGGTGAATTTTCCACGGTCCCGGAGGTCAGAGGACTGAGCCACCGTCTTTTGGGTGCCGTGGGGACTTTGTTCCCAGCCAACCAATTCAGACAGTATGGGTTCAAAAGGGAGGTCAATTAAGGACACCCTGTCTGGCTGTCTTGTCCCCATCTAGTCTAGCCATGGAACCCAAGCCTACTCAGGCTCCAGGGATGGATTAGCAGCCCAAGTCAGGAGTTTGGAGGGAAGAAAATAGGCATTCCTTTTCTTTCTTTCACTCTTCTTTAATCTCGAGTTTTTTGCTTCAGGTTAGTGTACCACCACCTGATTCAACTATGACACACACAAACAGCATATCTCTTGTTATGGGACCTCTAAGCAAATGCCGACCGCATGTTTGACTATGAGGCTTCTAGGCAGATGCTCAATTCGGGTCCGTCTAAGCTGAAACTGCAATACTTTGGCCACCTCATGAGATGAGTTGACTCACTGGAAAAGGCTCTGATGCTGGGAAAGGTTGGGGACGGGAGAAGGGGACGACAGAGAATGAGATGGATGGATGACATCACCGACTCTGTGGACATGAGTTTGAGTGAACTCCGGGAGTTGGTGATGGACAGGGAGGCCTGGCGTGCTGTGATTCATGGGGTCGCAGAGAGTCGGACACGACTGAGCGACTGAACTGAACTGAAAGGCCTCTAGGCAGATGCTCAGTTCGTGATTGACTAAAGGCCTCTAGGAAGATGCTCAGCTTGTGTTTATCTAGAGGCCTCAATGCTCTTGCTCAATTCGTGTGTGTCTGTGAGGCCTCAAGGCAGACACTCGCCTCATCTGTGACCATGAGGCTTCTAGAAAGGCTCTCAGCTCGTGTCCTCATCTTGTCCTGTAGGCATTTGGGTTTTACTTTTTTTATCCTTTCCTAAAAGGGTGCAAGAAAAGTTGATGTTTGAAATTAGCTTCTTGAAAGTCAGTTGTGTTTGGAATTCATTTCTACAATACCTGCCCCAGGAGCTTTCCTGAGGGCAACTGTCATTAGCAACCCCACAGGCCTTTTGAATTGGAGGTGCCAGTCAGTACTGGTGGGCAAGTTGTTGTTACAGGATACGTCCACAAGGCGGCAGCACTTCGTCATGCTCAACTCTGGTTCTACCTGCAACCAGAGCCTTAGAGAAAGGAGACTTCCTGGGCTGTGAATTAGAGTAGAACGTGCCTGAGCAAACACCCAAGCCCGTCTATCTCACTTCTTCCCCCCTGAAGCTTCACCCCTCCCCTCTAGCCTCATGCCTACCTGGGGCACTGCCCCCTGCTGAGGTGCCTAGGAGGCTGCACTCTCAGGAAGGAGTCTTGAGCTGGGAACCCCAGCACCAGGAGACCAGGGATCTGGGTGATTTTCTGTGTTTCTCAGAGGGTTGGGCCAGTAGGATTTGGGTTCACTAGGGATTCTGGTCTAAGACAGGACAAACCAAACTGTACAGGTTTAAGAGGAGTATCCATGATGGGCACACTGCTATGCTATCTCTACCCATCCCCAGTCCAGCTCTGGGACTCAAGTCCACTCAGGATAACAGCCCAAGTCTTGCAGGAGGCAGGGAATAAAATAGGCATTACTTTCCTTTCCTTAGTCTCATGCTGATGCTATGTTGAAGTCTAGTCAATTTGCAGTTTTGTGCTTGTCCTCCGTGTACAATGAACTGATTCAGTTATGACAGATATATTCAGCATATGTGTAGTGTTTGATTTTTCTGCCATAGAGTTTATTGAACAAGGTTCAGTAAAGTTCTCTATTCTGATCTTCAGGTCCCTGTAGAGTATTTATTAGAGATACATATTTTTTTTTACATGTGCAAGGAACCAAGGAAGTAGTCCTTGTAGATTATTCCAGTGATAGATTTCTATGTCTATGTTAGAGACAAATACTTCTGTGTATATGTGCATGGAAGTGAAAGGTTGCCACAATAAGCCATGAATGACGCTGGGATTCTTGGCCTCCGGAGGAGAGGAATTCAATCTGGGGCCAGAGATGAGTCTTGATCACTCAGAGCTTTTGTGTGATAAAGTTTTATTAAAGTATAAAAGAGACAGAGAAAGCATCTGACACAGACATCAGAAGGGGGCAGAAACAGTACCACCCTGCTAGTTTTTAGCAAGAAGTTATATACCTATTAGCTAGCTGCTAATTAAAGAAAGGAAATGTCTCAAAACTCAGAGAGTGGCACCAGGCCCCTCACCCACAACATGCATTTTGAGATAACATTGGCACAAGGTGAGTCATCCCGGGCCATAAAACTGATGTGAATCTTAATGAAAGACAGTTTTCTGAGCAAATACATAGTTTCATTAACACAGCTTAAGAAAAACATTTCCATAAGAAAAAGGCATTGGTTAGCTTAAGGTTTGAGAAAAGTTAAGTTCAGGTGGAACCAGGTGTCATCATGGCAACATAGAATTTTCAAAGAAACCTTTTAATTTTGTAGAGCCGGGGGGAAAAAAACAGTCCGACACTTGTAGTTTGTTTCCTCCTGCCACCTAAGAGATTAAAAACGTCTGACACTTGCAGCCTATTTCCTCAGTTTGGGGAACCTAGCCTTCCTGCCTGTAACCCTCTCAGAAGGAAGCAAGCAAGCAAGGCAGGCAGGCAGGATATAATCCTTGTGGATTAGCTCATACAGACACAGATTTCTGCAGGTAGGTTAGGTATACAGATTTCAGTGCCTGTGTGAAAGGAAGGAAGGATGGAAGGAAAGGAGGAGGAAATAGTCCTTGTGGATTATCTACCACAGATACAGATTTCTTTCTATTCATTAATACCAACCTCCCAATTCAATCCTGGCCCTTTCCTGGTTTTTGTGGGGTGTTTTTTTTTTTTTTTTTAACTCTTAGTTTGTGTTTGCAATTGAGAGCTTCTTCTTCCATTTTAAGTTACTTCCTCTGTAGCTCATTCTTTCAGTTTTACCCTCAGGGACATCGTCTGCTATTCTCTGTTGCTAACTTTTCTTAAGTGTGTTTTTCTCCAAGGCCCATCCTTGTTGGGACTGTTGGCCTAATTTCAGAATTTCAGAAGTGGGGTTTCAAGTCTGAGTAATAGCCCTTTGTATATATGTACCACATGACTTTAAGATTTCATCTGTCAGTGGACCTATTCTTGGGTCTGTGTCTTGGCAATTGAAGGAACCACTGCAGTGAACGTTGGGTGTGTGTATCATATTCAATGGTGGCTTTTTGTAATATAGGCCGAGGTGTGTGTATTAGAATCCGAGTGTAAGGTCGGACCTCAGTGGCCATTTTGGCCTCTTCCCTTGCCCCCTTTTCTTCTTCCCACTGGCGGAAAAAGGCTGACTATTGTGCTCTATTCTCTCATTCCCTCCCCCACTGCTGGAATGTCCTTGAGGTATTGGTTCCTGGTAGAGATTAACCCTCTCCTAACCTCCCCCTCCTAACCTGTCCAGAAACAGCATTCTGCCCAGAAACAGCAAGAACTATTCCGCTGTGTCAGCACAACCTTGAGCAGATCGGGCAACCAACCCAGTCTTGCCCCCCAGCTAACTGACCTATGAGAGACCGCCACTCCGGGCCTCACCTTTTTTGGGCAGAATTGCGCTGCTCCTTACTGAGAGGCTGTATAAGTCGCTCTCTGCTTTTGTTCAGTGCGGACTTCCTGACCTCGCTCTGTTAGGTCTTGGGGTTCCACCCGGGGGTGCACAGCCATTAAAGCCTGTTACATTATCTATTTGGCGTTTGGGTTTTTTTGTTTAACATCATTGGGCCGTTTCAACCTTACATCTAGGTTTAGCTCTCTTGACATGTTTTGCTCTGCCCTGTGGCTGTCCTTGAGGCCGTCCCTTCAAGGGGCTGTTGCCCATGTGAGTTCACAGGGAACATGAAGGGAGTGTCCATCACCTCCCGGCTCTCTCCTCCATGCACTGTTTGCAGACAGTTGGGATGGCCATTCTGTCAGACAGGGTTTGATTTCTTGTTGTCATTTTGATAGGCACTGCTCCTGTAATGATTCAGGATCCTGAGCATCGTGTCCTGTGGCCATTTGGGTTCTTTCCTTTTTTTTTTTTTTCTTTCCTTAAAGGGTGTGAGGAAAATTGACCTTTGAAATTGGCTTCTTAAAAGTCAGTTGTGTTTGGAATTCCCGCAATACCTGCTGCAAGACCTTTCCTGAGGGCTGTTGTCTGCTGAGGCCTCTAGCATACGTCCAGCTCAGCATGTCCACGAGGCCTTGAGGCAGATGCTCAGCTCCTGTGTGTCTCTGAGGCTTCTGGGCAGATGTTCAGCTCCTAAGAAGCCTCTCAGCAGATGCTCAGCTCCTGTGTGTCTATGAGGTCTAGGCAGATGCTCAGCTTGTGTGTGTCTCTGAGGACTCTAGGCAGATGCTCAGTTCATGTGTCTATGAGGTCTATAGGCATATCCTCAGCTCACGTGTATCTATGAGGCCTCTAGGCAGACGCTCAACTCCTATGTGTCTTATGAGGCCTCTGGCCATGCACTGGCTCAGTGTAGCTAGGCAGACACTCAAGCTGTGTGTGTTCAGCTCTTGTCCATGAAGCCTTTGGCCATGCACTCAGCTCGTGTGTGTCTATGACACCTCTAAGCAGACCCTCAGGTCTTATGTATCTACAAGGCCTCTAGGCAGATGCTGAGCTCATGTGTGTCTATAAACCTCTAGGCAGATTCTCAGCCTGTGTCTCTACAGTGGCCTCTCACTGACGCTCAACTTCACTGTGACTATTAGATCTCTAAACTAATGCTCAGGTCGTGTGTGTCTATGAAGTCTATAGGCTGACACTTAGCTCGTGTTTATCTAGAGATCTGAAAATAATGCTCAACCCGTGTGTATCTCTGAGACTTCTATGCTGACACTCACCTATTGTTTGTCTATGAGGCCTCTGGTCAGACTCTGAGCACAAGAGTCTATGAGGACTCTGCTGCTGCTGCTGCTGCTGCTAAGTTGCATCAGTCATGTCCAACTCTGTGCGACCCTATAGATGGAAGCCCACCAGGCTCCTCCGTCCATGGGATTTTCCAGGCAAGAGTACTGGAGTGGGGTGCCATTGCCTTCTCTGGTGAGGCCTCTAGTCAGATGATAAACCTCCTGTGTGTCTATGAGTTCTCTAGGCACACGCTCAGCTCATGTGAGTCTATGTAGCCTCTAGGCAGATGCTTAGACTTTGTCTATATACAGGCCTCTTGTCAGATGCTCAGCTTGTGTTTATCTTTGAGGCCTCCAGGCAGACACTCATCTCCTGTATGTCTATGAGACCTGTAGGCAGACACTCAGCTCCTGTCTAACTACAAACCTGAAGACTGACTCTCACCTCATGTTGTCTGTGAGACCTCTAAGCAGATGCTCAGTTTGTGAGTTTGAGGCCTCTAGTCTGATGCTCAGCTCTTGTTGTCTGTGAGGCACCTGGGCAGATGCTCAGCCAGTGTCTAACTAGAGGTCTGTATGTTGACACTCAGCTCATGGGTGACTATGAGGCGTCCAGGCAGATCCTCAGCTGGTCTGTGTCTATGAAGCCAGATTGTTTAATTTTGAGCCATTCAGGGACTTTGTTCTCCTGATCTTAACATATCTGATGTGCACCCCATAGATCTTACCTTTGGGATAGATGAGAGTTTTCCCACTTTCATCAGCTGTATAATGCCAAACACAGAAGACCCAGACAAATTCCAACAAAACTGGCACAGATTCTAGCATCAATGCATCCAGATGAACTGATTCCCAGATTGGGTAATAAATTTACCCTATAAAACGAAGAGAAGACTCTACACATGGACATCACCAGATGGCCAACACAGAAATCAGACTGATTATATTCTTTGCAGCTAAAGATGGAGAAGCTGTATACAGTTAGCAAAAACAAGACCAGAGCTGACTGTGGCTCAGATCATGAACTCCTTATTGCCAAATTCAGACTTAAATTGAAGAAAGTAGGGAAAACCACTAAATGGGAAAACCATTTAGGTCATTCAGATATGACCTAAATCAAATCCTTTATAATTTATACAGTGGAAGTGAGAAATAGATTTAAGGGACTAGATCTGATAGACAGAGTGCCTGATGAACTATGGACGGAGGTTCATGACATTGTACAGGAGACAGGGATCAAGACCATCCCCATGGAAAAGAAATGCAAAAAAGCAAAATAGCTGTCTGAGGAGGCCTTACAAATAGCTGTGAAAAGAAGAGAAGCAAAAAGCAAGGGAGAAAAGGAAAGATATAAGCATCTGAATGCAGAGTTCCAAAGAATAACAAGGAGAGATAAGCCTTCCTCAGAGATTAGTGCAAAGAAATAGAGGAAAACAATAGGAAAGACTAGAGATCTCAAGAAAATTAGAGATACCAAGGGAATATTTCATGCAAAGATGGGTTCGATAAAGGACAGAAATGCTATGGACCTAACAGAAGCAGAAGATATTAAGAGGAGGTGGCAAGAATACACAGAAGAACTGAACAAAAAAGATCTTCACGACCAAGATAATCACGATGGTGTGATCACTCACCTAGAGCCAGACATCTTGGAATGTGAAGTCAAGTGGACCTTAGAAAGCATCACTACAAACAAAGCTAGTGGAGGTGATGGAATTCCAGTTGAGCTATTTCAAATCCTGAAAGATGATGCTGTGAAAGTGCTGTGTTCAATATGCCAGCAAATTTGGAAAACTCAGCAGTGACCACAGGACTGGAAAAGGTCAGTTTTCATTCCAATCCCAAAGAAAGGCAATGCCAAAGAATGCTCAAACTACCACACAATTGCACTCATCTCACACACTGGTAAAGTCATGTTCAAATTCTCCAAGCCAGGCTTTAGTAATACATGAATCATGAACTTCCAGATGTTGAAGCTGGTTTTAGAAAAGGCAGAGGAACCAGAGATCAAATTGACAACATCTGCTGGATCATGGAAAAAGCAAGAGAGCTCCAGACAAACATCTATTTCTGCTTTATTGACTATGCCAAAGCCTTTGACTGTGTGGATCACAATCAACTGTGGAAAATTCTGAAAGAGATGGGAATACCAGACCACCTGACCTGCCTCTTGAGAAACCTGTATGTAGGTCAGGAAGCAACAGTTAGAACTAGACATGGAGCAACAGACTGGTTCCAAATAGGAAAAGGAGTACGTCAAGGTTGTTTATTTAACCTCTGCTTATTTAACTTATATGCAGAGTACATCATGAGGAAACACTGGGCTGGAAGAAGCACAAGCTGGAATCAAGACTGCTGGGAGAAATATCAATAACCTCAGATATGCAGATGACACC
Source organism: Moschus berezovskii (assembly GCF_049115385.1). Lineage (NCBI taxonomy): Eukaryota > Metazoa > Chordata > Mammalia > Artiodactyla > Moschidae > Moschus > Moschus berezovskii. The sequence continues at coordinate 46,569,096 of NC_142480.1, forward strand.
ACCCTTATGGCAGAAAGTGAAGAGGAACTCAAAAGCCTCTTGATGAAAGTGAAAGAGGAGAGTGAAAAAGTTGGCTTAAAGCTCAACATTCAGAAAACTAAGATCATGGCATCCAGTCCCATCACTTCATGGGAAATAGATGGGGGAACAGTGGAAACAGTGGCAAACTTTATTTTTGGGGGCTCCAAAAACACTGCGGATGTTGATTGCAGCCATGAAATTAAAAGACGCTTACTCCTTGGAAGGAAAGTTATGACCAACCTAGATAGCATATTAAAAAGCAGAGACATTACTTTGCCAACAAAGGTCCATCTAGTCAAGGCTATGGTTTTTCCAGTGGTCATGTATGGATGTGAGAGTTGGACTGTGAAGAAAGCTGATTGCCAAAGAATTGATGTTTTTGAACCGTGGTGTTGGAGAAGACTCTTGAGAGTCCCTTGGACTGCAAGGAGATCCAACCAGTCCCATTCTAAAGGAGATCAATCCTGGGTGTTCATTGGAAAGACTGACGCTAAAGCTGAAACTGCAATACTTTGGCCACCTCATGCGAAGAGTTGACTCACTGGAAAAGACTCTGATGCTGAGAGGGATTGGGGGCGGGAGGAGAAGGGGACAACAGAGAATGAGATGGCTGGATGGCATCACCGACTCGATGGACATGAGTTTGAGTGAACTCTGGGAGTTGGTGATGGACAGGGAGGCCTGGCGTGCTGTGATTCATGGGGTCACAAAGAGTCGGACACGACTGAGCAACTGAACTGAACTGAACTCAGTCATTATGAGGCACCATGAAACCGCAGAGCAGGGCTCATTGTTTGCTTCATGCAGGGCATGTCATTTACTCACACGAGCACACCGTAGAGGTAGTAAAGTTAAACAGAAAATGTGTATACTGAGAAAACAGAGAGGCTAGAGCTCTGAGTGTTCTTACCTTGTCCTGAAGATCCTCACGAGCCCCCAAGATGATAGCTTATGGTGAATGATATCGGATTCGTGATCTCCAAAGATTTAACTTTGGGACCAGGGGCCAGGCTTGATCACTCAAGAGCTTTTGTGTAGCAGAGTTTTATTAAAGTATAAAAAGGGACAGAGAAAGCTTCTGACATAGACATCAGAAGGGGGATGGAGATTGCCCCCCTTGCTAGTCTTCTCAAGGAAGTTATATACTTTTTCAATTGGTTATTACAGTAAATCAAAAGAATGTCTCAAGGTTGTAAAGAAATTACCAGACTCACTCCCACAATTTCCAACCTAGACAGCATATTAAAAATGAGAGACATTACTTTGCCAGCAAAGGTCCGTCTAGTCAAGGCTATTGTTATTCCAATGGTCATGTATGGATGTGAGAGTTGGACTATAAAGAAAGCTGAGTGCAGAAGAGTTGATTTTTTGAACTGTGGTGTTGGAGAAGACTCTTGAGAGTCCCTTGGACTGCAAGGAGATCCAACCAGTCCATTCTAAAGGAGATCAATCCTGGGTGTTCATTGGAAGGGCTGATGTTGAACCTGAAACTCCAATACTTTGGCCACTTCATGTGAAGAGTTGACTCATCGGAAAAGACCCTGATGCTGGTAAAGATTGAGGGCGGGAGGAGAAGGGGACGACAGAGGATGAGATGGTTGGATGGTATCACCGACTCAATGGACATGAGCTGGGGTAAACTCTGGGAGTTGGTGATGGACAGGGAGGCCTGGCGTGCTACAGTCCATGGTGTCGCAAAGAGTCAGACATGACTGAGCAACTGAACTGAACTCCCACAATTTACATTTTAAGATAATGGGATTCAGTTCAGTTCAATCGCTCAGTCGTGTCTGACTCTTTGGGACCCCATGAATCACAGCACGCCAGGCCTCCCTGTCCATCACCAACTCCCAGAGTTCACTCAAACTCATGTCCATCGAGTCGCTGATGCCATCCAGCCATCTCACTCTCTGTCGTCCCCTTCTCCTCCCGCCCCCAATCCCTCCCAGCATCAGAGTCTTTTCCAGTGAGTCAACTCTTGGCATGAGGTGGCCAAAGTATTGGAGTTTCAGCTTTAGCATCAGTCCCTCCAATGAACACCCAGGATTGATCTCCTTTAGAATGAACTGGTTGGATTTCCGATTAGAACTAACAATAGAAAGGTCTTACCAGACCCACTCCCGTAATATACATTTTAAGATGACAGGATTAGTTAGAAAGTTCTCAAGAAGGAGAAACACTTCCTCAAGCAGGATACATTGTTGTTATATAATCATTCATAGAGTTTAAGGAAAAACATATCCTTGAGCGAGATGAGTTGTTTTGTTGTGCAATCATCAGCTCTGGACTTAAAGTAAACAACATTTGCCCTTCTCTCCTCCTTGAGAACTCCAGACCCCTATCTCCTCCTTGAGGATCCCAGACTTCTTATCAACCTGCCTAGGAATTGACTCTATATCAGGGAAATAGGACCTGGAGAAAAGGGAATGCTCCTACGCTGCTGGAGGAAAACCACATCTGAAAAATAAAGCTAACATTCAATTTGGATTTGATTATGACACTATGTGCTTACATGGAGTATGAACCAAGAGTCTAAATATAGCAGACAACATGTGAAATTAAATGTGATATCTCAGCTGTAAGAGTAAAGGTTTCCTGTCAGATCTGCAGCTGGTATGCACAAATTCTTTTAGAATACTAAATGTATCTTTTCAAATTATGGCTTTGTTTGGATGTACGGCTAGAAGTGGATTGCTGGATCATAGTGCAACTATTTTTAGTTTTTCTGAGGAACCGCCATACTCTTCTCTACAGTGGCGGCACCAATTTACAGTCCAACCAACAGTGCAGGAGGGTTCCCTTTTCTTCACACCTTCAACACACAACCACAACACTTGTTATTTGACGAGTTTTAAATGATGGCCATTCTGTCCAGTTTGAGGTGATACCTCATTGAAATTTTGATTTGCATTTCTTAAATAATTAACAATGAGGAGCATTCAGGCTGAATTTTGAATCTTCAGATGTATAAAATAAATTAGATTTGACATCTAAACTTGACAATTTTTTCACAGATAATGATTTATTACATATTTAGTTATTTCCTTTCTTCTTAGTCTAACTATAGGGACATGCATTATCATGTTACTCAAGGCAGTGAGCTCAGTTATTCATTTTTAAGCAGTTATAAAGATGGGCATTTTGTGTAATGGTGTTTTAAATTGACTTAAACTTCAAATATTTGTATCAATTATATGTGGACTCTTTTTTTCCTATCAAAAACTGGGTGCAGCGGCAGCCAGGAGGCTCGGGCACAGAGGAGTCATGCTCTCATTGCAGAGGCGCTAGCTAGACTGTGTCTGTAGCAGGTTATGTTTGCTTGAGATGACTCCATCAGGGATTGCCTGCTGTCACTAAGAGTCTGTTGGTGCTGGAGGTGGCTGTCTGCCTTCTTGCCATGTCTAACGAAGTAGAAACAAGCTCAACTAATGGTCAGCCTGACCAACAGGCTGCACCAAAAGCACCATCCAAGAAAGAAAAGAAGAAAGGCACCGAAAAAGACAGATGAGCGTCTTTTGGAAAGATTCAAAGCTGATGGTGTGAAATACTAGGCCAAGCTAACTGGCACTGATGATGTGCCAGATGCAAGAGGGGATAAAATGAGTCAAGATTCTATGATGAAACTAAAGGGAATGGCGGCAGCTGCTCGGTCTCAGGGACAACACAAGCAAAGGATCTGGGTCAATATTTCTCTTTCTGGAATAAAAATCATTGATGAGAAAACTGGGGTAATAGAACATGAACATCCAGTAAATAAGATTTCTTTCATTGTCCGTGATGTGATAGACAACCGAGCATTTGGTTATGTGTGTGCAGGAGAAGGCCAACACCAGTTTTTTGCCAGAAAAACAGGGCAACAGGTTGAGCCGTTAGTCATTGATCTGAAAGATCTTTTCCAAGTTATCTATGATACAAAGAAAAAGGAAGAAGAAAAGAAAAAGATGGAAGAAGCCAACAAAACAGTAGAGAATGGGAGTGATGCCCTAATGAATCTTGATGACCCACCTTGCAAACTGAAATTGGGTGTTGACCAGATGGATTTGTTTGGGGACATGTCTACACCTCCTGACCTAAGTAGTCCAAAAGAAAGCGAAGATATGCTGTTAGTGGATCTAAACTCTGAAATCAACACCAATCAGAATTCTTCACAAGAAAATCTGTTCTTAACAAACGGCATCACCTCCTGCTCTCTTCCAAAGCCTCAGGCATCTTTCTTGCCTGAAAATGCTTTTCTGCCAATCTCAACTTCTTTCCCACCCCTAATCCTGATCCTTTCCGTGATGATCCTTTTGCACAGCCAGACCAATCGACACCCTCTTCGTCTGATTCTCTCACATCTCCAGATCAGAAGAAAGAGAATTTGAGTAGCTCGTCTACCCCTCTGAGTAATGGGCCCCTGAATGGGGATGTTGATTACTTTGGTCAGCAATCTGACCAGATCTCTTACCGGACTGGCAAACAGGAAGCTCAGGCAGACCCGTGGCCCTTATCCAGTATGCAAACACAGCCAGCAGTGAGAACTCACAATGAGGTATCTGAAAGAGAACAGAACAGCTTCCATATCAAATCTTCCCTGAATCCTTTTGTGGGAAGCCCTCCCAAAGGACTGCCCGTCCTGAATGGCGTAAAGCAGGACTTGGAAAGCTCTGTCCAGTCCTCACCACATGACTCCATAGCCATTACGCCACCTCCACAAAGTACCAAACCCGGAAGAGGCAGGACTGCTAAGTCTCCAGCAAAAGACTTACTTGCAGCAGACATCTTTGCTCATCCCATCTCAGAACCTCCAGGACAGTCTACAGGACAACCTGCAACCCTACAGACCAACCCTCTGGATCTCTTCAAAACAAGTGCTCCTGCCCCACTGGGGCCCCTCCCGGGTCTAGGTGGTGTGCCAGTTCTATCTGCTCAGGCAGGGCCATGGAGCCCAGCACCTTTAGTCTTCAGTCAGTCCCCTTCAATGGTTCCAGGCACCTTGATGGCTGGTCAGCCTTCAGGATTCAGTCAGCTAATCGTCTTTACCACAAGCCCAAGTGTTCTGGGTTGGAACCAGCCCGCAGTCTCAGTTTCCTCTCCACCCCCTCTAGCTTGGGGTACATCAGCATCCATAACACTTACATGGTCAGCAAACAGCCCTCTGGGGAATCCTTTTCAGAGCAATGTTTTTCCAGCTCCTGCTGTGTCCACCCAGCCCCCTTCTATGCTCTCCTCTCTCCTGGTCACTCCTCCTCAACCACCTCCCAGAACTGGCCCTCCAAAGGATGTCCCCATCTTCATTGCCTTGGACCCTCTTGGGGACAGAGAAGTCAAGGAAGTGAAACAAATGTTTAAGGACTTCCAACTGCAGCAGCCACCTACTGTGCCAACAAGGAAGGGAGAACAGAACTCCTCTGGGACTTTGAGTGCCTTCTCCAATTATTTAAACAGCAAAGTTGGCATTCCTCAGGAGAATGCAGACCATGATGACCTGGACGCTAATCAACTGTTGAGAAAGATCAATGATCTACCAAAGCCAGCTCCCCGACATAGTGCCCTGCCAGTTACCAAATCTGCTGACAATGCATTTGAGAACCCCGTCTCTAAAGATTCTTTCCACTCATCACCAGCCTCTATGGCTTCTCTTCAACCCACATCATCCGATATATATAGAGATCCATTTGGAAATCCTTTTGCCTAACTTCTGAACTTGGCATGCTGACTGTCCGGAGAAACAAAGAGGTTGGCCTTGGTAGTCAAGGACAAAGCTAATTGGCAGACAAGTCCTAACCTTTGCCCTTGTTCTAGCTTTGACATATTATCAGTTGCCTTATTTCTTGCTGCCTCTCCCACTTGTAGAATACCTTCTACTTTCTGTTTCACTAAACTGAATTTATGGCTTTAAATAAGTTAAGAACCTAAACTCACTAGCCAAATGTAAGCGAAGTAGTTTTCCTACTTGGACCCTTGTCTATTGTGACCCTAGAACCTTCTGAAACCCATGTGACCCATGTATCCTCTGGTCGGGCAATGCAGCCACCACAACCCCTCAGATCATACTGTTTTGAATAAATTTTGAAATCCAAAAAAAAAAGCTGGGTGTGTTTTAATTGAAGAATAGTTGTTTCATGCTGTGTTAGTTCCAGGGGCATAACCAAGGGATTCAGTTAGATATATGTATATTGTATATAATAAACATTATATTTATTATATATAAACATATAATATATATAACACACACCTACATACATGCTCTCAGATTATTAGGCTATTACAAATATTGAATATAGCTCCCTCTACTATACAGGAGGACCTTGTTTATCGATTTTATATATAGTAGTGTATACCTGTTAATACCAAATTCATAATTACTCCCCCATCCCTTTCCCCTCTGGTAACCTTATATCTGTTTTCTCTGAGACTATTTCTGTTTTGTCAAGAAGTTCATGTGCATCACAGTTTAGACTCTACTCATAAGTGATATCATATGATATTTGTCTTTCTGTGCTGTATCTTCACTTAATGTGCTAATCTCTACATCCTTCCATGCTGCTGAAATGGCATTGTCATTTTTTACGACTGAGTAATATTCCATTATATATTCTATGATATGTGGACTCTTGATTCAGGCCTTACAGATATTACAAACAGACCTGTTACCATGAACATTCTCTCAAGGTGAGGGCTAAACCACGATTCCCCAGAAGAAACTTAACTGATGGTCTGGGCCTCCTGGAAGAATTCATCTGAGATGGAGCACTCCCTGATCACCTTAACAGAACATCACACTGCCCCTTCCACCTGCCCAGATGAACTGCTCCAAATGGGTCACTTCCCAGCTCCTTCAACATGGTAATCTCTTCACTTTGCAGTTCCCAAATTCTTAATAATGCAAGACAGGCACACTTTAAGGGGAGAATAGAAGGCTTTGGGGCTAACAGCTTCACAAGTAACTTTTTCTCCATGAGAATTTCACATTGACAAGATGAAGTACAGCACAACTCTTTTTTAAGTTGCTCATTTAAAAAGAAAACCCTTGTTTTAAAAAGGCAGAGGGAGAGTTTGATAAAGTTTTTAATGAAACTAAAAGAAAAAAAGAAAACCCTCGGTAATGTGGTCTTAGGACCTGTTGTACCACATGGTATTTCCAGAATAATGTTGTTCCTGACATAGCTACAATTAGTGACAAGAGAGGTAAAAGTTAAAGAAACCTGTGCCAACCAAAGTCATCCTGAAAAAACTTGGTGACAAAATGTGCTTAGTGCCCTTAACTAGGTAAGGTTTAGTATTGCTGCTGCTGCTGCTAAGTCGTCTCAGTAGGGTCCAACTCTGTGCGACCCCATAGACAGCAGCCCACCAGGCTCCCCCGTCCCTGGGATTCTCCAGGCAAGAACACTGGAGTGGGTTGCCATTTCCTTCTCCAAGGTTTAGTATTAGGTAGATTAATTGGCTTGTCTTGACTAATAAGTTCTTGGAAAGCAAAAGAGTTAAGCTACTTTATGTGATTCTTAAAATTCTCATCTAAATCCAGTATTTGACAGAATCGTCTATTTTTAAAAATTTCCCATCTTTATTTCACTTATTTTTTATTCCTCATTGTTTTTGTAGATAGCTATCAACAATTTTTAAGTTGAAGTACAGTTTATCTATAATACTATAATAGTTTTGGATATACAAAACAGTGATTCAATATTTTTATACTCCATTTAAAAGTAGTACAAATAAAGGCTATATTTTTTGTGCTGTATAATATATCCTTATGGCTTATTGATTTTATACATAGTAGTCTCTATCTCTTAATCCCCTACACCTATCTTGCCCCTCCTACCATCCTATCCCCACTGGTAAACACTAGTTCTCTGTATCTGTGAGTCTGTTTCCATTTCATAGGTAAGTTCACTTTAATTTCACATAAAAGTGATACATATGATATTGCTCTTTGTCTTTCTGACTTACATCACTGACTATGATAATCTCTAGCATTATATTGCTGAAAACGCCATTATGTTAATTGCCTTTATAGCTGAGTAGTATTCAGTATATATTTCATATATGGAAACCTAGGTATATATTTCATATATGAAAATATATATATTTTCTGAGTACATTCATTTGCGACTGTTCTGTAACCAAAAGAATGAAAATTTTACTATAACTCATAATTTGTACAACTTGGGCTTGTAAATACGAGTTTTGCCAGGACTTCCGGGGCAATAGTTCTCAAACTTCCGTTTGCTTCAGTGCCTCAGATTCACCTGGAGGGCTTATTAACTAAAATTGTCAGATGGGAGTTCCAGACCTTCTGATTTAGAAGATTTGCAAATACCAGTCCAGGGACCATAATGAAAATCATTGTTGTGCCTTTTGAGTAATGTTTTTAGAGACTTAAGATAACCCTTCTAACTCAAGTACACTGTCTTACATCTTAATATGTACAGAAGAGTTAATTTGAAACTAGAAGATTGCTAAATGACTTCTATTTATAGAGCACTGTGAACTGAAATCACTATGTATGCATCAAAAATAATGAAAATAAAATGTTTTGTCAGAGAACATTGACAGAAGCCTCTTAAATAAAAATATTATCCTGTACTTAGATTAATTGCCTTAACTTCACTGATAAGTTCTTTGTAAAGCATAACTTAAAACTACTTAATGTGATTTTTAAAAATCTCATCAAAATCAGTATCTTGATGGAATCTTCTATTTTTAAAAATTTCCCATTTTCATTTTGCTATTTTGCTGAGTAGTATTCAATATATATTTCATATATGAAGATAGATGTATATATTTCATATATGGCAATATACGTATATATGTATTATATAAAAATATCAGTATATATCCCTTATATGACAATATAGGTACATATCTCATATATAAAAATAGAGGTATATCTATGTCATATATAAAATAAGGTATATATTTTTATATCATCAAATTTAAATTTTTCATAAAATTAAAAACTTTATTAAATTAAATTGAATTAAAGCCTTCAATGTGTGGATCACAACAAACTGTGGAAAATTCTTAAAGAGATGGGAATACCAGACCACCTTACCTGCCTCCAGAGAAGCTTGTATGTAGGTCAAGAAGCAAGTGGTGCTGGGAAAACTGGTCAACCACTTGTAAAAGAATGAAACTAGCACTATACACAAAAATAAACTCAAAATGGATTAAAGATCTAAATATAAGACCAGAAACTATAAAACTCCTAGAGGAAAACATAGGCAAAACACTCTCTGATGTAAATCATAGCAGGATGATCTATGACCTACCTCCCAAAGTAATGGAAATAAAAGCAATAATAAACAAATGGGACCTAATTAAACTTAAACGCTTTTGCACAACAAAGGAAACTATAAGCAAGGTGAAAGACAGCCTTCAGAATGGGAGAAAATAATGGCAAATGAAGCAACTGACAAAGAATTAATCTCAAAAATAATACAAGCAACTCCTGCAGCTCAATCCCAGAAAAATAAGTGACCCAATCAAAAAATGGACCAAAGAACTAAACAGACATTTCTCCAAAGAAGACATACAGATGGCTAACAAACACATGAAAAGATGCTCAACATCACTCATTATCAGAGAAATGCAAATCAAAACCACAATGAGGTACCATCTCACGCCAGTCCAAATGGCTGCTATCAAAAAGTCTACAAACAATAAATGCTGGAAAGGGTGCGGAGAAAAAGGAACCCTCTTACACTGATGGTGGGAATGCAAACTAGTACAGCCACTATGGAGAACAGTGTGGAGATTCCTTAAAAAACAGGAAATAGAACTGCCATCGACCCAGCAATCCCACTGCTGGGCATACACACTGAGGAAACCAGAATTGAAAGAGACACATGTGCACCCCAATGTTCATAGCAGCACTGTTTACAATAACCAGGACATGGAAGCAACCTAGATGTCCAATGGCAGACATATGGATAAGAAAGCTGTGGTACATATACACAATGGAATATTACTCAGCCATTAAAAAGAATACATTTGAATCAGTTCTAATGAGGTGGATGAAACTGGAGCTTATTATACAGAGTGAAGTAAGCCAGAAAGAAAACACCAATACAGTATACTAACACATATATATGGAATTTAGAAAGATGGTAACGATAACCCTGTATGTGAGACAGCAAAAGAAACACAGATGTAATGAACAGTCTTTTGGACTCTGTGGGAGAGGGCGAGGCTGGGATGATTTGGGAGAATGGCATTGAAACATGTATATTATCATATGTGAAATAGATCGCCAGTCCAGGTTCGATGCATGAGACAGGGTGCTCAGGGCTGGTGCACTGGGATGACCCAGAGGGATGGGATGGGGAGGGAGGTGGGAGGGAGGTTCAGGATGGGGAACACATGTACATTCATGGCTGATTTATGTGAATGTTTGGCAAAAACCACCACAATATTGTAAAGTAATTAGCGTCTAATTAAAATAAATAAATAAAATTTTTTTTTAATTTAAAAACAACAACAACAAAAATAAACAACAGTTAGAACTGGACAGGCAACAATGGCCTAGTTCAAAATTGGGAAAGGAGTATGTCAAGACTATATATTGTGATCCTGTTTATTTAATTTACATGCAGAGTACATCAAGTGAAATGCCAGGTAGATGAAATACAAGCTGGAATCAAGATGCTTGGAGAAATATCTACAACCTCAGATATGCAGATGACACCAACCTAATGGCAGAAAGCAAATAGTCTATGCTGCAAGGTAATATTGGCAAAATGTTAAAAAAAAAAAAAAAAGGGAAAGAAAGCATTGCCTACTGTATTATGTCCAACTTCCCTGATGTGGGATGCTATCCCATCCCTGAAGCCTAAGTAGGCTTGGGTCCCACTGCTGAACTCAGGTGGGGTCAACACAGCCTGGCAGGGTACCCTACATTGAACACTTTTGAAAGGTCTACTGTGTGCTCTGTCTGGCTAGGACCAGAGTCCCGCCTGGCATCAAGGCCCCAAGGAATTTCAAGGCAAAATTCAGCTAGCCTCAACCTACCCTGGTGCTGGGGATCCGAGTCCAAGCCTCCTTCCTGAGTGCAGCCTCCTAGTACCTTAAGCACTCTCAGCAGTGTACTGTGGACCCTGAAGGGATTAGTTTGGACGTGGTGTTTGTGTGATGCTTTAGGAGGAAAAAGTAGTGAGATTCAAGCCCTTTCCTGTTTGCTCAGGCACATTCCACTCTATTTCACAGCCCAGGAAGCAAACTTGCACTAAGACTCTGGTTGCCTTCAGGCACCAAGCTGGACCTGAAAAGTGCTGCTGCCTTGTGGACATTTCCTGGAACTACAATTTGATCACCCTAGCTCTCAGGCATCTCAATTCACAAGGCCTGGGGTTCTGTGAATGGCAGCCCAATGTCCTGTGGCCAGCACCAGAGAAATAAATTCCAAACACAGCTGGAATCTTTCAGCAATACCCAAAGGTAATTGTTCTCACACCCTTTAAGGAAAAAACAAAACAAAACACAAACCTCCCCCACCAAACAAGATGTTCAGCATTCCTAATTGCTGCCGAAATGCCAACTGAAAGACAATGGGAAATCAAATCCCACCACTCACAATGGTCAGTGTCACAAATCTGCAACAATAAATATGGGATGGAGTCTGGGGGAGAAAGAATCGCCCTAAGCTCTCAGTGGGAATATATATCGGCATCAGCCAGTATCATGGCCAGTCTCCTAATGCCTGAAAAAAAACAATCAAGTCCTGTTAAGCTGAGGATCCAACATTCCCCTACTTGGGCCCATATCCTGAGAATGCCATCTATCAAAAGGCACAAGCACCCCAACAAACCTCCAGCATGACTTCCAGTAGCCGAGACAAACAACAACAAAATCTCTAACCAAGAAGTTAAACAAGAAGTGTAAATATATACAGTAGATTATTTCTCACTCATTAAAAATCACCACTGAAATTGGGAATTAGGACACTGGGAGCCACAGGGATGGACCTTGAAGGATCATATACTAAGGGGAGTCAGTCAGGCAGAGGAAGACCATGGTATATAAGGTACGTTCCAGGCAAAATAAAAATAGGTCTGCAAATCAACAAATTTACAACTCAAAAAGAGACTCTGAGGATTCAAAGTCAAACATTCAGGGTTCCATAAATAAATAACTGACGGGCTGTGAATGAAATAGGAGGTTTGTACCTACACAGACAGGAAAGGTATATCTGCAGTAGATAATCCACAAGGAAGATCCTCTTCCTTCCTTCTTCATATACACGGAAATATGCATCTCAAACCTATACACAGAAATCTTTCTCAAAGATATATACCACAAAAATTAACTATCTTCCTTTCTTGTATCCACAGAAAAGTGTATCTGAGATAATTTCAAAGGCCCCTGTACTCAGCACTTTGCTCACTATTCTATGGCAAAAACCCAAACAACCATAGAGATACCCCTCTATGTGATACTTGAATCCCGTGATGTACACTGACAACGGTCACATAGCAAATTGACAGTGCTGCGATGTAGCATCGACAAGATGTTAAAGAAAAGTAAGTAAATCAGTGCCTTTTCTATGATCCCCAACCTCCCTGACATGGGACGCTATCCCATCCCTGGAGGCTGAGCAGGCTTGGGTCCTACTTCGGGACTGGTGGTGGCTGACAGAGCCTGGCCTGGTGCCCTTCACTGAACCCTATTGAAATGTCTACCATCTCTTACATTCTGGCTGGGGTCAGGGTTGCGTGTGGCATCAAGGTCTCAAGTAATTGCAGACAAGGCTCAGCAAGCCTAGTCTTCTCATGATGCTGGGGATCCCAGCTCAAGGCTCATTCCTGACAGTGCAGCCTCCTAGCACCTAAGCACCCTCAGCAGTGTACTGTGGACCCTGAAGGAATAAGCCTGGACCGGGTGTTTGTGTGATGCTTTGGAGTGAAAAAGACCTGACACTCAAGGTCTTTCGTATTTGCTCAGGCACATTCCACTCTATTTCACCTTCCAGGAAACCAACTTTCCCTAAGGCTCTGGTTACCCCAGGAACCAAATGGAGGCCTGAATAGTGCTGTCTTCTTGTAGACAATTTCAGTAGCTACTATTTTAATCTCCAGAGTTCACTGGCATCTCAGCTCACAAGGACTGGGCTTGTATAATGACAGATGTCCTGAGAAAATGTCCTGGGGCAGTATTGGAAAAATAATTTCCAAACATACCCAACTTTCAGGAACCCAATTGTCAGAGGCAAATTGTCCTGACACCCATTAAGAAAAAAAACCCTCTACAACAGGACAAGGTGCTAAGCATCCCTAATTGCTGAAAGAATGTCAATCAAAACAATGGTAAATCAAATGCCAACTGTCACAATCACGATCATCACATATCTACAAGCAATAAATTCGGGAGAGAGCCTGGAGGAAAAGGAAGACCCTAAGGTGTCAGACTTTATTTTTTTGGGCTCCAAAATCACTGCAGATGCTGATTGCAGCCATGAAATTAAAAGACGCTTACTCCCTGGAAGGAAAGTTATGACCAACCTAGATAGCATATTAAAAAGCAGAGACATTACTTTGCCAACCAAGGTCCGTCTAGTCAAGGCCATGGTTTTTCCAGTGGTCATGTATGGATGTGAGAGTTGGACTGTGAAGAAGGCTGATCGCCGAAGAATTGATGCTTTGAACTGTGGTGTTGGAGAAGACTCTTGAGAGTCCCTTGGACTGCAAGGAGATCCAACCAGTCCATTCTAAAGGAGATCAATCCTGGGTGTTCATTGGAAAGACTGATGCTAAAGTTGAAACTACAATACTTTGGTCACCTCATGCGACGAGTTGACTCACTGGAAAAGACTCTGATGCTGGGAAGGATTGGGGGCGGGAGGAGACGGGGACGACAGAGAATGAGATGGCTGGATGGCATCACCGACTTGATGGAGATGAGTTTGAGTGAACTCCGGGAGTTGGTGATGGACAGGGAGGCCTGGCGTGCTGTGATTCATGGGGTCGCAAAGAGTCGGACACGACTGAGCGACTGAACTGAACCGAACTGAAAGTGTCGGTGGATAAATACTATGGCAATAGCCTGTAAAATGGACAGTTTCGAACGCCTGGAAAGAACTCTCCAAAGAGGTTAAGCATAGGATCTGACATTCCCACACCTGGGCCTATATCCCGAGAAAACAACTGACGAAAAGGTACATCCACCGTAAGGAACACTGCAGTACTACTTCCATTAGCCAAGACACACAGCCATCAAAATCTCCAATGAGAGGTTAAAGCTTAAACATGATGTGGTATATATATCCGGTAGACTATTTCTCAGTCATTAAAAACAGACACTGAAATTAGGGAATTAGTGCCGGAAGCCAGGGAGGGAAATCCTACCCGTGGCAAAGGTCAATTGGGGAAGAGGCCTGATGGGCAAAGGCTAATCAGGACTCGAGGAACCCCCTGGACTTACCTGAGCATCTACCCCAAAGAAAACCGGAGCCTGACTGCCTTACTATCTTACGCCTCTTATCAAGTCCTCTAATACTTACGGGGGCTTCCCCACAACCACCTTTCTCTGAAAACATTAATTCAGAGCTGTAGTTAAAAAGTTCTCCTTGGCTTAATAGGAGTGTTCCAATCCAAGCCCCTCTGATAGCTTTCTAACTTGCATGACAAGTTTGTCCGGGCTCTTACAACTATGAATGTGACTGTTTACAGCCTCCCAGCCACGCAAGGACAGAAAGCCTAATATTCTAAAATACAGGAATTTGTTGAAGAAGTTAAAATCATTAGAATAGTACTAAAAAAGACTTCATTGTTGAATCAATGCTTGCTGCAAAGTTTCCTCTATCTATTGTATCCTTGGAAATATATTAATCACATATAGAGAAAATAAGTAGCAGCCTTTGATTTAACCACATCAGTTCTTAAGTTAATAAATTCCTTTCTTGTAGCTCACTACACCTGTGCCTTATAGGATTGTAACTTTGTCATATGTCTAGCACCTGACTTTAGGAAAATCACCTTAAAAGAATATAAGACTTTTTCTAGCTAACTAACCTTTGTTAAGAGAGAGGGCCATAAACTGTTAGCGGGCCACCTGGCCAGAAGATGATGTAAACCACCTAAAACTTTTGTATATCACGAGACATACAAAAATAAGCCCTGATCCTGATAAGGGTCAAGACTGCTGACCCCGCGTGATTTTGGCGTGACTCTATACCTCTCTTTCTCTATTTTTTATGTGCACAACTTAGGGTATAAAAACAGCACTGGAAAATAAAGTTTTGGGGCCTTGCTCACTGAAGCTTGGTCTCCCTGTGTCGTTCTTTCTCTTTTTCCGTCCTTTTCTCTATTCTCCTTTTTCTGGTTGAGATCCTTGAAGCGCTAGGCCCTCTGAGTTTACTTATCTGCCTGGGCTTCTAAGACCCACTCGAGGGGGTGCCCTGGTGGGGTACCTCCAGTGATTCGAGAGGGCGCCTGCAGCCTACGTAAACAGAGCAAACCCCATGCTGGGGTATTATTGGTTTCCTGCGTAAACCAAGGAATCATCAGCCCCTGTCTCTCTCTCTCTCTCTCCTTCTCTCTCTCTCTCTGACGCCGACACCGTTCATCCCGAGGATACCCTGGGCCATATCGAGTCTGGTCCCCGATAAATTAGGACACTGGGAGCCACAGGGATGGACCTTGAAGGACCATACACAAAGGGAAGTCAGTCAGGCAGAGGAAGACTATGGTATTTGAGATATGTTTCAAGCAAAACAAATATAAACATACAAGGCAACATATTTACAGTCCAAAAAGGGAGTCTGAGAACCAAAAGTCAAACAAAGTGTTCAGGAAAAAAAACAATAAGTGAAGGGCCTTGAATGAATTGAGTTCTGTACCTACACAAACAAGAAATGTGTGTCTGTAATAGATAATCCATGAGGATTATCCTCTTCCCTCATTCTACATATACACAGACATCTTTAATCTATACACAGAAATCTCTATAAGAGATAAACCTCAAAAATTAACTACCTTCCTTCTTTGTATACACAAAAAAGTGTATCTGGGATACATAATCCACAAGGCCTGATGCTCAGCACTCTGCCTGACATTCTGTGGCAAAAATAAAAAAAGAATAAAGATCCCACATGATTATTAAATACATGATCAGGAAGCTGTATACTGACAACAATCACAACACTGCAAACCGACTATACTGCAAGGTAACGTCTGGAAAATGTTAAAGAAAAGGAAAGAATAGCAGTTCCTACTCTATGATCCCCAGCCTCCCTGACTTGAGATGCTATCCCATCCCTGGAAGCTGAGCAGCCTTCGGTCAGACTCCTGGACTGATACAGTGTCATTTTTCAAACCATTTTTAAATGTCTACTGTCTGCTACATTTTGACTGGGACCAGAGTCTTACGTGGCATCAAGGCCTCAAGGAATCTGAAGGCAAGGATCAGCGAGCATCCACTTCTCCTGCTGCGTGTGTTCCCAATTCAGAGCTCATTCCTGGGAGTGCAGCCTCCTAGGCCCATATGCAACCTCAGCAATGTACTGTGAAACTGAAAAGGATGTCAGGACAGGGTGTTTGTGTGATGCTTAAGGGGAAAAAGTAGTGAGACTCAAGCCCTTTCCTGTTTGCCCAGGCACATTCCACTCTATTTCACAGCCCAAGTAGCCAGTTTGCCCTAAGGCTCTGGTTACCCCCAGGAACCAAAGGTGAGCTTAAAAACGTGCTGCCACCTTGTGGATATTTTCTGTAAATAAAATTTGATCACAGGTTCTAAAGGAACCTCAATTCACTAGGCCTGGGATTCTGTTAGTGACAACTGCCCTGAGGATCAGGGCCGAATATTGGAAAAAACTTCGAAACACAGCCGATTTTCAGGAAACCAGTTGCCAAAGGTAAATTGTGATCATACCCTTTAAGGAAAAAAAAAGACAAAACAAACCCAAATCTCCACCACAGGACACGATGCTATGATTCCCTAAATGTGGGAGGAATGTCAATCAAAATGACAATGGAAAATCAAACTTTACCACTCACAATGGCTATCATCACAAGTCTACAAAAAATAAATGAGGGAGAGAGCCTGGAGGAAAAACAATCGCCCTAAGCTGTTGGTGGGAATATACAACAGCATCAGCCAGTACAATGCAGTCTTCGAATGACTGAAAAGGACTATCAAGCGGGACTAAGCCTAGGATTTGGCATTACAACACCTGGGCCTATATCCTGAGAAAACCACGTAGTTATGTCAAACAACTGTACTTCACCTAGAAAAAATATACTTGATGTATAGCTATAAACACAATAGAAAATCAAGAAGAAAAAACTAGCAAAATGAAAATGGGATATTTCGTACAACAGAAGATCCAACTGAGAAACTTCCTTTGCATGAGATTATTTAAAAAAAAACAGAAACTAGATTTACTGCTTTAATCTATATTTCAAAAATAACTAATTAGTTAAATGAGGCCAATTAATCTGCCAGCAAGATAAATATGGCCTAGAAAGCAGGTGAGGACACATTTTTATCACATTGTGATAATTAGTACCATTTAAAAAATACAGAAAATTTTTGACTTTTTTTAAAGAATGAATCAAAAGAAGTTCACCCTGAAGATGTAATTTCCATATTCTATATGTGCCAATATTTTCCTACATGAAATATGGAAAATTTTATATTTAATACAGGAAAATCTACAGCCACACTTTCCTGTACAAAATTTGGAAAATATCATACTTCATGCAGGAAAATCTGTGTCCATAATTTCCTCCATGAAATATGGCAAATTTCATGTTCCATGCAAGAAAATCTATGCCCATAATTTCCTGTATGAAACATGGAAAATTCTGATTGAAGTTATAAATATCTTCAGGAAAACGAATCTACATTTTCTCATACTAAGGCAAGATTGTCAGAAACACACAGAAAATGGCCATAAGAAATCACATTTGTGTAGAATCTAAAATATGACACAAATGAACCTACCTATGAAACAGAAAAAGATTCACGAGTCCAGAAACTGATGGATGCCTGGGGAATTTGGTTGTAGGCGTTGCCAGACTGGAGTAGAAGTTAAGAGAGAAAATCACTATATGTAATGTAACACTTTACCATCTGAGACACCAGGGAAGCCACATATGTAATGTAATAAAAATAATAGGATATTGTATGCAGCAGAGAGCAATATAGTCATGATTTTGTAATATCTTTAAATGAAGTGTAGTCCATTAAAATACTGAATCACTATGTTGTATCCCATACTTCAGAGGGAAAAGAAATAGTGGACTGATAACTACAACACAAAAAATAATCAAGACTGAAGGTTGCTGCTGCTGCTAAGTCACTTCAGTCGTGTCCGACTCTGTGTGACCCCATAGACGGAAGCCCACCAGGCTCCCCCGTCCCTGGGATTCTCCAGGCAAGAACACTGGAGTGGGTTGCCATTTCCTTCTCCAATGTGTGAAAGTGGAAAGTGAAAAGTGAAAGTGAAGTCGCTCAGTCGTGTCCGACCCCCAGCGACCCCACGGACTGCAGCCCACCAGGCTCCTCCATCCATGGGATTTTCTAGGCAATAGTACTGGAGTGGCTTGCCATTGCCTTCTCCGAGACTGAAGGTTAGCAAAATAAAAATGGGAAAATTTTAGGAATAGAAATTCCCATCAAGAAATTAATTTGGATGAGATTACTAAAAATGTCCACTGTTCATCCACTAGAAAGACCAATATGGAGGATCTTGAAATAATGAAACACAGAAGTGCCTTAGGAAACAGCAATCACATGACGGGGCATACAGTCAGGGAGAAGCAACATTTTCAAAGACAGGGGTACCCATGCCATCCCTGCCAGACCGGTTTTCATAGCAAAGACACTGCTGCAACCTAAGTGTTATTCACAGAAATGAATACAGAATATGGGATATACACACACAATGCTATATTACTCAGCCATAAAGAGCAGTGAAATAATGGCATCTTCAGGCACCGGGAAGAAGGTAGAGATGATCATAGCAACCGAACAAAGACAGTGAGCAAAAACTATAATATGATATCACTTCTAGGTGGGTCTAACAATGGATACATATGAGCTCCTTGAGCAAAGATACATAGCTCACACACTTAGAAAAAATAACTTCTTGTTAGCAGAGAAGAAATGTATTGGGCCCATAGAAATCTGCTATTTGAAATAACATATGCATACTACTATCTAGAAAATAAATCACAAGGACCCACTGGGTAACAAAAGCAATGGTACTTCACTCTCTGTAATAACATATACAGGAATAGAACCCAAAATGCAACATACACCCATCTACATATGAGGGGATCACTAACAGTCCCTGGTGGCTCAGTCAGTAAAGAATCTGCCTGCATTGCAGGAGGCCAGGGTTTGGTTCCTGGGTCAGGAAGGTCCTATGGAGAAGGAAATGGCAATCCACTCCAGTATTCTTGCCTGGGAAATCCCAAGGACAGAAGAGCCTGGTGGGATACAGCTGAGCTATTTCAAATCCTAAAAGATGATGGTGTTAAAGTGCTGCACTCAATATGACAGCAAATTTGGAAAACTCAGGCCACGGGACTGGAAAAGGTCAGTTATCAATCCAATCCCAAAGAAGGGCAAAGCCAAAGAATGTTCAAACTATACACAATTGCACTCATTTCACACACTAGCAAAAGTAAGTTCCCAAGACACACTTCAACAGTACACGAATGAAGAACTTCCAGATGTTCAAGTGGTATTTAGAAAAGGCAGAGGAACCAGAGATCAAATTGAAACATCTGTTGGATCATAGGAAAAGCAAGAGAATTCTAGAGAAACATCTACTTCTGCTTCATAGACTACACTAAAGCCTTTGACTGTGTGGATCACAACAAAATGTGGAAAATTCTTAAAGAGATGGGAATACCAGACCACATTACCTGCCTCCTGAGAAACCTGGATGGTCAGGAAGTACCAGTAGGAACCAGACATGGAACAATGGACTGGCTCAAAATTGGGAAAGGATTTCATCAAGGTTGTATATTGTCACTCTGCTTATTTAACTTATATGCAACAATGAGTGAATCAAGTTGCCATGAGTTAAAAAAAAAAAAAAACCAATGCATTGTAATTCACCTGTATACTCAAGTTCAACTAACTTTATCAACTCAAAAAATACAGAAGCGTATGCTGACTCTATTCCCCTCATCCCATAGTTACCTTGGCTGGTATCACATCTCTGGAGACTGGGCAGGCTTGGGTCCTAAGGTTGGCTTGTGGTGGGGCTCAGGGACCTGGGAGGATGTGGCTGGCAGCACACCCCCATGATGTTCCTGGAGTGCCTCTTGCCCTCTGCAGAAGCCCTCAGTTTCCAGGTACAGGCAAAGTAAATTAAGAAATTTGAATTAACAGAGACACACTTATATGGATCAAACAGATGATCAAAAACGACTAACTGGCTGAATAGCAGATGGAAGTTTACTGAACACACTGTAATCACCTAGATGGGAGCAAGAACCTGAAAGGGAAGAGATAAACCTCTATACATTAATGAACCAAATTCCTGTATACCTGCTGCTGCTAAGTCACTTCAGTTGTGTCCGACTCTGTGCAACCCCATAGACGGCAGCCCACCCAGCTCTCCCGTCCCTGGGATTCTCCAGGCAAGAACACTGGAGTGGGTTGCTTTTCCTTCTCCAATGCATGAAAGTGAAAAGTGAAAGTGAAGTCTCTCAGTCGTGTCCAACTCTTCGTGACCCCATGGACTGCAGCATACCAGGCTCCTCCGTCCATGGGATTTTCCAGGCAAGAGTACTGGAGTGGGATGCCATTGCCTTCTCCACCTGTATACCTGAAATACATATAAATTCAGAAATCATCTCCATTCAAAATAAGACAACATGGAAATTACAGGGGAAAAAGTTGTGTGGGGCTGAATAAAGCTGCCGCCTTGTAACAACTTGGAAAGCTGTGGTGTTGGGCATTGAGTATTCTTAAGGTCAGAGGGTCTGGAAGTAAATAGATGATCTCCACAAATGTTCTAGTGGTGGTCATCAGAAAAAATGTACAACAGGGCTGAGTTCAAGGGAGTCAATTTGGAGAAGTGAGTTGAACTCACCCTTGAAAATAAATCACATGAAAAGAGGTCATCATTGCTAAATACTAGGAATATAAATCAAAACCCCAGGAAGCTATCACCACACTGAAGGCAGAATGGCCATTGTCAGAAACTCAACAAACAACTGCTGATGAAGGTGCAGGGAAAAGGCAATATGGAAAATTTCATATTTCATGCAGGAGAACCTACATCCATGTTTTGCTGTAGGAAATAGGGGGTATTCACAAGGACCTGCTCGACTTGTTATCGCACAAAGTCCAAACACACAACAGAGAAACACCATAGATACGAAACACCTGAATCAAGCGGCTGTATGCTGACAGCAATCACAATACCATAACTCGACCATGCTACAATGTAGTATGGCAAGATGCGAAAGGAAAGGAAAGGAAAGCAGGGCCTCCTCTGTTATAAATGACCTCCCTGACTTGGGATGATATCCCATCCCTGGAAGCTGAGCAAGCTTGGGTCCCACTGATGGACTGGGGAGGGGTGGATGCAGCCTGGCACAGTGCCCTTCACTGAACCCTTTTTAAAGGTCTACAATCTACTGCTCTCTGGCTGGGACCAGAGTCCTCCATGGCATCAAGGGCCCAAGGAATTTGAAGGCATGATTCAGCTAGCCTCGAACTCTCCTGGCGCTGGGGTTCATAGCAAAAGCCTCCTTCCTGAGAGGGCAGCCTCTGAGGCACTGGGTGCTGTGGACCTGGAAGGGATTAGTCTGGATGGTGGGTTTGTGTGATGCCACAGGGGCAAAAAGTAGTGAAACTCAAGCCCTTCTGTGTTTGTCTAGGCACAGTCCACTCTATTTCACACCCATGAAAGCCAATTTTCCTGGTTGCCCCAGGAACCAAGTGTGGGCATGCAAAAGGGCTGTCACCTTTTGGACATTTTCTATAACTACAACTTGATCACCAGTTCTCACAGGCACCTCAATTCACAAGGCCTGGGGTTCTGTAATGATAGCTGTCCTCAGGAAATGTCATGGTGTGGATACTGGAGAAGTAAATTCCAAACACAGCCGACTTTCAGGAAGCCAAATACCAAACAAAACCAAACCTCCAGCACAGGACAAGATGCTCAGCATCCATAATTGCTGCAGGAATGCCAATCAAAATGACAATGAGAAATCAAATTCCACCAGTCACAGTGGCCATCCTCACAAGTCTACAAACAATATATGTGAGAAGGAGCCTGGAAGTAAAAGAATCCCCCTAAGTTGTCGGTGGGAATATACATTGGCTACAGTCAGTATATGACCAGCCTCCAAATGCCTCAAAAAATAAACAAACAACCTGTCAAGACAGGCTAAACCTGGGTCTATATGCTGAGGAAACCATCAATCAAAGGCACATGAACCCCAATGAACACTGGAGGACTACTTCCAACATCCAAGACACATAACCAGGAAAATCTCCACCAAGATTAAAGTTTAAGCAAGATGTTGTTCATATATCCGATAGACTATTTTTCACTCCTAAAAAACTACCACTGAAATCAGGGAATTATGACACAGGGTAACCACAAGGATAGACTTTGAAGGATCATGCATTAAGGGAAATCAGTCAGGCAGAGGAAGTTTGTGGCATATGAGATAACTTATTGGAAAAAATAAAAATATACATACAAGGAAACAAATTTACAACTCAAGAGGGACTCAAATTTGAGAACTCAAATAAAAGGTTCCAGAAAAAAAAAAACTGAAGGGCCTGGAAGGAATTAGGAGGTAGGTACTTACATAGATACAAAATCTGTGTCTGTAATAGAAAATCCCCAAGGATTATCCCCTTCCTTCCTTCCAGATACACACAGAAATCTGTATCTCTAAGAGATAATCCACAAAAATTATCTCCTACCTTCCTTCTTTATAAACAGGAAACTGTATCTAAGATAGATAATTCACAAGGACCTGATGAAATAGATAATTCACAAGGACCTCTGCTTGACCTTCCATGACAGAAAAGTCCCAAAAGACAATAGAGATATCCCATAGATATCCATCGGCTGTGAACTGACAACAAACACAACGTTTGAACTGACTGTACTGCAATGTAGCATCAGCAAGATGGTAAAGAAAAGGAAGAAAAGCAGTGCCTACTCTATTATATCCAACCTTCCTGACTTGGGATACTATCCCAACCCTGGAGGCTGAGCAGGCTTGGTTCCCACTGCTGAACTGGGGTGGGGTTGACACAGCCTGGCACATTGCCATCTGTTGAACACTTTTCAAAATTCTACTGTCTGCTGTGAGGACCAGAGTGCTGAGTGTGTTCAAGGCCTCTCAGAGTTGGAGCAATAATCATGGAGCCTCCACTTCTGGTTTTGGGGGTCCCAGCTCATGCCTCCTTCCTAAGAGTGCAGCCTCCTAGGCACATAGGCATCCTCAGCAGCGTGCTGTGGACCCAGAAGGGATTAGTCTGGACGGGGTGTTTGTGAGCTGCTTTAAGGGAGAAAGAAGTGAGACTCAAGCCCTTGGGTGTTTGCTCAGGCACATTCCACTCTAATTCACAGACCAGAAAGCCAACTTTCCTTAAGGATCTAGTTGCCCCAGGAACCAAAGTGAAAGTGAAGTCGCTTAGTCGTGTCCGACTCTTTGCGACCCCATGGGCTGTAGCCTACCAGGCTCCTCGGTCCATGGGCTTTTCCAGGTAAGAATACTGGAGTGCGTTGCCATTTCCTTCGCCAGGGGATCTTTCCGACCCAGGGATCGAACCCGGGTATTCCGCATTGTAGGCAGACACTTGACCACCGTCTGAGCTACCAGGAAAGCCAGGAACCAAAGGTGGGCAAGAAAAAGTGCTGCCATCCTGTGGACATTTTCTGTAACTACAACTTGATCACCAGTGCACACAGGCACCTCAATTCACAAGGGCTGTGGTTCTGTTAATGACAGCTGCCCTCAGGAAATGACCTGGGGCAGGTAGTATGGGAGAAATACATTCCAAAACCAGCCAACTCCAGGAAGCCAACTTCCAAAGGTAAATTGTCCTCACATCCTTTAAAGAAAAAAATAAATAAATAAAACTAAATCAAACCTCCACCACAGGACAAGATGCTCATAGGAATAGCATAGGAATGCCAATCAAAACGACAACGGACACCAAATCTCACCACTCACAATGGCCATCATCAAAAGTCGACAAACAACAAATACAGACAGAGCGTGGGAGAAAAAGAATATCCCTAAGCTGTTGGTGGTAATATACATTGGCTACAGCCAGTATATGGACAGACTCCAAAAGTACAAAAAACAGCTATCAAGAAGGGCTAGGGTGGAAAAAGTGATGCTATCAAGAAGGGCGTGTGTGTGATGCTTTAAGAGGAAAAAGCAGTGAGACACAAGCCCTTGGGTTTTTGCTCAGGCATATTCCACATTTCACAGTCTGGAAGCCGCCTTTCCCGAAACCTCTGCTTGCCCCAAGAACCCGAGGTGGGAATCAAACGTGCTGCCGCCTTGTGGACACTTCCTGTAACTACATCTGACCGCTAGTACTTGGCACCTCTAATTCACAAGGGCCGGGCAACTGCTCAAGATAGTTGCCCTCAGGAAATGTTCTGTGGCCCGTATTGCAAGAAAAATTCCAAACACAAACGACCCCAACTGCCACAGGTCTATTTTCCTCACACCCTTGAAGGGAAAAAACCCCAACAAACCCCATACCTCCCCCGCAGGACAGGATGCTCAGCAGCCCTAATCATTACAGAAGGAAAGCCAATCAAAACGACAATGAGAAATCAAATCCCACCTGTCAGAATGGCTATCCTCAAGTCTACAATAAATGCAGGAGTGAGTTTGGAGTAAGGGAAAACCTCCTACACTGTCGGTGGGAACGTACATTGACAACAGCCACAATAAAGGACAATGTTAGCATGCCCGAATAAAAGCTATCAAGACACTAAGCCTAGGATCTGACATTACCACAACTGGGCTTATGTTATTCTATATGAAATACAGAAAATTATATTTTCATATATGAAATTGCACCTATCTTTTCATTTATGAATTATAGAAAACTGTCACATATGAAATATGCACCTATATATTCACCTATGAGATATAGAAAATTCTCCATTCATATATGAAATATGCACCTATATTTTCATCTGTGAAATACAGAAAATTCTATTTTCATATATATTTTCCTCTGTGAAATATATTTTCATCTATGAAATATGCATCTATATTTTCATCTATGAAACATAGAAAATCTAATTTCTATGTATGACATCAGTCAGTCAGTCAGTTCAGTCACTCAGTCATGTCCGACTCTTTGAGACCCCATGACCCGCAGCACGCCAGGCCTCCCTGTCCATCACCAACTCCCAGTGTCCACCCAAACCCATGTCCATTGAGTAGGTGAAGCCATCCTACCATCTCATCCTCTCTTGTCCCCTTCTCCTCCTGCCCTCAATCTTTCCCAGCATCAGGCTTTTATCCAGTGAGTCAGCTCTTCACATCAGGTGGCCAAAGTGTTGGAGTTTCAGCTTCAACAGCAGTCCTTCCAATGAACACCCAGGACTGATCTCCTTTAGGATGGACTGGTTGGATCTCCTTGCAGTCCAAGGGACTCTCAAGAGTCTTCTCCAACACCACAGTTCAAAAGCATCAATTCTTCGGTGATCAGCTTTCTTTATAGTCCAACTCCCACATCCATACATGACCACTGGAAAAACCATAGCCTTAACTAGACGGACCTTTGTTGGCAAAGTAATGTCTCTGCTTTTTAATATGCTGTCTAGGTTGGTCATAACGTTCCTTCCAAGGAGTAAGTGTCTTTTAATTTCACGGTTGCAATCACCATCTGCAGTGATTTTGGAGCCCCCCAAAATAAAATCAGCCACTGTTTCCCCATCTACTTGCCATGAAGTGATGGGACCGGATGCCATGACCTTAGTTTTCTGAATGTTGAGCTTTAAGCCAACTTTTTCACTCTCCTCTTTCACTTTCATCAAGAGGCTCTTTAGTTCTTCTTCATTTTCTGCCATAAGGGTGGTATCATCTGCATATCTGAGGTTATTGATATTTCTCCCGGCAATCTTGATTCCAGCTTGTGCTTCTTCCAGACCAGTGTTCCTCATGATGTACTCTGCATATAAGTTAAATAAGCAGGGTGACAATATACAACCTTGACGTACTCCTTTTCCTATTTGGAACCAGTCTGTTGTTCCATGTCCTGTTCTGACTGTTGCTTCCTGACCTGCATACAGGTTTCTCAAGAGGCAGGTCAGGTGGTCTGGTATTCCCATCTCTTTCAGAATTTTCCACAGTTTATTGTGATCCACACAGTCAAAGGCTTTGGCATAGTCAATAAAGCAGAAATAGATGATTTTCTGGAACTCTCTTGCTTTTTCCATGATCCAGCAGATGTTGGCAATTTGATCTCTGGTCCCTCTGCCTTTTCTAAAACCTGCTTGAACATCTGGGGGTTCTCAGTTCACATATTGCTGAAGCCTGGCTTGGAGAATTTTGAGCATGACTTTACTAGCGTGTGAGATGAGTGCAATGTGCAGTAGTTTGAGCATTCTTTGGCATTGCCTTTCTTTGGGATTGGAATGAAAACTGACCTTTTCCAGTCCTGTGGCCACTGCTGAGTTTTCCAAATTTGCTGGCATATTGAGCACAGCACTTTCACAGCATCATCTTTCAGGATTTGAAATAGCTCAACTGGAATTGACATATGCACCCATATTTCCATATGGAAATATGGAAAATTCTATGTTTATATATGAAATAGGCACCCATAGTGTCATATATGAAATATAAAAAATTCTATTTTCATATTAAATGCACACCCATAGATTCATATATGAAATATCAAAATTTTCAGATATGAAATATACATCCATGCTTTCATATATGAAATATTAAAAGTTCCCTTTTCATTCATGAAATATACACTCATGTTTTCATATATTACATGTAGAAAGTTCTATTTTCATCTTGAAATAGGCATCCATGCTTATATATGAGATACAGAAAATTCTATTTTCATCTTTGAAATAAGCAACCATGTTTTAATATATGAAATATGCAAAATTCCATTTTCATCCATGAACTATGCACCCATGTTTTCATATATGAAATATATAAAACTATATTTTATTCATAAAATATGCACCCATCTCTTCACATATGAAACATTGAAAATTCTATTTTTCTTCAGTGAAATATGTACCTTTTTATACATTAAAATTCACTCATACTTTTGTATAAGAAACATAGAAAATTCTATTTCATGAAATTTGTACTTATCTTTTCATTCACAAAACAGGAAATATGCACATATGCTTTCACATATGAAATTTAGAAAACTGTATTTTCATTCATTAAATTTGAACCCATGTGTTCATACAGGATATACAGAAAATTCTATTTTCATGTATGAAATAATCACCTGACTTGGGCTTCCACCCCATTCCTGGAGCCTCAGCAGGCTGTTTTCATGGCTGGACTGTGATGGGGTTGAATCGACCAGTCTGGTTGCTCTTCATTAAGGCCCCTCTTAAATCTGTACTTTCTGGTTTGATCTGGCAGGGACCACAGTCCCTAGGGTACACAATCGATGGTGTCCTGACACTTTGGCCTCGATGACCTTGGAAAAGTCTACTAGCTTCCATGTCTCCTGGTGCTGGGGTCCCCAGCTCAAGCCTCCTTCCTGAGAGCACAGCCTCCTAGGCACTTCATCAGGGTGCTCTGGTCCAGGTTGGGATTAGTCTGCAGGAAAGGGGAGAAGTTTTAAGGAGAACAAGTATTGAGACTAAGCCCTTGGGTGTATGCTCAGGCACAGGGCACTCTAGTTCAGAGCCTAGGAAGCCAGCTCTTCCTTAGGCCCTGGCTGCCTGAGGAATCCGAGTTGGGTGTGGAAAAGTGCTGCCCCTTGTGGACATTTTCTATAACTACAACTTGACCACCTTTGCCTCCGGGTACCTCCAATTCAACAGATCTCGGGGACTGTTAATGACAGCGGCCTTCAGGAAAGGTACTGGGGAGAATATTGCAGAAGAAAGTACAAACACAACTGACTTTCAAAAAATCAACTAAAACTGGTAAATTTTCCTCACAACCATGAAGGAGAAAAAAAAAAGTTAACCGCCAGAGGACAAGATGCTGAACATTCGTAATTATTACAGGAGGAATGCCAACCAAAATGACAACAAGAAATCAAATCTCACCAGATTGGCCATCCTCACAAGTCTACAAACAATAAATGCAAACTAAGCCTACCATCTGACATTCCCACACCTGGGCCTGTATCCCAAGAAAACCATCTTTCAAGAAGTCACATGCACCCCAATGTTCACTTCAGCACTAAAGCAGACTGAACACAGACACAGCAAAATGTCCACCTTCAGACTGAAGCCTAAAAGCAATGTAGCACATACAGAAAATGATCGAATACTCAGCCATGAAAGACTACCACTGAAATCATGAAATCATGCCACTGGCAGTCAAAGGGACAGATCTTGGAGGATCATACACCGAGCGAAGTCAGCCAGACAGAGGAAGACTCTAACATGTGATGTCCCTTCTAGGCAAAAGAGATACAAAGGAATTTAAACATAAA
Organism: Moschus berezovskii; assembly: GCF_049115385.1. Classification (NCBI taxonomy): domain Eukaryota; kingdom Metazoa; phylum Chordata; class Mammalia; order Artiodactyla; family Moschidae; genus Moschus; species Moschus berezovskii. Next base: position 46,597,710 of record NC_142480.1, read on the forward strand.
CATAATACACAAAACATAAACATAAAACAAAATTTAAACACAAAAAGAGACTCTGAGAACTCAAATACAAACAAAGAATTAAAAAAAAATTTAATAAAACCAAAGAAAAGCCAGGGATGAATTAGGAAGTCAGGACTAACATATACACAGAAATGTGTATATGTAATAGATAATCTACAAAGATTATCCCCTTCCTTTGTTCTTTCCACAGAAAACTGTATCTTTATCATAGCCACAGAAATCTGTACATGTAACAGATAGTCCACAAGGACACGATAGCACAGGGAACTTTGCACCACCTTCTGCAATAACTTCCACAGCAGATGAATCTGAAAAAGAATACGTATGCTTTACATACATGCCATAGCTCAATCACGTGGCTGGATACTAACAACAGGAGCAACATTACACACCGACAATACTGCAGCATACCACAGGCATGAAATTAAAGAAAATGAAAAAGAAAAGCCTTGCCTAGCTTATTTCTGCCGATTTTCTGACCCCAGCTGCTATCCATGGCTGCAGCCCGAGCAGACTTCAGTCCAAGGCTGGACTGGGGTGGGGTTGAAACCACCAGACAGGGTGTCCTTAATTGAGCCCCCTTTTAAACTTGTACCTCTGGTTTGCTCTGACAGGGACCATAGTCCCTAGAGCACCCAAAGGATGTTGTGACGACCATCTGGCCTCAAGGACCTGGAAATGCCACCTAGCTTTCAGTTCTCCTGGGGCTGGAGTTCACAGCTTAAGCCTCCTTCTTGAGAGAGCAGCCTCCTAGCACCTCAACAGGGTGCTGTGGCCCTCGTTGGGATGAGTCTGGAGGAAAGGGGTGAAGCTTTAGGGGGAACGAGTAGTCAGACACAGGCCTTTGGGAGTTTGCTCAGGCACATCCAACTCCAATTCACAGCCGAGGAAGCCAACTCTTCCTTAGGTTCTGGTTGCCCCAAGAACCAGAGTCGGGAATGAAAACTGCTGCCACCATGTGGACATTTTCTGTAATTACATCTTGACCACCTGTGCTTACCAGCCAGGCACCTGTGAACATGGGATTTCCCAGGCAAGAATACTGGAGTTCGTTGCCATTCCCTTCTCCAGGGGATCTTCCTGACCCAGGGATCGAACCCGGGTTTTCTGAATTGCAAGTGTATTCTTTACCATCTGAGTCACCAGGGAAGCCTGACCTGTGCTTACTGGCACCTCCAATTCACAAGATTTGGGCGGCTGCTGGAAAAGGTCAGTCTTCATTCCAATCCCAAAGAAAGGCAATGCCAAAGAATGCTCAAACTACCGCACATTGCACTCATCTCACACGCTAGTAAAGTCATGCTCAAAATTCTCCAAGCCAGGCTTCAGCAATATGTGAACTGAGAACCCCCAGATGTTCAAGCAGGTTTTAGAAAAGGCAGAGGCACCAGAGATCAAATTGCCAACATCTGCTGGATCATGGAGAAAGCAAGAGAGTTCCAGAAAAACATCTATTTCTGCTTTATTGACTATGCCAAAGCCTTTGACTGTGTGGATCACAATAAACTGTGGAAAATTCTGAAAGAGATGGGAATACCAGACCACCTGACCTGCCTCTTGAGAAACCTGTATGCAGGTCAGGAAGCAACAGTCAGAACTGGACATGGAACAACAGACTGGTTCCAAATAGGAAAAGGAGTACGTCAAGGTTGTATATTGTCACCCTGCTTATTTAACTTATATGCAGAGTACATCATGAGGAACGCTGGTCTGGAAGAGACACAGGCTGGAATCAAGATTGCTGGGAGAAATATCAATAACCTCAGATATGCAGATGATACCACCCTTATGGCAGAAAGTGAAGAGGAACTAAAAAGCCTCTTGATGAAAGTGAAAGAGGAGAGTGAAAAGGTTGGCTTGAAGCTCAACATTCAGAAAACAAAGATCATGGCATCTGGTCCCATCACTTCATGGGAAATAGATGGGGAAACAGTGGAAACAGTGTCAGACTTTATTTTGGGGGGCTCCAAAATCACTGCTGATGGTGATTGCAGCCATGAAATTAAAAGACGCTTACTCCTTGGAAGGAAAGTTATGACCAATCTAGATAGCATATTAAAAAGCAGAGACATCACTTTGCCAACAAAGGTCCGTCTAGTCAAGGCTATGGTTTTTCCAGTGGTCATGTATGGATGTGAGAGTTGGACTGTGAAGAAAGCTGATCGCCGAAGAATTGATGCTTTTGAATTGTGGTGCTGGAGAAGACTCTTGAGAGTCCCTTTACTGCAAGGAGATCCAACCAGTCCATTCTAGAGGAGATCAATCCTGGGTGTTCATTGGAAGGACTGAGGCTAAAGCTGAAACTGCAATACTTTGGCCACCTCATGCGACGAGTTGACTCACTGGAAAAGACTCTGATGCTGGGAAAGGTTGGGGGCGGGAGGAGAAGGGGACAACGGAGAATGAGATGGCTGGATGGCATCACCGACTCTATGGACTTGAGTTTGAGTGAACTCTGGGAGTTGGTGATGGACAGGGACACCTGACGTGCTGTGATTCATGGGGTCGCAAAGAGTCGGACACGACTGAGCGACTGAACTCAACTTAACTGAATGACAGTTGCCCTCAGGAAAAGTCCTAGGGAAAATATTGCAGAAATAAATTACAAACACAACCCACTATCAAAAAGTTAACTGCAACAGGTGTATTTTCCTCACAACCATGAAGGAGAAAAGAAAAAGAAAAAGCTGTACCTTCACAAGACAAGATGTTCAGCATCCCAAATTATTACAGGAGGAATGCCAATCAAAACAACTACAAGAAATCAAATTATACCAGTCAGAATGACCATCCTCACAAGTCTACAAACAGTAAATGGTGGAGAGGGCCAAAAGGAGAGGGGAACCCCCTTCCCTACACAGTTGGTGGGAAGGGACACTGGCAATAGCTACTAGAAAAGACAGCCCTGACATGCCAAAAAAACTTTCAAGGGAAATATGCCTAGGAACTGACATTCGACACCTGGGCCTGGAATCCTGATAAAGCCATCATTCAAAATGACACACGCACTCTAACGTTCACTGCAGCATTACTTATAATAGTGAGACACACAACCATCAAAATGTGTACGAACAGATTAAAGCTTAAAGAAGATGTGGTACACATAAGCACATGGAACTTCGCTCGACCTCCTGCAGTAAATTCTATGGGAAAAGAATCTAAAGAAGAACAGACATACTGTACGTATATGTCAATACTGAACCAAGTGTTGTATACTAACAGTAAGCACAAAACTACAAATCAACTATACTCCAACACAGGATCAGCATGAGGAAAAAAAAAAGGAAAAAAAGCAATGCCTAGTTTATTCCCTGCAAACTCCCTCTCTTGGGATGCTATTCCATTCCTGGAGCCTGAGCAGGCTGTGTCTCATGTCTGGACTGGGATGGCATTGAGGAAGTCAGGTGGAGACAACCAAAATTTTAAAAGAGATGAGTCACCCTGGGATTCTGGCCCCACTATGTACAATAGCCAAGACAGAGAATCAAGTTAACTGTAGAACAAATGAATGGATAGATACAGACAATGGGGTACATGTACACAACACAATATTTCTCAACAATAAAGAACGAGGAAACAATGTCAAGTTTGGCCACAGAAAAGAAAGTAGAGATGATCATTGCAAGTGGATTAAGGCCGACAGGGAGAGACAGTATCATATGACACCACTCCTAGGTGGACTCTAAAGATGCATAACAATGAACTTGTTGTCTGCAGACACTGCCTCATAAACTTAGAAATTTCCAGTCACCAAGATATAAAGATGTGGAGCATGGAGAAATGAGTAACTTCAGACTAATATATGCCCAATGCTGTTTATAAAATAAATGACCAAGACCCACTGTATAACACAATGAAACTTACTCCACACTCTGCAAATAATAAAAATAAAATAAAATAATAAAAGTGAAACAAGTTGTGGTAGAAGGAAAAGGAAAAAAGAAAAAAACACCAACAAAGCAGTAATTCACCTATATACTCCAGTTCAAATGGTGGAAAAAATGAAAAAGAAATGCTGCCTCTGATCAGAGACACCGATGTAAGGAACAGACTTTTGGACTCAGTGGGAGAAGGCGAGTGTGGGATGATTTGAGAGAGAGACTAGCATTGAAACATGTACATTACCATATGGAAAACAGACGACCAGAACAAGTTCAATGCATGAAGCAGGGCACCCAAAGCTGGTACTCTGGGACAACTCAGAGGCATATGGTGGGGAGGGAGGGTCATGATGGGGGGACACATGTATACCTGTGGCCGATTCATGCTGATGTATGGGAAAAACCATCACAACATTGTAAACTACTTATTCTCCAACTAAAATAAATAATTTTTAAAAAATAAAAACTTTTTAAAAAGCAAAAAAAAGACTGAAATCCCTGGAGCCTGATTGGCTTGGGTCCCAGGCTGGAGTGTCCTGGTGCTTAGAGAGCTGGGAGCATGTGGCAGGCCGTGTGCCTCCACAATGGACCTGGAGTGCCTGTGGTCCTCCAGATGCAAGTGGGATAATTTAAGGGATTGGAATTAACATACACATATTAATATTCATCAAATAGATGATCATCAAGTACCTACTGAATAGCACAGGGAAGTTTACTGAACACAGTCTAATCACCTATATGAAAAAAGAACCCAAATGAGAATAGATAAATATTACGTATTAATGAACCAAGTTCCTGAACACCTGAAACAAACACATACAAATCACTCATCCAGCTCAATTCAAACAGCAACAACAAAAAATCTCAATAAAAATTGCCTAAAGATCTAAATGCACATTTCTCCAGAGAGGTCATAGAGATGGCCATAAAGAACATAAAAAGATGCTCAGCATTACTAGTTCTTAGAGAAAAACAAATCAAATGTACAATGAGGTGTCACCTCACACTGATCAGAATGGCCATATCAAAAAAACTACAGCAATAAATTCTGCAGAGGGTGTGAAGAGAAGGCAGCCCTCCTACATGGTTGGTAGGAATAGAAAATTGTACACTCACTAGAGAATACATTATAGAGGGTCTTAAAAAACTAAACATAAAAGTACCAAGTGATGCAGCAATTTCATACCAATGCTTAGATCCAGAGAAAAACCAAAATTTAAAAACACACCTATACCCCACTACTGATCATGGCAGCAGTAGGTACAACAGCCAAAACAAGGAAGCAAGTCAAGTATACTAGGACAGATGGATGGATACAGGAAACAGGGCACATATAACCAGTGCAGTATTACTCAGTCATACATAAAAATGAAACAATGCCGTTTGCAGTTACAGGGAAGAAATCAGAGGTGACCATACTATGTGAAGAGAGACAGGGAAAGACAGATATCATAGAATACCCCTTCTGGTGGAATCTAAAAATGGATACAAATGAACCTCATTACAAAAGAGAAACATCACAGACTTAAGAAGGAAAGTTATGGGTGCCAAAATGGAAAGGGGGAGCAGGGAGTAATTAGCTGGTTCAGATCAATATGTACACATTAAAACAGGTGCTGTTGTTGTTTAGTCACTCAGTTGTGTCTGACTCTTTGTGACCGTATGGACTGTAGTCCACCAGGCTCCTTTGTCCATGGGAGTCTCCAGGCAAGAATACTGGAGTAGGTTGCCATTTCCTTCTCCAGGGGATCTTCCCAACCCAGGGATTGAACCCATGTCTCCTGCAAGTCTCCTGCATGGCAGGTGGATTCTTTACCAATGAGCCAGCAGGGAAACCATAAAACAGGTGCTGAAGAGCTCTTAATAGTCACAAGTATGACAGGGCTGTAAATGACACCTGCCCTCAAAAAATGTCCTGGGGTAAGTTATGAGAAAAGAATTCCAAACAGGGCCAAGTTTCAAGAGGTAAATTGTACTCATAAGGCATAAAATAAAAAAAGCACATGGAAAGATACTCCACATCAGTAATTATTAAATCAAGGTCAATCAAACTACAATGAGGTAGTACCTCACACTGATCACAATGGTCATTGTCAAAAAGATCTACAAAGAATAATACTGCAGAGGATGTACAGAAAAGGGAATCCTCCCACAATCGTGGTGAAGCCATTAGGGAAAACAGCATGGAAGTTCTCTGAAAAACTAAACATAGAGGTATCATATGATCCTGCAATCCCTTCCCAGGCTTAGATCTGGAGACATTCATCATTTGAAATGACACATGCACCCCAGTTTTCAGGGCAGCACTATTTACAATAGGCAAGACTTAGAACCCACCAAAATGTCCAGTGACAGAAAAACGAAGACTACATGGTCATAAAACAGAAAAAATAATACTGGCAGCAGCATAGACATACTAAGAAATTATCATACTAAGTAAGGTAACTCAGGGAGAAAGAGACAAATATCCTGAGATACCACGTATAGGTGGGATCTATAAATTCATACCAATGAACTAATGTACAAAACAGAAACAGACTCACAGACTGAGAAAACCAAATTATGATTATCAAAACAAAGTTAGAAGGGAGGGATAAATTAAGAGTTTGGAATAAACTCACTATAAATAAAATAAACACACTAATATATATCAAGTTGATAATGAAAAAGGACCTATGGAATAAATAGAACAGGCAACTCTACTGAAAAAAAAGTTAATATCCCATATGAGGCAAAAAACAGTAAAAGGATAGATATATGTCTATGTATAACTGAAGGAAGTTCATATATACCTAAAACAAAACATTGGAAATCAACTCTACTTAAATTTAAAATAACAGTGAAATTACAAATTAAATTACCTGAGCTCAGTCTAGGGGAAACCAGACAGTCATGATCCCTATGATTAGACATGTAATATGCTGAGATTAACATGACACCAGCAAAGATTTTCACTCACAGAACACAGAGCAGAAACCCACTCAAAGGTGCCTGACCTCATGTGGATGCAACAAGATGAAGAGAAGGGAAAGGACCACAGGTTAACCAGGGCAGCACCCTCAATTCAGACGCTGGCAATTTCCGAGAAGACAGGACACACTGCAGGTAAACAGCAGATATGTGGTCGCCAGGTACAGGATCCTGACCCATGTGGATGGGGGTGAGACCCACACAATCTCCAGACCCTTTACCTGGGGACACATTTCCACAGTCTCCAAGGTGACACCACCTCCCCAGACCCTCCAATTGGCGTCCCACGATCCTTGGTTAGGACACCAGGTCTCTGCTGGTTGGGCCCCTAAAGTGAAAACAAGTGGGTTCCTGTAATCTCCTGGGATGGTAGAAGTGTAGGGTCGATCTCCTCTCTCCACACTTGTCCCAGAGAAGTCCTCCTCTTTTCCCTTTAGTTCTGTGTTATATTAACAGTTTTTACAGCTGTCATGAGAATGTTGAATACATTACCTTGATTCTGGCAGGCCTGGTTCTTTCTTGTTTCACTGAGGTGTTGAGAAAACATACCAGACGCAGGCTGGAAGACAAGCGGCAGGTCTGGTCTCTGCTGAGTAGGGACGGTTGACCAGAAGGAGATCACAGCAGCAACCTCACCTGCTGCCCATTGGCTTTTGCCTGATCCATGTGCCCTGCAATCAACTCACCAGGTGAACCTGCCTCCCTTCTCGCCATGCTCATCCTAGTGAATCGGAATGAATATGAGGTAGACACCTGAGGCATTTCCAGGAGCCCCAGGGAGGGTGAACCTCGCAGGGGTAAAGAGGCAGACAGGAACAGGCCTGTATAAAGTGAACACCATAAAGCATTAATTCCTAAACACAAGTGAAGCGCTCATGTATTCTTCCCTTTTTCTTAGCTTTGTGTGTGGTCTCCCCATACACGTGATCCTGACCCATGCAGAAGGGGTGAGACTCACACAGTCCCCAGACCACCCAACCTGGAGTCTATGTCCCCTTGGTCAGAACACCATGGTTGTGGTCGGAGGGCCCCCAGTGTGTAAACACGCCAGGTCCCTGGGAGCTCCGGAGACCCTAGAAAGAAGTCTAGGGTCAATCTCCTCTCCCCTCAATTGTCCCTGAGAAGTCAGGCCCCTACAGTTTTCACTTTGGTTCTGTGTGATTTTGTGCTGGTTTGAAAGCTCATGCTAGAGGTGAACACAGTACCTCGTTTCTGACAGGCTCTGTCTTTCTTGTCCCGCTGAGGTGCTGAGAAAACAGGAGAGCTGGGCTGAGAGACGAGGGGCAGCTCTGTTCTCTTCGGAGGAGAGTCGACTGGAAGCAGAGCACAGCAGCAACTTCACTTGCTGCCCATTGACTTTTTGCCCAATCCCTGTGCCCTGGAATCAATTCACCAGGTGAACCTGCCTCCCTACTCAACCTGAATGTGCTGGAAAATTGGAATGATTACCAGGGAGCCACCTGAGGGGTCTCCAGGAGCCCCAGGGAGGTGAACCTGGCAGGGGACAGACTAGGAGCCCCACCGCAGCACTGACCCCCGGGAGGGCCATGGAGCCCACTCAGAGGGGAGCACGATACCCAGAGAAGCCCACCCCAGCCCCAGACACAGGCATCTGAGCACTGACGTTCAGACGCAGGACAGAGGCCAAGCCGGGTCTCTACCTGGGTCTCCATGTCCCAGTGCAGACAGAATAGTCAGGTCTAAGTGTTCTCACTGCAGAAAGCGCACGGTCTAATTAAACATAATCAGTGCAGACAGGACTTGAAAAGTGTTATCATGTCTGACACTTGTGACCCCATGGACTGTAGCCTGTCAGGCTCCTCTATGCATGGAATTGCCCACGCAAGAATATTGGTAGTGGGTAGCCATTCACTTCTCCAGGGGATCCTCCCTGCAGTGCAGGATTTAGAGAGGCCTGAATCTACCATGTAGACAGAACTTGGTTGGATTTACGCTAGTGTAAAGCTGCTCTCTATGAGGCACCAGCCACACACATGCAGGGTCTCTCCCTCGTGTGGGAACTAGGATGTACATTTCTTAAAGAAATCATCACTGGGTTCCACACTTCACTCACATCAGGAATTGAAAGTACCTTTGCCATTAAACATTTCAACAGGCAAAACAAAACTGGTACCAATTTCTATGGCCCCCTGATGGTCCAGATCCTGGGGAGAGCCAAGATATTCTTAGAGTGCAGCCCAGTGTCTTGTAAAGACAGACAGGAAGTGGCCTGATTCCAGCATCCCAGGCTTCTAGCAGGAGGTGGCCACTAGAAGCCTTCTGGAAAAGTTTATTATTTATCAGAGTAAAAATATACTCTTGAAAAAACAAGCATACTAGTTATTATTTGCAAACCTAAAATATGCTTAAGAGCTTGGCGCCCTGATCTTTGTGGTTCACATTGGTTCCTTTGTGTTCAGATTTTCTGAGTAGAAGCAAGCAGTCATTTCAAATTAGTTTCTTCTAATTCTGTTATTTGTTATTATATGAATGAAAGATCACACTTGACAAAAAATTAGAAGAAAATTCCTGCAAACACTAAGTGACTCAAAGAGCCCCCAAGATGCATGTATTTTGTCTTCTAACAGATACCTTTGTCTCCCTAAAGAAATCTGAAAAAACTGGCCCCCTAATTTTTTTTTGCCTCTCTGTTCAAACTGAGCTAAAATGAAATTGATAATCATATAAACAAGCAAGAGTTTATGAGTTTTGAGATGTCATACTAGGGTAACAGGAGCTGAAGAAAATGGAACATTCCTACGCTGCTGGTAGGCAAACCACATCCTTAAAATAAAGCTTAGTTTCTAATTGTATTTAATTACCACAGTATGTAGTTACATGGAGTAAGAACCAAGAGTCTAAATATAGCAGGCAATGTGTGAAGACAAATTTGATATCCCATATGTGAGAGTAAAAACTACTTGTTTTTCCAGCAGTTGTATACAGATGTGAGTGTTGGACCAAAAAGAAGGTTGAGCCTGAAGAATGGAATTTCAAACTGTGGTACTGGAGAAGACTCGTGAGAGTCCTTTGGATGCAAGGAGATCAAACCAGTCAATATTAAAATAAATCAACCCTGTATATTCATTTGAAGGGCTGATGTTGAAAATAAAGCTCCAATATTTTAGCCACCTGATGTGAAGAGTCAACTCAGTGGAAAAGACCCTGATGCTGGAAAGATTGAGGGCAAGAGGAGACAGGGATGACAGAGGATTAGATGGTTGGATGGCATCACCAACTCAATGGACATGAGTTTGAGCAAATTCTGGGAAATGGTGAAGGACAGAGAAGCCTGACGTGCTGCAGTCCATGAGTTCCCAAAGAATCAGATACAACTGAGCGACTGAAGAAATGTTTGTCATAGCTTGTCTTCCAAGGAGAAAGTATCTTTTAATTTTATGGCTGCAGTAAACATCTGCAGTGATTTTGGAGCCCAAGAAAATAATGTCCATCACTGTTTTCATTTTTTCCCCATTTATTTGTCATGAACTGAACTGAACTGATATGCAGAGTACATCATGAGGAACACTGGGCTGGAAGAAGCACAAGCTGGAATCAAGATTGCTGGGAGAAATATCAATAACCTCAGATATGCAGATGACACCACCCTTATGGCAGAAAGTGAAGAAGAACTAAAGAGCCTCTTGATGAAAGTGAAAGAGGAGAGTGAAAAGGTTGGCTTGAAGCTCAACATTCAGAAAACAAAGATCATGGCATCAGGTCCCATCACTTCATGGGAAATAGATGGAGAAACAGTTGAAACAGTGTCAGACTTTATTTTTGGGGGCTCCAAAATCACTGCAGATGCTGACTGCAGCCATGAAATTAAAAGACGCTTACTCCCTGGAAGGAAAGTTATGACCAATCTAGATAGCATATTAAAAAGCAGAGACATTACTTTGCCAACAAATCCGTCTAGTCAAGGCTATGGTTTTTCCCGTGGTCATGTATGGATGTGAGAGTTGGACTGTGAAGAAAGCTGATCGCCGAAGAATTGATGCTTTTGAACTGTGGTGTTGGAGAAGACTCCTGAGAGTCCCTTGGACTGCAAGGAGATCCAACCAGTCCATTCTAAAGGAGATCAGTCCTGGGTGTTCATTGGAAGGACTGATGCTAAAGCTGAAACTCCAATACTTTGGCCACCTCATGAGACGAGTTGACTCACTGGAAAAGAGTCTGATGCTGGGAGGGACTGGGGGCAGGAGAAGGAGACGACAGAGAATGAGATGGCTGGATGGCATCACCGACTTGATGGTCATGAGTCTGCGTGAACTCCGGGAGTTGGTGATGGACAGGGAGGCCTGGCGTGCTGTGATTCATGGGGTTGCAAAGAGTCGGACACGACTGAGCGACTGAACTGACTGAACTGAACTGTCCTCGACAAGATTATCCCCTGGAGGTGTTTACAGGAGACAAAGACTGGCTACTTACTCTGTTTCTGTTGTTACTTCCATTTCCGAGAGCAAACAGGGCTGGTTGTAAATTCCTCAACTGGAACCCACCTATCTGTTGCCTCAGGAAATGCAGAGAGGAGGCTGACTGATTGTGAATTTCCAACCTGGAACCCATCCATCTCCTACCTCACTGATTCCTTGAACAGTGAAAACCAGAAAGAAATTAGAATATTCCTGAACACTATATACAAAAATAAACTCCAAATAAGATAAAGTCCCCACCTTAGTATAGCTCAGTGGTAAAGAACCTACATGCCAATGCAACAGTCTCAGCTTGGATCCCTGGGTTGGGAAGATTCCCTGGAGAAGGGAATGGCAACCAACTGCAGTATGCATGCCTGGGAAATCCCATGGACAGAGGATAGTGGACTGGAGGTGGCCTACAGTCCACGGGATCGCAAAAAAGTCGGACACGAGTTAGCGACAGATTTTCAAGATAAAGATCTAAATGTAAGGCTGGTCTCTTGTGATCCCATGGACTGTAGCCCACCTACAGTCCACGATCCTCTGTCCATGGCATATCTCAGGCAAGAACACTGGAGTGGGTTGCCATTCCCTTCTCCAGGGGATCTTCCTGACCCCAAATCTCCTGCCTTGCAGGTAGATTCATTTTCTAACTGAATCAAAAGTGAAGCCCTACTGCCTGGAGGCAGGTGTTTATAAAGACCTCAACCCAGGCATTGCTGGGAAGGGCTGGCAGGCTCGTCCTGGTCAGTCAATCCTCACCCATCAGGGGCTCATACTTGCAGAAAATGGGGCTTGTTGTGCTGGCCAGGTGCAAGAAACAGAAGTGTGGTTGGATGGACATGTGGCTGCAGCTCTGGCTTGATATCTAATCATTTTTTCTGGGCCATGAATGGGACAGAATTTCAAGGAGACCTTCTCCTAAGGAGAGGAACCCTGGAGTCAGGGAGAGGAGGAGTGGTGGTGGAGACAGAGGCCCAGGGCGCTAGGTGCAGTGGAAGTTCTGGAGGCCACATAGAGTGAAGTGTAGGGTCACCAACCTGTCCAGGAGCAGCTGTTAGTTAGTCCATATTCTGCTCTGAGGTGCTCAGGGCCAGCTCTGCCCAGGAAGAGGGCTGGGGGTGCTCTGCAACAAGGGATCTGTGCACGGTTCCTGTGTGCTGAGCCTGCCCAGATAAGCCCCCTGCCCTGGGAGGGGTCTGCCCATGTGAGACCCGTGCCCTGAGAGGGATATGTGAACAAGCTACCTCTCTTTGCAGCAGGCAAAGAGTTGCTTAGGATGCAGATTAAAATCAGCCAAGGGTAGAGGTCAGGAGCAGGGTCAGAGGTCCCTCAGGTGTAGCCATGCAGGAGTTCCAGCTCGCTATGCTTGCCACATGATACAAGATGTTTAATAAGGGCGCTAATCTCATTTGTGAGGGCTCAAATGACCTAATTACTTCCCAAAGGCCCACCTCCTAAGACCATCATGTTGGATGTTAGGATTTGACACATGAATTATAGACAGAAACAAACATGGCCAAGTTCAACAAACATTTACCCAGTTTACTCTTTCCAGAGCTGGGAATACGTAGATGACCTAGCCCTTGAGAAACTCATAGTCTAAAGAAGGAGATGCTCATGTGAACAGATATTTTGAAGAAGAGTGACAAGCACTATAATAGTTGTTTATTGTTCAGCCACTAAGTCGTGTCTGACTCTTTGCGACCCCATAGATTGCACCACACCAGGCTTCCCTGTCCTTCACTATCTCCTGGAGTTAGGTCAAATTCATGTCTATTGAGTTGGTGATGCTAGCTAAACATCTCATCCTCTGCCGCCCCCTTTGCCTTTTGCCTTCAATCTTTCCCAGCATCAGAGTCTTTTCTAGTGAGTCGGCCCCAAGGGACACGGTAGCTCTGAGGAGGGGTCCTTAATGCTCTCTGGAGAAGCCAATCAGGCTTCCACATAGGTCGGGATGTTGCTCTGGGAGGAAGAAGAAGAACGTTCCAGGCAGAGAAATCAGGATGTGCAAAGGCAGAAAGAAGTTCCATGTGGAATGGAACATGAAAATCAAATGAAAGCCTTCAAATCAGTTAATTAAAAGATTGGATATTCATGAGGCTGAAATTGCTGGTAAAGGTGATATCTTTGGAATATTTAAAACTTTGATTTATTGAAACTACCTACATTGTTCTACCACCTCCTGAACACACACACATGCACCACACACACACACACACACGTTTGTGTGTGTGTGTACATTGTGGAATACGCCAACCCTTCAGTAGTTAGCATTTCAAAGAAATTCATTTGTCAACTTAACAAATACTGCCTGAGTACCTAGGATATAATATGTCTATTCCAAGGATTTGGCATTCCAGTAGGAGATATGGATAATAAACCGGTAAACAAATGTACAGGATGTTTCTCTGTGGAAAGTGCTATGAAGAAAAGGAAATAGGGTGGTGAGATGCCCAGTGACTGGGCATCACTAGTTTAGTGGAGAGAGTCAGGACAGGCCTTCTGGGGAGGTGATACATGATCCAGACCTAAAGGATGGAGTGGAGCCATCCATCCCAAGAGGTGTGGAAAGGGCATTTCTGGTCAAGGGAACAGTGAACACGAGGGCTCTAAAGTGAGCACAGGCTGTGCGTGGTCAAGGAACAGAAAGAAGATTCGTGTGGTGAGGGTTCGGTGGGGTCGAAGGAGAACGGGAGTGAGATGAAGTTGGAGAGCTTCTGAGGACCAAATCATTCAAGGCTTTGAGGGTCAAGGTGAAGACTGGAGTTCTATTCCCAAAACATGAGACGCCACTGAGTTCTACGTGGGAAGAAATATGATCTACTTTTCCAGTTCATTTCTGTCAAAAATCATTCATCATAAAACCAAAAAAAAAATCAAATTGGACCTCATCAAAAATTTTAAAATCTGCTCATCAAAGACACTATTAAGAACATGAACAGATAAGCTTAGACTGGGAAAAAGATTGGCAGTAACTGTGTCTGATGAAGAATTTATATCCAGAATATATAAGGAACTATTACAGGTAAACCACGAACTCTCCCTCCCCGAGAAGGACAATGGCAAAAGACTTGTAGTTCACAAAAAATACTGGCAGATGGAATCAGGAAAATGAAAATTGAAGGCACAATGAGATGCGGCATCACACCTACCAGAATAGTGAAAACAGACTGATGATGTAAAGTTTTGGGCATCAAGAGAAACTCTCCATATGCTGTGGATAAATGGACAAAAGAGGACAACAATGTTGGAAAATTATGTGGCAGTTTCTAATAAAGTTAAGCACACACCTACCCTTGACCTGGCAATTCCATTCACAGGTATTTACCCAAGAAAAATGAAAACATGTTCACACACACAAAAAGAATCATACAAGAATGTTCATCGCAGTCTTTACTTCATAATGGCCATCAATAGGCGAATGGATAAACAAACTATGGTATATTCATTTAATGGAATAGTATTCAGCAATAAAAAAGAAGGACTTACTGATATACACAACAATATGGGTGAATCTCAAAAACATTATGTTAAGCAAAAGAAGCCAGACAGAAAAGAGTACATATTGTATGAAGTCCAAGAACAGACACTACTGATGTATGTTGACAGAAATAAAGAAGTAGTTGCCTGGGAGGAGGGGGGAATTGATTCAAAAGAGACAAGAGGAAGATTTGCGAGGAATGAAATGTTATATACCTTGCTCTGGATCATGGTCATCTAAGTACATATAATTGTGAAATTTCACAGAATTACATGCTTGACATCTGAGCATTTTATCGTATCTGAATTATACCTCAATTAAAAAAAGAGGTCTATTTTTTAAAAGAAAGGCATGTATGTCTTGCCTTGAACTGTCAAGGGGCCTTTGTGAAATGTGATGCAGTATTTTAAAACAATTAGGAGAGGATGAGGGTGGGATGATTTGGGAGCATGGCATTGAAACATGTATATTACCACATGTGAAATGAATCGCCAGTCCATGTTTGATGCATGATACAGGATGCTCGGGGCTGGTGTATTGGGATGAACCAGAGGGATGGGATGGGGAGGGAGGCAGGAGGGGGGTTCAAGATGGGGAACACATGTACACCCGGGGCAGATTCATGTCAATGTATGGCACAACCAATACAATAATGTAAAGTAATTAGCCTCCAATTAAAATAAACACATTAAAAATAATAATAATAAATAAACATCTAAAAAAATTTTTTTAATAATAATAAAAATAAATAAAACAATTAGATTCTGCATCAGACACACTGCATTCCAGTGCAGCTGCAGGACCTTGGAAAAGTCACTTAGCTTTTTTCTATTTCTACCTCTGCAAGTAAAAATAATCGAAATCACAAGATAGCTATAAAGATTAAATGGAAAATTGATGTGAGTCTTTAAATCAGTACCTATCACCTGGAAAATTCTCAATTAACTTAGCTATTTCTATAAAATGTTTTAAATAAACTGCAATCCTGGGAGGGGCAGCTAAAAATACATTCTGTTCTGCTTTGCAAATGATATCATATGCAACTTAGGACAGATATTCCAAAATCAAAAGGAAGCACCGGAAAACAATTTAAGTTAAAGGCATAGGTATACTCTGTGGAATACAGCTGGGGACACAGCTGGTAGCTATTACTTACTTGTGATTATTACAAGAAAATCTGGTTTCTGTGATCATACACAAACCTGTCTTCGTCATGTCCTACCTCATCTTTTTACCCAGTGTCAAAAGGGAAGGGAAAGGCTGCTTAGAACGAGGACTAAAAAGGAAACAAGCCAGGTTTATTGGAGGTGGTCAGCTTCAACTTTTCTAAAGGAAACTCCCATTTTCACCTTTCCAGAGGGCTCCATGACAAATTATTTATTCAGCTTCAGGACTCACCTGAAGTTGAGAAAAAGAATGAGTAGAGAAGTAAGAATGGAATTGAAATATATCTTGAACCTGTCTGCTTAATCCCTAATCCCTGCTAAATCATCTTTCATCTCTCTCTCGGTTTGATCCACTTTTGAGAAAGAGGACCCACTAGGGCATCCCCTGGGAAAACCCTCCTCTTCTGTCCTCTTGTCTCTGTTTGGAGAGTCCTTAGGAGCCGGCCAACTGCAAGTATCTCCTCCTTCTCTGGGATGTTTCTGGCAGATCCAGCTGGTCTGCGACAGCCCCCTCCCAGGCTATGGTCCAAGGGCTCCATCCTGGTTGCCCACCCCACCCCCCACCAGGTATTACAATGAGCTAGTCAAGGGAAAATGATATAAAGGACCCCTTTGCACCATCTGATGGCAGAAACTCTTTGTGCTACTAGAGAACTTGATGGGGGACTAACCAGAAAGCAACTCGTGGAGGTCTTTGGCCAGGTCGTCTCTCCAGCCCATCATCCCTTCTCCTCCAGTGGCCATCTGTGACATTCCTTTTCTTTCTGCAGAGACTCTCCGGGAGCTTGGCAACTGGACTCATTGTTCTGACACGTGCGGCCACTTGGAAGTCTGAATTCAGAGACCCCAATGCCTGATGGACAATGGGCAGGAAGTGAGCGAGGCCTTCTGTAACCAGCTCCGAAAGCCATGGACTGCATTCCAGCTCTGTAACATCCGGGACTGCCCCCCAAGGTGTGTGCAGTCACTCTTCTCTCCTTGATACCAGGGTTTTGCTTGTTTTAAAATGCACAGTAATTTGTACTGAATAACTCAACCACTAACATTTGTTTTACGAGGACTGTATGAGCTGCTCAGCTAAGTAGTTTATGTGGATAACCTCACAGTCACCTATCAAGTTGAGATTATTCATTTTCTTTTTTAAAAAATAAAAAAAAATTTTTTTTGGTTGTACTAAGCTGCATGTGCAATCTTAATTCCCTGACCAGGGAACCCGAGCTCCTTGCACTGGAAGCTCAGAGTCTTAACCTCTGGACCTCCAGGGATGTCTCCAGTGTTGTTCATTCTCTTTTATACAGTTGGAAAAGGTCCGCTAGACCACACAGGTGTGAGGGCCAGAATTCAAGTTGGGTTAGTCTGATTTCAGAGCTTCTGCTCTTAATTGCCACCCTTACCTGCTCTCTGCACTCACAATGGACCTTAAGAGCACAGGGAAACTGACTTCATGGGTTCACCTAGGAGATACGGCAGTGGGCCAGCATCATAATGTGCTTGTGAAAAGCACATTCCTTAGACTCTACCCCCAGGGTCTTCTTGTTGTTTAGTTGCCCAATTGTGTTTGACTATTTGTGACCCCATGGACTGTAGCATGCCAGGCCTCCCTGTCCCTCACCATCTCCCCGAGTTGGCCCAAGTTCATGTTCATTGCATTGGTGACACCGTCCGGCCATCTCTTCCTCTGATGCCCTCTTCTCCTTCTGCCTTCATCTTTCCCAGCATCAGGGACTTTTCCAATGAACTGTCTGTTCATATCAGATGACCAAAATACTGGAGCTTCAGGCTCAGCATTAGACCCTCCAGTGAATACTCAGGGTTGTTCTCCCTCAAGATTGACTGGTTTGATCTCCTTGCTGTCCAAGTGACTTTCAGGAGTCTTCTCCAGCACCACAGTTCGAAGGCATCGGTTATTAGGTGTTCTGCCTTCTGTACACCCATCTCTCACAACTGTGCATGACCACTGTGAAGACTATAGCCTTGACAATACAGATCTTTGCTGGCAGAGTGATGTCTCTGCTTTACAACACACTGTCTAGGTTTGTCATCGCTTTCCTGCCATGAAGCAATGGTCTTCTGATTTCATGGCTGTAGTCACCACCTGCAGTGATTTTGGCACCTAAGAAGAAGAAATCTGTCACTACTTCCACCTTTTGCCCTTCTATTTGCCATGCAGTAATGCAAGGAGATCCGACCAGTCCATTCTAAAGGAGATCAATCCTGGGTGTTCATTGGAAGGACTGATGCTAAAGCTGAAGCTCCAATACTTTGGCCACCTCATGCGACGAGTTGACTCACTGGAAAAGACTCTGATGCTGGGAAGGATTGGGGGCAGGAGGAGAAGGGGACGACAGAGAATGAGATGGCTGGATGGCATCACCGACTCAATGGAGATGAGTTTGAGTGAACTCCGGGAGTTGGTGATGGACAGGGAGGCCTGGCGTGCTGTGATTCATGGGGTCACAAAGAGTCGGACACGACTGAGCGACTGATCTGAACTGAACTGAATGAAGCCGGAAGCAATGATCTTAGGTTTTTTTACTATTTAGTCTTAACCCAGCTCTTTCACTCTCCTCCTTCACCCACCCAAGAGACTCTTTAGTTCCTCTTTGCTTTCTGCCATTAGAGTGGTATCATCCTCACCCCCAGGGGAAAAACCATTAATAACCTTTCAATGTCATCAGTTCAGTTCAGTTCAGTCACTCAGTCGTGTCCGACTCTTTGCGACCCCATGAATCACAGCACGCCAGGCCTCCCTATCCATCACCAACTCCCAGAGTTCACTCAAACTCATGTCCATCGAGTCGGTGATGCCATCCAGCCATCTCATTCTCTGTCATCCCCGTCTCCTCCCACCCCCAATCCCTCCCAGCATCAGAGTCTTTTCCAGTGAGTCAACTCGTCGCATGAGGTGGCCAAAGTATTGGAGTTTCAGCTTTAGCATCAGTCCTTCCAATGAACACCCAGGATTGATCTTTAGAATGGACTGGTTGGATCTCCTTGCAGTCCAAGGGACTCTCAAGAGTCTTCTCCAGCACCACATTTCAAAAGCATCAATTCTTCAGTGATCAGCTTTCTTCACAGTCCAACTCTCACATCCATACACGACCACGGGAAAAACCATAGCCTTGACTAGACGGACCTTGGTTGGCAAAGTAATGTCTCTGCTTTTTAATATGCTATCTAGGTTGGTCATAACTTTCCTTCCAAGGAGTAAGCGTCTTTTAATTTCATGGCTGCAATCAGCATCTGCAGTGATAAAAGTATACAAAATCAAACTCATAATCTCTACCAAATCTCATCTGCCCCTAGTGTTCCAGATCACAATGACTACATCCTAAGCAACCCAACCCTCTATCCTCTCCCTTTCATCCATTCCTGTCAGTTTCCCACTGTTCCTACCTAAGTCCAAGCCATTGTCATTCTTCATGAGGGTCACGTCAGGAGCCTCCTGAGTTTTGTCTCCTCTCTAGAGTGGCTAGTCCACTCTATAAGCAGAACCATCTTTTATTTTACTTATTTTTTATTGGAGTATAGTTGCTTTACGATGTTGCATTAGTTTCTGCTATACAACTAAGTGAATCAGCCCATGTATACATACAACCCCTCTTTTTCAGATTTCCTCCCCATTTAGGTTACCACAGACCGCTGAGTAGAGTTACCTGTGCTGTACAGTAGGGTCTCATTAGTTATCTATTTTATACATAGTAGTTAATATATGTCAATCCCGATCTCCCAATTCATTTTCCCAAATGGCACTAGTGGTAAAGAATCTGCCCGCCTCTCCTGCAAGAGCTGCGGGAGACTCAGGTTCGATCCCTGGGTGGAGAAGATCCTTGGAAGAGGAAATAGCAGCTCACTCCAGTATTCTTGCCTGGGAAATCCCATGGACAGAGGAGCCTGGAGGGCTACAGCCCATGGGGTCACAAAGAGTCAACATGGCTGAGCAACAAGGAGCATATAGTTGCTTCCTTTTTCTTCCCTTTGGTTTCAATGAGTTGAAATCCACCTTTTCGAAATTTCCACCTAATTTTGCCCTAGCTTTGCTCTCTGAGGCCACACAGATGATGGCGTTTGTATCCCTTAGGATGACTTAATCCCACCCCCATGCTATTGGCTCCACATGGCAATTCTGTTGATTCTGAGTGAAAGGAAATCTGAGAGTATAGCTGGGAGCTATATGTGCTGCTGCCCACTCCCAGAGACATGTGTGTCAGCCCTGAAACAGTCACAATGCTAGGATGGGCTTTCCCTTTGGAAGACAGTCCCCATAGGGTCTGACCTACTAAGCTCTTGTAGTTTCTGTTCTTAGGTGGCTCCCGGGCACGTGGTCAGAGTGCTCTGTGTCTTGTGGTGAAGGATTCCGCAGTTGGCAACTGACATGTAAGCACACAAGAGCCAACAGAATGGTGCAGGTGATGCCTCCGAGAGCCTGCGTCCCCAGAGTCAGGACTCTGGGGAGAAGACTCTGTTCCAGTCACCCCTGTGTTCAAGGGCTCATTGAACAAGGGTACCAAGTAATGCTGACAAATCCAGTGTTTTGAAATCATCCAGTCCCTGTGGTCAAACCCACGCATCCAAAAAGGAGCTTCTCTGGCAGTCTAGTGGTTAGGGCCTTTCTTCTAATGCAGGGGTTGCGGGTTCCATCCCTGGTCGGGAGGCTAAGATACCACATGCCTTGCAGCCAAAACATCAAAACATAAAACAGAAGCAATGTTCTAACAAAACCACACCCATCAGGGCACCTCCCCACAGGGGCCAGGAGAGCACCGACTCCTGCAGGACATTCAGGAAACTCATTTGCACAGGGAGCTGACCACACCACACACCGGCTGGTTCAGGGGACTTACTATTCTATCCTAGACTTCCTGGTCCTGATTAACTCAGGCTGCAGGTAGGTATCAAAAGTTCCCCTCGACCCTTCTGAAAATGTTCAGTATTGTCAGTGCAGGAGGATAACACACTCTTTCTGCATTTCTGCCCTGCAGTGCAGCAATTGTCTCTCTTGAGAATGACTGAGCTGATTCTTAGGTCATTAACTCCAAGTCCTACATGACTGCACACTTCTCCAACTGGAGATGATGTGAAACAGAGGGAGATACAGAGGGTAAAACAGATCACCAGCGGTGATCTTTCTGGAGAAATTAAGTTTATTAAAATTATGAAGAACCAAGGAGTTGGTAACAACTATCCCCTCCACCATCAACATGGAAGGGGAGTGTGGGGGAAGGGGGACATGCCCCGGGGGACAGTCCAGTCTGTGAAGTTTCACCCAGTGGGGTAGGAGGGGCAGCTGGGTCAGGGTGACACCTATTCTGGTCCCCCAGGCCGCTCCAGACCATCCTCTGAGCAGGCCAGGGAGGTGCTGGATTTGAATTCCATAGTCCACTTGACCAGGTCCCAGGGAGTTCGGCAGGTCTGAACTTTTGCCTTGGTCAGTAATACATGGGTTGTTTCTGGACCTACTTTACTTTTGCAGGTTTTGCTGGGCAATCCATAACAGAAATGTTGTCTTATAAACAAACATCCATATCTCTCAGCCACCCCTATCTTTTTCTGGCTGAGGCCAGAGTGAGTGGCTGGGGAGTGGGGCTGCCTAGCTTGGGAGGAGCTTCTGGTGGTGTCGGCCACACTCAGGGAGCACTGGGTTCCCTCTGGGCTTTGAGCTGGTGTCACCAGTGCCACAGGTGGCCCTGGCGCTGCTAGTGTCCCCGGTGCCACTGGTGTCACGGGTGTCACTGGTGCCCCGGTGCTGGGATGCCTCAGGTGTGGCAGGTGTTGGGGGAGTAGTGGGTGCCTTGGGTGCCGAAAATGCCTCTGGTGGAGGGAATGGCCCCAGGGTCACACAAGGCAGATTGGATGGGTGGGGGGAGTGGTAGAGTCAGGATCTTTCAATTGGGGATTGTCTCCTGCATCCGAATGGTCTCCCACAGGAATAGCCAGGCCAGTATGAGGGTGGACACCTCAGGGCTTGGAGGCTGGAGTTTTTGGGGGCTGAAGTTCTTCACGGTAGGGAAGGGCTTCACAGTGGTGGTTGGGGCCCTACCCTGGGTCTATTCAAGCTCAGGCTTTCTGAGCTCTGGCTCTGGTCCCACCCTGTGCCCAGAGGCATCACATTGTCACCCAGGAATTCTCTTCACTAAGTGGCAGCACTGGCTCCTCCTGACCCATCTTGACGCATGGATGCTCCCAAAGACGGACTAAAGTAGCTGTTTGTATGGTTGAGGGTCAGCATGCTTGTCATTAAACTTCTTGTTTTGTATGATGAGTAGTCGGGCACGTGGTAATGTCCTGTGAGACTGTGGAGGTGCTGGATTTGCATCCCATAGTCCGCTTGACCGGGACCCAGGGAGCGCAGCAGGTCTGACCTTTAGTCTCAGTTGGTCATGCAGGGGTTGTTTTTCAGACTATTGTATTTTTGTGCCTCTTATCAGGAAGCCTGCAACAGAAATGTTTCACAATAAAATTTCACATTCTCCCAGCCAGCCCCACCGTTTTCTGGCTGAGGGCAGAGGGAGTGGCTGGGGGCTGGAGGCCCGGCTTAGTAGGAGCTTCCAACTGTGTTGACTGCACTCAGGGGGCAGTGGGTAACTTCTGGGGCTTTGCTGCAGGAGTCGGGGGTATCCCTGATGTCACGGCTGTCAATAGTGCCAAGGGTGTCTCAGGTACCACCAGTGTCTCAGGTGTCGCGAATGTCGCTGGTGGCCCGCATGCAGCGGGTGTTGCTAATGACCCCCTCCTCAGGGTGTCGGGCGTGCCTCGGGTGCGGTGGGTGCCTTGGGAGCTGAAGAAGCCGCGGGTGGAGGGAGGGGCCGCAGCTGCCACTCGTGCCCTGTGCGCGCCGGTCAGTGGGCATGCACTGAGTGCATCGGGTGTCAGGTGTGCCTCGGGTGTGTCAGGGATCTTTGCATCATGCGTTCTCTCCTGCATCCGGATGGTCTCCCACAGGAAAAGCCAGGCTGGAATGAAGGTGGACACCTTACAGCTTGGAGGCAGGAGTTTTTTGGTGCTGGAGTTCCTCGTGGCAGGAGGGGCTTCACTGTGATGGTGTTGCAGAAACCAGTACTCAAGAAACCAAGAACCACACTTGGAGAGTTGGTGAACTCAGGTTTATTATGCCGGCAGGCCCAGAGGAGTTAACACTTCAAGCTCTGAGCCCCAAACAAAGGGATTACAGAGATTTTATAGACAGACTGTAGTGGGCAACACTAGCTGTTATAGGCTGGTTTAAACTAAGGGGTTTCGTGTGCGGGGCACAGTGGTCAAGATGAGGAGGGGGATGCCTGACCGGGACAGGCATGATTAAGCAGGTTTGCAGGGGCTGGGCTTGCAAAGAGCAGGACAAGGGTGAGTGAGATAAATTCCAGTTCCAAGTATTGCAAGTCCCCACTTTCTGAGACTACGTGGCCTATATGATCCAGACTTTGCAAGGGGTAAGGTGAGTTACAGAGGCAGAAGGAGGTGAAATTTTAACTTTTCCTGTTTAATGGTACAGGACCCCATCCTGGGTCTATTCCAGCACAGGCTTTCTGAGCTCTGGCTCTGGCCCCATCTTGAGTCCAAGGACACCTGCACTCACTTAGGAGTCCTCTTCACAGAGTGGCAGTAGCAGCTCCTCCTGACCCATCTTGACCCATGGATGCTCCCAAAGACGTGGTAAATTAGCTCTGTTTTTAGGGTTGAGGATCAGCATGCTTGCCATTTGGTACTTATTTCACATGATAATATGAAATTTATCATGATAATTCCCTACGAGGCCACTGAGTTCTGGATTTGAATCGCATAGTCCATTTTACTGGGTCCCAGGCAGCTCGGCAGGTCTGACCTTTTGCTGCAGTTAGTCATCAGGGGTTGTTACTAGGACTATTGTAATTCTGTACCTGTTTCCAGCAAGCAGCAAACAGTAATGATTCATAATAAAATTTCATTATTCTACCAGCCAGCTCCTTCTTTTTCTGGCCTAGGCAGAGGAAGTGGTTGGGGACTCTGACTGCCTGGCTTGGGACAAGGTTCCAACAACGGTGTGGGACCCAGTTGGGGGCAGCAGGTACAGCAGGCACCCTCTGAGGCTTTGCTGCAGGCGTCACAGGTGTCTCGGGTGCTGCTGGTGTCTTGGGTGTCACGAAAAGTGTTGGTGTTGTGCCCTAGGTGTCAGAGCTGCCTTGGGTTTGGCGGCTGTCGGCCGTGACTGGTGTGCAGCGAGTGTCAGGGGTGGAGCGGATACCTCAGGCACAGAAGATGCCGCTAATGAAGGGAGTGGCCCCAGGGTCACACGAGGCAGATGGGTGGGGGAGTGGTAGGGTCAGGGATCTTTGAATCGTGGGTTGTCTCCTCCATCCGAATTTTCTCCCACAAGAATAGCAAGAGCAGTGTGAGTGTGGACACCTCAGGGCTTAGAGGCTGGAGTTTTTGAGTGCTGCAATTCTTCATGGCAGGTGACGACTTCATAGTGATGGCACGGGCCCCCACCCTGGGATTATTCAAGCTCAGGCTTTCTGACTTCTGGGTCTGGTCCCACGTCGTGCTCAGAGGCATCCACACCTTCACCTTCAGATCCTCTTCACACAGTGGTGGGAGTGGCTTTTCCTGGCCCACTGTGGCCCATGGATGCTGCCAAAGACAGGGTAAAGAAGCCCTGCTTATAGGGGTGAGGATCAGCATGCTTGCGATCACATTCTTATTTCGTGTGATAAGTAGTCAGGCACATGATAATGTCCTATGAGATTGTGGAGGTGTTGGATTTGAATCCCAAAGAATTCTTGACTGGGCGCCAGGGAACTCGGCCAGTCTAAACTTTGTCTCAGTCAGTCATGCAGGGGTTGATTCTGGGACTGTTGTATTTTTGTGCCTCTTGCCGGGAAGCCTGCAACAGAAATGTTTCACAACAAAATTTTGTATTTTCCCAACCAGCCCCTTCTTTATCTGGCTGAGGGCAGAGGGAGTGGTGGGGACTCTGGCTGCCTGACTTGGGAGGATCCTCCAACAGTGTCAGTGCCACTGGGGGGTGGGGGGAGGAGTGGGTATACTCCTGGGCTTTGCTGCAGGCATCTCGGGAGCCCCTGGTGTCACAGGTGTCATGGGTGCCGTGGGTGTCTGGGGTGTGGCTGGTATGTCTGGTGTTGCGAATGTCGTGGGCATCACATGTGCCGCAGGTTTCGCCAGTGCCCAGGGTGTTGGGCGTGAAGCGGGTGCCGTGGGTGTTGGGGATGTGTCAGGTGCCTCAGTTGGGGAAGATGCCACTGGTGAAGGGAGTGGCCCCAGGGTCACTCAAGGCAGATGCCGTAGGTGAGGGGGTGATAGTGTGTGTGATCTTTGAATCGTGGGTTGTCTCCTGCATCCGAATGGTCTCCCACAGGAATAGCCAGAACGAAATGAAGGTGGCCACGTCAGGGCTTGGAGGCTGGAGTTTTGGGGTACTAGCGTTTGTCATGGGAGGAGGGGCTTCACAGTCAGGGCACAAGGCCCCACCCTGGGTCTATTCACACACAGGCTTTCTGACTTCTGGCTCTGGTCCCACATCAAGCTCAGAGGCATCTGCACTGTCACCTCCTTGTCCTCTTCATAGAGTGGTGGGAGTGGCACCTCCTGGCCCATCTTGACCCAAGGATGCTGACTAAGACATGGTAAATCAGCTCTGTTTGTAGGGTTGAGGGTCAAGCACATGGCAATGCCCTATGAGGCCATGGAGGTGGATTTGAAACCATCGTCCACCCTATTGGGTCCCAGGCAGCTCCGCAGGTCTGACATTCTATCTCAGGCAGTCATACAGTTGCTGTTTCTGGGACTATTGTATTTTTGCACCTCTTGCCAGGAAGCCTGCAACAGAAATGTTTCACAATAAAATTTTGTATTCTCCCAGCCAGCCCCTTTTCCTCACTGAGGCCAGAGGGAGTGGCTGAGGACTCTGGCTGCCTGGCTTGGTAGGAGCTTCTGACCATGTCGGCCGCACTCAGGGGACAGCAGGTTCCCTCTGGGGCTCTGCTGCAGGTTTTTCAGGCATGCCGGGAATGTCACTGGTGTTCCATGTGCCGTGGGTGTCACTCGTACCCTGGATGTCTGGGGTGCCTTGGGTGTGGTGGGTGGTGGGCGTGCCTTGGGGTGTTCCAGGGGTCAGGCATGCCTCAGGTGCCTCAGGTGCTGCTGCTGTCTCGTGTCACGGGTGCTGCTGGTGCCACTGGGGTCTGGGGTGTCAGTGGTGCAGCTGGAGTCTCTGGTGTCTCAGATGCTGCTGCTGTCTTGAGTGCCACTGGTGTCTTGGATGTCATGGGTCCCGCTGGTGTCTTGGGTGTCTTGGGTGCCACGAATGTTGCAGGTATCACACGTCCCGCAGGTGTCACAGGTGCCACTGCTGTCACGGGTGTTGTGGGAGCCACTTGTGTCACAGGATCTCAGGTGCTGCTGGGGTTGCAGGTGTTGTGGAAGCCACTTGTGTCACAGGATCTCAGGTGCTGCTGGGATCGAAGGTGTTGTGGGTACCACAGGTGTTGCAGCTGTCACAGATGCTGCTTATGGAGGGGGAGGCCGAAAGTCACATGAGGGGGCTGGGCTTGGGGTACCTGCCCTCACCTCCAGGTTGGGTGTGGGGGGGGATAGGCTTGGTGGTCTTCTCCTGTGAATCATGGGTTGTCTCCTGCCTGGAATGGTCTCCCACAGGAATAGCCAGGCTAGTAGGAGGGTGGATGCCTCAGGGCTTGGATGCTGGAGTTCTCAGCTGCTGAAGTTCTTGGAAGAGGAGGGAGGGCCTCACAATAATGGTTTGGAATCCTCCTTGGGTCCCTTCAAGTGCAGGCTCTGGTCTCACCTTCAGCCCACAATCATTACCACTGTCACCACCAAGTCCTCTTCACAGAGAGGCAGGAGTGTCTCCTGGCCCATCTTAACCCATGGATGCTTCCAAATATCAGTTAAAGTATCTCTGTTGACAAACCCTACAGGGTCGAGAGTCAGCATATTTGCCAGTAAGCTTCTTATCTCAGACAATAGGTAGTGTGGGGCACAATGTATTGCCCTATGAGCACTCTGCCAGAGCTGCCAGAAATCTTGTCCCTGGAAGGGGAAGGACCCGGTTACCATGACTGTAGGATGACACTGAGGCTCCACATGTCCACAGGTGGGCCCATGTAGCTCTGCCCCAGGATGAGCTCAGGGGATGTCTAAGCGGCAATGCTGCAGAAAGTATCTAGCTTCTCTCTTGGACTGTACTTGTTGCTCAGACCGAAGTCCAAAATCTTCACCTTCTGGTTCTCATAGAGGAGCAAGGTGCTCAATGTCAGGTCCCAGTGAATGATGCCCCGCTGGTGGCAGTGCTGAAGGGCCAAGAGCAGCTGCCGGAAGCGGCCTCGGGCCCCTGCCTTCCTCATGCGGCCCTGCTCATCCAGGCATGTGTGCATGTCTCCCCCACGGAGGTATTCCAAAATGAGGAGAGCCTCTCTTCTGTGTCAGTGACTTTCAGGAGCTTCACACTGTTGGGGTGGTTCAGATCTTTCATGCTGCTGACCTCGGGAAGGAGCTCCTGGAGACTGGAAAAGCTCTGTTGACGTTCCTTTATGACCTTAATGGCCACCTCTCCCCTGGTCACAACATGCCATACCAACTTTATTTTGGCAAAGTGGCCTTCTCTGATTGTGTAGAGGAGTTTGTAAACCTCAGTGCAAGCATCCTTGTTAGCAGAGATGGCCATGAGGTCCATAGGTAGTGGGTGTTTAGAAAAGCTAGTGCTACACTGCTCGGAGAAGGAAATGGCAACTCACTCCAGTATTCTTGCCTGGAGAATTCCATGGACAGAGGAGCCTCGTGGGCTGCTCTCCATGGGATCGCACAGGGTCGGACATGACTGAAGTGACTTAGCATGCATGCATGCATTTGAGAAGGAAATGGCAGCCCACTCCAGTATTCTTACCTGGAGAATCCCAGGGATAGAGGAGCCTGGTGGGCTGCTGTCCATGGGGTCGCACAGAGTTGGACGCGACTGAAGTAACTTAGCAGCAGCAGCAGCAACACTACGCTGCTCTAATTAAAATGGATACCAGCACAGCATAGGGAACTCTCCTCAATGCTGTGTGGCAGCCTGGATGGGAGGGGAGTTTGTGGGAGAATGGATACACATATATGTATTAGACTCTGGCTAATTCTTTTGCTGTCCACTTGAAACTATTACAACAACATTGTTAATCAGCTATACTCCAGTATAAAATTAGAAGCTTTAAAAAAGAAAAGTTAGTACAACTGTAACTTGGGTTTATAGCTCCACTTTTTGTTTTAAATTTGAATGAGACTAATATGTAATAAACATGCACACACAAAAATCACCTGTTCTAATACTTTTTTGGAAAAGAAAAAATCTGATTGGTCTCTAAAAATGAATGTATGTGTCTGACCTCAAGGATAGCATTTGGAAACTATAGTGTCTTTGCCCTCCAATACGAAGGGAAGCCAGAGTCAGGTCCCTTTCAATACAGCAGCTCAGTAAGAGAAGCTACAAGATAGACAGATGCGAGGCAATAACAGTGAGAGCAGGCTTTAGGAAAAGGAACCGAGGACCACAGTTAATAGAGGCACAAAAGTCTCAGAACCCCCTGTTCCAAATGCCACCCCGAAGAACATTACAATAGAGGAAATCTACAAAAACGTTTAAAGTAATGTGTAGGACCCTGTATTAGTAGTAGTCTGTGTAGCGTTAGTCATTCAGCCGTGTCCGTCTCTTTGCGATCCCCTGGACTGTGACCTGCCAAGCTCCTCTGTCCATGGGATTCTCCAGGCAAGAACACTGAAGTTGGTTGCCATGCCCTCTGCCAGGGGATCTTCCCAACCCAGGGGATCGAACCCATGTCTCCTACATCTTTTACATCTCCTGCATTGGCAGGCACATTCTTTACCACTAGCGCCACCTGGGAAGCCCCAGTAGTCTTCAGGGCACCATAAAAGAAAAGCACACACTGGATCCCTTAAACAGCAGAAATTGATTTTTTCACAACTCTAGAGGCTAGAAGTCCACAATCAAGATGTTGTTAGGGTTGGTTTCAGTCAGATTTCTTTTACTGGCTGGTAGATAGCCCTCTTCCAACATCGTTGTTGTTGTTTAGTCACAAGTCGTATCCAACTCTTTTGCAACCCCATGGACAGGACTGTAGCCTGCCAGGATCCTGTCTCCATCCTCACATGACCTCTTCTCTGTGTTCATACAGAAGGAGAGAGTGTTCTGGGTGTCTCTTCCTCTTCTTATAAGGACACTTCCTATCGTATTAAGGCCCCACCGTTTGACAAGTTATGCTAGGGATCCCAGAGGTCCCCGAGCGGCAGGAGGAAATGAATGGCAAGAGGTGGACCTTTTTTCCTACATTCCTGTGCTCCTGCTTTAGTCACGTGAATAGGAGGCTTCTTTTAATCCTGTATTGCTATGATGACAGTGGGTTCTACCTGAAAGTACCTTTTTCCCAAACCTTCAGCTGCTAACTGCCCAAAGAAACAATACATCTTACTCATGAAAAAGTTTTTCTTAAGCTATGTTAATGAAACTATATGTTTGTTTGGAGGTCTGTTTTCCTTCAAGACTTAAATCAATTGTTTTGTGGATACAATGTATCTCACCCAGAGACTTCTAGTCCTGAGAGGACTCCCCTTGTGCAGATATGTATGTTGTGGGAGAGAAACCTGGTATGACTCTCAATCTTGAAGTGTTTCTTCTATCTATGATCAACAGCTTGCTAACAGGTATAAGATGCCTTGCTAAAAACTGGCAAGGGGCTATCTTTTCTGTCCACTTCTGCTGTCTACTGTCAGAAGCTTTGTCTATCCTTTTTGTGCTTTACTAAAACTTTGCTACACAAAAGCTCTGAGTGATCAAGCCTCGTCTCTGGCCCCAGATTGAAATACTCTCATCCGCAGGCCAAGAATTCCGGTGTCGTTCTTGGGTCACAGCCACAACCTTTCATCTTGGGGGCTCTTCCAGGATCTTCAGGACATGGTAAAGACACTCAGAGCTCTAGTTCTTCGGTCCTCCTAGTAAACACGTTTTCTATTTACTAACATAGTGTGCCTGGTCTGTGTGAATGCCATACGGAAGAGATGCACAAACAAGTGTGAAGCAAGAGTTGAGGCTGGCTTTGTGGCTCCATGGTGCCTCATAATGACTGAAGGTAATCAGGGGTTTATACTGACCTGCCAATGCCAAGAGCCATCCAACGTCCCTGCGAGGGGAGCAGCCAGAAATGGGTGAAACGCATGGACCTGACTTTTCCTTCTCAGTCAACTTTTCCTGGCCTCTTTGACCATTTTGTAACTGCCTGGGGAATTGAAACTACTAACCTGATCTATACCATTTCTGTCCTTTATCGAGCCCATCTTTGCATGAAAAGTTCCCTTGGAATCTCTAATTTTCTTGAAGAGGTCTCTTGTTTTTCCTATTCTGTTGTTTTCCTCTATTTCTTTGCATTGATCACTGAGGAAGGCTTTCTTATCTCTCCTTGCTATTCTTTGGAACTCTGCATTCAGATGCTTATATCTTTCCTTTTCTCCTTTGCTTTTCGCCTCTCTTCTTTTTACAGCTATTTGTAAGGCCTCCTCAGACAGCCATTTCGCTCTTTTGCATTTCTTTTCCATGGGGATGGTCTTGTTCCCTGTCTCCTGTACAATGTCACGAACCTCCGTCCAGAGTTCATCAGGCACTCTATCAATCAGATCTAGTCCCTTAAATCTATTTCTCACTTCCACTGCATAATCATAAGGGATTTGATTGAGGTCATATCTGAATGGTCTTGTGGTTTTCCCTACTTTCTTCAATTTAAGTCTGAACTTCGCAATAAGGAGTTCATGATCTGAGCCACAGTCAGCTCCTGGTCTTGTTTTCGCTAACTGTATACAGCTTCTCCATCTTTGGTTGCAAAGAATATAATCAATCTGATTTCGGTGTTGACCATCTGGTGATGTCCATGTGTAGAGTCTTCTCTTGTGTTGTTGGAAGAGGGTGTTTGCTATGACCAGTGCATTCTCTTGACAAAACTCTATTAGCCTTTGCCCTGCTTCATTCCGTGCTCCAAGGCCAAATTTGCCAGTTACTCCAGGTGTTTCTTGACTTCCTACTTTTGCATTCCAGTCCCCTATAATGAAAAGGACATCTTTTTTGGGTGTTAGTTCTAAAAGGTCTTGTAGGTCTTCATAGAACCGATTAACTTCGGCTTCTTCAGCATTACTGGTTGGGGCATAGGCCTGGATTACTGTAATATTGAATGGTTTGCCTTGGAAACGAACAGAAATCATCCTGTCATTTTTAAGATTGCATCCAAGTACTGCATTTCGGACTCTTTTGTTGACCATGATGGCTACTCCATTTCTTCTAAGGGATTCCTGCCCACAGTAGTAGATATAATGGTCATCCGAGTTAAATTCACCCATTCCAGTCCATTTTAGTTCACTGATTCCTAGAATGTCGACGTTCACTCTTGCCATCTCCTGTTTGACCACTTCCAATTTGCCTTGATTCATGGACCTAACATTCCAGGTTCCTATGCAATATTGCTCTTTACAGCACCGGACCTTGTTTCTATCATTGGTCACATCCACAACTGGGTATTGGTTTTGCTTTTGCTCCATCCCTTTATTCCTTCTATAGTTATTTCTCCACTGAGCTCCAGTAGCATACTGGGCACCTACCGACCTAACAGAAGCAGAAGATATTAAGAAGAGGTGGCAGGAATACACAGAAGAACTGTACAAAAAAGATCTTCACGACCAAGATAGTCACGATAATGTGATCACTGACCTAGAGCCAGACATCTTGGAATGTGAAGTCAAGTGGGCCTTAGAAAGCATCACTACGAACAAAGCTAGTGGTGGTGATGGAATTCCAGTTGAGCTATTTCAAGTCTTGAAAGATGATGCTGTGAAAGTGCTGCACTCAATATGCCAGCAGATTTGGAAAACTCAGCAGTGGCCACAGGACTGGAAGAGGTCAGTCTTCATTCCAATCCCAAAGAAAGGCAATGCCAAAGAATGCTCAAACTACCGCACAATTGCACTCATCTCACACGCTAGTAAAGTCATGCTCAAAATTCTCCAAGCCAGGCTTCAGCAGTATGTAAACCGTGAACTCCCAGATGTTCAAGCAGGTTTTAGAAAAGGCAGAGGCACCAGAGATCAAATTGCCAACATCCGCTGGATCATGGAGAAAGCAAGAGAGTTTCAGAAAAACATCTATTTCTGCTTCATTGACTATGCCAAAGCCTTTGACTGTGTGGATCACAATAAACTGTGGAACATTCTGAAAGAGATGGGAATCCCAGACCACCTGACCTGCCTCTTGAGAAACCTGTATGCAGGTCAGGAAGCAACAGTCAGAACTGGACATGGAACAACAGACTGGTTCCAAATAGGAAAAGGAGTGCGTCAAGGTTGTATATTGTCACCTTGCTTATTTAACTTATATGCAGAGTACATCATGAGGAACGCTGGGCTGGAAGAAGCACAAGCTGGAGTCAAGATTGCTGGGAGAAATATCAATAACCTCAGATATGCAGATGACACTACCCTTATGGCAGAAAGTGAAGAGGAACTCAATAGCCTCTTGATGAAAGTGAAAGAGGAGAGTGAAAAGGTTGGCTTGAAGCTCAACATTCAGAAAACAAAGATCATGGCATCTGGTCCCATCACTTCATGGGAAATAGATGGAAAAACAGTGGAAACAGTGTCAGACTTTGTTTTTTTGGGCTCCAAAATCACTGCAGATGCTGATTGCAGCCATGAAATTAAAAGACGCTTGCTCCTTGGAAGGAAAGTTATGACCAACCTTGATAGTATATTAAAAAGCAGAGACATTACTTTGCCGACCAAGGTCCGTCTAGTCAAGGCAATGGTTTTTCCCGTGGTCATGTATGGATGTGAGAGTTGGACTGTGAAGAAAGCTGATCGCCGAAGAATCGATGCTTTTGAACTGTGGTGTTGGAGAAGACTCTTGAGAGTCCCTTATACTGCAAGGAGATCCAACCAGTCCATTCTAAAGGAGATCAATCCTGGATGTTCATTGGAGGGACTGATGCTAAAGCTGAAACTCCAATACTTTGGCCACCTCATGAGACGAGTTGACTCACTGGAAAAGACTCTGATGCTGGGAAAGGTTGGGGGCGGGAGGAGAAGGGGACGACGGAGAATGAGATGGCTGGATGGCATCACCGACTCTGTGGGCATGAGTTTGAGTGTACTCCGGGAGTTGGTGATGGACAGGGAGGCCTGGCGTGCTGTGGTTCATGGGGTCGCGGAGAGTCGGACACGACTGAGCGACTGAACTGAACTGAACTGAACCTGATCTATAAAATAATAGACTTTCAAGGGACTTGCGATCCATGCTGTTACTGCATACTTTGACTTAGACCCCAAGTTTGGATTGATAGTCATGAAGCACTTGCCTTTCTAGGAGCCGAAAGTTACCTTGGTTGTATTCTCAAGTACTGCAGACAGGAGTTAGGAGAGAGGTGGAGCTCTAGCTCCAGGAACGTCTCTCAGGCTAGAGGTTGCTCTCTAGTTGCCTGCATCGGGGCCAGCAACCTGAAAGTGAGTCCGTGTCACAGCTGTGCCTCCGGTCTAAGTGGATAGAGGTGCTGCTGGTGATCATGAGGTTTCTGAGGACACAGCACGGAAATTCTAGGATCTGGAAAGACTGGAAGTGCATGGGCTTCTTCCCTTGGTAACACTAGCTCTTAGGAGACCAGAGGAGGCGCTCCAGTGACTTGTGTCTCAGCTCCTTAGATATTCTTCCTGTGGAATCTGTGGAAATGAACTGAAAGGATTGGCCCTAATAGCTCGAGGACAACACTTTTTCCTCTCTGGCCGGCCCTTCACCACCTCTTTCACTGTGACATATACTGATGCCGTGACACCCCGAAGGGACATTTTGGGTTTTATGTTTGTCCCTTTATGGTTTTCCAGTTTTATTGTGGTCAGGAATATATTCAGGACTGTGCATAGGTACCCAAGAGACGAACGTTTCCACTAGTCGTCTTAGCTTGGGAGGCATTCTGGAAGGCTAATCTCTTGCATCCTGGGTGACATCCGAGGAAGAGCAGAAATCAGGAAAAGGTCTTAATGGTGAGCAACTGGACATCAGTTTGGGATGCCATCAGGTCCACCCCTGGTTCATCTCCTTCCCACCTCGCTGATAGAACGGAGAAGGCCAGTGATGCGACACCTGTGTCGGTAAGAGACAGGTTAACTTCAGCTAGGGAAGGAAGCTTAGGTGGAAGACCTATCTCCATTCCCATCTACAGCAAGGAGGTACACCTCGGGTAGAAAGAGACAAAGTGCTGGACACTGCTTTTTTTCTCTTTTACAAACGGGAGCTAACAGTTACAGCCTTACTACTTTGGACTGTATCCTGAAAAACTGGGATAGATTCCATTCCCAGGGCTTAAAGAAGACACACCTGACCATCCTATGTGAAACTGCATGGCCACGGTATCCATTGGAGGATGGTTAACAATGGCCTGTTGGAGTGTCTCTTAATTACACCATTTTACAATTAGACCAGTTCTGTAGAAAACAAGAGAAATGGGTAGAAGTGACATATGTGCTGCTCTTTTTCTCTCTGCGAGACATGCCAGACATGTCCTAAGGGTATAGATTTGGGTGTGAAACTTTCAGTTCCCTCCTGTCTCCTACTTTGCCCCTGTATCTGGGGCTCACAACTGAACAAACTGAAAGTCAGGGCACCCCACTAGGAAGGGTTGCCTTGGTCTCGGCAGAAATTCATGCTGAAATTCAAACTACTCCAGTCTCAGCAGAGGTTCAGGCCATCCTTGTTTCAATATGACCTCAGACTACTGTGGTTTCAATAGAAACTCAGTTGAAATAAAGGAAACTCAGGCAACTAAAACTAAGGGTAAAATACAGGATGAGAAAGGAGATGAGATGGAGGAAGAGACAGAGGATAGGAGACAGAGTCAAGGAAAAACAGACCTCGGGGTCATATGCAAAGGGCAGCTAGAGAGGCTGAGGGTCAGCCACACAAGCTGTCGCCTCTTCAGGAAGGACCCACTGGGAGGAACAACCAGTCTCTGAGAGTTAATCACCTCTTTTCTTATTAAGAAATACAAAGAATCAAGGAGGATCTGGGAAACTATTTGGAGGATGCAGAGAAATATATTAGAGCCTTTAAGGGTGTTATTCTGTTTATGGCCTTACTTGGAAAGATGTGATGTATATATTGGGACAGACGCTAAATCCTGACTCAAAAACTTGAGTTTTGGAGAAAGCTGTTGCCTATGGAGATGAATGGCTTGGTAATGAATCAGCAGGAAAGATAGAGGACAAGATAGCCGCCCTCCCTACTGGGAATCAGGCAGTCCCGACAACAGAACCAGACTAGGACTATTACACAGCTAAAAAAAGATGGGATCAAAGTCACTTTGTCAGATGTGTTCTTGAAGGACTCAGGCAACCACATGCTAAAACTTTAAACTATGCCAAACTGGCAAAAATAAAACAGGGAAAGAAGGAAGAACCTGGTAAATTCCTAGATAGACTACAGAAAGCCCTTCACAGATTCACTGAGATTGATCCCAAAAGTGAAAAGGGAAGAGTGATCTTAAAAGATAGATTTCTCACTCAATCAGGTCCAGATATCCACCACAAACTGCTGCTGCTGCTGCTGCTAAGTCACTT
Source organism: Moschus berezovskii (assembly GCF_049115385.1). Taxonomy (NCBI): domain Eukaryota; kingdom Metazoa; phylum Chordata; class Mammalia; order Artiodactyla; family Moschidae; genus Moschus; species Moschus berezovskii. The sequence continues at coordinate 46,633,291 of NC_142480.1, forward strand.
CAGTCGTGTCCGACTCTGTGTGACCCCATAGACGGAAGCCCACCAGGCTCCCCTGTCCCTGGGATTCTCCAAGCAAGAACACTGGAGTGGGTTGCCATTTCCTTCTCCAATGTGTGAAAGTGAAAAGTGAAAGTGAAGTCGCTCAGTCGTGTCCGACCCTTAGCGACCCCACGGATTGCAGCCTACCAGGCTCCTCCATCCATGGGACATTCTAGGCAAGAATACTGGAGTGGCTTGCCATTGCCTTCTCCACCACCACAAACTACTAAAACAAAATTGGAAGCTAGGTTTTCTGTTGAGAATCAGGGCACCTGTTCTGAATGTTTTCTACTCAAGGAGAATGATTCTGGCTGGAATTGTGCTGCTAATAGGAAATGCAGCTGACACTACGTTGACAAACCTTAGTGAAGGCTCAATGGAAACTGAGCCAATGGTCAGGGTCATCTCATTTTCCCCAGCAACTCACAATGTGGAGGAGGAAGGAAGAGCCATAGAGTGAGCATCTGCTATGACTCAGGCTGCTGAGTGCTTCACACTAAACCAGTTAATCAAAACCTCCCAGACACAAGACAGTCCACAGAATGGGAGAAAATGTTTGCAAATGATGCAAGCAATAAGGGCTTACTTTCCAAGATGTACAAAGAACTCATACAACTCAACAACAACAATAAAAGCCTATCCAAAAATAGGCAGAAGACCTAAACAGACATTTCTCCAAAAAAGAAATACAGATGGCCAATGAGCAGAGGAAAAGGTCCTCAACATCGCTAATTACTAGAAAAATGCAAATTAAAACTATAATGAGGAACCACCTCATACCAGTCAGAATGATCATCATTAAAGAGTCAACAAATAAATGCTAGAGAGGGTGTGGAGAAAAGGGAACCCTCCTACACTGCTGGTGGGAATGTACATTGGTGCAGCCACTGTGGAAAACAGCATGGAGGTTCCTCAGAAAACTAACAAGAGTTACCATATGATCCAGCAATCCCACTCCAAGGTATATACTGGACAAACTATAATTTAAAAAGATACATGCACCCCTATGTTCATAGCATCACTATTCACAACAGCCAAGACACGGAAACAACATAAGTGTCCATCGACAGAGGAATGGATGAAGATGTAGTACATATATACAATGGAATACTGCTGCTGCTGCTGCTGCTAAGTCACTTCAGTCGTGTCCAACTCTGTGTGACCCCATAGACGGAAGCCCACCAGGCCCCCCTGTCTCTGGGATTCTCCAGGCAAGAACACTGGAGTGGGTTGCCATTTCCTTCTCCTCAGCCACAAAAAAGGATGGAATAATGCCATCTGCAGTGACATGGATGCAACTAGACATTATCATACTAAGTGAAATGTCAGAAAAAGACAAAACCATCACTTATGAGTGGAATCTAAAGAATGACACAAATGAACCTACATACGAACAGAAACAGAATCACTGACAGAACAGACTGGTGGTTGCCAAGGGAGGGGAGTTGGGGGAAGGATGGATTGGGAGGCTGGGGTTAGCACATGTAAGCTTTTATACATAGGATGGATAAACAAGTTTCTATTGTATAGCACAGAGAACTATATTCAATATCCTATGATAAACTATAATGGAAAAGCATATTAAAAAGAACGTACATATATGTATAACTAATCACGTGACTGTAGAGCAGAAATTAACACACATCATAAATCAACTACACTTCAATTAAAAACAACTTCCCAATCATAATTTGACATGGACAATAATACTCCAATGTGACGATTAGGAAGTTAGCAAGTTCAAAGTTACACCAAGAAGAGAGTGACAGAACTCCAGATTCCATTGGTGGCCCTCTCAGCTCTCTCCCCACTTCCTCTGGCTGAAGCACGTTCCTCTAGGGTGGTGGAACTGCCAGATGGAAGGCATCTGGGTCTCTGAGTGACCTCAGGGAGCAGAGCTCTTCTACCCTCTAAACCATCTACCACTTTAGACTTTTATTCAAGACAGAAGCATTCTTCTTGTGTAAGCCCCTTAGCAAGATAAAAGTTTACTTTATTCTCTGCCAAGCCACTGTCCCAACACCCTAATCAAACAGTTTCTAAACAGAGGAATAAGTTTAGAATAATTGAAAACATTAGGATCCAGATTTAATCTGTAAATTAAAGAGAACTGATGAATTTGGAAAACTCAGCAGTGGCCACAGGACTGGAAAAGGTCAATTTTCATTCCAATCCCAAAGAAGGGCAATACCAAAGAATGATTAAACTATTGCACAATTGTGCTCATTTCACATACTGGCAAGGTTATGCTCAAAATCCTTCAAGCTAGTCTGCAGCAATCTGTGAACTGAGAACTTCCAGATGTACAGGCTGGGTTTCGAAGAGGAAGAGGAACCAGAGATCATATTGCCAGCATTTGCTGGATCATAGAGAAACCAAGAGAATTCCAGAAAAACACCTACTTTTGCTTCATTGACTATGCTAAAGCCTTTGACTGTGTGGATCAAATAGATCACAACAAACTGTGGAAAATTCCAAGAGATGGGAATACCAGGCCATCTTCTTACCTGTCTCCTGAGAAACCTGTATGCAAGTCAAGAAGCAACAGTTAGAACCGGACATGGAACAACAGACTGGCTCCAGATTGGGAAAGGAGTATGTCAAGATTGTATATTGTCACCCTGCTTCTTTAACTTTATACATAGAGTACATCATCCAAAATGAAGCACAAGCTGGAATCAACATTGCTGGGAGACATATCAACAACCTCAGATATGCAGATGATACCACTCCACTCTAATGGCAGAAAGTGAAGAGGAACTAAAGAGTCTCCTGATAAGAGACAGTGAAAAAGATAGCTTGAAACTCAACATTCAAAAAACAAATAAGATCATGGCGTCCAGTCCCATCACTTCATGGCAAATAGAAGGGGGGAAAATGGAAGCAGTGACAGATTTTCTTTTCTCAGGCTCCCAAATTACTGAGGATGATGACTGCCGCCATGAAATTAAAAGACACTTGCTCCTTTGGAGGAAAGCTTTGGTAAACCTAAACAGCATATTAAAAAGCAGAAACATCACCTTGCCAACAAAAGTCCATACAGTCAAAGATGTGGTTTTTTCTAGTAGTCATGTACGGATGTGAGAATTGGACCATAAAGAAGGCTGAACACTGAAGAAAGAACTTACACTTTCATATTGTGATGCTTTTCAAGAGAAGACTCTTACAAGTCCCTTGAATAGCATGGAGATCAAGCCAATCAATCCTAAAGGAAATCAAGGTGATGAGATGGTTAGAAAGAATCACCAACTCAATGGACATGAATTTGAGCAAACTTTAGGAGATGCTGAAGGAAAGGGCTTCCCTACAGACTGCAAGCTGCAGTCCATGGGATTGCAGAGTCGAACATGCCTTAGTGATTGAACAGCAACAGTATACCATACACCATAGAGGATGGCACCATAAAAAATCATAACTGAGTAGGAACTGGGCATTATGAGAGGTGGTGTATGGAGGGATGATGCCATTTCCAGATATCATAGTCCTTATCTGAGGTGGGAGAGGTTGTGTGCTGCCCTAGGGTGGGGCCAGTACCTCTTGGTGTCATCACAGCTGGACTCAGAACTCTTGGGGTGCTGACAAATTATGTGATGCTGCTGCATCCTCACAATGCGACCCAGGAAACATCCAGGACACTGAAATGAAAGCAAAGTGCATTATAAACAACCTTGTAAGCAACCTCCCTATCAGTTTACTGGTTAAGACTCTGTGCTCCCAATGCAGGGGGCACGGGTTTGATCCCTAATGGGGAATTAAGATTCCACATGCTGTGCAGTGTGGCCAAAATAAAGACAGATCTTATTAAAAAAGCACCTTGTGAGCTCATGTATGCTGGGGTGCCAAAACCATGTGCTATGGCAGCATTGCCAGAGACGAGCTACAGGGGGTCAGCTGTCCCCAAGGGAAGTTGTTGTTCAGTCGCTCAGTTGTGTCCAACTCTTTGTGACCCCATGACCTGCGGCACGCCAGGCTTCCCTATACTTCACTGTCTCCCAGAGTTTGCTCAAACTCCTGTCCATTAAGTCAGTGATGCCATCCAACCACCTCATCCTCTGTCACCTGGCTTCTCCTCCTGCCCTCAATCTTTCTCAGTATCAGGGTCTTTTCCAATGAATTGGCTCTTTGCATTATGTGGCCAAAGTATTTGGAGCTTCAGCTTCCAGTGAATATTCAGATAAGTTAGGTAGGATGTAAGCCGAGCTCTGAGGATCAGACCTTCAAAGCCAGATAGATACCTAAGTTTCTTTTCATCCTCTTTTCCTCCTCATAAGCTGAGACCATCCTTGGGGAGAAGGGGTAGAAAGGACAGGGCCAATCTCTAACTGACCAGGTTAAGGTTCAGCAATCACTGTGCTTAAAACCATAAGCTATAGCTAAGTTTGGGTTTTCCTGCTTAGAGCAAAAATGGAGGCTTGTGTGCAGCAGGTGAGTTCAATTACAGAAAAAAAAATTGACATTCAGTTCTTAAATTTTTCTGTACTAATAACACATATCAATTTTTTCTGTTTGTTTTATACTTGAAAAGATCCTTTGCATCCTGGTAGTTCTATTCCAGTTTAATGACTTTTACACTGAAGCACTTTAATCAAGGCTGATTTATTCTGTTCTATGCTGTGAGTTTGGGTTCTCTATTTATTTTTCTTAAATCAGTTGAACAATTTCCCTCATACAATCATTTTTTTTAATTTGCCCACATTATTGAGATATAATTCACATACCCTAAAAGTCACTGCTTAATGTATACATTTTACAGTAAGTCCCTCCCCTAGATATGAACCTTCAAGTTGAGAACTTTCAAAGACGTGAATGTGCCCCTGTATGTCAGCTATTATAACTGTACTAATGTACTTTTTCAAGGTCCTGTACTTTAAGATCAAAAATGTTTTTTGTGTTTGTTTCTTATGTGTTATTTGTGTGAAAAGTATTATAAACCTATTACGGTGCAATACTATATAGTCTATTGTGTTTGTTGGGTACCTAGGCTAACTTTGTTGGACTTACAAACAGGCCTAGAAACAATTTCCCTTTCATGTATATGATTTTTAAATATTTTCTCCCATTCTATGGCTGTCCACTTTCTTGATTACATCCCTTATAGCAACAAAGCTTTAAATTTTGATGTAGTCCCATTTATCTATTTTTGTTGCTGTTGTAGCTTATGTTTTTTGTGTCATATTTAAGAAACCATCTCCTAATCCAAAGCATGAAGATTTATGGCTACAGTTTCTTCCAAGAGCTTTATTTTAGCAGTTAAATTTAGGTTTCTGATAAATTTTGAGTTAATACTTTGTAAACATTATATGCCAGGAGTCCAAGTTCATTCTTTCGTATGTGCATATTCAGCTGTCCTTCACCATTGATGAAAAAACTGTTCTTTCTCCATTGAATTAGTATTGTCACCCTTGTAGAAAATCAACTGACATAGATACATGGATTTGTCTCTAGACTTTCAACTCAGTTTCATCAATCTATGCATCTATGCTATGTTAGCACCACGTTGTTGTTGTTGTTTAGTGACTAAGTCATGTCCAACTCTTTGCAATCCCATGGACAGAGTGAACTGCAGCCTGCCAGAATCCTGTCAATGAGATTTCCCAGGCAAGAATGCTGGAGTGAGTTGCAGTTCCCTTCTCCAGGGGATCTTGCAGACACAGGGATCAAACCCACATCTGCCAGTTCTTTACCGCTGACCCACTGGGGAAGCCCATGTTAGTACTGCACTGTCTTATTATTGTCTTGTAGTAAGTTTTGAAACTGACATGTCTGAGCCCTCTAACTGTTCTTTCTCTAGACTGCTTTGACTATCCTGGGTCCTTTATATTTCCATATAGGAAATATGGATCAGCTTGCCAATTTCTGCAAGGAAGCTGGGGTTTTGATAGGGATTGTGTTGAATCTGTAGATCAATTTACTGTCACGTGAATAATATTAAGTCTTTTGATCCATAAATATACAATGCCTTTTCATTTATTTAGGTCTTCTTTAATAGTCCTTGTGCTTCCCTGGTGGCTCAGATGGTAAAGAATCTGCAATGAAGGAGACCTGCTTTTGATCCCCAGGTCAGGAAGATCCCCTGGAGAAGGGAATGGTTACCCACTCCAGTATTCTTGCCTGGAGGATGCCATGGATACAGGAGCCTAATGGGCTACAGTCTATGGGGTCACAAAGGGTTGGACATGACTGACTAACACATTTTATTTAATGTCCTCAAAAAAGACTTTCTGTAGTTTTATACTGTTCATTTTTAAAAACTCTTCTTCCCTCTATGATTAACAGATTTTGGACTTTAAATTCATTTAACGTGGGTCTGTTTCTGTACTCTTATTATACTCTACAACTCATGTCTATTCTGCACTGATGCTGTACCGTTTTACTTACAACAGCTTAGCAAGACGCTTTGACATCAGATAAGGAAAGTCTTTCTATACTCCTAATGATTTGTTTTTCAAAAAATCTCTTGTCCTTACTCTCCCATATGAATGTCAAAATTATATGAAGTTCTGAAAAAAGAATTTGACAGCAATTTGAATTGGAAGTATGTGTTCCAGTTCATTTCAGGGAATGGGCTCCTTTATAGCACTCAGAGTGCCTTTACTTGTACAGATTTTCTGTTATCTGTTTCAACACTATGTTGCATTTTTCTTTATGGATTCTGTGAGGATTAATTTTGTATGTCACTTCTCACCCGTACCTGATCAGGTGACATTTTAATGAGATTTCAGACTTGGAATTGATGTTGGAATGGCTTAAGAATTCTGGGGATGTTGAGATGGGGTGAGTGTATTCTGCACATGAGGAGGACATGAATTTTGGGGGGCAAAAGGCAAAATGTATGGACCAAACTGTATCCCCTCAAAATTTATATACTGAAGTCCTAACCACCAATGTGACTATATTTGGAGACAGGGTCTACAAGAAGGTCACAAGTTAGATGAGGCCAAAGGGTGGAGCCTTAATCCCATAGGAAGTGTCCATACAGAAGTGGAAGAGACACCCAGAACTCTCTCTTTCTGTGTGTACAAAGAGAAGAGGTCAGGGACACAGGAACCTGGTGGGTTAAAGTCCTGTCCATGAGGTTGCAAACAAGTCGGGGCATCATTCACTGGGACCATCATTCACTGGGACCATCATTCACTAAGCAACTTGCTCCTTGATGAGAACCAGGTGAAGATTTCAGACTTCGGTCTGAGCAACGAGTAAAACCCAAGAGAGAAGCTAGATAATTTCTGTGGCACTGCCGCCTACACAGCCCCTGAGCTAGTCCTGGGGCAGAGCTACATGGGCCCACCTGTTGCTGTGTGGAGCCTCGGTGTCGTCCTGCAATCATGGTAACCGGGTCCTTCCCCTTCCAGGGACAAGATTTCTGGCCGCTCTGGCATAGAGTGCTCATAGGGCAATATCATGTGCCCCACACTACCTATCATCTGAAATAAGAAGCTTCCTGGCAAATACGCTGACCCTCAACCCTGTAGGGTTTGTCAACAGAGGTACTTTAACTGATATTTGGAAGCATCCATGGGTTAAGATGGGCCAGGAGCCACTCCTGCCACTCTGTGAAGAGAACTTGGGGGTGACAGCGGTGATGATTCTGGGCTCAAAGTGGGACCAGAGCCTACACTTGAAGGGACCCAAGGTGGGATTCCAGACCATTATTGTGAGGCCCTCCCTCCTCTTCCAAGAACCTTAGCAACTGAGAACTCCAGTCTCCAAGCCCTGAGGCATCCACCCTCCTACTGGCCTGGCTATTCCTGTAGGAGACCATTCCAGGCAGGAGACAACCCATGATTCACAGGAGAAGACCACTGAGCCTACTACCGCCCCACCCTGCCCAGAGGCAAGGGCCATCACCCCAAGTCTAGACCTTGGGGCCTCCCCCTCCACAAGTGGCATCAGCGACAGCTGCAACACCTGTGGCACCCACGACACCCAAGACACCAGCAGCACCCGAGACACTGACACCACAGCACCCATGACACCAGCAGCTCCGGCAACACCTGTGACACCCGCAACCCCCATGACACCTGTGACACCAGCAGCAACCAAGGCACCTGCAGCAAAGCCTCAGAGGGAACCAACTGACCCCTGAGTGTAGCCAACAGCATCAGAAGCACCTCCCAAGCTGGGCAGCCCCACTCCCCAGCCACTCCCTCCAGCCTCAGCCAGAAAAAGAAGGGGCTGGCTGGGAGAATATGAAATTTTATTGTGAAACATTTCTGTTTCAGGCTCCCCAGAGAGGCATAAAAATACAATAGTCCCAGAAATGCCCCTGGATGACTAATGGAGACAAAAGGTCAGATCTGCCGAGCTCCCTGGGACCCTGACAAGTGGACTATGATTTTCAAATCCAGCACCTCCACGGCCTTCAGAAACCCTGGCCAGGTAGGAGGATGGTCTGGAGTGGCCTGGGCGACCATGAGGCATCACCCTGGCCTGACCACCCCTCGTCCCCTACTGGGTAAAACTTCACAGACTGAACTATCCCCAACAGCATGTCCCCCTTCCTCCACAATCCTCCTTCGATGTTGGTGGTGAAGGAGCTAGTTTTTGCAAACTGCCTGGTTCTTCATAGTTTTAATAAACTTCATTTCTCCAGAAAGATGCATCATCCTCAGTTCTTCATCCTCTCCAGCTGGGGAAGTGTGTAGTCATGTAGGACTTGGAGTTAATGACCTAAGAATCAGCACAGTCATTCTCAAGAGAGACAATTGCTGCACTTCAGGGCAGAAATGCAGAAAGAGTGTGCTATCCTCCTTCACTGACAATACTGAACTTTTTCAGAAGGGCTGAGGGGAACTTTTGATCTCTGCATCCTGAGTTAATCAGGACCAGGAAGTCTAGGATTGAAGAGTAAGTCCCCTGAACCAGCTGGTGTGTGGTGTGGTCAGCCCCCTGTGCAGATGAGTTTCCTGAATGTCCTGCAGGAGTTGGGCGCTCTCCTGTCCCCTGTGGGGAGGGGCCCTGATGGGTGGGATTTTGTTAGAAGATTGCTTATGTTTTATGTTTTGATGTTTTGACCTCATGGCATGTGGGATCTTAGCCCCCTGACCAGGGATGGAACCCACATCCCTTGCATTGGAAGGCAAATTCCTAACAGTGGACTGCCAGGAGAAGTCTCTTTTTTGATGCGTGGGTTTGACTGCAGGGACTGAAGATTTGAAAACACTACATTTCTTAGCACTACCTAGTTCCTTCGTTCAGAGTCCTGACTCTGGGGATGCACACTCTCAGTGGCAACACCTGCACCGTTCTGTTGGCTATTGTGCACTGACATGTCACTTGCCCACTGTGGAATCCTTCACCACAAGACACAGCACTCTGACCACGTGCCTGTGAGCCACCTAAGAATAAAAACTACAGGAGCTTAGTAGGACAGTCCCGATGGGGACTGTCTTCCAAAGGGAAAGCCCACCCTAGCATTATGATTGTTTCAGGGCCTACATACAGGTATCCGGGAATGGGCAGCAGCACATATGAATTCCCATCTGTATTCTCAGATTTCCTTTCACTCAGAATCAACAAAATTGCCATGTAGAGACAACAGCATTGGGGTGGGATAAAGCATCCTCAGTTCAGTTCAGTTCAGTTTAGTCGCTCAGTCATGTCTGACTCTTTGCAACCCCATGAATCGCAGCACTCCAGGCCTCCCTGTCCATCACCAACTCCCGGAGTTCACTCAAACTCATGTCCATAGAGTCGGTGATGCCATCCAGCCATCTCATTCTTTGTCGTCCCCGTCTCCTCCCGCCCCCAATCCCTCCCAGCATCAGAGTCTTTTCCAGTGAGTCAACTCTTCACATGAGGTGGCCAAAGTATTGGAGTTTCAGCTTTAGCATCAGTCCTTCCGATGAACACCCAGGACTGATCTCCTTTAGAATGGACTGGTTGGATCTCCTTGCAGTCCAAGGGATTCGCAAGAGTCTTCTCCAACACCACAGTTCAAAAGCATCAATTCTTCGGTGCTCAGCTTTCTTCACAGTCCAACTCTCACATCCACACATGACTACTGGAAAAACCATAGCCTTGACTAGGCGGACCTTGGTTGGCAAAGTAATGTCTCTGCTTTTTGATATGCTATCTAGGTTGGTCATAACTTTCCTTCCAAGGAGTAAGCGTCTTTTAATTTCATGGCTGCAATCAGCATCTGCAGTGATTTTGGAGCCCAAAAAAATAAAGTCTGACACTGTTTCCACTGTTTTTCCATCTATTTCCCATGAAGTGATGGGACCAGATGCCATGATCTTAGTTTTCTGAATGTTGAGCTTTAAGCCAACTTTTTCACTCTCCTCTTTCACTTTCATCAAGAGGCTCTTTAGTCCCTCTTCACTTTCTGCCATAAGAGTGGTGTCATCTGCATATCTGAGGTTATTGATATTTCTCCCAGCAATCTTGATTCCCGCTTGTGCTTCTTCCAGCCCAGCATTCCTCATGATGTACTCTGCATGTAAGTTAAGTAAGCAGGGTGACAATATACAGCCTTGACATACTCCTTTTTGAATTCCAGTTGAGCTATTTCAAATCCTGAAACATGATGCTGTGAAAGTGCTGCACTCAATATGCCAGCAAATTTGGAAAACTCAGCAGTGGCCACAGGACTGGAAAAGGTCAGTTTTCATTCCAATCCCAAAGAAAGGCAATGCCAAAGAATGCTCAAACTACCACACACTTGCACTCATCTCACACACTATTAAAGTCATGCTCAAAATTCTCCAAGTCAGGCTTCAGCAATACGTGAACCATAAACTTCCAGATGTTCAAGCTGGTTTTAGAAAAGGCAGAGGAACCAGAGATCAAATTGCCAACATCTGCTGGTCATGGAAAAAGCAAGAGAGTTCCAGAAAAACATCTATTTCTGCTTTATTGACTATGCCAAAGCCTTTGAGTGGATCACAATAAACTGTCAAAAATTCTGAAAGAGATGGGAATACCAGATCACCTGACCTGCCTCTTGAGAAACCTATATGCAGGTCAGGAAACAACAGTTAGAACTGGACATGAAACAACAGACTGGTCCAAATAGGAAAAGTCATCCTCAGGGATGTAAAAGTCATCATCTGTGTGGCCTCAGAGAGCAGAGCTAGGGCAAAATTAGGTGGAAATTTCAAAAAGGTGGATTTCAACTCATTGAAACCAAAGGGAAGAAAAAGGAAGCACATATTTGCTCCTTCTTGTTGTTGTTCAGTCACTAAGTTGGGTCTGACTCCTTGCGACCCCATGGGCTGTAGGCCAGCAGGCTCCTCTGTCCATGGGATTTCCCAGGCAAGAATATTGGAGTGGGTTGGTACTTGCTCCTCCAAAGGATCTTCTCAACCCAGCAATCGAACCTGTGTCTCCTTCAGCTCCTGCATTGGCAGGAAGATCCTTTGCCACTAGCGCCATCTTGGAAGATGAACTGGAAGATTGCAATTTACATATATACACTGATATGTATAAAATAGGTAACTAATGAGACCCCAAAGTACAGCACAGGGAACTCTACTCAGTGCTCTGTGGTGACCTAAATGGGAATGAAATCCAAAAAGGAGGGGATGTATGTGTATATGGGGCTGATTCACTTTGCTGTGCAGCAGAAACTAACTAACATCGTAAAACTACTCAAAAAAAAAAAAAAGAGTAAAATAAAAGATGTTTCTCTGCTTATAGAGTGAACAAGGCACTCTACGTGAAAGTTTCTCAGTCCTGTCTGACGCTCTGTGATCCCATGGACACTCTCCATGTAATTCTCCAGGCCAGAATACCAGAGTGTGTAGCCTTTCTCTTCTCCAGGGGATCTTCCCAACCCAGGGATCAAACCCAGGTCTCCCTCATTGTAATGCGATTCTTTACCAGCTGAGCCACAAGGGAAGCCCAAGGATACTGGAATGGGTAACCTATCCCTTCTCCAGGGGATCTTCCTCACTGAGGAATCGAACTCGGTTCTCCAGCATTGCAGGCAGATTCTTTACCAACTGAGCTATCAGGGAATTCTGAAGGCACTCTAGGAAGGAGACGAAACTCCGGAGGCTCCCGCTGAGGCGTTCATGAGGCATGACAATGACAGCAGGAAATTGACAGGAACGGAAGGAAGTGAGAGGAAAGGGGAGTGGGTAGCTTAGGATGTAGTCATCGTGATCGGGAACACTAGGGGCAGATCAGATTTGGTGGAGATTACGAGCTTGATTTTGAATACCTTTAAAACTATTGATTTGTGTCATCTATGACACTGAAAGGTTATTAATGGTTTTACTCTTGGGGGTGAGGATGATACCACTCTAATGGCAGAAAGTGAAGAGGAACTAGAGTCTCTTGATGAGGGTGATGGAGAGTGAAAGAGCTGGCTTAAGAATAAAGTATAAAAAAACTAAGATCGTGTCATCTAGCCTCACTGCTGCTGCTGAGTCACTTCAGTCGTGTCCGACTCTGTGTGACACCATAGATGGAAGCCCACCAGGCTCCCCCATCCCTGGGATTCTCCAGGCAAGAACACTGGAGTGGGTTGCCATTTCCTTCTCCAATGTGTGAAAGTGAAAAGTGAAAGTGAAGTCGCTCAGTCGTGTCCGACCCTTAGCGACCCCAAGGACTGCAGCCTACCAGGCTCCTCCATCCATGGGATTTTCTAGGCAAGAGTACTGGAGTGGCTTGCCATTGCCTTCTCCACTAGCCTCATTACTTCATGACAAAGAAGAACAGGTGGAAGTAGTGACAGATTTCCTCTTCTTAGGTTCCAAAATCACTGCAGATGGTGACTGCAGAAGATGATTGCTTTGTGGCAGGAAAGCGATGACAAACCTAGACAGTGTTGAAAAGCACAGACATTACACTGCCTGTATTATCAAGGCTATGGTCCTCCCAGTGGTCACCTACAGTTGTGAGAAATGACCTACAGAAGGCAGAACACCTAATAATTGATTCCTTCAAACTGTGGCGCTGGAGAAGACTCCTGAAAGTCCCTTGGACGGTAAGATCAAACCAGTCAATCTTGAGGGAGATCAACCCTGAAAATTCATTGGAGGGACTGATGCTGAGGCTGAATCTCCAGTTTCGATCATCTGATGTAACAGACAACTCATTGGAAAAGTGATTGATGCTGGGAAAGATTGAGGGCAGAAGGAAAAGAGGGCATCGGAGGATGAGATATCTGAATGGCATCACCAATGCAGTGAACATGAACTTGGGCCAACTGGAGTCACAAACAGTTGGACACAATTGGGCAACTAAACAACAAGACCCTGGGGGTAGAGTCTAAGGAATGGTGATTTTCACAAGCACCTCTTGTGATGCTGGCCCACTGCCATATCTCCTAGGTGAACCCTTGAAGTTTCCCTGTGCTCTTAAGGTCCATTGTGAGTGCAGAGAGCAGGTGAGAGTGGCAATTAAGAGCAGCAGCTCTGAAATCAGACTAACCCAACTTGAATTCTGGCCCTCACACCTGTGTGGCCTAGCGGACCTTTTTCCAACTGTATAATAGAGAATGAACAACACTGGAGACATCCCTGGAGGTCCAGAGGTTAAGACTCTGAGCTTCCAGTGCAAGGGGCTCAGGTTCCCTGGTCAGGGAATTAAGACTGCGCATGCAGCTTAGTACAACCAAAAAAATTTTTTTTTTAATTTTTAAAAAAAGAATGAATAATCTCAACTTGATAGGTGACTGTGAGGTGATCCACATAAACTACTTAGCTGAGCAGCTCGTACAGTCCTCGTAAAACAAATGTTAGTGGTTGAGTTATTCAGTCCAAATTATATGCATTTTAAAACAGCAAAACCCTGGTAGCAAGGAGAGAAGAGTGACTGCACACACCTTGGGGAGCAGTCCCGGATGTTACAGGACTGCAACGCAGCTTGTGGTTTCTGAAGCTTGTCACAGAAGGCTTCGCTCACTTCCTGCCCATTGTCCATCAGGCACTGGGGTCTCTGAATTTGGGCTTCCAAGTGGCCGCACGTGTCAGAACAATGAGTCCAGTTGCCAAGCTCCCAGAGAGTCTCTGCAGAAAGAAAAGGAATGTCACAGATGGCCGCCGGAGGAGAAGGAATGATGGGCCTGAGACGACCTGGCCAAAGACCACCATGAGCTGCTCTCTGGTTAGCTGCCCGCCAGGCTCTCTGAGCAGCACACAGAGAATCTGCCATCAGACGGTACAAAGGGGTTCTTTATCTCATTTTCCCTTGACTAGCTCATTGTAATACCTGGCGGGGGTGGTGGGTGGGCAACCGGGATGGAGCCCTTGGACCATAGCCTGGGAGGGGGCTGTCGCAGACCAGCTGGATCTGCCAGAAACATCCCAGAGAAGGAGGAGATACTCGCAGTGGGCCAGCTCCTAAGGACTCTCCAAGCAGAGACAAGAGAACAGAAGATGAGGGTTTTCCCAGGGGATGCCCTAGTGGGTTCTCTTTCTCAAAAGTGGATCAAACCGAGAGAGAGATGAAAGATGATTTAGCAGGGATTAGGGATTAAGCAGACAGGTTCAAGATATATTTCAATTCCATTCTTATTTCTCCACTCATTCTTTTTCTCAACTTCAGGTGAGTTCTGAAGCTGAATAAATAATTTGTCATGGAGCCCTCTGGAAAGGTGAAAATGGGAGTTTCCTTTAGAAAAGTTGAAGCTGACCACCTCCAATAATCCTGGCTTGTTTCCCTTTTAGTCCTCGTTCTAAGCAGCCTTTCCCTTCCCTTTTGACACTGGGTAAAAAGATGAGGTAGGACATGACAAAGACGGATTTGTGTATGGTCACAGAAAGTGCCAGATTTTCTTGTAATAATCAAGTAAGTAATAGCTACCAGCTGCGTCCCCAGCTGTATTCCACAGAGTACACCTATGCCTTTAACTTAAACTGTTTTCCGGTGCTTCCTTTTGATTTTGGAATATTTGTCCTAAGCGGCATATGATATCATTTGCAAAGTAGAACAGAATGTATTTTTAGCTGCCCCCCACCCCAGTGAAAGTGAAAGTCGCTTAGTCGTGTCTGACTCTTTGCAACCCCACGGACTATACAGTCCATGGAATTCTCCAGGCCAGAGTACTGGAGTGGGTAGCCTTTCCCTGCTCCAGGGGATTTTCCTAACCCAGGGATTGAACCCAGGTCTCTCGCATTGCAGTTGGATTCTTTACCAGCTGAGCCACAAGGGAAGCCCCCAAACACAAAAAAACATCAAAAATTCACTTATATGAGAGCTTAAGAACGAGATGATAAAACCACAGAATAAAATGGAAAACTACAGAGCTGAGGAAACAAACTGTGAAACAACATCATTAAAAACTAACTCAGAACCAAGAGAAAAAATAGAAGAAACATGGCTGAAGGTCCAATTAATGACACAGAAACAAGACTTGGAAGTGTTGAGAGAGAGAAAATGTTGAGAGAGAGAAAGAAAAGTTTTAAAGCAATCAGAGGGGTGAAAGGAGGACTGGGCTGCAAAGGAAGCTTCTGGGTGACGGAGATGTCCTGTATCACAAATGGGACTGGGGTTCTGTGGTCAGGTCCACCTGTTAAAACTCATCACTTTAGACTGACACAGCTTTTCTTTGTAAATAATACCTCTCTAAAATCAATTTTTAATGTAGTATTTAGAGATAAAATGAGACAGAGTCCAATATTGAGGATAGCTGGATTATTCAAGTAGAGGTTTCAACACATGAAGCAGAAAAAAATGTTGATAAATAAAATATGTGAAAAATGTGCTTAAAATACAGCCTGGAAAGGTTACACTGTCTTCCAAGAAAAAGTGATAAAAAATGATTAACGTAAAAACCCCGAGCTTTCAGCAGAATGCCCTCCCTAAAGATGCCCACACCCTAACCCCTAGAATATATGAATATACTGTTACATGGCATAAGGGATTCTGCATATGTGATTAAGGTTATGGACCTCAAGATAGGGCGATTATCCCAGTGGGCCTAATCACACAAATCCTTAAAAGCAGAAAGAATTCTCTGGCTGGAGTTATGCAGCAGAACAAGAGGCAAGAGTGAGAGCATGAGAGGTACTCAACCCGCTGTGGCTGGCTCCAGGATGGAACGGGCCAGGAGCCAAGGAATGCAGGAGGCCTCCAAAGTGGGAACAGCTCCCGGCCAAGAGCTGGCAAGGAAATGGAGATTTCAGCTCTGCAACTGCATGGATTTGCACTCTGCCAATTGCCTGAATGAGCCTGGAAGTGGATTCCACACTGGGCCTCCAGAGAAGAGATTAAGGCTGACAGATGCCATGACTTTAGCCTAGTGGGACCTATAGAAATCACTGAATCTACTGCGTTTCTGACCCACCGAACTGTGAGATAATACATTTGTGCTGTCTTAAAGCACTAAGTTTATGTAAATGAATATACTCAAAAATTAAGACTTTGAGGATGAAAAAAAGAATTGTATAAGCATCTAGGTATAAAAATCAAGTCCCTTACCTTATAAGAATAAAAAGTCAGGTGGACTTCAGACTCAGCAACATTCAAAACCATAAAAAGATGGAACAAAAGTTTTGAGAGAGAGAATTGGGGTCCCAAGAATATTATGTCCAGTCGAATTGTTATTCAAATACAAAGGCAATAATGTCCTGTCATATAGGAACAGTAATAGTACCAACTCACTGGAAAAGACTCTAATGCTGGGAAAGGTTGGGGGTGGGAGGAGAAGGGGACGACAGAGAATGAGATGGCTGGATGGCATCACTGACTTGATGGACATGAGTTTGAGTGAACTCCGGGAGTTGGTGATGGACAGGGAGGCCTGGCGTGCTGTGATTCATGGGGTCGCAAAGAGTCAGACACGACTGAGCAACTGAACTGAACTGAAAGGTGACAATGAAAGAATTCTAGGAAAATTCAAAAATAATATTTTGGAGCATTTATTTTTCTGATTTCAAAAATGCATAAATAAACACCAATATTCACTTGTTAAAATAATTCTTTGCTATTAAAGACAAAGAATGTAACATATATAAGTAAAAGGAAAGCATATTTTAGGAAAAATATTATCAGAAACAGAAGGAAATGTTACAGCATCTCCTTAAAATTTAATGACAATAAAATTCAAGGAAACATTCTATAAAACAAAAGATATGTTGATGAGACTAAAAAAGTCAGAACATGAACTTCCCTGGTGGTCCAGGAGTTAAGAATTTGCCTGCCATTTTAGGGGACAAGGGTTCAATTCCTGAGGATCCCACATGCTGCAGAGCAACTAAGCCCACGTGCCACAACTACTGAAGCCCGTGTACCTAGAGCCTGTGCTCCACAACTGGAGAAGCCACTGCAAGGAGAAGCCTGCACACCACAACTAGACAGTAGCCCCTGCTCACAGCAACCAGAGAAAGAGCACACAGCAACAGACACCATGGCAGGAAAAAAAAAAAACAGTCAAAACATGGCAGGAAAAAAAATCTCTGACTTCACTGAGAAAAGACTAAAAAAATACAAAATAATGCAAAGTTTGCTCTACGACAGAAGAAAATCCAAATGAATAGCAGAAAATACATTCATGATAAGGACAGCAAGTGGTTTTGTTTGAAGGGGTGATGTGCATCCAAAACAGAGGAAAAAAACACAAACAGGCAAGGGAAGTATCATGTGTTAAAAACAGAGAAGAGAGTCAATACAGAGAGTTGGTGAAACTTTAAAATAAATAGAAAAACAATAGAAAAGAGGCACTCGTACAACAGAAGAAAACTTTCACGCACCCAAGAAAGATTTGAATCTATGTCCTAAAAATTCTGTTTACCAAAATTTTTGAAAAGAAAATAATACCTGGACTTATTCTAGAAAAACCCTCTAATTTTAAGTATATGAAGAAAAACCTAACCTCTAAGCGGGGGTGGGGGGGGCGGGGAAGGCTCACAACAAAAGAATAAAGGACAGTTTAGGCACAAATATTTCCTTTTCATTATTCAGAGCCATGTGTTCAGAGTTTTAAGATAAAAAGAAGACAGTTTATTAAACAAGAGTTCATACTTCTGCTCACTTGAGGGTATACGAAAGGCATTCTTAAATACAGAGTCTTAGAGATTATGCCATCTATATAATCTCCCAGAAAAAAATGCAGAAAGATACACTCCCATTTAATGAGAATTTAATTTTTAAAATTACTATGGGAAGAAAACAAAAACAAAACAAGATTCCGTACTGCATGAACACTGTATTATCTTTTGTTTAAATTTTAAAAAGGAAATTTGATGATGGAAATTAAATGCCTTCAATGAACCCATCTTCTGGTCCCCAACTTCCAGCCCAGCAAATGTGTCCCAAGCAGACAATTAGAGATGTAAAGAGGTGCAATTTTAGATTTGCTACAACTTATCATAGTGAATGATTAGATACAAATGGCAGACAGCCAGAAAGAACTTTCTAAAACTGTAATCATGATTATATCACTTGTTAAAAATCCCTAAATGACTCTCACTGCCTCCAGATGAAGTCCAAATTCCTTTATGAGCCATGAAAGGCCTCCAAGACTTGCCCACTTTCCTGGCTGCCATACCTCCTTAGCCTCCAGCCCCCTCTCCACATTCAGTACCCCCAGTGTCCAGGTGTGGTGGCCCCCATGGACCAGCTGGCCTACATACAACCTCAATGCCTGACGTGCTGTTTTAACACCCATATACATCTTAGGGCATGACTTCATGTACCAGCTCTCCCAGGAAGCCATCCCTGAGCTTTAAGCCTAACAAAACAGCAATCTAATTGCTAACTTCTCTGTCTGCCCTATGAGACCAACCCAAGGATGGGAAAGCCTCAAATTCAGGTCTCCTAACACAAAATTGGAGCTCTTCCTCATATCACAGGCCAGAGCATCACCATCCACCACTTAGTAGATCTGAAATGTTGGGAGATAATTCCTTAATCTACACCTTTGCTTCCTTGGGGAATGAGAATTAAATCAGAATTAATCCACATACAACACTGAGGACACAGTCTGGCCCAAAGTCCACAATATTAGTTATTACTGCTCTTGTTGTGAGGAAAAACAGCATGCCTAAAATATAACCTGATTCAATTTGAGCAAGTAAATGAAGAGGCTAAAATGGCAGTGGAGAAATTACACAAAGTATTCTGAATCTGTTTCATTTCCTTGGTTCTTATACATGCAAAACAGGAGGGAAGGCAGCATGACTAAGGAAACTCTGAATCCCATAGAAGCTAGGAAGGATCCAGGGAAGGGTTTTTTAAACAATGATGAACCATATCAACTGTTGACACATTCTACAGTTGAAAGCTAAGAAGGTTAAAACTGCAGTTCCCCTGGCTTTGCTTTGTAAGCTGTAATTTTTATTTTCCTAATTAAAAAGAAAAGCCTTTTGAACATCTGCTCTCTCTGTAAATTCAGAGCTCGGGTCATGGTAAACCACAGAGGCAGAAATATTTACCTTCTCCAGACGGCTTTGGCAGACATTCCTCAAGGAATCCGAAATACAGCTATGTTCATCTTTTCACTCACTAACAACAAGCAAGCATCCCCAAACCACAAAGACAGGGGGAATAAAAGGATGAACTCAGAAGCTGAGGTATGCTGTGGTTTTGTTTGGAAATCAAGGGAATGACTAGAGTCAGAGTGGTGGGAGGAAACCATAAACTTCACGCTAGACGTGGGAACAGGGCAGAAACCGCCAGGCAGCGTGACTTATAAAGGAAAATCGCAGAGAGACCACAGAGGGAGGGAGGGGGAAGGTGGGGACAGGCAGCCGTTCAGGCCCAGGAACAGGTGCTGGGGAGGAAGAAGCAGTCCCACAGAAGGAGAGGGCGGATCAGCTTTGCTCAGTGAATGTGAACAGGAAGAGCCACCGCCAAAGTCAGGTGGGGAGCAAATCAGAAGGCTGTTGTAGGTGTCCTGGTATGTGATCTCAGGACCTGAACAAGGATGGCAGTGGGGATGGAGAGAAGGAGCTGCAACGGAGAAAGATTTTAGTAGATATGACTTCACAACTCAGTAGTTAATTACAGACGGGAAATATGAGCAAGAGGCAAAGAATGACGGCAGGCATCTAGTCTAAGGAACTGACAACAAAGCCTGGAACCATACTTGCATGGTTGATATTCAATCAATGAGTAACTTGTGTTCAAGCAACTTTCTCCAAGGGGAGTAATTCTACCATTAAATTATAGAAAGACTGTTCCTGGGCCAAGCTCTGTCCTCATACACGCGAGTCCCTAAGCACTTTGCATTTCATAAGAATGACAATCCCTCTTTATCTGGTCATCCGGAAGGATGTGGGTTTAGGAGCTAGGATGGGCTTGTTTTGAAGGGTGTTTAGAGCCTTGGAGGATAGTGGGCAATCAAATAACTTCCTGAGCACTGACATTTATTTCATAATTTTTAAAGTTACAGTTCATCCAAATCTTGCAGCCAAAAAAAAAGCATGTGAAACCTCACAGGAAAATAATATCTGAAAATATCTGATTGCCTTGTGATTCATAGGGGATAAGCCTAAACTGCCCTTGAAATTGAGAGACTACTGAATATTGGCTCTCAGATCTCATCATAATCAGTGATGAGCAACTTTTTAAGAATTGCTAGAAGTATTTTCAAGTTCGGTAACTTCTCCTGAAGTCAAGACTGCTAGCTGTAATGATTTAAAAATCACTAATTGATATATCAACACATCAATAAAATTTATTAACATCCACATAGCCAATTTATATAGAGACAGGCATAAAAGAGTCTAAATTAATAAGATGGGATTCCTACTTTGCAGTGTAGTTGATGAGACAAGTTACACAAGATAGGGGATAATATAAATACAAATTTAAGCTCTATGAGCAGTGCTTTGAGGAATAAATACTGATATATAAATCGTCACTTCAGTGAAGGATTATTTCATAGTTCCTGTCTATGATGTCTTAATCTGTTCATAGAAGTCAATATTTAAATAAGGGTCTTTACTCCAGATGAAGCAAAGTGTGAATTTTCCAGATCAGTCAAATTTAATCCTTCAAGAAACAAATAATTTTTTGAGTCAATTTCTGTTTGAGATCTCTGAAAATTGAATTCTACATTACAAACAATTCTAACATTTCTGCCTGAAAAATCAAAGTATATGAAGCTATGCTAGTCATTAGGAATATTCATAAATATTCAGCCCATGGAGGACTATATTTTCCCATTCCCTTGGAAATTAAGTGTGATCATTGACTAACTTTGGCCAAAGAAATATGAGTCTAAGTGTCTCTGTCACTTCTGTTAGAAGCTTCAAGAGTCAGTGTGTAAGTCACACGTTCCCCTCCTCGCTACTGTACTTATGATGCAAAACGTGTGTGCAAATAAAGCCTCCCTCAGACTGGGTCTTTGAGACATGCAAGGGCAGAGACCCCTGCTGACCCACACTGACCAAGTAGCATGAGCTAAAAGTTATCTTTAGTTGTTTTAAGCTCAGAGTTTTTGGGGGGTTGCTTATTACGGAAGGAAAACCTAACCTGTATTATATTGGAATTCTATTTAACTATTAATGGACAGAGCAAGGTCATTAACATCATGGTGTTTGAAACTCGACACTTCACATTAAAATCTAGATTTCTGGCGCCTGTTGACAAAAACCCTGACATGTTTATACATGGTTGATCCCTTGAGCATATCAACAAGCATATTCTCCAGCTCATGACAGCCCTCATGACTCACTATGACTACACCTGAGCAGTCTTCCTCCCTGAGGGGGGTGTAGATATTTGAGTTTCAACCTCTTTCCTAAACTGTCTAAGCATCACACACCTATTGTGCTGACTGTTGTCTACTAGAATTGCATCTCATTTCCAGTTACAAACTTCAGTGATACTTCTAGCAACACAAAAAGTACAAATATCATCAATACAGCACAACAGTTAAGAAAATATATTTTGGAATTCAGTTTCCTAGGTTCAAATACCAGCTCTACTATTTTCTAGCTGTATCATCAGAGCAAATCACTTAGTCTCTTCAAATTCCAGTTTCCTTATGAACAGAGTGAGGATAATGACCACCCTGGCTTCAGAGTGTCTGATAAGCTAACACAGCCAAGGGCTTAGACAGTGCCTGACCCCGAGTAAGCATCCAGTATGTGTTGGATGGTA
This sequence comes from Moschus berezovskii, assembly GCF_049115385.1. NCBI lineage: Eukaryota > Metazoa > Chordata > Mammalia > Artiodactyla > Moschidae > Moschus > Moschus berezovskii. The sequence continues at coordinate 46,655,329 of NC_142480.1, forward strand.
TTCTTTTTACTAGAAACAGAGTGATTTCTTCAATTACCCAGTTGTCAAGGAATTCAATAAACCTGAAAGATACAACGGACTTGTTCTGCAGATCTGGTTCCAACCAGGTCCTGTTTCTGGTAAAAAGCAGAAGCAAATTTCATTGAGTTTTGTTGTCTCATGCTAGAGGCTGTGCTCAGACTCACGGTAGGTTGTTCCTAGGAGCATGGTGACACAGTCATGTAAAAGAGCAAACTGTAAACACACTTGCAAAAATTGTTTGCAGTCTCTGCCAAGTGAACATCAGGGCTCAGTTCACTGATCCCGAGGCAATCAGAGAGAATCACACAGTTTATTTTCTCCCATTCTGACAACTGTGGATGGCCACACTGTCCAGGAAAGGGAATTTATGTGAACATTATCCCGTGGAAGGAAAGATACTGAATTCAACTGAGAAGCATGTGTGTCACTTCTGAAGAAGTGCATACAATTCTTTCGACCTGAATGGCCTTGCCAGAAGAGCACTCAGCTTTCAGCAAGGTACCACCTGCCCAAAAAATCTGCTTGTCCAACAGACTAACAAAAACATGTTAGGAAGCACACATTCTACCTTATTTTTTTTTCCTTTTGGATCCTAGTTCCCCAACCAAGGACCAAACCTGTGCCCTGCCTTCTGCATTGGAAGCATGGAGTCTTAACCCCTGAACTGCCAGGGAAGTCCCAGGAAGCACACATTCTAGAGGGACTAATTCAGCATTGAAAACAACCTTTATCCTATGCACCTGCTCAGTCGCTCAGTCGTGTCCAACTCTTTGTGACCCCATGGACTGTAATCAACAAGGTTCATCTGTTCATGGCGTTTCACAGGCAAGAATACTGGAGTGGACTGCCATTTCCTACTCCAGGGGATCTTCCTGACCCAGTGATTGAACCTAGGTCTTCTGCACTGACAGGCGGGTTTTTGTTTTTTTTTTTTTTTTTACCACTGAGCCTCCTGGGAAGCCCTCTTGTTATCCCAACTTAACCTATTATTATCTGCTCTGATCCCATCTTCCCCAGATAATCCGCCACACTGCCAGTTGAGTGACCTTCCCAGAGATAATTCCAACCAAGATATTTCTTATAAAATTCTTCACTGGCTCCTCTTACAACTTTGAGAATCAGTTCATGATTGGTTTCCACCTACATCTGCAGCCTCAACTCCTAGCATTGTCCCACAGGTATTTTTTCACCTCAACTCTACAGAATGAGTCAAAGATGCTTAAACATACCTACTGTCACATCTCTTTACAAACTCTATTCTTCTGCCTGGGATTTTCTTCCTCATATTTGTTTACATAACTTTTCTCAAGTTTTCAAAGCCTCAGTGTCCAAACATTACCTGGATTGCATTGCTCCTCTTTAGCCCAGACTAAATTGTTTTTAGTGAATCAACAATTCACTGTCAAAAACTTGGAAAACTAAAAAGCATAATCTCACTGACCAAAAATGCTATTATTATTATTTTGTGAAAGAGCCCAAAAGTTAACTGGTGATTATAAAGGGAAATTACTGACAGCACATACAATAAAATAATAAAGTCAAACTGCGACCTTTGGGAAGATTAGTCAACAGTAAACATCAAATAAGATGATTTAAGAGTAGAAGAGAAAGGAAGATCGATTTTAGGCCACCAAAGGAGATTGGCTAGTCTAGTTTGGGGGTAAAAAGGTGAAAGTGGGAGGGGGAAGAAAAGTGAAATGTGAGAAATCTGATAGAAGTACCAGGATAGAGGACATGTAAGCAAATACACTTGGGGACCACAACGTGAATTCAGGAAGGTGACACTGAGAATTGTGGTGTCATAAACAGAAATGAATGGATAGCAGTTTGAATAACTAGTGGATCTGGGAAGAACCACACTAGCTCATTTGAGAAGGGGTGGGGACTGGAGGAATTCCCATGGTGTATTGGAGGAATTTGTGGAATCTCCCAGAATGGTAATCAAACTTGAACCAGAAAATTCAAGATTGGAGGTTGAGACAGAAATAAAAGAGAGATCAAGAGATATGAACAACCTTTGCATTTGCAAGCAACCAGTCCATTCTGAAGGAGATCAGTCCTGGGTGTTCATTGGAAGGACTGATGCTAAAGCTGAAACTCCAATACTCTGGCCACCTCATGTGACGAGTTGACTCACTGGAAAAGAGTCTGATGCTAGGAGGGATTGGGGGTGGGAGGAGACGGGGATGACAGAGAATGAGATGGCTGGATGGCATCACCGACTCAATGGACATGAGTTTGAGTGAACTCCGGGAGTTGGTGATGGACAGGGAGGTCTGGCGTGCTGTGATTCATGGAGTCGGACACGACTGAGCGACTGAACTGAACTGAACTGAAGACTCATTTATTCAACCAGTTTTTAACCAAGAATCTTCGATGGGGACAGACACTGTGGGAGTACTGGAGAAGAGCTGAAATGCACAAGTTAAAAAGATAAAGAATGTCACAGTAGTTCAAAAGACAAGATCCAACTATGTTGTCTGAGGGCATAATTGACTCAGCAATGGATTAGATGTGTAGATTGAAAGAGAAGAAATCAAGAATTATTTTTAAAATGGTACAGATGAGCCTATCTGCAAAACAGAGATAAAGGCATAGAAAACAAACATATGGACACCAACTGGGGAAAAGGGGGTGAGGTGAATTGGGAAATTGATATTGACACATATACACTACCATGTATAAAATAGATAACTAATGAGAACTTACTGTCTAGCACAGGGAACTCTACTCAATGCTATGTATGATGTAAACAGGAAGGAAATCCAAAAAAGAGGGGATATATGTACATGTATGACTGATTCACTTTGTTGTCCAGCAGAAACTAACACAACATTGTAAATCAACTATACTCCAATAAAAGTTTTTTGGTTTTTTTTTTTTTAAAAAAGGATGACTCCAAGGTTTTGTGGTGAGCAACTGGAGGTTGTTTTCTAGATGAAGGGATGCAGGAAAGAGAAGCTCATCTGATGAGCAAGACCATGACTTCCTCTAAGCATATGAAGTCAGAGGTGCCTGGCAGGGTCTGATACTTAGTAGATGGTTAGGGTCATTTGCTACTGTTACTGCTGTTTTTGTTACGAACATAATAGGGTAGATGAAATAGTAAGCATTCACTATGTTTACAATTTTTTCCAGTGACCAAAGGAATGGAGTAGAGTTTGATCTTTTTCCTACAATCCCCACACTGTCTCAGCAACCTGTCATAGTGCTCTGAGTTCTCACCCCCATTACTAGCTGTGGGGGGCTATACCTCAGCCACATTCATCACAGCTCTACAAAGTCCACTCTGAAAGGTTTACTGGAGTACATTCACACTGATTACTTAGTAAATAAGTCATTGCTCCCACAGGCCTCAAACGATGAATTTAACAAGAGAATTCAGAGAACCTGTCAATACCAATAAACCAGTGGTTCTCAAAGTGGGGTCCCTGGGCCAGCATCAGCAGCATATCCTTGGAACTTGTTAGAAAGCAAATTTTGAGACCCTCTCCCAGAACTTTTGGGTCAGAAGCTCTGGAATTAGGGCCCAGAACACTGCTTTTAACAAGTCCTTCAGGTGATTCTCATGTACTTTCAAGTTGGAGAACCACTGACCTAGAAAAATCCACAAGTTATACATTACAATCTCTTGACCTTATATGGGCAAAATGATGTCCAAAATATGGACATCATTGTAGGCTGAACACTGCTGGGCTCTGAAGTCCTCTGCATCCAGAGGGTAGTCCTGAGGCAGAGAAAAACGGCCACAGGCACATTGCAAGGTGAGCTGAGCCAGCACAAGGCTGAACAAGTTCCCCTGAGTCCCATGAGAGCAGACCCCCACTTGCTTCTCTCCAGAAGTCACTTCATTCCTTTGCCTTTTTTTTAACTTCGCAACAGAAATCTTTAGTGTGGAATTCTACTGTTACCTCTCTGATCATGGAATTTTAAATAAGTAAAACATAATCTTCAGGTAAGTAATACTCCTTAAAATACATTTTACATTAAAATTCTCAAAGGCAATATTTCGTCTGCATGAACAGAAGTACAGAAGAGAAAGGTTATCTTTACTGACAGTGGTTGCAGCACTGGCTGGAGCCAGGGGTCCAGGAAGCAGGTGTGGCTTGCCTGGCAGATGCCACTGATACACATGTCCAAGGAGTCAGTGGTGCACTGAGTCCCATCCAAGACGAAGTTTTGTCCCCGTGCCTGACACCTGAGCATACAGTGGGTGGCAGGGTGCTGTACTGTGGAAGCCATTCATAATAACATCCCTGGTACTGAACATCATTGTAGGCTGAACACTGCTGGGCTCGGAAGTCTTCCATATCCAGAGGTAGTCCGGAGTCAGAGAAAAAGGCACATCGTAAGGTGAGCTGGGCCAGCGCAAGGCTGAGCAAGTTTCCCCGAGTGCCATGAGAGCAGACCCCCACCTGCTTTTCTCTGAAAGTCACTTCATTCCTTCAATTTTTTTAACTTCAAAACAGAAACTTCACTGTGGAATTCTACTGGTACGTCTCTGATCACGGAGGGGATCATCTCATTTATTCTGATTATTTTTCCACTCAGGTAGTTTTTTCCAGATAATTAAAGCTTACCCTATATAAATGCCAATTCTGCTCTATTTCAAACATATTGAATATTAATTTTCAAACATATTACACAACCTCCTTCTTTTTGAAACAAGGGGAAATGAGATGTTTTTTGAGTTTTCTAGGTGACCTAAGGTCTTAATAGGAAATATTAATCATCATCCATGCTCTCAGGAGTCATTTCAATGTAAATGATTATTAGCCATTGTTTTAACTGGCCCCAAACTGCTGCACTAATGCGGGAACTTGTGTTTGTTTCACTGTTTTTGTTGTCTAGTTCATCGCCTTTCCTCTCTGGCTCTCAGGCCTCCAGCCATCACTCTTTCTTTACTGGTACTCAGTGCCTGCTTGGCACTGGCTCTAGAACATAAAGAGATGACATAGCTTTTTCAAATCCTGTCTGCAACAAAAGCAAATAAACACACCCAAAGAGCTCTCATACTAAGAGTAAAACTTGTTTGTACAAGGCTTGATAACTCAAAGATCTTCTTTAATTACTAACCGATCTCATCAGATAGTTCCAAAGTAAGATACTGAATGACAAAAACATCACCTTACTCTTCAAAACTGAGCACAGACTTCCCAATTAATAGGAATGAATTCACTTCCTAATTGAAACAGATACAGAAAGGTAATATTTTCTTTCATATTGTAAAAGAAATAAATGTTCACTGTAAAAACTCTTTGAATAGTTTCTATTTAAAAAAAAGAATAACAAAGATTCTTATACATATATCTTTGAATAAACATTTTATTTCCCAAGGACAAATTCCTGGAAATAAAATTTCTGAGAAAAAGGGTATATTTCATAAGATTTTTCAACTTTTTGCCTCACTGCCCTCCAAGAAGGTCTTATTATTATCATTAGGCAACCTAAATTCCCTTTTCTCAGTACCTCTTCTCAGTTTGGATATAATTTTCTAAAATTTTTTCTAATCATAAGTGTTAGAATTTCAGTTTTTTTTAAATTTCAGTTCTTTAATTTGCATTTCTTTCTTACTTAGGTTTAATATCTTTCCATGAAATTTGCTTTTTTGCATTAAGTCTTCAAAATTTTCTTGTTTTCTGCCCTTCATTTGTTTATTGGAATGTTTGTGCTTTTATTATTTTAACAGGTAAAGCTATTACATTTCATAGTGAAATTATCAATTCTTTGTCATCTGTACTGGAAATATTTTTCCCATTTAATTTTTATTTTTGGTGCTTTGTGAAGTCAAGAAGTATTACATTTTTATGTAGTCAGTTCCTTTTAAGCTTTCTTTACTAATGAGATATGCTTTTCCCACCCTGACCTGAAAACAGATAAATACTTAAATATATTTTTCTAGTTCTTTTATAGTTTAGTGATTAAGTGTAACTCTTTATTCCATTTGGAATTTATTTTAATTTATTTTAAGGTAGAACTCAAACTTTATTTTTCTGCAAATAGTTATTAACAGATTACCAGGCAGAATTTTAAAATATAATTTCTTTTATTTATCCCCTTTTCCTACTTGATATTTTTATTTTACTGTGTTTCTGCTTTTGGCTTTCATAAAGTACCTCAAGTCCTTTTTGAATGTAGGTAGGGAATAAATTAAATATAATTAAAAAACTTTCCCCTGGAATTAGTTGTATTTCTTTATTGTGAATCAATCTAAAATCTTATATTGTGTCCGCCAAAAAAAAAAAAACAAATAAAATCTTATATTGTGTCCACATTTTTCTTTGTTTTAGCAAGATTAACCCGTAACCAAGGTCACACCTATGGAAGAAAGGATCAAATTAAAGAGGATTAAAATTGGATGACATTTTTCTCTTGGAATACAGGCTTTGTCTTCCATATAGCCATAGAGAAGATTATCAGTAATAAAATTATCTCACCTCCACTTTTCTCAACCATGGTCAATTTTCTCGATATTGATTCTTTGAAATCCAAACCAGAGGGTATAAGAGAGCAGGGTAAAAATAACTTCCCCTGCATCAGGCTCACTTATCATCCAAAGCATGCTCCAGGAACTTCAACTGCTAGCTGTCTGACTCTTGAACATCTTAAACCCCCTAAACCAATCAAGTTTTACAAAATCAGCTATGTTTAATTAACAGAAAGCAGCTAGGAAGGAACTTATATGCAGAGTACATCATGAGAAATGCCAGGCTGGATGAAGCACAAGTTGCAATCAAGATATTCTGGAGAAATATCAATAACCTCAGATATGCAGATACCACAACCCTTATGGCAGAAAGTGAAGAACAACTAAAGAGCCTCTTGATGAAAGTGAAAGAGGAGAGTGAAAAAGTTGGCTTAAAGCTCAACATTCAGAAAACTAAGATCATGGCATCTGGTCCCATCACTTCATGGGAAATAGATGGGGAAACAGTGGAAACTGTAGCTGACTTTAATTTTGGGGGCTCCAACATCACTGCAGATGGAGACTGTGGCCATGAAATTAAAAGATGTTTGCTCCTCGGAAGAGAAGCTATGACCAACCTAGACAGCATATTAAAAAACAGAGACATCACTTTGCCAACAAAGGTCCGTCTAGTCAAAGCCATGGTTTTTCCAATAGTCATGTATGGATGTGAGAGTTGGGCCATAAAGAAGGCTGAGTGCTGAAGAACTGATGCTTTTGAGCTGTGGTGCTGGAGAAGACTCTTGAGAGTCCCTTGAACTGCAAGGAGATCCAACCAGTCAATCCTAAAGGAAATCAGTCCTAAATATTCATTGGAAGGGCTGATGCTGAAACTGAAACTCCAATACTTTGGCCATCTCATGTGAAGAACTGACTCATTGGAAAAGATCCTGATGCTGGGAAAGATTGAAGGTGGGAGAAGGGGACAACAGAGGATGAGATGGATGGATGGCATCACCGACTTGATGGACATGAGTTTGAACAAGCTCTGGGAGTTGCTGATGGACAGGAAAGCCTGATGTGCTGCAGTCCATGGGGTCACAAAGAGTTGGACATGACTGAGAGACTAAACTGAACTGACAAAAAGAATAAGTGAAAACTAATAATGTGCCAAGAAGTATAAAGGAGGAAAATCTATCATTAAAAAATCCCATCATCAAGACCTTTACCTTTAATAATTTAGCATTTCCTCTTCCAGTGTTTCTGCCATGATTTATTTACAGATTTATTTATAGCCCATTCAACTTTGTATTCAATTTAATCTAAAATTATAACCACATTCCCATTTTATTAATAATTCCTTGGAAAAAATTGCTTAATGCCTTCACAATAATCCATTATAAATATATAATAACTGTCTTACAGTTTTGAATTTTCTTAAACTGTGGTAAAATACATATCATATAAAATTTACCATCCTAACCAATTTTAAGTATACTATGGTGGCTCAGAGGGTAAAGCGTCTGCTTGCATTGCAGGAGACCAGGGTTCGATCCCTGGGTCAGGAAGATCCCCTGGAGAAGGAAATGGCAACCCACTCCAGTATTCTTGCCTGGAAAATCCCACGGACGGAGAAGCCTGGTAGGCTACAGTCCATGGGGTCGCAAGGAGTCGGACACGACTGAGCGACTTCACTTCACTTCTTCATGCAAGACTGTAAGTATGTTCACATTGTTGTACAGACACTGGGCTTCCCTGGTAGCTCAGATGGTAAAGAATCTACCTGCAATGCAGGAGACCCAGGTTTGACCCCTGAGTGGGGAAGATCCCCTGGAGTATGAAATGGCAACCCATTCCAGTATTTTTGCCTGGAGAATCCCATGGACAGAGGAGGCTGGCAGGCTACAGTCCATGGGATTGCAAAGAGTCGGGCACGACTGAGCAACTAACACACACACACATACACAGACATTACCTTTTGTGGGCACCTGTGCTGTCTGTTCATTTTCTCTACTTTTAAAATTTACGTAAATTTTTGGAGGGTGCTCAATTCCATGAGATTTAACAAACCCATACAGTTGTGTAAGCACTACCACAATCAACATGTGGAACAGATCCTTCATCCCATAAATGTCCTCAGGTTGCCCCCCTGTAGCCAACTTCTCTCCACCCTCAGTCCTTGGCTACCACTGACTTGTTTTCTGCGCCCATTAATTTTGCCTTGTCCTGTAAATGAAATCATACAGTACATAGTCTTTTGAGACTGACTCCTGTCACTTAAAATAATACATGTGAAATCCATTCATGTTGATGTGTGTACTCGTAGTTCAGTATTCCACTGTGTGTATCACACAGTTTATTTACCTATTCACCAGCTAGATGTTTGGGTTGTTTCCAGCTTTTAGCAATTATAAACACAAATGCCATAAACATTCACACATGGGTTTTGTGTGAACACAACTTTTCATTTCTCTTGGGTAAATACTCAGAAGAGGGATTGCTGAGTCTCCTTATTTTACATAATAACTTTTTGCTAAACATCTTTATGCTTTCATTTTTGTTCAAATTTAGGATACATATCTAGAAATGGATAACAAATACCAGTCTTTTTATCTTATGACTTTTTCATGCATGCATTTTTAACTCTTGGTTGGCTAAGTATTATTTGATTGGTTGTTTCTTCAAGAAGGGAAAATGTCTCCAACATTACTGACCTTTGTACTTCACAGAGGAAATGCAACGCTGCAAGATACATTACTTTTTTTTATGATCCTTTTCCCTCAAAACTGTAGACAGGCATCACTGACCTTTGACATTTAAATTTGCAGAAGAGAAGTCTGAGTTTTATACTTTTTAATATGTATTTTATTTTTCTGCATGGAAACATAGGGCTTTGCTTTGTTAGCACTTGAAGTAAAAACTGCAATCAGGGTATACCTGTTAATAGTTGTTTATTTTCATCTATTTTGACTAAAATAGTTGGCCTTTTTGACTGGATACTCAAGGTCTTTATTTTCAGCACTGTATATTATTCTCAGATTATAATTTTGATTACTGCTCTTGTTCCAAGAATATCCGTAATTCTTAAATTAGAGTTCCTTTTCTCTGCTACTATTATTTATTGATCTATGATTTTTTTCTAATTTATATCTCATTCATTTGACCTTCTCTTATACTTCCAAGAAATTTCCTACAGCTATCCCTCCACATGACTGCTTTTCTTCATGGCAGTCCACTCCAGTATTCTTGCCAGGACAATACCATGGACATAAGAGCCCGGCGGGCTACAGTTCATAGGGTCGCAAAGAGTCGGGCATGACTGAAGCAACTTAGCAGCAGCAGTAGTGGCTATATTGTATTTTATTATCTGATACATTTTTTTTTTTTGGCCACACTGTGCAGCTTGAGGGATCTCAGTTTCCTGACCAGGGATTGAACCTGGGTCACAGCAGTGAACTTGAAAGCCTGGAATCCTAACTGCAAGGTCACCAGGGAACAACTTTGATACACTTTTTCTTTCTTTGCAATCCTTCATGAACTCACCCTTCTCCATCTCCATCTCAAACTATCCTCACCTTACTTTCTGTTCCAATTGCAGTTTATATCCTAGTCTCTTCATAACTATTTTCTGGGCGGTGCAATCCCTAATGGGAGTTAGAAAATATAAAGGAGGAAAGACTTTTTGGAGTGAAATGAACAGCATTATGGCTGCCTCCAAAAGCATGACCTAAATGATAGTTACATTTCTTAACTGAAATACAGATTAGTTTCCTCTTTTTATTTTTAAAATTTTTTGTATTTATTATATTTGAATATATATAAATATTTATATAAATAAAATACAAAATATATAAAACATATATGCATATATAATATAAATATAATATATAAAATATATTCAAATATTTATATTAAAAATTTATACATGTGTTAATTCCCTTATACATTATGAAGATGAATGTTATAAAACTAAACCCATAACATTAGAGTTACAGACTTCATACTGGTTGAGAATCACCAATTTAAGGTCCAAATAGCAGAATTCAACAATGGTAAGATTTACTTGTCCTTGAGGTAATATGGAGGCAACAAATTGAACTAGTTCAAATTAAAACTAGCAACAAATTAAACTAGTGTGGCACTCCTGAGTATTAATGTCTGTTCCAGTTTTTAAACAATGAATTAGGATATATATTTTTTGAGTTATACAATCATTCATTTAATCAAAACTATCAGGCACAGGGCTGAGTGCTGGAGATACAGAAATGAATGCAAATTAGTTTTAAGATACAAAGATACAGCTCCAAATTGATGTGGCAAGTTTAATGATAAGCTTGCTGCTGCTGCTGCTAAGTCACTTCAGTCGTGTCTGACTCTGTGTGACCCCATAGAGGGCAGCCCACCAGGCTCCCCCGTCCCTGGGATTCTCCAGGCAAGAATGATAAGCTTACATGGGACCTATAGAAACAAGTATCCAGGTTCTCTGGACTGAGAACATCTTCCTATATTATCACAATAGGCTGACTCAAACTTAGTATTTTCTAACACTGTATAGTTCCATCTTTGTGACTCATCAAAGGTATAAATTAAAATTTATTAAACTCCCAGCCAGGCTACATTAAATTTTAAACATTCCAGAAGCACCAAACTGGGAGTCTGGCAGGGGAAATTTATGAGGGTGGAGAACTCTCTCTCTTGGTCAGAAGGATACAGCTCCATTCTCCTGGGAAACAACAGCCTTGCCAGTGGACAAGGTCATCTATCTACATGACTTATTTCATTGTGCTTATTATGTGTGGATAAAGGAAGAAAAGTGAAAGGGTAATTTGAAGTACTCTGCTATTTTCTGGAAAGGCCCCAACTGAGGAAAGCAACTAACAGTTTAGGGAAGTGATGACCAAAATCTTCTTGTATCATGCTGACTTATAACCCTAAAAAGCTTTTGATTCTAATTTCAAAAGGCAGGCAAATTACAAAAACATGGTTTAAGACTGTATTTGAGTTAATCTAAATATAGGAACACAAAAACTGTGGAAACTTAGAATAATATTTTTTAAAAAGTGTGTTAGAACTTCAGAAATAATTTTTCAGATGCATTTTTAGTAATTGTTTCATTTTAATGATTTAAATGAAAAACAAAACTAATATTGAAAAACTTAACACTAAAAGGAAAACATATATTTGCTGATGGGCAGCTATGGTTATGTCTCATAAGCACTGAGCAATACCATCTGCTATATCCTAACTGTGAAGCACTAACTTGCATCTTGAGTGTTGGGCCTGAAAATCTAAACCTAAAATGTAAATATATCTCTACTAAAAGTCCCATTACAACTGCAGCAAAGTTATATGAAAAAAAAGAGCATTTTATTTCATGAATTCTCAAAATATAAAGTGCCATTTTGGACACATTCCTTCTCCAATGACTTTTTATGGTGAACCTATCATGTACTAGAATGTGGATATAAGGATACAGGAAGGTTATCTCTCAGTTCCCTTAATAAGTCAGTAGTAAGGGGTTTTTTAATCCAAGCATCTGGCAGACATTTTTCACGTCCTACTTCACTTTGTCCAACCTAACACACATTGAACCCACTGACTAGCCTCTATTGATGTGGCATGCTTTGCTTACAAATTAGCACAAAAATGAATGGCCACTTTATGAAGCATGTATGAAATGAAACACAAGTTATTTTAAAGCTAAGGACACTGAAGTCCTAATTCTCCAAGTAGGAACCTGCCAGCTTATTGTGGAAATAATTATTTTGGCTCAAAGCAGCTGAGCTGCAGAAATATGACTTACAAGTTTTAAATTTCATTCTAATTATTATTTGCAAGAGCTAATGATTATCAGTAGTATATGAAAATTCAAGAACATCATTTCATAATTATATATTTTCTATTAAAACATTCATAATACCCTGAAATCAAAGATTTTTGAAGCCATAAATTTTATAAATATATAAAAAACATGTTGATTCCACATGAGAATACATTAATAATTTTTCCCTAGAGTTTATAATTTATTGCATTCACTTGCTGATATATTGACTCAAATACTAGTGTCTTAAAAACTGAGAAGCATATGTTTTGAAGAAAAGAAATATATTAATCTTTTAAAATAGTAGTTAACTTTAACCTGTCTTTCCCATGCTGGCACTTGACTAGAGTACCGAATTGCAAATTTCTGCAACCGAAAGAGACATTCTGGCTGGTGTATGGTCCACGGTGAAAAGAACTGAGTGTGGATTTAAATGTAATCAAATTCTGAAATAACTTTATCTACAAAGAAATACATGAGCAAAATAGCCATGCTCATGCCGTCTCCTAAATCATGAATTTAAAGGAGCATATCGATAAAAAGAGAAAGCACTGAAAAGGTTTCTAAAGCTTTGGAATAGCTTTCTCCTTGGCTTTTATGTAATCTCCCTCCACATACCTCTTCCAAGAAAAGTTGATCACAAAAGCTCAATATTTGTGAAGATTTAATAGGACTTCCCTGGTGGCTCAGACGGTAAAGCGTCTGCTTACAACGCAGGAGACCTGGGTTCGATCCCTGGGTGAGGAAAATCCTCTGGAGAAGGAAATGGCAACCCACTCCAGTACTCTTGCCTGGAAAATCCCATGGAGGAAGGAGTCTGGTAGGCTACAGTCCATGGGGTTTCAAAGAGTCGGACATGACTAAGCAACTTCACTTTCAATGAGTCTCTAAGGCTGTTCAATGCAGGAGACCCGGGTTCGATCCCTGGCTTGGGCCTGGAGAATTCTATGGACTATACAGTCCATGGGGTTGCAAAGAACTGGACACAACTGAGCAACTTTCACTTTCAAGGCTGTTCGATAAGGAGACCTAATAAGCTTTCGAGGGGAAGTAGATTTCCTTCCTAATAAACTCAGAGTACTTCCCAAGTTACAGTGAAACATCTCAATTTGGGAGTGGGCACGTAAGGCTGCCTAAAAGATGGGGAGCAGGGATGAGAGAATTATTAATGATCTTGATGCCTTTCCTCTGAAATAATCTAATTTTTATGCAGAGAAAAAAAGTTACTCCCCCTGTTTCTTATCAGAATCATGGAAAGAGAGGGTGTATCACAGGCCTGACCTTGTACCAGGAGCTTTAAGCTAAGAACATAGATCGCCTCCACCACACACTTGTTTTCCTGTAAATACCTCAGAACACACTACACTTCCACTTAATTTTTTTTCTTATATTTGGTATAGAATCTTCCCTATCTTCAAATATATATTCGAATTAGATGAGCTCAGGGAGCAAGAAAAAATTTGGAGATTCTTGGGCCCAAAAGTAAATTTAAAATATAGGTTAAGATATGGACAAAACAGACTAAATAATACTGCATAAATACTAAAAAAAAAAAAAAAGGGACTTCTTCAGGAATGGTGACTCTAAATATAGTAGCAATATTTAGGACAGACCTGTTTTGGGATCCCTACAATTACTTTACTGTGAAATATTTTAGACCCAAAATAGGTCAGGAGGACAATGCAAACTCTTGTACACACCAGTAAGCTTCATCATTTCTTAAAAGTTTTCTTCTGATTTAAGAAATGTGTCATTACAAATATGGTGGAAGCCCCCTGCGAAACCTCTTCAATCCTATTCCCCTGCCTCCCTCCCCTTGGTGAGAAGTAACAAAATAAACTGTATCATAGTTTGCCTAACCTTTCACAGCTTGATTTTTTTTGTCTCAACACTATGTTTCTGAAAATATCCATGTTGATAGATGCAATTCTAACCCATTCAATCTTATGACTCCAGAGTAATCCAATTTATAAATATAGCCTGATTCATCAATTCTTTTCATTTTTTATTGATCAATTTTCTTAAAAGCCTATGAAGATTTACGTTGGTTCTGCAATGAGCAATCTTATACTGTCACCTACGGTACTACAATTTCAGGCCTCCTTGGTGGCTCAGTGTTAAAGAACCCATTTGTAATGCAGGAGACATGGGTTCAATCTCTGGGTCAGGAAGATCCCCAAAGGAAATGGCAATCCACTCCAGCATTCTAGAGTGGGAAATCCATGGACAGAGGAGCCTGGCAGGCCACAGTCCATGGAGTTGCAAAGAGTAGGACTCAACTGAGTAACTGAACAACTACAACAAAGGGTACATTTGCACTCATTTTCTGGGATATGTACTCTGGTGAGACTGCTCTGTTGTGGACGTTGCGAGCTTCACTAGTACCAGATACTGACAAACTGTCATTTTAAGGTGGAATACCAATTTTCATTCCCTTTAGTAGTGCAGAAGAGTTCTTGTTTTTATACATCAAGGCCAATATTTGGCATTTTTAAACTAAAAAATTTCCCACTCTGAAGAATATGAAATATCTTTGTATTTTTTGCATTTTTGTTAGTGAGGTTAATATTTTTATGTTTTAGACTATGCCGGTTCCCCGTCTGTGAATTTCATGTTTATATCCTTTTCCCATTCTTCTATTAGTTCACTTTGCTTTTGTTTTATTGTATTTCAATATCTCATACACTAATTCCTTATTGGTTATATTTATTATTAAGATTTTCTCCCACTCTATGCTTTTCTTTTTTTTCCTTTTTTTTTTTGCTGACACCACAGGGCATGCATGCAGGATCCTAGTTCACCCACGAGGGATCAAACCCCAAGCCGTGCAGTTGAAGCACAGTGTCTTAACCAGTGGACGGCCAGGCTAAGTCCCCATAGTATACATTTGTATGACACAAAGGTGTTTGCTTAACCTGCTTGAATTTATAAATATTTTCCTTTGTAACTTGTGCCCTTTGTATCTTAGTTAAGGACACAAACATCACCCAGAGATCATACAGATATTCTATATATTCTTTTTCTAAATTTTTTAAGATTTACTTTTCATAAGTAGATTTTAATCCAACTGGAATTTATTCTTTAATGGATTGACATTTTCTAATATTTTCCCTTTGGATATTAATAATCATATTTGAACCCCATGTATTGAATGTTCATCCTTTCTCCACCAATTTTTAAATTGCGGTATGGCTGACATTAATTCAGTCAATACAGAACACTTCTATCACAAGGATCCCTCAAGTTGCCTTTTACAGTCGTATCTCCTTTCCACCCACCCCCAATTCTTCTTTAATACCAGGCAATTACCGATGTGTTCTACACGTCTGTAATCTTTGCATTTCAAGAATATTACATACAGTTCCCGCAGGGAGCGCGTTAAGAAGCGGATGGCGGCCTTCAACCTGGCGCCCTCCAGGTCCTCTGGCCTCCGGTGGGCAGGTGAATTAGGGGCCCGCAGGCCGGGACCTCCTGCGGGCGGGCGAACCGGGGCCCCTGGGCCGGGACCCCAGGTGGGTAGGTGAACTGGGGGCGCACTCACTCGGGCAGCTTGGCTGTGTCTTGCGGGGCCTCAGAGCTCTCACCACCGCCACCCACGAAGCCGCAGCAAACCTAACCCTCACCCTCACCTCGCAGCCTAATGGCGGCGGCCGCTCAGAGCCCGGATCTCGCCGACCACCCGCCCGGTTTCTTGGCCCAAGGCTGCAGGGCTTAGGCCAGGCCTCCGCCAGGCACCCGTGGGTGTGGACGCCTTGGAGCCGCGCGGATCTGGTACCTGAGGTGACCGCTCACGCGTGGAGACTGACGAAGACCTTAACGGCTCGGAAGGGGAGCGGAGCCGCGATGGGCAACGGCTAGAAATTAACGGTTCGGCAGTTGGTGGTGGTTCTACCAAGACCCTGACGTCGAAAGATACTAATAGAAATGGTGGAATAATTTACCGCATGCAGCCAATAGTTACTGCCCATCGCCCTTTGGGAAGACTTACTGTCCATTTGTGGAAAGCCTGTGTCTGTAATATGAAAAAGCTACTCTCAACTATTCACTCAACCTTGCAAAAGGAAACTTGTGCTATATCTAGGCCTTCCAGACAGGAAGAGGTTGCTGAAGTATGATAAAGTCTAGTTAGAAAATCATATATCTTGTAAATGCCCATTTGTTTTTTTTTTTTTTTAAATAAAACAAATGGGCATAATTTTTCTAAATGGAGTTGTTTGACCACTGTAAAATAGTAAAAAAAATGTTATATATTAAAAGTCACACAGACTTGATGCAACAAAGATTGTCCTAGATACATCAACCAAGGTAGAAATCCTAAAGGAAAAGACTGACAGATTTAATTACATTAAAATAGAAATGCACATAGCATTTTCTATCTCACCTATAGATAAAGGGATAAGTATGTGAATATCCAGGCTTCCCAGGTGGCACTAGTGGTAAAGAATCTATGCCTGAAATGCAGGAGACATAAGAGAGGCAGGTTCTATCCCTGGCTCAGGAGCATCCCCTAGAGAAGGAAATGGCTACCCACTCCAATAGTCTTGCCTGGGAAATCCCATGGACAGAGCCTGGCAGGCTACAGTCCATGCTGTTGCAAAGAGTTAGACATGACTTAGTGACTAAATAACACCAACAAATGTGAATATCCACATGAAAATGCAGTAGTAAAAGCACAGCATATGGTCTGGAAGAAAACCACCAAGATGCCTCTAAGGATGGAGAGAACAAGATGAGGAGTGAAGGCTGTTGGGGAAACACAAAAGGAATACCAATGGAACATTTTATTCTCTTCCCACCCCTCCCATTAAAAAAATCTGACACAAACATGACAAAACATTTAATTTGATAAAGTCAGGTGGTGATGAAGTCAGAATGGATGTTAGTTTTCTCCGAATTTCTATGGATTTTGAAATTTGTTTTTAAAAATTTGGGTATAAAAGGCAATAATCAGAGAAGAATGTAAGCCTTACCACATTTAATGCAGGTAAGTGTGTCCATGTCTAGGAAGGGAATCAGAGGTTAATTAAAATGTTAGCAGCCGCTACCTCTACGTGGAAGGATACTGAGCTCTTTTACTTCTTTTGTATTGGTGTCTCTGCATTTTGTTAAGTTCTTTTGTAAAGCCAACACTTTAATATTTTAATTGAAAACAAGCAAGCAAACAAACAAAATCACATCCTGTTGATATACAGAAAAGGTCAAGTCAGACAGGACTTCATAGGTGAGTTCTACATTATAGGCCAGGAGAGTTTATGCCGGAAACCCTGACATCTAATAAACTGAAGCAAGGGACTCCCCTAAGATATTACACAGATTTCCTTAAGCCTTTAGGCCAAGTTACCTCATCCAACAACAACAAAAAAAAACAAATTAAATCAAGAGCGGGATCTGTAGAAAGGACCTTCAAATGTGAAATGAAGAAATAATGACTCCTAGCAAGGAGGAGGTTTTCCAGTAACTTTTACCCACGTCTCACCATCAGCGGTTTTCTGGCTTCTTACCAAGTCATCTATTTATAGCACAGTGAGCAGCCCTCACTGGAAAAGAGTCTGATGCTGGGAGGGATTGGGGATGGGAGGAGACAGGGACGACAGAGAATGAGATGGCTGGATGGCATCACTGACTCGATGGACATGAGTTTGAGTGAACTCCGGGAGTTGGTGATGGACAGGAAGGCCTGGCGTGCTGTGATTCATGGGGTCGCAAAGAGTCGGACACGACTGAGTGACTGAACTGAACTGAACTGAAGCAGCCCTACTAGAGGCAATATTTCAGCAAGAGTCAAGTGAAAAGAAAGTATAAATATCTGGCAACTGACCAAGTCTATCATCGGGAATAAGGGCTAATTGAACCCACATTATTTACTGTTCTATTTAGACCACTGTTCAGTTCAATTTTCTATGCCAAATGTCACCAAACAGAACTGTGTCCTGTCTATAACATAATATAAAATAAAGTTTTAATTCATAAAAAATACAATAAGCAGTTTAATACATTCATCTGGGCTTTTAGGTTGGTGAGTTCAAACATTTTAGGTAAATGTTTAAAATATACACAGCTGAAATTGATTTTTCATTTTTGTCATGAGAGTCGGACACGACTGAGCGACTGAACTGAACTGAACTGATATGTTGAATGTGAAAAGTTGAAAAACATCATCATATTTTTTAAAATGAAAGTTGAAAGTTCATTGCAATATTGTTTAAATTTGTTTTTATTCCCACTCTTCCATCTATTCAGTTTATAGTTAGAGTCAGGTTCCTTTCCATAACTTCTCCACCTTTACTTACCAAAGAAAAGTATTTTGATTCTAAAATAACTAAAACAGGCAAGCTGTATAGGCAGGTCTTTGATTTCTCTGATTGAATCAGTAAGATATTTTTTTCCCCCTAAGAAAACAGAGAGAAAATGACATCTCAAGAGGGGTCCTCAAGTTTTTCTCCTCTCCTTGGCCATGAAGATGGTTAGATTTTGCTTTGAAATGGCACTGCTATTTCCTACCCGCCAATCTTCCTGCCATCTCATCAATCTTCTTTTTCTAAAGAGTAGCAATGTTATTCCCAATTTCCACCTGCTTTTCATCTCTTCCATGTGATGCCAACAGCATGGATGATAATAACACAAACATTTAGAAAAACAAAACCTCTCTTGGACCTGAACAAACTGTCACAGAGTCTTTTCTGAGCATTTATATTTGTGTGTTTTCTTCCTCACATTAACAGAGAACCTGCTTCCCTGAAACTTTTAGCCTTCTAGAGCAGTGGATGGTGAGTCTCCATCCTCTGCTACAGAAGAACTCTTCTTGAGATTTCTCAAACTAGCTGATACCTTCAAGAATGCAGACAAGGTCAAATGCTGAGAAGTGTTAAGCAGGCTAAAGTGTTGAGAGTCAGTTATGCCTAGCACTGAGGAAGTCACTGGTATATTTGTGAACAGTTTCACTGTCATGATGAAACAAACATGAGAGCAGGCAGTCGGGGGCGGTGGCGGGGCGGGGGGGGGGGGGGGCGGCGGCCAGGAGGCAACTAAAGGAGAAAGGAGTGTAGTGCAGCCTTGACAGCTGGGTTTTCTTTTTGTTTTTGTAATACAAATGACTGACTTAAGCTTTGCTTGCCAAGGCATGCACTTCAAAGATGGCTGTCTTCAATAAACACACTGCCAGCCACACAACTAGAAAGAAAAGCCGGGCTCTACCTCCCCCTGCTCCGTCCCAGAATGAGGCACCTTACTGCAAGCAAGTAATTTCTTGTGTTAATTATTTTTCAAAAAATGGAGGTTTATGTGGTGAAATTATTGAAAAGTCCTGGACTTGGGGATGAATTCAAAAGTCAAAGTGAAAGAAACAAATCTAATATGGAGTTAGATTTTGTTGTTGTTGTACAGTTGCTCAGTCGTGTCTAACTCTTTGCGACCCCATGGACTGCAGCATGCCATGCTTCCCTGTCCATCACCATCTCCCGGAGCTCACTCAAACTCATGTCCATCGAGTCAGTGATGCCATCCAACCATCTCATCCTCTGTCATCCCCTTCTCCTCCTGCCCTCAATCTTTCCCAGCATCAGGGTCTTTTCTAATGAGTCAGCTCTTCACTTCAGCTTCGGCATCAGACCTTCCAATGAACACTCAGGATTGATTTCTGTGACGGTTTCGCACTGAATAATTCTCACACACACACAGGATAATGAGAGACAGTGCAGGGAGAGTCGCCAAAGAGCAACTCCCCAAGAAAACGCCAAATGTATGTGTGTTACTCATTCAGTTGTGTTGGACTCCCTGTGACCACGGACCGTAGCCCACCAGGCTCCTCTGTCCATGGGATTCTCCAGGCAAGAATACTGGAGTGGGTTGCCATTCCCTTCTCCAGGGGATATTCTCGACCCAGGGATCGAACCTGAGTCTTCCTCATTGCAGGCAGACTCTTTACTATCTGAGCCATCAGGGAAGCCCAAAATCCATGAAAGTGAAAGTCGCTCAGTCATGTCTGACTCTTTGCAACCCCATGGACTGTACAGTCCATGGAATTCTCCAGGCCAGAAAACTGGAGTGGGTAGCCTTTCCCTTCTTCAGGGGATCTTCCCAACCCAGGGATCAAACCCAGGTCTCCCGCATTGCAGGTGGATTCTTTACCTGCTGAGCCACAAATGCTGAGCGCATATTTATTGGTAACTTATAATCTTTAACCAAGAGCTATAAAGCAAGACAGAGATCAGAACTCTGGGATTAATGATCCTCCTGGAAGTCTGGAGGCTTTGAGGATAAGAGAGTTTGTTCTGCATGCAGAACAGTATCTAGCTAATGCTGACATGTCAGCCAGAACTTCTAACTTAAGGGCAGGGGAAAGAGCAAGCAAGGAAGAGAGAATGAGTAAGATTAAATTCCAGAAGACATTTCTGAGAAAGCAGCAAAACATGGTTCCCCTAGATTTCCTTTAAGACTGACTGGTTTGATCTCCTTGCAGTCCAAGGGACTTGGAAGAGTCTTCTCCAACACCACAGTTCAAAAGCATCAATTCTTTGGCACTCAGCCTTCTTTATGGTCCAATTCTCACATTCATACATGACTATGGGAAAAACCATAGTTTTGACTACACTGACCTTTGTTGGCAAAGCAATGTCTCTGCTTTTTAATATGCTGTCTAGGTTTGTCATAGCTTTTTTTCCCAAGGAGTTAGATTTATTCTTCCCTATTACGTGAACATGGACAAGTTTCTTACCCTCTCTAAGTTATTTTCTTGATGTGTGTGTGTGTGCTAAGTCAATTCAGTTGTGTCTGGCTCTGTGTGACTCTCTGGACTGTAGCTCACAAGGCCCCTCTGTCCATGAGATTCTTCAGGCAAGAAAACTGGAGTGGGTTGCTATTTCCTTTTCCAGGGGATCTTCCTGACCCAGATCAAACCTGGATCTCTTAGGTCTCCTGCATTGGCAGGCAGGTTCTCCACCACTAGCACCACCTGGGAAGCCCACTTTCCTGATAGTTACTTTTTTTTTTTTGGCTGCACTTCATGGCATGTGGGATCTAGTTCCCTCCTGCTGCTGCTGCTGCTGCTGCTACTGCTAAGTCACTTCAGTCGTGTCTGACTCTGTGTGACCCCATAGAGAGCAGCCCACCAGGCTCCCCCGTCCCTGGGATTCTCTGACCAGGGGTCAAATCTCTGCCTCCTACACTGAAAGTGTAGAGTCTTAACCACTGGACCACTAGGGAAGTTCCCTCTAGATTCAGTTCAGTTCAGTCGCTCAGTCGTGTCCGACTCGCCGCGACCCCATGAATCACAGCACGCCAGGCCTCCCTGTCCATCACCAACTCCCGGAGTTCACTCAAACTCATGTCCACAGAGTCGGTGATGCCATCCAGCCATCTCATTCTCCATCATCCCCTTCTCCTCCCGCCCCCAACCTTTCCCAGCATCAGAGTCTTTTCCAGTGAGTCAACTCGTCGCATGAGGTAGCCAAAGTATTGCAGCTTCAGCTTTAGCATCAGTCCCTCCAATGAACATCCAGGATTGATCTCCTCTAGAATGGACTGGTTGGATCTCCTTGCAGTATAAGGGACTCTCAAGAGTCTTCTCCAACACCACAGTTCAAAAGCATCGATTCTTCGGCGATCAGCCTTCTTCACAGTCCAACTCTCACATCCATACATGACCACGGGAAAAACCATAGCCTTGACCAATCGGACCTTGGTTGGCAAAGTAATGTCTCTGCTTTTTAATATACTATCAAGGTTGGTCATAACTTTCCTTCCAAGGAGCAAGCGTCTTTTAATTTCATGGCTGCAATCAGCATCTGCAGTGATTTTGGAGCCCAAAAAAACAAAGTCTGACACTGTTTCCACTGTTTTTCCATCTATTTCCCATGAAGTGATGGGACCAGATGCCATGATCTTTGTTTTCTGAATGTTGAGCTTCAAGCCAACCTTTTCACTCTCCTCTTTCACTTTCATCAAGAGGCTTTTGAGTTCCTCTTCACTTTCTGCCATAAGGGTGGTGTCATCTGCATATCTGAGGTTATTGATATTTCTCCCGGCAATCTTGATTCCAGCTTGTGCTTCTTCCAGCCCAGAGTTCCTCATGATGTACTCTGCATATAAGTTAAATAAGCAAGGTGACAATATACAACCTTGACGTACACCTTTTCCTATTTGGAACCAGTCTGTTGTTCCATGTCCAGTTCTAACTGTTGCTTCCTGACCTGCATACAGGTTTCTCAAGAGGCAGGTCAGGTGGTCTGGGATTCCCATCTCTTTCAGAATGTTCCACAGTTTATTGTGATCGACACAGTCAAAGGCTTTGGCATAGTCAATAAAGCAGAAATAGATGTTTTTCTGGAACTCTCTTGCTTTCTCCATGATCCAGCGGATGTTGGCAATTTGATCTCTGGTGCCTCTGCCTTTTCTAAAACCTGCTTGAACATCTGGGAGTTCACGGTTTACATACTGCTGAAGCCTGGCTTGGAGAATTTTGAGCATGACTTTACTAGCGTGTGAGATGAGTGCAATTGTGCAAATGTTTGAGCATTCTTTGGTATTGCCTTTCTTTGGGATTGGAATGAAGACTGACCTTTTCCAGTCCTGTGGCCACTGCTGAGTTTTCCAAATCTGCTGGCATATTGAGTGTAGCACTTTCACAGCATCATCTTTCAAGACTTGAAATAGCTCAACTGGAATTCCATCACCACCACTAGCTTTGTTCGTAGTGATGCTTTCTAAGGCCCACTTGACTTCACATTCCAAGATGTCTGGCTCTAGGTCAGTGATCACGTTATCGTGACTATCTTGGTTGTGAAGATCTTTTTTGTACAGTTCTTCTGTGTATTCCTGCCACCTCTTCTTAATATCTTCTGCTTCTGTTAGGTCCATACCATTTCTGTCCTTTATCGAGCCCATCTTTGCATGAAATGTTCCCTTGGAATCTCTAATTTTCTTGAAGAGGTCTCTTGTCTTTCCTATTCTGTTGTTTTCCTCTATTTCTTTGCATTGATCACTGAGGAAGTCTTTCTTATCTTTCCTTGCTGTTCTTTGGAACTCTGCATTCAGATGCTTATATCTTTCCTTTTCTCCTTTGCTTTTCGCCTCTCTTCTTTTCACAGCTATTTGTAAGGCCTTCTCAGACAGCCATTTCGCTCTTTTGCATTTCTTTTCCATGGGGATGGTCTTGGTCCCTGTCTCCTGTACAATGTCACGAACCTCCGTCCACAGTTCATCAGGCACTCTATCTATCAGATCTAGTCCCTTAAATCTATTTCTCACTTCCACTGTATAATCATAAGGGATTTGATTGAGGTCATATCTGAATGGTCTAGTGGTTTTCCCTGCTTTCTTCAATTTAAGTCTGAATTTGGCAATAAGGAGTTCATGATCTGAGCCACTTTCACTTTCACTTTTCACTTTCACACATTGGAGAAGGAAATGGCAACCCACTCCAGTGTTCTTGCCTGGAGAATCCCAGGGACGGGGGAGCCTGGTGGGCTTCCATCTGTGGGGTCACACAGAGTCGGACACGACTGAAGTGACTTAGCAGTAGCAGATCTGAGCCACAGTCAGCTCCTGGTCTTGTTTTCGCTAACTGTATACAGCTTCTCCATCTTTGGCTGCAAAGAATATATGGTGGTGGGGTGGGGGTGGGGAGAATGTATAGATAAAAAACCAAGCAAATGTGACAAAATGTTAGCAACTGGTGGAGATCTAGGTTATAAGAGTACAGTACTTACATGCTTTGTATTGTTCTATCAATATTTCTGTAGGTTTGATCTTTTCAAAACAGAAAAATAAAACTGGGAATAGTGGTAGTGGTAAAGAATGGTAAATAGTGGTAAAATAAAGCTAGTGGTAAAGGACCCGCCTGCCAATGCAGGAGACTTAAGAGACACAGGTTCAATCCCTGGGTCAGGAAGATCCCCTGGAGGTGGGCATGGCAACCCACTCCAGTATTCTTGCCTGGAGAATCCCATGGACAGAGGAGCCTGGTGGGCTACAGTCCAACTGAAGTGACTTAGCCCACACATGAGGGAGGGGGATGGTTGATTGTTGCAAATGTCTTGGTGTAGGAGTCCTTTGTTCCCACAGCTGTCCAGGTAGATCAAGTCACAGTATTCATATAGATCTCCAACAGGACAAATGTTATTCTCTGCTCTGCAACTTTTTATCTCTATACAAAAGGAAAAGTGTTATACCCTTAAAGGTCAGAGCCTTTCGGCTCTGAGAATGGGCTATCCTGTGTATTTCAGGCTATGGCAACATTCTTACTGCATGCAGTAGAACACAAAGGCTAAACTAAAGAAACAGATCTACTATGGAGTGAGATTTATTCTTCCCTACTTCATGGACAGGGACAAGATTCTTACTGTCTCTAAGTTTCTTTCTTGATAGTTAAAAGTAAAAAAGAAGAAGAAGCTATGCCTTGCACCTTCCCTAATTATTTTGTGAACACCAGTCATTGTAACAGATATAAAGTGCTTTGCAAACAGCAGAGCCCTTCCTGGCACAAGGGGTCACCCATGTGATTATTTGGGCAGCACCAAGTGGTCCTAGATCACCTGGCCAAGCCTCTTGCCTTTGGCTGTCTCAACTCCAGCCAGTCTCTGCTGCCACAGCCACCTTAACATGCAGATGCATGAGTGGCTTCCTGGCTTCTCCTCTGCTCAGAGGATCTCTGCAGACACACACAGACCTGCTCCTGAGAACTGGAGGACAGAGCAACTCACATAGCAGACTCCTGCCTGCCTGCTTCTCAGCGCCCTGTCTACCCTCCTGATCCCTGACAGCCAGCTGGCTCCCATGAAACCACCAAAGGCATCCCAGCATTTTAGAAGCATCCAGAGAAATGCCAACCAGTGCTACTTCTATCAGGAGTCCCTGCTGCTTAGGTGAGCCATCCTGCCCATCCACCAGGCAGTGAAGGCAGGTGTGTGAGGAGGGAAAGCCTGGGTCCGCCTTGCTTGCATCTCACCAGAGGATCAAGTCCCCATCCTGCTGGGTTCTCCTTCAGAATAAGCTCAGAAACTCCTTTTTCTAGGTCCTTATCCATCAAGAGAGGCAACCTCAGCCACATGCAAAGAGGGTGGTATCTCTATCTGCTTCTGATCGGCATCCAAAATCTTACACCCCAACCTGCCTTTCTTGCTGGCCAAACCCACAGACGTGCTTTATCTGTTTTCTCTTCTCTTTACTCCATCAGCAATATCAAGAGAGCAGATGATACATCTGTCGTAAATATGAGGTTTCTGTTGGAATATAGAGTGGTTAGAAGTGGGGGAGTGTTACTCGAATTTGTTAAACATTTACAAAGGTATATTAAAACCTCCATAAATTTAGAGAAAATGGAAAAAATTCTCCTTGGAGTAAGTAAAACAACCTGAATAGAAAAAACAAAGGAATTATTTCCCCTTACCTTTAAGTGCTTCCTTGAACAAAATAGCCGTAGCACAATACTCTTTATCCGCTCCTGAAAAGTTGTATTAGGGTGCTTGTGTCCTTTTGAATTAAGCACCGGAAGCTCAGCTCGGGTGCTCTGTGTTGACCTAGTTGGGTGGATGGGAGGTGGGGAGGGAGGAAGGTCCAAGGGGGAGGGGATATATGTATACTTAGAACTAATTCACTTCACTGTACAGCAGAAACTGTTACTGAGTCCAGGCTGACTCAGTTCACCACAGGACAGGACAGTGAATCCGAGAGAGGAAGCATTGAGGCAAGGAACAGATTTTAGTTGGGGAGCCAGCTGACGGAGAAGATGCCAGGCTAGTGCCTCAAAATAACTTTCTTGTCAGGGCCTGGTTGCCAGGTTCTTTCATACATCAGAGTTGGGGGGTGGGGGGAGGAGAGGAAACCAGGTAAAAAGACTATTCAGTCCTTGCAAATGTCCCCTGGAATGGGAAGCCTCAGGCAGGGGGATATTTCACTTGCTAGCAGTCCTTCACAGGCGGGAGGGCAGCTCAGGTTATCTCCCTGAGGCAGGTCATTATGTTTGTTTAATAACATAAAAGGGTTAAAGTCACAGAAACAGATCCAACATAAATCCAAAATTAACCCTTCCTGGTTACAGAACTAACACAATATTGTAAAGCAATTGTATTCCAGTAGATATATAATATGTAACATTACAGAAAAAAATTTGCATTAGAATTAGTGTATTCATTTTCACTGGGAATAAATATTGCTACATGTTGGAAAGTTGTTCTGTTTAGAGGATAACTAATATCCTGAAATATTTGCCCATGTAAACTTGCTTAGCTAATTTATTATTCATAGAAACGCATAGAAATGGCTGCCTATTTCCCATCTTTATCTCAGGTTTCAAATGAAACCTGTGATTCATGGGGTCGCAAAGAGTCGGACACGACTGAGCGACTGAACTGAACTGAACTAAACTGAATATTCTGTTGTATATATGCACCACATCTTATTCACTCATTCCTCTGTTTATGGACATTTAAGTGACATCCATGTTCTGGCTATTGTAACTAGTGCTGCATTCAACACTGGGGTGCGTGTATCTTTTCAAATTAGAGTTTTCTGTGACTTCTGAATGACACTAAGGAAAACAGAACAACCTAATTGGTCACCTTTCAGTTCAGTTCATTTCAGTTCAGTCACTCAGTCGTGTCCAACTCTGTGACCCCATGAATCACAGCACGCCAGGCCTCCCTATCCATCACCAACTCCCAGAGTTCACTCAAACTCATGTCCATCGAGTCGGTGATGCCATCCAGCCATCTCATTCTCTGTCATCCCCGTCTCCTCCCGCCCCCAATCCCTCCCAGAATCAGAGTCTTTTCCAGTGAGTCAACTCGTCGCATGAGGTGGCCAAAGTATTGGAGTTTCAGCTTCAGCATCAGTCTTTCCAATGAACACCCAGGGCTGATCTCCTTTAGGATGGACTGGTTGGATCTTCTTGCAGTCCAAGTGACTCTCAAGAGTCTTCTCCAGCACCACATTTCAAAAGCATCAATTCTTTGGTGCTCAGCTTTCTTCATCATCCAACTCTCACATCCATACATGACTACTGGAAAAGCCATAGCCTTGACTAGATGGATCTTTGTTGACAAAGTAATGTCTCTGCTTTTAAATATGCTGTCTAGGTTGGTCATAACTTTCCTTCCAAGGAGTAAGCATCTTTTAATTTCATGGCTGCAATCAGCATCTGCAGTGATTTTGGAGCCCAAAAAAATAAAGTCTGACACTGTTTCCACTGTTTCCCCATCTATTTCCCATGAAGTGATGGGACCAGATGCCATGATCTTAGTTTTCTGAATGTTGAGCTTTAAGCCAACTTTTTCATTCTCCTCTTTCACTTTCATCAAGAGGCGTTTTAGTTCCTCTTCACTTTCTGCCATAAGGGTGGTGTCATCTGCATATCTGAGGTTATTGATATCTCTCCTGGCAGTCTTGATTCCAGCTTGTTTTCTTCCAGCCCAGCGTTCCTCATGATGTACTCTGCGTATAAGTTAAATAAGCAGAGTGACAATATACAGCCTTGATGTACTCCTTTTCCTGTTTGAAACCAGTCTGTTGTTCCATGTCCAGTTTTAACTGTTGCTTCCTGACCTACATACAGTTTTCTCAAGAGGCAGGTCAGGTGGTCTGGTATTCCCATCTCTTTCAGAATTTTCCACAGTTTATTGTGATCCACAGCCAAAGGCTTTGGTAGTCAATAAAGCAGAAATAGATGTTTTCCTGGAACTCTGTTGTTTTTTCCACGATCCAGCGGATGTTGGCAATTTGATCTCTGGTTCCTCTGCCTTTTCTAAAACCAGCTTGAACATCTGGAAGTTCATGGTTCACGTATTGCTGAAGCCTGGCTTGAAGAATTTTGAGCATTACTTTAGGCTATACCTTTGTACATATGGGCTTCCCTGGTGGCTCAGCTGGTAAAGCATCCACCTGCAATGTGGGAGACCTGGGTTCGATTCCTGGGTTGGGAAGATCCCCTGGAGAAGGGAACGGCTACCCACTCCAGTATTTTGGCCTGGAGAATTCCATGGACTCTATAGTCCATGGGGTTGCAAAGAGTCGGACATGACTGCGTGACTTTCACTTTCACTTTGTACATATCCACCATTGTTTATCCAGTGTACATTCCTAGATTTGGAATTGCCAGGCCAGTCTTTTGAAAGGTTTTTGATTTCCAGTTGCAAATCAGTTTCCAGAAAGGTTATGCTTTTTAAAAATTAAAATTATTGCCCCTTTTATTTTTCTCTTCTGTCATCTTTTTGTTGGACTATAGTTGCTTTATGATGTTGTGTTAGTTTCTGCTGTACAGCAAGGTGAACATGGGAAGTCTGCTGTAAAATGATGCCTGGTGCTCTTGGTGCATCCTCTGTGGTCACCCGTGTTCTAGGAAACACTGGACACCTGCCTCTCCCTGGGAGCAGGTCTCTGAAATGGGCCCATCAGTTTCAGGTTTGGGGATGGGGTGACACAGAAGGATGCTCAGACCTGCAGGGTCCATCTCAGGGACAGTTTTGCTGCTGTAGGACCATATCTGGTTTGTGGTCTGCTCTGGGGAAGCGCTGTGGATCTGCCTGAGTCTGGTGATGCTGTGGAGACACAGCCACACGTGAGCCATTCAGGTTCCCTAGAGGACAGGAATGAGATTCCCACTGAGCTCCCTTTCCCCAAAAGGCTGTCTCCCCAAGGGGCTGAAAGAGAAATCTTGTGAGTCAACGTGCCTGTTGAGAATTGCTCAGGGACGCTGTATGTTTTGTGGGATAAAACATAGGGTTCTGGATGGTGGGGTTCAGGACCTCCCTGGTTTGGGCCTGTGGGATCTTTGCAGTGCCCTGCGGTATCATGACCTGTACCCCTGAAATGACAGCCACATCCCTTGCACCCTCCTAGGTGCCCCCTTCTCCTGGTGGCCATCCTCCCTCTGGTGTTCCCCCTGCCCCATCCTGAGGCCCCACCCCATCAAGCCTGTGAGGCTGGGGCTCATGTCCAGTGTCTCTCTGTGGCATTCAGCCTGGACAGTTCCTGACAAATCCGGTCAGTGGTTTTGTTTGGAGTGAGGAGGAAGCAGAAGCTTGTGTGTGCCAGGAGTTGGAGGCAAGTGGTGGGAAGATTGGAGATGGGCTTCAGGGGCAGCAGATTAGATTTGGAAGGGGTAGGGCACCTCCTCTTTGGCTTCATAATATCTTTGGGATGAAAGCTTCTTTTTTTCTTTTTGAGAGCAAATAACCTGATTTTACGACCCATTGTCTCAGTCACCTGGGCTCCTCAACTCAGGAACCATCTTCACAAAGTCATGAGTGTGATGGTCAGCAGGCACATGAAAAGATGCTCAGCATCACTTATTATGAGGGATATGCAAATCAGAACTACAGTGGGGTACCATCTCACACTAGCCAGAGAGGCCATTGTTAGACAGTTTACAAATAATGAATGCTGGAGAGGGTGTGGTAAAAAGGGAACCCTCCTACATTGACGCTGGGAATGTCAATTGGTGCCGCCACTGTGGAGAACAGTATGGAGGTTCCTTAAAATACTACAAATAGAGCTACTATATGATCCAGCAACCCCACTCCTGGGCATATATCCAAAATAAGATACATGCACCCCAATGTTCAGTGCAGCATTATTTACAATAGCCAAAACATAAAAACAACCTCAATGTCTATCCACAGATGAATGAATGAAGATAATGTGGTACATATATACTATGGAATATTACTCTGCCATAAAAAATGAAAGAATGCCATTTGCAGCAATGGATGGACCTAGAGATGATCATATTAAGTGAAGTAAATAAATCAAAAACAAATATCATATAGTATCATCATATCTAAAAAAGATATAAATGAACTTATTTACAAAACAGATTCACAGACATAGAAAATAAACCATGGTTACCAAAGAGGCTGGGGAGAGGAATAAATAGGGAGTTTGGTTTAAAACAGATACACACTGCTTTATATAAATTAGACAGTCAACAAACACCTGCAGTACAGCACCGGAACTATATTCAAAAAGGATCTGAAAAAGAATATGTGTATATATATATATATATATATATATATATATATACATACACACACATAGATGTATATAGCTGAAGCACTTTGCTGTACACAAGAAACTAACGCAGCATTGTAAATTAACTATATGCTAATCAAATCAAAGAGAGAATACATGCATGAGCAGGGAGTTGGGGGGAAGTAGCAGGTGTCCTGGGAAGTCCCCAGGGTCCCCTTTTCTTCCTCCAGCCCTGGTGCTCTCCTGTCTCTTTGGCAGGGCATGTGCTGGTCCTGACACCAGAGTCAGCTGAGGAAGGGTATCCTCTCATTTGAATAGACACGAGTTACTTCTCCTGGGTGTGCTCCTCGGGCTGGCTGTTTGGGGCCCGGTTCTGACTCTCCTGTCTCCCTTCCTGACTGCAGTGGCTGCCTCCTGGTGATGACGGCAGCGTGAGCCCCGCAATGGCCCACCTGAAGCATCAGAGTGCTGTGAGCAGCCTACTGGACCACAGGGCAAGAGAGGGCCTGGATCCTGAAAGCAAGGACCCTGAGCTGGCCCTGGAGCAGTACGTGCCCACTGGCCTGGAGCTGGCAGCCCTGTGGCCCGAGAGCCTGCGTTCTCTGAGCAGGGCAGCCCCGACCACAGTCCCGACAGGGACTCCAGCTCTGACTACAAACAGCACCTTGGAGGAGAAGGACTGCAACTCTGGGCTGCCCGAAGAGGAGGCGGGCATCACCTACTACATCCGCTACTGCCCCGAGGATGACAGCTACTTGCAGGGCACGGACTGCGAGGGCAGGGCTACCTGGCCCATGACGCGCACCACCTGGGGATGGACCAGTGCCAGGAGGCAGTGGAGGAGTGGATGGAGCTGGGCCCGGCGACTCCCCCAAGGCCTGCCCACCCGCCGAGGCCGGCCGCGGCCCCAGCAGACACGAGTGCAGGCCCAAACACAAGGGCAGGCCCAAGTCTCTGAACCTCCCTCCCGAGGCCAAGCACCCTGCCGACGCCCAGAGGAGCTTCAAGACCAAGACCAGGACCTCGGAGGAGAGGCCCGAGTGGATTCTGGCTGGCCCTGGGGAAGCGGAGTGAGGGGCCGAGGGCAAAGGCATCCGTGCAGCCCCCAAGTCAGAGCGCGAGTCTGTTCTCCATGCATTCAGTTATGCATGGAAGTCCCGGCCACTCCTGTTCACCCGTCAGCCGTAGTAAATGCTGAGGAAATATTGCTGAGGCTGATTGGCAGCCAGGGCTCCCAGCAGACACCCAGCCCCCAAGCAGAGCTTGGGTCCTTCACCTGCTTGCTCTGGATCTGCTCGTGTTGGGGTGGTCCCTGAGACTGTCACCCCTCCCCGGGTGGTTTCAGTCAGTCATAGGGATCTGGTACTGCTAGAAAGTGCAGACAGCTGCAGCCAGTGGTTGAGACAGCCCAGCTGCGAGGGACAGCAGCCCAAGTGCATTTCACAGGGGTGGTTGAATCTGGTGACACTTCTCTGAAAGACCTTTGTATGATTGGCAATTCACTGTAAATAACCATTTTGCAAATAATTATTTGAAAGTTTGACAGTCTTTGAGCAGAAATGCATGCTAATGAGGCTAGTAGATTTAAGCGTAACTGTATTTTCTTTTACTTATAGCAAAGTAAGTGTGCGTTCTAATAAACACTTTTGAAAAGTTGCCTTTCAAAAAGAAAAACTTACATGTATATAGAAAGAAGATGCATGTGAAGGAACTTCTATTTGACTAATTCTATGGAAAATGAGAATGAACTGCTTTCATATTTTTTTTAAATTGGAGTATAGTTGCCTTACAATGTGTGTTAGTTTCTGCATTTCGCTCTTCCTATGTTACTGTAAAGCCATTTCTAGACCTTATGTAATTTAATCCATAAATTGTTCAGTTGTATATGTGTGTTTATTGCATTTTTTACATATTTATACAAAATCATAATGGCTCCTAAGACAAAATTTATGGTAATCCTTTAATATCATGAAATATCTAGTAGATACTCAAATTTGTTCTTCTGTAGTTTTTATAGGGTCTTTCTTTGAATGAAAATCCGGATAATAGGCACATATTGCCTTTGCTTGTTATATCTCCTTTGAGCCTTTTTGTTGTCATTTAGTTGTGTGTGGGAGGGGGTGGTGTAAGCAGGGCTCTTTTTTTTCATGATATTATTTATCTGGGAAACTCAAAATGTCTCACAAATTATACTCATGGATTCCATATGACCTCAAGAAAATTAATCATTCTGTACATCAGACTCTACATCTTTAAAATGAGAATAGTCAGACATCAATCCAGTTAGTAATCATTTGTTGTATCCCCATAAGATTAATGACATTATTTAAATATTTTAAAAAAAAAGTTTTAAAAGCATTTTACTGTTATACAGAGCATACAAGTAAGCATATTGAAGATGGGCTTGAGATCAGGTACACATGTGAACAACATGAAGTGATACACAAAGATTTGGTTGAGCCAGCTCAAGCTATCCAGTAGTCACGCACAGATGTGATAACTGGACCATAAGGAAGTCTGAGCACCGAAGGTTGATCACTATGCTTTCAAAGTGTGGTGCTAGAGAAGACTCTTGAGAGTTCCTTGGACAGCAAGGAGATCAAACCTATCAGTCCTAAAAGAAATCAACCCTGAATATTCATTGAAAGGACTGAGACTGAAGCTGAAACTCCAATACTTTGTATACCTGATGCAAAGAGCTGACTCATTGGAAAAGACCCTGATGCTAGGAAAGATTGAAAGCAGGAGGAGAAGGGGGAGACAGAGGATGAGATGGTTGGATAGCATCACTGACTCAATGGACATGAGTTTCAGCAAACTCCAGGAGATAGTGAAGTACAGGGAAGCCTGGCGTGCTGCAGTCCATTGTGTCGAAAAGAATCGGACACAAATGAGCGACTGAACAACAAGCTCATGTTATATTTTGTCATCAGGATTTGGGACAATGTTTGTTTTAATTACAGTTTTTTTCTTATTTTAATTGGAATGTAATTGCTTTACAATGCTGTGTTAATCTCTGCTGTACAACAATGCTAATCAGCTGTATGCATATGTATATCCCTTCCCTCTTGAGCCTCCCTGTCACCCTCCACACCCATCCCACCCCTCTAGATCATCACAGAGCACCGAGCAGAGTTCCTTGTGTTATACAGCAGCTTCACACTAGCTATTTACTTTACATATGGTAGTGTATATATGTCAATGCTACTCTCTCAGTTCGTCCCACCCTCCCCTACCCCAACTGTGTCCACAAGCCCATTCTCTATGTCTGGGCCTCTGTTCCTGCCTCGCAAAGCTCTTAAGATAATCTTTGTATCATTGATGTTACTCAGTTTCTCTGTTACATGTATCAGTATTGGTTTATCTTAATGCTGCTTCATTCTCAAGTGTACTTTTGAGAACTCATATTTCTCTTCAATTATGTAAGATTATCAGATATCTCTTCAAATATTTCTACTCTTACTCCAGCTGGTCTCTTTTTCTTTAGTTCAGGTTTGTTAGAATATATGAAGCTGTCCTCCATATCTCTTAGTTTCACTCTAGAATATTTATATCTGTCTTTGCCTGTCCCTGCTGTGTGCATGTGGTCTCAGATGCCAGTGGAGTGGTGTCTACAAACTTGCACCAAACTCTTTTGTTCAACAGGCAACACCAGGGAAGCATAGTTTATCACCAAACCATTGAGAAGAGCCCACTTCCCTTCTTATAGTCCAAATGTTTATTGCTACTGGAAGGATTAGATCACCTTTTGTATTTCTATGAAATAATTATTTAGGATACTATGTAGTAGATTAAAAGTTGTTGACCTCTATGTACTGACATGGAAAAATTGCTAAGACATCTTAAATAAAAAAGCAAATACAATAAGCAAACAACAGACATCGTGTGCACCTATACACACCCACAATGTATGTGTATGTGTATATACATATGTGGAGGAGGGCATGGCAACCCACTGCAGTCCTCTTGCCTGGAGAATCCCATGGACTGAGGAGCCTGGCAGGCTACAGCCCATAGGGTCGCAAAGAGTTGGACCCGAGTGAAGTGACTTAGCATGCATATATATATATGTGTATGTATATATAAACTTTAATTGATATGCTTATTAGACTGCAAAGTTTAGAGCCAGCCATCACCGGAGAATTGATGTTTTCAAATTGTGGTGCTGGAGAAGACTCTTGAGAGTCCATTGGACTGAAAGGAGATCAAACTAGTCAATCTTAAAGGAAATTAACCCTGAATATTCATTGGAAGGACTGATGCTGAAGCTGAAGTTCCAATATTTGGCCACCTGATGTCAAAAGCTGACTCGCTGAAAAAGACCCCGATGCTGGGAAAGATTGAAGCCCGGAGGAGAAGGGACAACAAAGGAGGAGATGGCTGGATAGCATCATTGACTCGATGGACATGAGCTTGAGCAAACCCTGGGAGACAGTGAAGGACAGGGAAGTCTGGCGTGCTGCAGTCCATGGGGTCACAAAGAGTTGGAAACGACTGAGTGACTAAGCACAGAACAGCACAAACCCACCCTCATGCTCAGTAACTCCCTGGAAATGCTAACAGTTCCCTGGTCGGGGAACTAAGATCCCACATGCCACAATGCATGGCCAAAATAAAAGTAAATTTTTATTTATAGTTTATCATATTTACATATGATGTCAAACTGTCTGCCAAACAGACAGTTTGGCAGATGGGCGGTTTGGAGATCAGGGAAGCACTCGTATTTGTTGCTGCTGCTGCTGCTAAGTCACTTCAGTCGTGTCCGACTCTGTGTGACCCCATAGACGGCAGCCCACCAGGCTCCCCCGTCTCTGGGATTCTCCAGGCAAGAACACTGGAGTGGGTTGGCATTTCCTTCTCCAGTGTGTGAAAGTGAAAGGTGAAAGTGAAGTCGCTCAGTCATGTGAGACTCGTAGCGACTCCATGGACTGCAGCCCACCAGGCTCCTCCGTCCATGGGATTTTCTAGGCAAGAGTACTGGAGTGGCTTGCCATTGCCTTCTCCGTATTTGTTGAGTACCTTCTATAAACTGTGCTAAGAGCTGCTTATCTGTTATCTCATTTTGATCTCTTGGCCATTTATATGGCAGGCTTCATCTCGCTCTTATAAACGAGGAACCCAGGGCTCTTAGGAAAAACAATTTGTGAGGAATCATCGATAGTGTTGCCACAAGAACATACTATGAAGTGGAGCAGACATCATTTAGGCCCTAAGGAGAAATGTTTACTAATGGAGAAAATTCTTAAGCATGTGGTTCCTCACCTAGGAAAATTCAGCAACCTCTTTTTTGGTCTCCAGAAGTACTAAGCTTGTTTTTGCGATGGTTAAAGAATGGTTCTGCCCAAAGGCAGAGGAGTTAGACGCATGAGTTCACAAAGTTTCTTCTAAGTCTTACGATACTATCATTTGGTGTTTTTACGATTTCAGATGTGTTCTTGTTTATTTTCTTTTCTTAGGATGGATGATATAAATGCAGCTCTGATTAATTTGAAAGAAAAGATTTGTATTCTAAGTGAAGAGGCCAAAATAGGAGCACATGGAAAACCAGTGATCTTTCTCCTCCTAGTGACTGTGGTGGAGTCCTTGTGGAATTGGAGCAAGCCTGATGAACAATTCACAGGAAACTGATTGCCCTGAAAAAGTCTTATCACAGTGTGCTTTGACAGAGTCCTTCCCTGCTTCCGGCACTGAGAAGTCAGAACTAAATTACGGAAAGGGATTTTTTTTTTTAATTATATGTGTATATATACACACAAAATATTTGCTGATTACTTTAGATTTTTTCCTGATTTGGAGAAAACTTTGATTACTGAATACTTATGGGATATTATTAAAATCATATTCATAGAAGCAAATTATTCCTGTTCTGAAATGGGGTGATTGAGTACAGTGTGTCTGCTGTGTGGAGGGGGGTGCAGGATGGAGACATAGAGGACACCTGACAGCTGCGTGGCCACGTATCTGGAACAAGGGCTTCCTAACGATGTTAGGGAGAGTTTTTTTAGAGCAAACTATTTAAGGATAAGGAGTCTTTACCTCAGAATTTTTGTTCTTCTGCAGCAGCGCATGTTCACAATTTCCTTATTTTGGGGGCTAGTGCTGGATTATGAACAGGAGGTTTTGTGGCAAACTTGGTGCCTAATCTAGTGGGCGCATAGATCAGTAATTTTTTTTAAGTTGGTAGCCATAGAAAATTGGAAATATCAGTGGAACATTTCATTCAAAGATGGCCACAATAAAGGACAGACAGAACTGGTAATGACCTAATAGAAGCAGAAGAGATCAAGAAGAGATGGAAAGAATACACTGAAGAAATGTACAAAAAAGATCTGAATGATCTGGATAACCACAATGGTGCAGTCTCTCACTCAGAGACAGGCATCCTGGAGTGTGAAGTCAAGTGGGCCTTAGGAAACAATGCTGCCAATAAATCTAGTGGAGGGAATGGAATTCCAGGAGAGTTATTTAAAATCCTAAAAGATGATGCTTGATTAGACGGACCTTGGTTGGCAAAGTTATGTCTCTGCTTCTTTTAATATGCTATCTAGGTTGGTCATAACTTTCCTTCCAAGGAGTAAGTGTCTTTTAATTTCATGGTTGCAATCAGCATCTGCAGTGATTTTGGAGCCCAAAAAAATAAAGTCTGACACTGTTTCCACTGTTTCCCCATCTATTTCCCATGAAGTGATGGGACCAGATGCCATGATCTTAGTTTTCTGAATGTTGAGCTTTAAGCCAACTTTTTCACTCTCCTCTTTCACTTTCATCAAGAGGTTTTTAAGTTCCTCTTCGCTTTCTGCCATAACGTCATGTATGGATGTGAGAGCTGGACTGTGAAGAAAGCTGATCGCCGAAGAATTGATGCTTTTGAACTGCGGTGTTGGAGAAGACTCTTGAGAGTCCCTTGGACTGCAAGAAGATCCAACCAGTCCATTCTAAAGGAGATCAGTCCTGGGTGTTCATTGGAAGGACTGATGCTAAAGCTGAAGCTCCAATACTTTGGCCACCTCATGCGACAAGTTGACTCACTGGAAAATACTCTGATGCTGGGAAGGACTGGGGGCAGGAGGAGAAGGGGACGACAGAGAATGAGATGGCTGGATGGCATCACCGACTCGATGGACATGAGTTTGAGTGAACTCCAGGAGTTGGTGATGGACAGGGAGGCCTGGTGTGCTGTGATTCATGGGGTCGCAGAGAGTCGGACACGACTGAGCGACTGAACTGAACTTAACTGAAAAGATGATGCTATTAAAGTGCTGCACTCAATATGTCAGCAAATTTGGAAAACCTAGCAGAGGCCACAGGACTGGCAAAGGTCAATCCTCATCCCAATCCCCAAGAAGGGCAGTACTAAGGAATTTTCAAACCACTGGACAATTGCACTCATCTCCCATGCTAGTAAGGTTATGCTCAAAATCCTCCAAGCTAGGCTGCAGCAGTACATGAACCAAGAACTTCCAGATATTCAAGCTGGGTTTAGAAAAGGTGGGGGAACCAGAAATCAAATTGCCAACATTTGCTAGATCATAGAGAAAGCAAGGGAATTCCAGAAAAACATCTACTTCTGTTTCACTGACTATGCTAGAGCCTTTGACTGTGTGGATCATAACAAACTGTGGAAAATTCTTAAAGAGATGAGAATACCAGACCGCCTTACCTGTCTCCTGAGAAACCTGTATGCAGGTCAAGAAGCAACAGTTAGAACACTATATGGAACAACCAATTGGTTCAGGATTGAGAATGGGGTAACACACAGCTGTCTGCTGTCACCCTGTTTATTTAACCTATATGCTGATCACATCGTGAAAAATGCCAAGCTGGATGAGTTACAAGCTGGAATCAAGATTGCTGGGAGAAATATAAACAACCTCAGATATGCAGATGATACCACTCTAATGGCAGAAAGCAAAGGGGAACGAAAGAGCCTCTTGATGAGGGTGAAGGAGGAAAGTGAAAAAGCCAGCTTAAAACTCAACATTAAAAGTAAACAAAAAACTAAGATCACAGTGATTGTAGCCATGAAACGAAAAGATACTTGCTCCTTGAAAGAAAAGCTATGACAAACCTAGACAGCATATTAGAAAGCAGAGACATTATTTTGCCGACAAAGGTTCATATAGTCAAAGCTATGGTTTTTCCCGTAGTCACATATGGATAATGATAGTTGGACCATAATGAAGGCTGAGCGCCAAGGAATTGATGCTTTCAAACTGTGGTGCTGGAGAAGACTCTTGACAGTCCCTTGGACTGCAAAGAGAACAAACCAGTCAATCCTAAGGAAATCAACACTGAATATTCATTGGAAGAACTGAAGCTGACGCTGAACCTCCAATACTTTGGTCATCTGATGCAGAGACACAAGTCACTGGAAAAGAACCTGATGATGGGAAAAGTAGAAGACAGGAGGAGAAGAGGATGACAGAGCAAGAGATGGTTGGATGGCATCACTGACTCAATGGATGTGAGTTTGAGCAAACCCTGGGAAATGGTGAAGGACATGGAAGCCTGGTGTGCTACAGTCCATGGGGTCACAAAATCAGACACGACTGAGCGACTCAACAACAACAACAAAGATCGTGGCATCCGGTCCCGTTACTTCATGGCAAGTAGAAGGGAAAAGGTGAAAGCAGTGACAGATTTCTTCTTCTTGGGCTCTAAAATCACTCCAGATGGTGACTGCAGCCATAAAATTAGAAGACAATTGCTTCTTGGCAGGAAAGCTATGAGAAACCTAGACGGTGTATTAAAAAGCAAAAATATCACTTTGCCGACAAAGGTCCATATAGTCAAGGCTATGATTTTTCCATTCCAGGACGTCGATTCCAGACATCCTGGAATGCGAAGTCAAGTGGGCCATAGGAAGCATCACTACGAACAAAGCTAGTGGAGGTGATGGAATTCCATTTGAGCTATTTCAAATACTGAAAGATGATGCTGTGAAAGTGCTGCACTCAATATGCCAGCAGATTTGAAAAACTCAGCAGTGGCCACAGGATTGGAAAAGGTCAGTTTTCATTCCAATCCCAAAGAAAGGCAATGCCAAAGAATGCTCAAACTATCGCACGATTGCACTCATCTCACACGCTAGTAAAGTAATGCTTAAAATTCTCCAAGCCAGGCTTCAGCAATACATGAACTGTGAACTTCCAGATGTTTAAGCTGGTTTTAGAAAAGGCAGAGGAACCAGAGATCAAATTGCCAACATCCGCTGGATCGTGGAAAAAGCAAGAGAGTTCCAGAGAAACATCTATTTCTTCTTTTTTGACTATGCCAAAGCCTTTGACTGTGTGGATCACAAGGAACTGTGGAAAATTCTGAAAGAGATGGGAATACCAGACCACCTGACCTGCCTCTTGAGAAACCTGTATGCAGTTCAGGAAGCAACAGTTAGAACTGGTCATGGAGCAACAGACTGGTTCCAAATAGGAAAAGGAGTACGTCAAGGCTGTACCCTGCTCATTTAACTTATATGCAGAGTACATCATGAGAAACGCTGGGCTGGAAGAAGCACAAACTGGAATCAAGATTGCCGGGAGAAATATCAATAACCTCAGATATGCAGATGACACCACCCTTATGGCAGAAAATGAAGAATAACTAAAGAGCCTCTTGATGAAAGTGAAAGAGGAGAGTGAAAAAGTTGGCTTAAAGCTCAACATTCAGAAAACTAAGATCATGGCATCCTGTCCCATCACTTCATGGCAAATAGATGGGGAAACAGTGGAAACAGTGACAGACTTTATTTTTTGGGGCTCCAAAATCAATGCGGATGCTGATTGCAGCCATGAAATTAAAAGATGTGTACTCCTTGGAAGGAAAGTTATGACCAACCCAGACAGCATATTAAAAAGCAGAGACATTACTTTGTCAACAAAGATCCGTCTAGCCAAGGCTATGGTTTTTCCAGTGGTCATGTATGGATGTGAGAGTTGGACTATAAAGAAAGCTGAGCATGGAAATATTAATGCTTTTGAACTGTGGTGTTGGAGAAGACTCTTGAGAGTCCCTTGGACTGCGAGGAAATCCAACCAGTCCATCCTGAAGGAGATCAATCCTGGGTGTTCACTGGTAGGACTAATGTTGAAGCTGAAGTTCCAATACTTTGGCCACCTGATGGGAAGAGCTAACTCATTTGAAAAGACCCTGATTCTGGGAAAGATTGAGGGCAGGAGCAGAAGGGGGCAATAGAGGATGAGATGGTTGGATGGCATCACCGATTCAATGGACATGGGTTTGGGCGGACTCCGGGAGTTGGTGATGGACAGGGAGGCCTAGCGTGCTACGGTTCATGGGGTCGCAAAAAGTCGGATACGACTGAGTGATTGAACTGATGATCTTTTCAGTAGTCACGTACGGATGTGAGAGCTGGATGGTAAAGAAGGCAGAGCACCAAAGAATTAATGTTTTTAAATTGTGGTGCTGGAGAAGACTCTTGAGAGTCCGTCAGACAGCAAGGAGATATAACCAGTCAATCCTAAAGAAAATTAACCCTGAATATTCACTAGACGGACTGTTGCTGAAGCTGAAGCTCCATTACTTTGGCCACCTGGTGTGAAGAGCTGACTCATAAAAAAGGCCCTGATGTTGGGAAAAACTGAAAGGAAAAGGAGAAGGAGGAGGCAGTGGAAGAGATGGTTAGGTAGCATCACTGACTCAGTGGACACAAATCTGAGCAAACTCTGGGAGATAGTGAAGGATAGAGATGCCTTGGCGTGCTACAGTTCATGGGGTTGCAAAGAGTTGAACATATCTTAGCGACTGAACAACATGGTACTCATAAGCAAAACTTTTATGGTAACTGTTGCTGGGAATGGCCACAAGGCTGCTGGATTTTCTAATGCCCAACTGTGGTTACTCTGGAAATGAAAGCTTTATGAGAGTTTTCATTCAGGGCTGTAATTTAATGTGGAATGTACCTGAACAAATATCCAAAAGCTTGTGTGTTCTTCCCTAGCTTTCTTTTTTAAATTAACCTTTATTTTATATTGTAACAGTGATATACAATGTGTTGTGGGTGTCAGGTGAACAGATATGTTTTCAGTTTTATATATGTTTTCAGTTTTTCCCCATGGAGTTCATTACAGTGTGTTCACAGAAATCCTTTGTTATACCTAGGTCTTTGATGATTACCTTTTTTACATGGAATGATTATATTTGCTTACTCTAACCTTCTATCTTATCCCTTTCCACTTGCTTTCTCCTTAGTAATCAGAAGATTGTTTTCCAGGTCTCTGAGTCTTCATGTTTCTCAGTGAATAAATTGGTGGGTGTTTATCAATTCCAGCTATAAATGATATCTAAAGATATATATCTTTTTCTGATTTTGAGTTTCTTCACGTTGTTTGATCATCCCTAGTTTTATCAGTGTTCCTGAAAATCACATTATGTCCTTTTCTTCTGGAAGTTATGTTCCATTGTGTACATAAGTCTCTTTCTTTATCCATTTATCTCCCCATAAACAATATGTTTATTTCCATTTTTTGGCTGTTGTAAAGTGTAGTCCAGTGCATGCTTGGTTGCACATGTATTTCAAAACGTTTTCTTCTCAAATATTCCTTGGAGTTGTTCTGCAAGATCTTCTAGTAGTTTGATTTTTACTTAGGTGTGTTAGTCGCTCAGTTGTGTCCGACTCTTTTTGACCCCATGGATTGTAGCCCGCCAGACTCCTCTGTCCGTGGGATATTCCTGACCCAAGGATCGAACCCACTTCTCCTGCCTCTCCTGCAATGGCAGGCGGATTCTTTATCACTAGTGCCACTCTGGAAGCTCTTTTTATTTATGGACATTATGCAACTCAACTTACTTAAACATCTACAGTGGAAACAAGTGCTGCCATCTGCCCCTTTACCAGTTTTTTGCAGTCTTGGGCTTTTCTCCCCTGTTTGCTCAGCAGGTGAGAGAGAGAGAGAACTATTCTTGTTATTTCTACTGATAGAGGGTAAGGAACATCGCGCTATCATTTCCTATTAAAAGAGCTTCCCGAGTGACTCCCGTGCACGAGGATCTGCACTGAGCACTTGGCACACATTCTCATTTGCTTCTCTCGTCATCAGATGAGAAAAGTACTATTATAACACTCATTTCACAGGCCAAGAAATTCATGTTTTAAAAGGTCAGTAAGTGGTGGGAAGTCGAATTTAAACCCAGGTCTATCTCCCAAGCCATAAAATTGGGAAAATATTTTGATGGGTCCCAAAATACATGTCACCATTTTCAAACTTTACAATGAGACCCTGAAAGATACTTGGCCAATCTGTATTTACTGAAAAATATGAGCATTTTCTATTTTTTAAAAAGTGTGATTTATCCAACAAATTGTGATAATTTGAGTTATCAAATGGTCCTTCTTTTAGGCCCACATAAGTAGTACTTTAATTTGCAAGAAAAGACTTTACTTGGAAATAGACTACCTTATAGGATATTAAAGAGATCTTCAAATGCAGTATGTTTTAGACAAGTCTTTTCCCTTTCAAGTCCTATCTGCTCCAAACCCTTTCCTTTTTGCTTCCCTGTTCCAGTCATCGAGATTCAAAACCTGAAAACTGTCGCTTGACTAGACAATGCATCATTCCTAAGACAGCATGGTGCTATAGTATCCCAGCTCCAAAAGCTACACGGCTCGTTACTCTTGCCTAGTTTGTACACTTGAAAAATCCATTTTCCGTCTTCTCTGTTGGCAAAAGCTAAGACAATATTGAGTTTTTAAATTCAACTTTACTAAAACCTGAAAGAAATTAAAGAGAAAATAGGAACCAGTTTAAACATTTATAATGGGTTTTCTGCCATTTGGATCATAGACCACCCCCACTTTTTATTATTGTTATTATTATTATTTTAACCATTTGCAGTATCGCTTCATGGCTTCCCATGAAGTACAGTGGTAAATAATCTGCCTGCCAATACAGGAGACCCAAGAGTCGTGGGTTCGATTCCTGGGTGGGGAAGAACCCCTTGAAGATGAAATGGTAACCCACTCCATTCTTGCCTAGAAAACTGCGTGGACTGTGGAGCTTGGTGGGCTACAGTCCGTGGGGTCTCGGAAGAGTCGGACACGACTTAACGACTGAGCATGCATGCGGTAGTTCTTCAGGTCTTTTCAGGAAAAAGGAGTCTTCTTCCCGCCAGCCGGAAGGCGGCGCCCTTGTGCCCGAGCGGAGGCTCAGGCCAACGGGGCCGCTCCCCGCTGCTGCGTGCGCAGGCGCAGCGGGCTCTTCCGGCGCCAGGCCGCTCTCCGCGGCGC
Organism: Moschus berezovskii; assembly: GCF_049115385.1. Classification (NCBI taxonomy): domain Eukaryota; kingdom Metazoa; phylum Chordata; class Mammalia; order Artiodactyla; family Moschidae; genus Moschus; species Moschus berezovskii. The sequence goes on from NC_142480.1 coordinate 46,698,781, forward strand.
CTCCCTGGCCGGGATGCAGCTGTTAGGCTACGGGTTGAGGCTACTGGAAGCTGGGTCTGGTTCTCGGGCTGTCAGCCGGCTCCCTTTGGGCGCCGACATGCCTAAGAAAGCTGGTGCGACGAACAAGGCCAGTGGCAATTCCCGTGGCCGCGGGAGGGTGGGCCGCAGCAATGCTGGTTGAGGAGCGCGGGAGAGAAGCGGGACCCGCGGGTGGGTAGAAGCGCCGCTAACCGCTTGTTGTCTCCGAGTCCCAGGCCTCCTTCTCCCCACCCCACTCGGCTGCGCCGCCGCCCACCCGGGGAGGTCGAGCACCTGGGCCGGCGTCGCGCGTGCCTCTCCCCGAGCGGTGACTGCCGCCCCTCCGGCCTCACTCCCGCACTCCCAGGCTCGCGCTTCGTGTTCCGGCAGCGCGGTGTGGCCTGTACTTCCCTGGGAGGCTCTCGCCAGCGTTCAGCCCCTTTCCCTTCCTCGACTGTCTTCCCACCCCTCCGTCGGGAACCCACCACTTCCCATTTCCCTTCCGCTGTTTCTGCAGGCCCGACTCCGGTTGGTTCCTAAGACTCGGCTCTAAATTTGCTTCCTGCTGGGAGCTTCCCTGGCGCCCCGAGGCCGAACTGCCTCCTCCTTCGCTGCGCGGCGATGCCCCGTGGGTGTGTGGTTGGCGCTCCTAGCATCGTGTACCAGTCCACAGTACGGGCTCCCTGAGGGCAAGGGCCATGTGTCCTTATTCATCTTTACTCATCCTTTGCCTCTATACCCCACTGGTGCGCAGTCTATGTTTGTTGAGTGGAAAGTTCCTAGTACAGCTTCTGGCACATCAGTCAGTTCAGTCGCTCAGTCGTGTCCGACTCTCCGCGACCCCATGAATCACAGCACGCCAGGCCTCCCTGTCCATCACCAACTCCTGGAGTTCACTCAAACTCATGTCCACAGAGTCGGTGATGCCATCCAGCCATCTCATTCTCTGTCGTCCCCTTCTCCTCCCGCCCCCAACCTTTCCCAGCATCAGAGTCTTTTCCAGTGAGTCAACTCATCGCATGAGGTGGCCAAAGTATTGAAGTTTCAGCTTTAGCATCAGTCCTTCCAATGAACGCCCAGGATTGATCTCCTTTAGAATGGACTAGTTGGATTTCCTTGCAGTACAAGGGACTCTTAAGAGGCTTCTCCAGCACCGCAGTTCAAAAGCATCAATTCTTCGGCGATCAGCTTTCTTCACAGTCCAACTCTCACATCCATACATGACCACGGGAAAAACCATAGCCTTGACTAGACGGACCTTTGTTGGCAAAGTAATGTCTCTGCTTTTTAATATATTATCAAGGCTGGTCATAACTTTCCTTCCAAGGAGTAAGCGTCTTTTAATTTCATGGCTGCAGTCAGCATCCGCAGTGATTTTGGAGCCCAAAAAAATAATCAGCTTCCCGGGTGGCTCAGCGGCAACAAGTCCGCCTGCCAGTGCAGGAGACAGAGATCCGATCCCTGGGTCGGGAAGATCCCCTGGAGGAGGAAGTGGCAACCCACTCCAGTATTCTTGCCTGGGAAATCCTATGAACAGAGGAGCCTGGCGGGCTACAGTCCATGGGATCGGAAAGAGTCAGACACGACTTAGCGGCTAAATAACAATAAGTCCTTTAAATACCACTTTTGTTCCTCTTTTCTCCACTCCTCCCCCCATATAAACACTTCCAGCCGTGGTTGTTCACAAACGTTTAACTTGTGCTGATTGAAATACAAAAATAATGAATAGTCGCTCTCCCTGAGGAATGGGAAATGCAAAGGAACCGGCTCTAAGGTGTTACCAAGGGAGGAAAAAAACAGTGGGGTTGATGGGGAGGCTTTGTGGAAGAATTGATTTGAGCCGTTAAAGATGTTGGAAGACCATTCTAGATGACCAGAAATCCCTGGACATGACTAATCAGCCTAATTTGCCTTGGTTAAAGGTGAAAAGGAATCCTGGAAGGATCAAATGCGTGGGAAAGTATTTTGTAAACTGTGAAGCTGTAGTGTGGTTTTTCTTGTCGTTTTAGGGTAAAAGCCAGAGCAAGGAACCAGAGAGACCACTTCCTCCCTTAGGTCCTGTGACAGTTGATCCTAAAGGCGGTGTCAGCATAGCCATCCATGCCAAACCTGGTTCCAAACAAAATTCTGTGACAGGTATACTTGGACCCTGGGGTAGGGCTCTTGTATGAATCAGTTATCCCCTGCTCCATCCTTCTTTTGCCTTAGTTTGCTGAAAATTTATTCTGTATGGTCAAGTGTATTTTTCATGTCTGCGCTTAGAGGCTCCTCCATTTTTAAACTCTGAATTCTAATTTAAAGGTATAATCTAGTGCTTAAAACTGAATCCGTATATCATATTTAAAGCATACCAAGTTAGATGAAAAACCACTGAACACTGTCCTTTTTTGTATTTTATTAGCCAATATTGTGGTGATCAGTTCAAAATACAAATATTGAATCATTATGTTGTACACCTGTTCTATATCAATCATACCTCAATTTTAAAAAAGGTATTTTAGAAAGAACTTATACAGAAACATAAGTAGCCTAGATGATTCTTAGTTTGAGCTATTCCGAAAGTAGAAACGTTCAGAGAAAGATGTTTCGATTATTTTTTAATGATCATTGGTCCAAGGAGGGAGAGAACCTGATGATCAACACCTGTGTGAGCTTGTTTTCAGTCCAAGCTATACAAAATATTTCTGGGTCCAGTTCTTTCATCTGTCAGATGAGATAGTTGGCCCATTAGAAGCTTTTAAGCTATTCTCTGGACCCCTAAAGTTGCCTCAGGGTTCTCTGTGGTGGGCACAGGTGAGGTAAGCAGATAGGACTCCTGAGGAACTATTGATATTTGCTTCAAATGTTGGAATTTCAGGGGAAATTGGGTGGAGGTGGGGGATTCTGAGTGGGGAAAAAAGTTTGAAAAGCATTGATCTGAGTATTCTTGATGGTCTTTGTCACCCACTAAAGCTCTGTATTCCAGTTTTTAAAATATTTTGAAAACAAGAGCTCAGAATTGGGGTGCTGGGCCTGGTTTGTGCTGATGGCCATGTTAGCATAGTTGTGTGTTGGCTGTCCCCTCCTTAGCCAGCATTTTCTAAGTAGTCGCTGTGGACACTCTCTCTACACACTGTTGGAATACCATGTTTCATCAGATATTATTGGCTATCAACTGTAAGGTACACACAGTACTTTATGTACCAGAAAGATAGACAAAATCCACATCAACTAAACGTTTTCTTTCTCATCTATTACAAGATACACCTGGATTTCAAAGATACTAAAATGTGAAAAACTGCATCATAAAATCAGTGACAGGATAGGAGAAGGGTTGTTCTACTGTCTCATTCCTGTGGACTGTGGCCATGTTTACACAGGCGAGATGAATGAGTGTGGAAATGCCCAGGTAACCCCAAATGTAGGACCAGCTCAAGTTCATTTGCAAACTGCTTTGAATGTACTCCTCTCAGAAATGACATGGAGGACTGCAGGCAGGTTGCTCTTTATTTTTTTTTAGTTCTGTTTATTGCTACCAGCCATCTCCCTCCAACCCCTCATGCATGCGTGCTCTGGTCATGTGACACCATGGACTGCAGCCCACCAGGCTCTTCTGTCCGTGAAATTTTCCAGGCAAGAATACTGGAGTGGGTTGCCATTTCCTTCTCCCAGGTTGCTCTTTATTGTAGAAGAGCAATAAAGGCTCTAAAGAGCAATAAATAAAGAGCAATGAAGGTGGTATTGATGAGGAAGCCTGAACCACTTCTGAAAGCAGTGCTCATTGTCCCTGGATTTCAAAGCATGAATTCAAATTTATTTTTGAATCACAACATAACTTCCTAGCCATGTGACCCTGAACACGTTACTTTTTGGTTCCAGTTTCCTCATTTGTAAAATGGAGAGGATAAACTATAGAAATAAAGCTATTATTTGTAAAGCCCTTAAAATATGTTTGTGTGCCCTTAAACTTGGTGTAAGTGCTATGTAGCTGTTAACTAAATAAATACATTTTAAAAACATCAGAGAGGCATTTCACTGAGATGAACCTAATGCAGTGCTCCCACTTCCCTGATGAGGAAACTCTGAACAGCCCTGTACGATCTGTGAGCTACCTCGTTCACTCACTTCTCAGTGACTGCTGGGCAAAAGCCCAGCTCCCCTGACTCCCTTCCTGGGGCTCTTCCTATCAGACCAGGCGCAGTTTCCAGCTCCTAATTCCAGATTATTGCCCAGGACTCTGTGGGCCCGCCTTGGTCAGCAGGCAAAAACCAATTTTCTTCTCTGGATTTCTATAATGGTAGTGGGATGTTTATGTTTCCTTAACTGTGATGAGCTTCGTCATTCTTCATTCAGCAGTTATTCACTGAATACCTACTACATGCCAGACAAATGCAAACGCTTTTACAAAATATCCCCACTTCATGAAAAAGGAACTTTATGAGGATCTGTTCTCATTCCAGATGTGACAACCGAGGCTGTGAGTGTAGCCATTGCAGCGCCTCCGACGGAGGGAGAGGCTAACGCGGAGCTGTGTCGCTATCTTTCCAAAGTCTTAGAACTCAGGAAGAGTGATGTGGTTTTGGAAAAGGTAGGCCTCTCTTTCTCTCTCTCAGCATCTTTGAGTACTACATCAGTCGTTACTTTTAAAACACCAGTTTTTTTCTTTTCAAAATCATTGAAAAACCAGTTGTTTTTAACTCTCGTATGCATTTAATCACCAAAAGTCTATAATTCTTCCTAGTCCCCTTCCTCCCAAATGCCTTAGTCCTTCTGAATTCATGCCTGTACCTGCTCTGTCAGATTAAACTTGCTTGTCTCTTCCCTCAACTCATCACCTTAGTAGAAACATCTAAAATGGTTCCTGTTGTTTGTAATCTCCGTTAGTGAGTCCATCAAGCACATCTGGTCCAGCCTGTCCTCGCTCACTGGGAGACGCTCATTAAAGAGATGGCTCCTATGAAGTCATTACTACTTTGCCCTAGAAGGGTCTGCACTAGAGGTGGTGATCAAAATCACCTGGGAATGATTTCTAAAACACGGGTTCCTGGCATTACCCCAGACTTACTCAAATAGAATCTGCAGGAGTAAGACCCAACCAATCTTATATTTCTTACAACTCTGCTTGTTTTCCAGTGCTATGTTCTGTAGCTCCCATCCAGGATCCAGTGGGCACTGACTCATTGATTAGTAGGCTGCCCCTAAGCACATGACTGAGCGACTGAACTGAAGCATCCATATGATCAGGCCATACCCCTCCATATCTCCTGCACAGCAGCTCATTTCTGATTTTTTGCCAGCACGCATGCTCTGACATCTGCCTAAAAGCCCTCCCCATGCTTCCATCTGTGCAGCTTCTACCCATCTAGATAAATACCTGATAAAAATTTACTTTCTTCAAAGGATGTTTCTAAACAAATCTTTCTTATAGTTCTCTTAATCAGTTGTGGGATCATAGCACTTGGATATGTGGTCAGTTTTTGTTTGGAATTTTTCAGAAATGTGTAACAGTATAGAGAATAGCAGCCCTATATTTAGAGTTATTTTTAATCAAAGTTTATATTAAATTGCAATATTTGTTCTGGTAATTTAAACAGAAGTATTACTTGAAAACAGAATATTGTACATCCAGATTCCATACTCATTTTGAAAATGCCTAATTTTTAGCACTACAGAAATTGATGTATGAAGGTAAAACCTCTGGGGAATTGTAAAAAAAGAAAGTACTGAACCGGAATCTGTCTTTGGATGGACCAGAAATAGCTAGGAGAAAGCAGCACTAAGCTACCAGGAAAACTAGCCCACCTGTGACAGCCCCACAAGGACATGGTGGTGTATCCTCAGCAGTTGAAGTCTGCTGTCACTAATAGCATTAGAAAGTCTAGTGTGTTGTCCTGACACTGATTTTTCCTTTTGGTTCAGGGTGGTAAATCTCGTGAAAAAGTGGTGAAGCTTTTGACTTCCACACCTCCGGAAGAGATCTTGGAGAAATTGAAAAAGCAAGTTGAAAAGAAATAAAAGCAAGAAACGAAAAGTACGTCCTTGAGAAACTTTTTTTATTGCTAATGATGGAGAGACTGTTAAAATACACTTAAATACACAGAATGTGTAGATATAGTTAATAAGAACAGGACTCAAAAAAGAAGTATGAAGATTAAAAGTACTGGACATGGAACTTAGGTTCTCAAATCCCTGATCCCAAACAGCTCAGGACATGTTACTCTGTTTTCACAGAATTACAGAGTACAGAGCTAGAAAGGATATTTAGGATGACCTGATTCAGCCCCTTTCATTTTGTGATGAGGCTTCTGACTTCAGAAGTTGAGAGTATTCAGGATCACTTGGTGCAAGATGGCAACTAGAACTTAGATTCTTTGGCTTCTAGCTGAATGCAATTTATACTGGTTGTAAATTAAAATGGTAATATTTCCACAACAATTACTGGAATTCTGGGGACTGCCTTCTAAGCCAGTTTAAAAGTGACAGAGGAAACCTGTTGCACTGCTTCATAGTGTCACTTTATATTTTAAAATGCTTATGTAAATAGCTTCCCTGGTATCTTACCTGGTAAAGAATCCACCTACAATGCAGAAGACCTTGGTTCAATTCCTGGGTCAGGCAAATCCACTGGAGAAGGGATAGGCTACCCACTCCAGTATTCTTGGGCTTTCCTGGTGGCTCAGCTGGTAAAGAATCTGCCTGCAATGCAGGAGACCTGGGTTGGATCCCTGGGTTGGGAAGATACCTGGAGACGGGAATAGCTACCTACTCCAGTATTCTGGCCTAGAGAATTCCATGGATTGTGTAGTCCATGGGGTCACAAAGAGTCAAACACGATTGAGAGACTTTCACTTTTATGTAAATGCAACATTTTTTTGTCTTTTATAATTCTGTTGAGCATTTTGTTAGAACAATCAAGACTTGCAATTTAGAGAGTTCCCTGGCAGTCCAGTGGTTAGGACTCAGCACTTTCACTGCCACAGCCCAGGCTCAATCCCTGGTCAGGAAACTCAGATCTCATGAGCGGAACAGTACCAAGCAAAAAAAAAGAAAGATTTGTAATTTCATGTTAATTTTCCTCTTGGATGATAACTCCAGTTATCAAATCTGTTGTCCTTATGAATCTCCTAAGATCTTCAAAAGAAGACAGAAGATCTGGAAACTGTTTTCAATACTTGTGAAAGCCTGTCCTGTCAGAAGTCATATCTATATTGAGGCTTCAAAAACATAATAAATATCTTGTTTTTAAATGTTCAGTACCAACTATAGTAATTAAGGTAATCTAAATAATTACTAACTTTGCTGATGGAAGAGTTGATTTGCAGTTGTATGCTTTGTCTAATAAGTACATGAGAAAAATCTGATAGACAAGTTTTTAAAAATATAAAATCCATTAAAAGGACCAATAATAAAAATGATGGATGGTAAAAGAACTGGGAGCCGCTCATCCAGTACAACTTATTTTGTTGAGAGGAACCAAGGACAATCAGGGAGGTGGCTCATCCGAAATCAGAGTAAAGGGCAGAACACAGGTTGCACTCAGCTGCCTTCTCTTATGCCATCTGCCCTCAGATATGCTCTGCTTTACGTGGTCTTGGCTTCAGAATCCTTTCTCTTCTTTTTCAACACTATTCTGGTGTATGCGCTACAGGCATTTTTTTACTTGTGGTCTTTAAATGAATCCTTGTTTGTTAGGATGCTTTCCCTAATAAGTAACAGAAACCTAACTCATCTAGCTTAAGCAGTGAAGGGATTTATTAGCTCACATACCTGAAAAGTCTCAGAGGCAGGGTTTACTTGGGGGTTGGTTTGACTCATCAGCAGCTCAGTGATGTCATAAAGGACCCACCTACTTTCCTTCCTGACTTACTTCAGCAGTGCCAGCTTTACCCTCAGGCCCACTTCCTTCTTGGAGGCAAAAAGGCAGCAGTTTCGGGCTTCTCATCCACCTATCACCCCCTCCAGTAGGAAAAAGGGCCTCTCATAAGAGCTTTGGTATTTCTTTTCCAAAAGCTCTCCATCAGATTTTCCTCGTATCTCAACCCAGATCAAGTCACAGGAAGTTTCTCAACCAGCCCCTATTGTCAGGGAATGCTAGATTGTAACACAAGGTGCCTAAACCAGTGACTAATGAGGAGAGTTACTCTCACTGTTTTGCACTCATCAAGGTCCATCCTAGAACTGGAGTTGGGCTCAGCCTAAACAGAAACAGGAGAGAGCGAGAGAGGGAAGTACTTGCATACACATTAGGAAAAGTCACAGCAATAGGAGTCTGGATAGGAGTAACAGATATCCACCACAATCATCTATTTACATAGCCATATTTTAACATAGGAATGTTTTTGCCTAGTCACTTTTTTTTGAGAAACGCACAATATCTTTTGAAAAAAGAACATTCAGTCATCAAAAGTGGTTGCCAGCGGTAGGAACTGGTTCAGGTGCTGTGTTAGGGGACATGATTTCCCTTTCTTCCTCAGCGAACAAGGTTGCCTTTAGCAGTCTGTGCTCTCCTGTCCTGCACAGGGCTGTTCCCCATTAATAACAATCACAGCTAAGTCCTGGACACCTTGACCTGATGTGAAAGTGTAGTTAATGCAGCTTTCTTCAGCTGGGCCCTGTTCTTCCTCCAAGAACATTAAGACAGGCCCAGTGACCTGGGACAAGGATACAAAACCCCCAACCCCTATAACATGTGTCAGATAATATGATTATAGCTCTGCCTTCCCCCCATTAAATTTAAGTTAACTGGTGTGTTTCTTGTCCTATCTGTTGTCCTGAGGGTGCAGCCTTTCAGGCAGCCCATGAACAAGGTCTGAAAGATACTTATCCAACTCTGGTGATAATATCATGGTGGTGGTCTAGCAGTGCATATGTAATCTATCATCCCCACTTTAATACATAATTACTCTTGCAATAATGATTTAATTAAGAATAGTAAATTAGTAACTTGGGTGCCTGCTGTTTGCCAGACACTGCTAGGTGCTTTGTCTACACTGACCAAATTGGAGGCAGAAACAGGGAGCTTGAACTCCCGATGGCCATGAGCTCCTCCTCACTAGTTTGCCAGCTGGGGGATGGAGAGAACCAGAGCACGCGGGTGGCACCTTTACAGTGCTTAAAATTCCAAAGAGCTAAAGACCCACTAAAGACCCTTTTGATGGAAAGTGAAAGAGGAGAGTGAAAAAGTTGGCTTAAAGCTCAACATTCAGAAAACTAAGATCACAGCATCCGGTCCCATCACTTCATGGCAAATAGATGGAGAAACAGTGGCTAACTTTATTTTTGGGGGGGCTCCAAAATCACTGCATATGGTGATTTCAGCCATGAAATTAAAGGACACTTACTCCTTGGAAGGAAAGTTATGACCAACCTAGACAGCATATTTAAAAGCAGAGACATTACTTTGTCAACAAAGGTCTGTCTAGGCAAGGCTATGATTTTTCCAGTGGTCATGTATGGATGTGACAGTTGAACTATAAAGAGGGCTGAGTGCCGAAGAATTGATGCTTTTGAACTGTGGTGCTGGAGAAGACTCTTGAGAGTCCCTTGGACTATGAGGAGATCCAACCAGTCCATCCTAAGGGAAATCGGTCCTGGGTGTTCATTGGAAGGACTGATGTTAAAGCTGAAACTCCAGTATTTTGGCCACCTGACGCGAAGAGCTGACTCATTTGAAAAGACCCTGATATTGGGAGATTGAGGGCAGGAGGAGAAGGGGACGACAGAGGATGAGATGGTTGGATGGCATCACCGACTCAATGGACATGAGTTTAGGTAAACTCCAGGAGTTGATGACAGGGAGGCCTGATGTGCTGCAGTTCATGGGGTCGCAGAGTCGGACACGACTGAGCAACTGAACTGAAACTCACTTTAGGAGGCAGTACTTTTCTGGGCTTCAGGCTGCCAGCATCCCCCTCTTATAGATTGTGGACATTCAGTTAGGCAGTTCCTTAACCATCAGGTAGAATAGAAATGTGGGCCCCCATCATGGGCCCCACTTCAGATTTTCTTAATGCCTGTGACTAAAGACAAAGTTTATAAGGCTAGATTTTCAGTTTACATCCAAGAGGTGGCGCCATAATGCAACAGCGGAAACCCACACACAGTTTAAAGACGGGAACGGACTCTCAATTCCTTCTGAAATGAGTACTCTTAGGAATCCCTTTCTGTTGTGCCTGAGTACCAGTATCAGAATCTCTGGTCCTTCTTGTCTGGTCTCCTCAGAGACATTCCTTAGACTTAATCCCCTCACATTCTAGGTTTAGCACAGACCAGAGTGTGTCATTGACCAGGGCTGGCTGAGTACTCAAGCGTATGGATCAGCACTTTGGTGGAGCCAGCAAGGTCCCAAGTACCTCCCTTAACTTTGCAGCTTTCAGATATCCCATCTAGTCACTGTCTTTGAAAACAGAATTGGGCTGGACAACTGACAAGGAATTAAAAGGATGCCAGTTTATTAACTGGAGTGAAGAACACACCTGCCAAATAGACTGTGTAGTGGGATCCTCTAGTGAGTAGCTTCTGTCCCTCTGGGAAATCTCTTCAGAACCTTAGGTTTTCCCAGACATACCTGAGGAATTGGAGCACCGTGGAGAATAAGGGATCAAGTCAAGCCCACAGAACCCCAAGCGTTTAGTCCGATTCTAGAACTGTGATGGCCAGGACAGTTGCTGCTGGTCACATGTGGGTCCTTAGCACCTGAAATGTGGGTAATCAAATCTAAAAAACACAGAAATAAAGGTCCTATTGAAAACAGCACAACAGAGAAGAGGCTGAAAATATGGAGTTTAGAGGGCAGGATAAAAGTGAGCAAAGGAAAATGACAGATCCAGAAGTCAGACACAGGAAAACCAACACATAGCAGCAGAAGAGAACCAAAGAAACGGAACAAAGATTTGAAGATATAATCAAAATACTGGAGAAATAAGATAATTTTACAGAATGAAGGTGTCCCAGGTAAAATACTGACAGTGATCAGCAGTGAAACAACCCAGTAAAGTTCTCTGAAGGTACAAAAGCCTTGGCCATCTAGATAAAAAGTTGAAGTCACAGGGAGGAAGAGAGAAAACACACCTGCAAACTCACATGTTGCTGATGAGAATGTAAATTGCTACAGTTCTTTAGGAAATGTGGCATTTATTAAAATGAAATAATACAGGTTTTTTAACCCAACAGTTCTACTTTTGAGACCACCCCAACAGAACACACAAAAGCAAGGTGGCATAGTTAGTTGAGGCAAAAAAGGAAACCGAAGTGTCTACCTATAGGAGAATGGTCATATAATCAATGGTATAGCCATATCATACCATGTCATATTATTAAAATTAAGTCGTTAATTTTTAATCTATGGCTACTTACCTGGTGTGATGGCTGTTATAATCTGTTGTATGAATAAAGAATAATACATGTGTGGATTAATATATATATATATATGTAACCTGTTTAATAAAGGAAAAACACATATACCAAATTTATATAAATTTGTGTTGGCCTGGTAAAAGAGACAGAAGCATTTACAACAGGGCAGAATCACTGGTTAGGTGCAGATTATTCATTTGTCTAGTTTTACTTTTTACAGTATTATTTTGTATACACACAAAACACATTAGTGAAGGAAACTTTAAAAAGAGAAACACACAAACACAAAAAAAGCTCTGGATTTTAGCAGAGCAGTTTTATTTACCTCTTTCAAAGAGGCTGGAGATCCTTTAGTGAGTTAAAAGCACTGGCAGTATAAAAAAACCATGAGATCATCATCACATCGTCCCCTGAAGGCATCTCAGGAGAAGTCACTGAAACCCAGAGAAAACCTAACTGGTAATTAATACATGGGGCTCTCCATACCCCCTGGGGCCAGGACTGAAAACAACTGAATTAGCCTGTAAGTACACAGAGACACTGGAGATCTGTGAGGTGCACTTTTTGTACTCACGTCGGCCCAGAGGTACCCACTCTACTTCTGGAGGCACAAACCTGATGCTGACTGGGCACTGAGTCTGTGCCCCACCCACTGATGTTTACTTTGCACAAATGCTTTCACTTAATCCTTCGAGGGGGCGGTCAAATCACTTATGAGCAATTTTGATGAGGAACAACTTGTCCTCATTAACCTCCTCCCATGCCATCCCATAATCTTAAAATCTAAGGGGTGTTATCCACAGCTCATCCCATTTTCCAACCTGACAGCACTGTTAACAAACTACTCAGATAAGCATGTGTCTCTGGCACTTGCAGTCCTCAGCAGTGTTACCAGCTGCTGAGGTCACTTCCTCTTCAACCCTGGTATATTCTCTACAGCAGTCCAACTGAGACCCATGCAGCCAGCATGGCCCTCTCCCACCATCTCCACAGCTCATGGGATCTCTGCTACCATCCCTATTTTCCCCAAGAGCTGGTCCCAGTAAAGGTGTCAGACTAGAAGGCTACCTTACAGCTGAATGGTATAGTCTACCACTTGAATCTAGTTGCTGCTGCTAAGTCGCTTCAGTCATGTCCAACTTTGTGCAACCCCATAGACAGCAGCCCACCAGGCTCCCCCATCCCTAGGATTCTCCAGGCAAGAACAGGCCCCAAAATAATTTGATGTAGCAAGACCCAGGAAAATATGTTTAGCTATTATAGCATGTCAAACTGAATAGGTCTGAATTCTTAAGTATTAATCTAAAAATTAACATCATTTATACAGATGTCAAGAATATTTACTGCTGTTGGTCTTAATTCATTCTAAGTTCAAAACTGGAAAATTTTAAAAGCATATCTAAGTTTATAAATCTAAACAGAGGAAACATTCTCTGAGTGACCTGTATAATTAGATTTTTCACACAATTAACCAAAGCCTACTCACTGGAAAAGATTCTGATGCTGGGAAGGATTAGGGGCAGGAGGAGAAGGGGACGACAGAGAATGAGATGGCTGGGTGGCATCACCAACTCGATGGACATGAGTTTGAGTGAACTCCGGGAGTTGGTGATGGACAGGGAGGCCTGGTGTGCTGTGATTCATGAGGTTGCAAAGAGTTGGACACGATTGAGCAACTGAACTGAACTGAACTGAATGTATTTCAAAGTTCCCATTTATATCAAATATAATATGTATTTGATATGTGTTTTATTGGGCTCCAAAATCATGGCAGATGGTGAATGCAGCCATGAAATTAAAAGATGCTTGCTCCTTGGGAGAAAAGCTATGACAAACCTAGAGAGCGTATTAAAAAGCAGAAACATTACTTTGCAGACAAAGGTCCGTCTTGTCAAAGCTCTGGTTTTTCCAGTAGTCATGTATGGATGTGAGAGTTGGACCATAAAGAAAGCTGAGTGCTGAAGAATTGATGCTTTTGAACTATTGTGCTAGAGAAGACTCTTGACAGTCCCTTCGACTGCAAGGAGATCAAACCAGTCAATCCTAAAGGAAATCAGTCCTGAATATTCATTAGAAGGACTGATGCTGAAGCCCCAATACTTTGGCCACCTGATGCAAAGAACTGACTCCTTAGAAAAGACCCTGATGCTGGGAAAGATTAAAGGCAGGAAGAGAAGGGGGCAATAGAGGATGAGATGGTTGGATGGCATCACCAACTTGATGGACATGAGTTTGAGCAAGCTCCGGGAGTGGCTGATAGGGAAGCCTGGCGTGCAGCAGTCCATGGGGTTACAGAGTCAGATACGACTGAGTGACTGAATTGATACCAAATAAGCTTCTTTGGTTAAAGAAAAAACTCAAAATTTTCAGTGAATTTATACATATATATATATATATAAAATACATCAATTTATCTAATACTACCAGAGTCAGTGCTTTCACAGAGCATTTACAGCTAACTGAAGTTCTCTAGCAAGCCACTTCAAACGGGGAATATTTATTTCCTAAAAAAGAACAAAAATTCTTTCACTATAAACGGTAGTGCTAATTAAAAGAAGTCAAAGGTCCAGAGCATAGACTTCCATACGTAGCGAAATCTGTATTTGAGTTGACTGAATCAAACAGAATACAAAGTCTAGGGAAATTTTTAAGGTGTTAAAAAACTATTTAGAAACAAAGTGTAGTGCTTTCAATAGAGTTCAAAATCAGTGATATCAGTAATCCTCAGGGTAAAAGATCATTTCCTTCCTTTTTGGGATTCTAAACTGACATTTCATTACCCTAAAGTTTTATATTTCCTTTAGGGGAATAAAACATAAAGGGAACATTACATCCTTGTCTGTTGGGCATTATGTTATAAGCAATGCAGCTTTGGAAACCAAAACTATGCTGGGAATCTTACTGGCTTTTTCCTATATGGTTTCAAGAACCTAAAAACTATTCTTAGAGCAGTAACCCAAGGTTATTATACTCTGTGCTGTGCTTAGTTGCTCAGTCGTGTCTGACTCTTTGTGACCCCATGGACTGTAGCCTGCCAGGCTTCTCTGTCCATGGGATTTCCTAGGCAAGAATACTGGAATGGGTTGCCATTTCCTCCTTCAGGGCAAATCCTTCTAGCACTCAAGAAAAATAAATATTTTTTTTTCCTGTCTTAAATCTCTAGTAAACTGATCTCAAAAGGATATTAATTTGACATGTTCCATAATCAACATTGTAAAGCCAGTGTCAATTTCCAAACAGCAAATGCCAGTAAACTTTGGTTCAACTTTGATATAAACTTACTTTCTTCTTTTTGGCCACACCACGGGATCTCAGTTCCCCAACCAGGGACTGCACCCAAGCCATTTACTTACTTTGGCCACCTCATGCAAAGGGTTGACTCACTGGAAGAGACTCTGATGCTGGGAGGGATTGGGGGCAGGAGAAGGGGACGACAAAGAATGAGATGGCTGGATCTCATCACCGACTCGATGGACATGAGTTTTGAGTGAACTCTGGGAGTTGGTGATGGACAGGGAGGCCTGGTGTGCTGTGTGGGGTTGCAAAGAGTCGGACATGACTGAGTGACTGAACTGAACCACTGGACTGCCAGGGAATTCCTCTCTGTCTTCCATATTTGAAGCGTTTGTTATTTTCTGAAGGATACAATGTTTTGTTCTTCTGCTAATCTGTATAATAATACATCTAAGGAAACAATCACACATCTTTAGTTCTCAATCGGCCTACCTCATTTGGGATTCCCTCGTAGTTTAGTTAGTAAAGAATCCACCTGTAATGCAGGAGGCCTGAGTTCAATTCCTGGGTGGGAAACAACCCCTGGAGAAGGAAATGGCAACATACTCCAGTATTCTTGCCTGGAGAATCCCATGAACAGAGAAGCCTGGTGGGCTACAGTCCACAGGGTTGCAAGTCGGATAGGATTTAGCGACTAAACCACTACCACATCCTTTATATCAACACTATGCTTTACAGTTTATCAAATCCTTCCCTCTCACTGATTAAACAAATATTTATGCAGCACCAATTATATACAACTGAGGTGTTGGAGAAGACTCTTGAGAATCCCTTGTACTGCAAGGAGATCCAACCAGTCCATTCTAAAGGAGATCAATCCTGGGTGTTCATTGGAAGAACTGATGCTAAAGCTGAAACTGCAATACTTTGGCCACCTCATGTGACGAGTTGACTCACTGGAAAAGACTCTGATGCTGGGAGGGATTGGGGGCAGGAGGAGAAGGGGGACGACAGAGAATGAGATGGCTGGATGGCATCACCGACTCTGTGGACATGAGTTTGAGTGAACTCCAGGAGTTGGTGATGGACAGGGAGGCCTGGCGTGCTGTGATTCATGGGGTCGCGGAGAGTCAGACACGACTGAGCGACTGAACTGAACTGAACTGAGGTTTTAATGGTCACAGGCTTTCATTTCTATTCTCAAGCTCTTATGTCTGGTCACTTGTTTTTATGATAACCCTGTGAGAGCAACAAGGGTATCACCTTGTTACCCCCATTTTTGCAGGTGAACAAATAAGCTCAAAGTTTAAGTGCTTACTTTTCTCAAGGTCAGATACCTTGTAAGACAAACTTGGAGCCAAGATTCCTTATGCTTAGTCTATATGCTATTACAAGAGACTACCTATTTGAGATGAATTTCACTTGACACTTTTCTTCTCCACTTTTCAATGATCCTTAAGTTGCTTTGATGTTCTTTTCTGTCTCTCCCACAAGCAGGAACCATCTTTTATTTCTTCCTGATTTTAAATACACAGGGAGCAGTCTGATGTAACTGCTATTTACAAAAAAAAAAAAACCACCACCATATAAATTACCCATGCTGAATGCAGAAATAACCCATGTTAAAAGGAGAACTCATAATATTTCCAAGAAGAGTTGATATTCAGGCCATATATGCCCTATTGTATCAGTGTGAAAATATTTAAGTACTGTTGGAAAACACTTTTCTTCCGAGCTTTCTGAGTCATCCTCCCTGGTCCCTTGGATCCAGAGATCTAACTAGTGTCAATAGCTGGCACAGCAGACAGCCTCCATGACCCTGCTCCAGAGGTGTGGCCCAACAGGTCAGTGGCTATGCTTTATCAGTTGACAGGTATTTTTAATAGCCCATCTGCTTTTGGGGTTCCCTGGTGGCTCAGATGGTAAAGAATCTGCCTGCAACGTGGGAGACCCAGGTTTGATCCCTGGGTCAGGAAGATCCGCTGGAGAAGGGAATGGCTACCCACGCCAGGATTCTTGCCTGGAGAATTTCATGGATGGAGGCGGCTGGTGGATTGTGACCCATGGGGTCACAAAGAGTTGGACACAACTGAGTGACTAACACTTTCATACCTGCTTTCAAAGGATCTTGGGATATAGCCAAGCCATTCTTAACTCTCTGGGCTAAGTACTCTGTAGTATAAAGACCTATCTTAGTATACCAGCACTGGCTTGTTTCCTACTGATGTAATTAAGAGGGGTACAGGGAAAACCTTTATCTTATTGTTAACGTTTTATTTACAGCTGAGTGTACTTGGAGAAGGAAATGGCAACCCACTCCAGTGTTCTCGCCTGGAGAATCCCAGGGACGGTGGAGCCTGGTCGGCTGCCATCTATGGGGTTGCACGGAGTCGGACACGACTGAAGCGACTTAGCAGCAGCAGCAGCAGTACTTGGTTTATCAAATCCTTTCTAATAAAACAGTTACCTGAAAGGATGGCTTTGCAGGAAGGGGGTGTGGAGAAGAGAGTTAGATCCAGAGCATGTAGGAAAAGCAGTATCTGGAGATGTCAACCTTTAGAGCAGAGTGCTAAGAAAGAAGGCAGCAGAAGGCAGATTCAGGAAGTTGCCTTTTAATATCTTTGACCTATCATGAAACTTGTGCTTTTAATATTACTCTTAAACCAAATTAACTTTTTTCAAGAGATATGAGGACAGAGCAATAAAGCTCATCTCACCATATTAATGAATGGACTAACTACCAAAATTTAAGGGAGAATACTTACAAGTATTTTATTTGAATAAAACCATTATAATGGCCATTAGAATGATGGGAAATATGGTGCTCATTCTGAAAGGAAGTTTCAGCATCACTGGATTTACAGAAGAGAAGGCAGCAAAAAATGCACATCTGGAGGTGAAATAACATGGTAAACTCAACCTACATTAAATACTATAAAAGTAAATAGAGTGAAAATACAGCATTATTTACATATAACTGAAAAGGGAACATTACATAAACTTTATGCATAAATTTTTGCATAACGTGTAATGTTTACGTTAGCAAAAGCCTTAGAGTTTGTGTAAAATGACTGTGTGCCTTAATCCCACCCACCACTAGGTTAAATAAGACACTGAAACTGAGACTGATTCCTTCCTGATTTTACAGCTTTATTCTTGATATCCCTCTAAAAAGAGGGATATCACAAAATGATTGTGAAAATGACTCATACCTGTAGAGTAATCACAAAGTTCCACATTCACATAACAACAAAAGCCAAATGAAATATACTACAATTGTTTTTTTCAATTACTACTGTGTACAATACATCATAAGTAGGCATAGTGGTGCATTTAGGAGCTGACTGTACTCCCTGTGTAAAATTTTAGGAATGCGCACATCCAAGTGTAGGGATACTTCCACATCTTACAAATTAAAAGCAAGCATTTTCTACATAAAATTTTTATTTCTGTGTAAAACAAAGACAACTCCTGAAGGTCTAACAAAGAAAATTATATACAACATTCAAAGCGCTATTAAGTCATGAAACAAAGACGAATCTGAGGTAGAAGTCAAGCAATATAACCCACAACCTTTTTAGGGGAGTATTTATTTCCAGCAACCATCATGTCTTTCCAGTAAGATCTAATTTTTAAAAAGTCCCAAGTTCCAAAAAATTAATAATCCATTTTCTACAAACAGATGTAAAACTATGACCAACAAAAGATACAATGTAAACTTTTGTCATGTTAACAGAGTAAATAATTTTACTAAAAGTTGCTGACACTTCTATCAGTAGTAGCCATAGGGAGGCCTTTGGTTGTAACCATAGTGTCCATATTGATGGGGGTAGTAAGGTTCTTGTCTGTGCTGCGGGTAATTGTTACCCCAGGATCGTCCATGCCATTGATTGGATCGATTGTCACTTGGCCACCCCCGTCTGCCATCCCTACCTCTAAACTGTCTGTTATCTTGCAACCTACAACAACAAAACAGAAAGATTTTTATACTTCCCTTAAAAAAAAAAAACACACACACATGAGAAATCTAGCCTGGTACATTTCACTTCTCAATCTAATACTTAGTAAACAAGAGAGTAAAAACCAGTTTTCTTTAGAGAGTGTTATTGCACCAGGTATTCAAAACTTTCCTAAAATTCAGATCCAGTATTATACTGGATAGAGTTTGCAGAGAAGAGGTAAACTATAGCACCAGACTCAAAACAATAGGATGGTTCTGAAGCAAACTAAACCTATTCAGTTGTTCAAAAGCAGTATGGTAATATTCCTTTTATCTATTTTGAGGTATTAAATGGAAGTAATTTCCATTGTATAAACTTCTTTCTAAATGGAAACCAAAACAATATCTTCTTTATGGAATTTAATGTAAACATTTTGTAGAAGACCCTAGGTTTTTAAAGCATATTTGCAAAGAAAATATTAGTCCAGAGAAAGAATATTTTTAAAAAAAAAAAACCTTTACACATACACACAACTGCATAGCAAGGGGAAAAAAAATATGGTGCTGACAAAATATTAAAGCAAATATTTATCAGGCACTTAAGCAGTTACTAGGCACTCAGTATAGCATACTGAACAAAAACACTGATGCCTGCCCTCACGGGCCTTGGGGCCTAGATGATTCGAGCTGTCCTCTCCCAGATCAGTCATCTGCATTTACTCTTCTGAAGTAATACATACCGATTGCCTCTATTTCTCAGGCTGCCACCAGCTCTGCTATTCCATTCCTCAACAATTGGAGGAGACTCAGGAGGGCGTTTTAAGTATTCTTGGTATTCTTTGTCATCTTCTGTGAATCTACTGGCAAACATCTCTTCAAAATTTGGAACAGCTTCAGAAGTGTCAGTCATTCTGAAATTCTGTACAGGTTTTTAATATGTTTCTGTTAGAATTTTTTTTTTTTAATTAACACCATCTTTACCAGATAGAAAATAGGAAATAAACACTTTTAGGCAGAGTATGTGTAAAGTCCTTGTGTACTTTTAAACCTAAGACAGACTAGATTCAATTCAGTGTTTCTACATTACTATAATAGAGGCACTGTGCTAACTAGGAGCCTGGGATACAAAGATGAACAATGTATCATGAACCTTGCCCACAAAGAGCTCTCAGTCTGGTAGAATAGACAGTTGTGGTGTAAATATAAAGGGAGGAGCAGCAAATGTCAAGAAATGAAGCTGTAAAAGTGGGCAAGAGTCAAATAATGAAATACTTTGTATTTAATGTAAACAACTCTGGTTTAAACAGGGAAGTCTCAAGAGCAAATTTACCATTTAGAAGGATCACTTTTCTATTAAGAACAGATTAATAACAGATTAGTGAGTTTAAGGGCTGCTGCTGCTGCTGCTAGGTCACTTCAGTCGTGTCCGATTACTACAATAACACAGGTGACATGCTGAGGATTTAATCTGTGGCACAGACTGTGAAAACAGTTTTAAAAGAATTCCAAGAGGAATCAGTCACTGAGTAGATGCTATGAAGAGAGGAGGGGATAAAGGATAACTCCTAGGTTTCTGGCCAAATAATTGGTCAGGTTATGGTATCACAGGAACTAGAGAGTGAAGGTGGGCGAAGAGCCACACTGAGGTTAAGTTAGTTATGGTATGTATATCCATATGAAGAGTCAGTTCACAGTTTAACTATCTGGGATGGAGAACTGGGTGGACAATGAATGCAATGGGAGACATCAGTTTTGCTGGTGGATAATGGCAGAAAATGAAGAGGAACTCAAAAGCCTCTTGATGAAAGTGAAAGAGGAGAGTGAAAAGGTTGGCTTTGAAGCTCAACATTCAGAAAACAAAGATCATGGCATCTGGTCCCATCACTTCATGGGAAATAGATGGAAAAACAGTGGAAACAGTGTCAGACTTTATTTTTTTGGGCTCCAAAATCACTGCAGATGCTGATTGCAACCATGAAATTAAAAGACGCTTGCTCCTTGGAAGGAAAGTTATGACCAACCTTGAAAGTATATTAAAAAGCAGAGACATTACTTTGCCAACCAAAGTCCATCTAGTCAAGGCAATGGTTTTTCCCGTGGTCATGTATGGATGTGAGAGTTGGACTGTGAAGAAAGCTGATCGCCAAAGAATCGATGCTTTTGAACTGTGGTGTTGGAGAAGACTCTTGAGAGTCCCTTGTACTGCAAGGAGATCCAACCAGTCCATTCTAAAGGAGATCAATGCTGGGTGTTCATTGGAAGGACTGATACTAAAGCTGAAACTGCAATACTTTGGCCACCTCATGTGACGAGTTGACTCACTGGAAAAGACTCTGATGCTGGGAAAGGTTGGGGGCGGAAGGAGAAGGGGACGACAGAGAATGAGATGGCTGGATGGCATCACCGACTCTGTGGACATGAGTTTGAGTGAACTCCGGGAGTTGGTGATGGATAGGGAGGCCTGGCGTGCTGTGATTCATGGGGTCGTGGAGAGTCGGACACGACTGAGCGACTGAACTGAATGCTGTGAGAAAGAATGAGACTCCTCAGGAAGCCTATGGAAAAAGAAAGATTATCAAAAAACAGAATCCTAGAGAACATCAGCATATAAAGAAGATAAAGAAGGGATAAGAGAACCAAAAGAGATTATCACAGAAAGCAAAAGATTAAAGAGTGAAAGGTCATCAGTGTTGAGTAGTAACTGGAATAGTTACTTGGATCTTCTAGATCCAAGAAGAGAAAATTAATTTGATTTAGCCATTAGGAGCTGATTAGCAGGGATTAAAGCAGGACTACAATTAATTAAGAAGTAATTGGAAGGTAAGGAAATAGAAATCTACACCGATTAGTCTATACTAAGCTTTCAAGAGGCCTGGCTGGAGGAAACCCAAAGGGCAGTAGCTAAGGGCTTACTGGAAGATAATCTCTTTTTTTCCCCAGACTTAAACACCTGAAGGTTGGTGATAGGAAAATAAAAAAGCCAACAAAGAAAGAAAAAGACTGAAAATACAATAAAGACATAAAAATGGAAAGACAAAAAGGCCTTTAAACACACTGCTATTAAAGTTGAGGGTAATTACTATAGAATGGTATCTAATATATTTTCTTTTTTTCTCTAATACATTCTTTTTCTAGGTGTTCTGACACATGAAAAGAAGTACTATAAATATTATCTAATGGCTATGAAAACAGAATTTTTTTTCAGCTGAGTTTTCCAGGGCAATTATGGATTCACATTTGAAGCAGTATTTACCCAAATTTTCAGAGAGCCCCCTACCTCTGAGAAAAGATTTGACTTAGGCTGCAGAAAGCCTAATCCTTGAGGAACTAACCAAGATCTGGAAGCCAGCCCTAGAAGTATTTTGGAGGTAGCCCCCAGTGCCTTGGGGCTTCCCTGATAGCTAAGCTGGTAAAGAGTCCACCTGCAATGCAGGAGACCCCAGTTCAATTCCTGGGTCAGGAAGATCCCTTGGAGAAGGGAAAGGCTACCCACTCCAATATTCCAGCCTGGAGAATTCCATGGACTGTATAGTCCATGGGGTTGCAAAGAGTCGGAGAGGACTGAGCGACTTTCACTTCACCCAATGCCCAGTCCTTCCTTGATGCAGTCCCATCCCCTGCCTTTCCTAACGTAAACCCTATCTTTCTGTTCTTTGCCTCAAGACTTGTTTTATGATGTGGGGCATATGTGACATCATGTTAAAACTTTAAAACCAAATCTCTCTTGACATCCTAGAATTATTTTTCTTCCTGTATGAATTCAATTTATAATAAAAAGCTTTTGTCAAAGAGATGTGATATTAGAAGACAGCTTTTTCATTAGTTTGTCTTTCCTCCAAACTCCTCAAAACTCATGCGAATATTTATAATACTACTGTTGTCCCAACGAAATTAAACAGATTATTATTTGGATTAAAGAAACAGTATCTAGATGTTTTAATTTCTAGACATTAGAGTATGTCTTATTAAATACCAATGTGTCTGAGATTGGCAAACAGCTGTCAAATTCTCAAATCCAAGGTATAGTTTAGATTAAGCAAATTAAAACCGTGCCTTAATTTCTATAGGAATCACTGGAATCACCAGAAAGATGACCCATACCTAACCAGAGGGGTGATAAAAGTCATAAGGCAAGGCAAATGTGCTACTGTATTTTTATGTTCTCCCAGGATCCCCCTGCCACAAGTAAGCAAATGTTTATCACCTTTACCATTACTGGTGAGGATGAAACTTAAATAGGATTTTCATTGATCCATGCTTTACTCACCTCAGGGATTTGATTAATGTTTAGATTGTGTAGATCTGTGGGAAGAAAAACAAAAAACTTGACCCCCTTGAAAGAAACCCTCAAAAGGTGTGTGCCGCGGGGTCGGGAACCGTAAGGGTCTTAAGTTAATTAACTGGTAGGATTAAAAGACTTCCGACGCTAATTTGAAAGAGGAAATTGGAGCTGAAAGTGCTACCAAAGAGCTAGCTAGAAGATGCTACAAGACTTGTCCTCTGGGCCTTCATAATCAATTCGAGCGTGAATAATAACTTGACAAAGTATGTTCTTTTCTGTTAAAAACAACCACCACAACAAACAAGGTACAGATGTGTGCTCGAAGACGGCTAGTTTTTAGGCCCTAAAAAAAACCACACGGAATTTTCGTTGTGGGTCACCAACATCGGAAAGGACTATACAGAATGGGAGTCATGCCCCGAGAGATGAACCCAGAGAATTAACCGACGAAGAAACCGACTGAGAACCGCTGCGTTTCTGTTCTCTCTCGCAGCTTTGACTGTTGGGCTCCTTCTAAAACACCTCGGCCCCAGGCGCGAGGGAAATTAGAGGCCGTGAGGGGGAAGCTGCTTCTGGTTTCGCCAAAACGTCCGGTCCCAGAACTGCAGAGCCCGAAGACACCTCGCCGGCCACTCAGTTCGGCCTGCCCGCCCGACTCCCTCCTCCCTGCGGCCCGAATGGACTCCTCCGTCCAGGACTGTGTCTATCCCGCTCGGGGATCCGGATGCGCAGGGAAACCTACCTTCGGTTCAGGGCGCTGGCACGGGACTTCTGTGTACACTCCTTCAGCTCCTCCAGGTAACAGAGCCACTTCGGCCAGAATCCCACCGCCTCCTGATTTCCGCTTCCGGCGCGCTAAGGCCGAGGCAGGCCTGTGAAGTCTCGCGGGATCTCCAGCTCTCCCTGTACATTTTCCCCAGTTTTCTCAATGCTGCTGGCTCGGGCTGGGCTCTGCGAGAGTAGTCAGGTCGGGCTGAAAGTGTTGATGCTCTTTCCGTGCGCTTCCAACCGGCCTGGTGACTGGCAGGAAGAGACGCATCGCTGTATCTTGAGCCCTCTTGATTTGGTGCCGGCGACGGGCAGGGACGAAAGTTCTGAAACTTCTCAGCTGAGAAGGGCGGGAAAAGCTGCTTTCGGCCGCTTGCGCCGAGTCTGCGTGAGGAACTTGAGGCGGTTGCCGGTCGAGTAGGCGCGAGGGGATCCCTTCAGCGATACTACACCCTTCACTCCTGCTCGGGCGAACCTCAGTAGTAAGATTTCTCTAGTCCGTTTTGTACCTGTTTTTGCCGAAACACGGCCCCGCTCTGCTCCAGCTTAAGTCGTCAGTACCCAGCTCCCTTCAGGAGTCTTGTCTGTTTTTTCTGGAATGTTCGTAGATGTGTAAACGCTGACTATTCCGCAGTGTATTTTGGCCTTCTTCCTCCAGAACTGCTTTCCAGAGTGGCTCCCTCATTTCGTTAATACTTTCATGAGTTTCCAGCTTGGAAACATCAATATTTTTATTTGATACCATTTCTGTTTTCCCCATTGATACTGACCAGCGTTTTTGGCCTTTCTCAGTCAATAGAAATCGACTGCTGCTGCTGCTGCTAAGTCGCTTCAGTCGTGTCCGACTCTGTGCGACCCCATAGACGGCAGCCCACCAGGCTCCCCCGTCCCTGGGATTCTCCAGGCAAGAATACTGGAGTGGGTTGCCATTTCCTTCTCCAGTGCATGAAAGGAAAAGTGAAAGTGAAGTCGCTCAGTCGTGTCCGACTCTTAGCGACCCTATGGACTGCACCCTACCAGGCTCCTCCTTCCATGGGATTTTCCAGGCGAGAGTACTGGAGTGGGTTGCCATTGCCTTCTCCATCTTTTCTCCCTACTAGACCATAATCATTCATTTCTGCGTCCTGAGTTTGTACTGTAGTGCTTTGTATAAAATAAGCACTCAGTAAGTGTTTGTGGAATGAATGATGAACTGTGAGTGTTCCAATCCACGTTTTGGAGACATTATCCTAGCTCAAGTGTGAAAGATAGTATGGATGGGAAGATAGGATAATCTTGTTGTTGGGTAATACAGGTGAGAGCAGAAAGATCAAGATTACAATAATTGAGTGGTATAGTAGCCAAGTGGATGATGGGAGAAAAGGATCAGGAGGAATCAGAAAAGACTTCAATTCTTTAAGTCTTGGAAATTGTAAAGGAAGGGATGCGCATAGCATGTGTTGGTTTTAAAACAAAAATAAGCTCAGAGCTCAAAAAAATTTTTTTTAATTTGAGATAGTAGTGAAATATTCAGAAGAAAAATCTTAGGGGCATTTTAGAAATACAGGACTAAAGTTGATGAAAGAGAGGCTATACCTAAATAGGTAAATGTGTGAGTCATCCGTGAAGAAACAACAGTTGAAAACATCAGTGTATATGATCTTTCCGAAGGAGAAAGTATTTATAGAGAAAAGCAGAAGGCCAAAACCTACAGCTCAGGAAATAACTCATATTTAGGAAGGGGGAATAGGAAAAAATAAACTTGAAGGGGAAATTGGAATAAAGATGGGTAGCAATGTAACAGTTGAAAAACTCAGGCAAATTCTTGCCTGGTTGGTATCAGCAGTCAGAGACCTTATTTGGGAAATCAGTTTTTGAGTCCAGCTTTCTGATTTCCTTGTGACTTTATTATAGTGTTATTTCTAGGTAATGAGAGCTTACATAAAAAAAGTATATTTCTTTTCTTTAAATTCCAGAACTGCACTGAGGAGTTCCTAGGCTTCAGAGAGTTTCTATGAAAAACTGGGGATGCCAACCAATTTTCAAATGAAACTATTTATGCACATAATATTTTCTCATATTCTGCTATCTTGTCAGTTACTATATTTCACTTTCTGGCATCACTGAGAAATAATCTGTTCCATGAGAGGGAATTTTCCAGATAACTGACAGCCTTTAAGCACCAAAACTTGTTCACTGGAACCACTTTTCTAGAAATATACGTAAAATATAGTACTTACTTCTGTACCGTAACCAGAGTAAGTGGGCCATAATTTAATCTTTGCTTGGCAATTAAGGATAATTGTTACAGTATCAGCTGCTTGCCCAGTGGCTCAGTGGTAAAGAATCCACCTACCAATGCAAGAGGTAAGAGTTTAATCCCTGAGTCATGGAAGATCCTATGTAGAAGGAAATAGCAACCCACTCCAGTATTGCCTCGAAAATCCCAGTGGTCAGAGGAGCCTGACTATAGTCTGTGGGGTCACAGAGTCAGACATGACTTAACAATTAAATAACCACAGTAATAACAATTCTGTTCTGCTGGGTAGTAATGTGTTTTGGGCCTGTTAATACATACGGAAAAAATTACCTTTTATTAGTTGACTTTGCTGTTTCTGTTGTTGTAGCTCAGTGTTTTATCTTCTCATAGCTTTATAGATTGACCTGATTTGAAGCCTCACTTTGACCCAGAGATCTAGAGGTAAACACTCTAGCAGAAGTCCCGGGGGAATCGTAGCAGCAAAGAGTTTTCTGTGGCTGTGAGTGAATTTAAGACAATAATCATTTGTAAAATGATTAAACTGGAACTGAAGAGGCTATATAATTTATTCAAAGGAACAGCCAGTTAGTGGCAGAACAGGATTTGGATCAAGTCTGTGATACTTAAGAAGGCCTTGCTTTTTCCTCAGTGAAACACTGTTTTCACCTTTTCATTCTCTACTGTACAAGTCTTGAGCCACATTAAACAACTTTGCTGCTGCAACACAACCCAGACTCTTCCTCTCCACAGTTGATGTGGGGCTCCAGGAAACTGGAACTCTTGCAACCTCCCCACCAAAAAGTGAACTCCACATGGTACCTGTTTTCTCACATTGCTTACCTTAAAAAAAAAAAATCTCTTGAAGTTGTATTTCATAAGCAGAACCCAAGTCAAATGGCTTGTCCCTGGCTTAGAGGAAGACTGGACCAGTGAACTTCTGGTATCACCCTTGGAGAGAGAGTGCTCATTAGGTAGTAAATTGTCTGAACAGAAAGATATTCAAAAGACGCTGGGCAGCCCAGAAATATGACATTTTCCACTTTAGCTTAATCACACTTTGCTTTGTATTATGGTTCATTATATATATAAAATCACAATATTGAAATGGTGAAAGGATCATCTGGTTGAATGCTTTTTTTTTTCCTCTTAATAAACACCCCTAAGAGATTAAATGACTTCTCCAAGATCACAGAATTGATCAGTGACAGAACTAGACCTATAACCTACAGGCATTCTTCATTAGTTTGACATCCTTTTGAGTGTTAGATGCCAGGTACTGTTTTAGGCCCTGAAAACATCAATGAATCAGGATAAAAGCCCTGCCCTCATGGAGCTTCTATTTCTAGTCGGGGAGATAGACAATTTAAAAAATGAATATGTATGTACCATGAAGAGTAATTAAGCAGAGTAAGAAAACAGAGGGTAACAGGCTGCCGCTTTGGTTAGCATGGTCAGGGAATGTGTGCATGATAGTTTTCATCTCAGCCCATTTCCTTATATGGTGGAGTCCCTCTTTTCTCTCCTATCGTGAATGTAAAAATTGAACAATTTTTGACATCCATACCATTCACAAGGGAGTAAAAAAATCTCTCATTTCTGGGACAAGGCAGATTTGGTGAGTTTGTAGTTTCATAGACTGTGCCCAGTGGCACAATTTAACTTCTGTTTCT
This sequence comes from Moschus berezovskii, assembly GCF_049115385.1. Taxonomy (NCBI): domain Eukaryota; kingdom Metazoa; phylum Chordata; class Mammalia; order Artiodactyla; family Moschidae; genus Moschus; species Moschus berezovskii. Next base: position 46,726,266 of record NC_142480.1, read on the forward strand.
ATAGCTTGAGTTGGAATTACGGGCTCCTAAATCTTCTTTCATCTTTATATTGTGTTATTCAAACCATTTCCCCCTTTCCACCCCACCCACTCTACTGCATCATAAACACACCAGAGCACGAGGGTTGAACTCAATAAATAAGTTCCTAAAAGAGAATTTAAAAATGATAATCTTCCACTCATTTTTTCTGACCTGCAAAAAATCTCATCATGTTTCCCTGCTCTGATTTTATCTTCTGCAAAATGGGAATAATAATCCTTGCTGATTGTCTGCTTTATAAGATTCTTGTAAGAATTAATCATTGCATGTATAAAGCACTTTAGGTGCCAATGAAGAAAAATGCTATGTAAATTTTAATGATAAAGTTATTATATGTTACATAAATATAAAATAATGTTAAATAATGTTTAACATAAATATTAAATAATGTTTAATCTCCAAGAGGGAAACATTTCAAGTTATAGGAGGCATTGGTTTAGAGCCACATTTGTACTCCTGTGGCTTTAATTACATGGAATGGTTTTGATCAGAGATTATAGGATCTTCATCCAATTCTCCACCTCAGGGTCATCCTCCCGTGTCCAGAGTTCTTTGTCTAGGTGCCTTTATTCAGGACACTGCAGAAAGCAAGCCAGTGCTTGTTGCAAGTTTGTTTGCTATCTGAGTATTTCTCTTTACCCTAGAAGCCAGTTGATATTGTTAAATCACAGGAGAGATAAGCAATCTTGGGGATGACAGAACTATGAATTGGTCTTAATAGATTGGATTTAAGTCTTTTCCAATTCTAAAGTGTGTGGTTGTGATATGAAGGTGTTTTTTTCTCCTTTTCCCTAATGTTATATGAGTTAAGGACACAAGCTATGTTTTCCAAGTAGACATAATTTGGAAAAGTTGCTTAGTATCTGCCTATTTCTATTCCATTTGACAGGCCCATCCATGGCTAAGTGATGGCTCTAATCTTCGTTATCCTTCCTTTGTATTTTTGGTGATTGTTTTCTCTGTGTGCTCCACTGGCTAGCTCTAGTCATCAGTGCTTGGTCCTGTCCACCTCTTCCTCAGATGTGTGTGTTACCCTTAGAAAGGACCTTGGAAGTGTGTGGAGAGGCCAAGAGGCTTGTCCATAGTTTACTCTCAGCCACTCCTTCCCCCGTAACACCATACTCTCCCTCCAGGTACTTTTCTAGAATGTTTTCCAGTGAAGTGTTGCTCACAGTTTGAGTGTTCAGTGCACTTTCCAAGCACTGGAAAGAGGCATGAGTAAGTCAGGATCTCTGTTCGAGGGTGAACTGCTGCTATCTTACCCATTTAAAAAGTTATTTTTAAATATTTATTTATTTGGCTGTGCCGGGTCTTCATTGCAGCACATGGGATCTTTAGTTGTGGCATACAGATTTTTTAATTGCATAATATGGGATCTGTCTCCCTGACCAGGGACTGAACCCAGGCCCCCTGCTTCGGGAGTGTGGAGTCCTAGCCACGGGACCACCCGGAAAGTCCCTTACTCATTTCAAGAGGGAAAATCTCTAGGTCCCTTGGGGTTTTGGTAGGCTCACTGTCCTTGGTGACAGGTGACATAATCTTCCATTTTGTGAAGCCAGCCTTGCCTGGTCGTCTTTCAAAAGAAAAGTACAGAAAAAGCCCCATTTTCAAACAGATGTTCAGGCAATGCAAATATCTTCAAAACAAGTGAGTATATTCTAGGGAGTAGAAAGAGGACCAGGCAAGGAGTCAAGAAACTTGACTAAATCAAACTATTACTCTCTGTGGATTATCATGCAGATCACCACCTCTCTGGGCCTTGGTTTTCTCATTTTCTTATTTTGCAGATAATATTGAAGCTTCAATATCAATTCCCTTGATTTTCAGATCTCACAGGGAAAGACCTCTGCTGCCGGGTGACCTCTTTCTGCCCCGTTTCACCTTTTGTCTTCCAGTCTCTTGCTGCTGTGTCTTTGATCAGTGTCCCCTCAGCTCTGCTGAGCATCACTCCTGTAGTTATTCCTTCCCTTCTCTGTTTTCAACTCTCCTTCTGTAATGGCTCCTCCCACCCCCACCACACTGTGTAAACTTGCTCAAGTTTCTCCAGTCTCAAAACAAAACTGATACCCTGACTCAATCCTGTGTCCTCCTATAAAGATCTCGGATCTCCTTTCCCCCTCACATCTTACAAAGAGTGCCCACAGCCTTAGCATTCTACTCTCCCCTCTTTTCTGTCCACTGCAGTCAGGTTTCTGCCCACAGACACACCACTGAAACCACACTGGCCAAGTTCCCCAGACAAAGTTGACCTAGAGCCAAATTCAGCTGCTGTTGGTTTAAAATCTTCAGTTTGTTTAATATCTGGGAAGCATTTGACACTTTTATCTCCTCCCTCCCTTAAACCTTCTTCTCACTCTGTTTTCAGATCTCTCATGATTCTTCTCTGCCCTGGATTGCTGTTTCTTTCTTCTTGGCTGCCCCTTCATTCCCCTACCCATGGCCCTGACTCTACTCTCCTAGTGTTGCCCTTGGAGACTCAGACTCTTGTATGACTTCAGGTTCCTGCTCTGTGCTGATGACTCAATAATGGATATTCCCATATCCATCATATCTGAGCTCTAGACTTGAAAGTATTGCCGCATGCTAGAAATTTCTATCTGGATGTCCAGCAGACATCTCCAGCACATATCTTAATGTGAATTCATCTTTCTTCCTGAACCTGTTCATGTGCCTCTATCTCTGTTTTCAGAGAATGATTCTTTCCAGTTACCAACATCAGAAACCTGGAAGTCACCCAGGACTCCTCCTCTCCCATCCTACCCACCCAGGCCCTCCCAAGTCCTGTGGACTTCAGCTCCTGACATCTCTTCTGTTTATTCACTCCTCTTTTCTTCCATCATTCTCTTAGTTCTGACCCTCATCCCTTCTCATGCAGACCAGGTGATGGCCTCTAACTGGTCCCCACATATAGTCAGTGCATTTATCACAGTGTATTGTAATTTGTTTATGTGCACTTAATGATAAGCTCCTTGAGAGGAAGGCTGTATCTTTCATGCCTTTAGCAATTAATAGAGTCTGGCAGCCCATATATATGAACATTATATGAATAATGTTCAATAAATGTTTATTGATCTAGCCCCTACTTTCTTCTCCATTGTATGTTAGACTAATCTTTTCCTACTTCCTCCCCTCTTAGTGCACACTCTACCTAGGTAAAGATTCAGCTCACCTCCTGAGCATAGCACATGTTCCCCAAACACCCGTTTATCACGGTACCTGCATCACCTCATTGAGTCTGTTTTCATGTCCATCTTCCCGGTGAGTATCAGTGCCAGGAGTCTCTGCCTTGCCAACACCTAGCCCCAGGACTGACACACACAGGGCAGTGAAGAAGCCGTGCAACTATATGAATGAAGGAGTTAGACTTGCTGAGCTTCAGGTTCTCCAACTCCAAACCTACACGGTTTGACACAAAAACTGACATAATCTCAAAGTTTTCTCCCAACAGATGGTCAGAACACTCAAAACACCAATTCAAACAGTTGGCAAATACAAAGGCAAACATTTAAGAAAGTGAGTCAGAATGAAGGTGAATCCTCCAAAAGGAGTGAGAACATTGGCAAAACAGTGTCTCCATGTAGTCACAGGCACCCCCTTTGCATCTGATGGTGGGTTCCATATGTTACTCTCGAGGCATGTGACACATACGCCTTGAGAGCTTCTCAGGAGGGTGGGCGACAACCTACTGATGACTAAACCCCCACTGGCTAGAAATGAGCTGAAAGTGTGTTATTTCTCTGGAACAAAATTAATTTTTTTCTTCAGCATTTTAATTTGCTCATTTTTGTAAACTAAACTCAAACTTTACTTATTTAATATTTGTTTCTGTTCAGTTAGAACTCTAGGAAAAATCCCTAAAGACTCTTAAGATTTGCGACTTATTTTTTCACTCCACAAGCATTTATTAACACCCAATATATATTTCTAGGCTCAATGTTGGGGGAATGAAAAGATTTTTTTTAAATGTAAAATACAAATCTTAAGATCTAATTGAAAAATCAAGCAGAGGATATGGATGTAGATATGCATAATGTAAAAGAGTGCATGGTAACCTGATGGAGTGCAGGAAAAGGTAATTCCAACTGGATATCCAAGTACGAGAGGCCTCAGAGTGGAGACAGTATCAGCTCAAAGGGAAATCAACCAGGAGAAATTTACTGAAGGTGGTGAATCTCCAGTAAGCACATAAACACACAGTACATAGATTGCTAGCAGTAGCACCTGTGTGTAATTTGGAGTTGAGGGGTAGAGAGGATGGAGACTGGCCGTCTTTCTGTGAGACTGCTCCATCTTCCCCTTCAGTCCACCTCGTACTACTCCTCTCTCCCAAGTCCCCTCAGGGGACCCCTGACCCACTGTCATATTTGGGGTATGAGTTGTGATCCTGGCTTACTTGGGGAAATGCACGTCTCCCTTCAGAATTTTGCATGTTCCAGTTAGACATTGTCAAGGACCGACTCCGGTTTCCCCAGGGCAAACAGGAGTTGGCCCCCACCCACAGGTTGTCAGCATCTGCAGGTGGGGAGACTTTAGCCAAGAGAGAGGATCAGTTTCCTAATTTCTAAAATACAGTTATGATAATCATTTCTACACCTACAATGTAAGAATGAACAAATGTCATTTTTTCGTCACTTTTCCAGACCAAAGGAGAACACTCTGACTTGGCTGATTTGAATAGTAGGAGTGCAAATGTTCTGATGCAAACATTTCACAATAGTCCTGTGAAAACAGCCCTGTCAAAATGTGGACACCTCTACTGCTACTATTTATTGAGTGTTTACTACAGGTCAACCAGCTGGGCAACCCTTTTATGTTACCTCATTTTATCCTCACAATAACATACCAAGGTAGATACTCTTTTTTAAAAATGTTTATTACATATTTATTTTTTTGCTGTGTAGCTTGTGAGATCTTAGTTCCCTTACCAGGAATTGAACCTGTGCTCCCTTCAGTGGAAGAACAATGTCTTAACCAGTGGAACCAGAGAAGACCCTATCTTCTTTTTTTTTTTTTTTTTAAAAAAGCAAGGCTTAGAGATGACAGGTAATTTGTCCAAGGCTACACAAGCAAACAAGAAATGAAGTTTGACCTCAACTCTCCTATTTCCATAGAAGGGACGCCAGAGAACCTGAAGAACAACATATTTGAGCTGGAGTTTTTTTTGAGAAGTAGCTGTGTGACAAGCTCTGTGAGGAGAGAATAGAATGCAGATGTTCAGTGGCACCAAAAGTTGCTAAAAGTCGTGAATCGTTGCTAACAGTCATGAATCGTACTCTTACAAAAAGTGACTCTTGTGATATGTCAATTATGTAGGGGAGTGGGGGGAAGAGAAATGATGAAACCAGCTTTGAACCTGCTTGAATATATGGCTAGCATTTCAGTGAAGACCTGGGGTAACTGGCCATGGATCACAGAAGAGAAGATTTCAGCCTAGAAAATGTGAAGAGTAGGGGTGAATAATTAAAATCTCTATGTTCAAACACCTAACTCTGGGTAATCTGCCTGCTTGACATACCCCTGGGAAAGGTGACAATCCTGACATGAATAATGGCTGTGCAGAAACAGCTGGTTCTCTGTCGCCCTTGTATCAGTCGTCCTCTTCGGCAGAAGAGAGTGAGTTTTCAGGCACTGGTTCAGACCTGCACTGACAGAGTTAGAGTTTAACAGCAAGAGCCATCAGTTTTTTATTCCAGGAACACTTTACAGTCTATTGGAATTTTAAAATCAATTCCTCACAGCAAGTTGTTGCATTTAAACTGTCAGGTGTGGGCTGGCTAGCCACCCAGGCTCAGAGTTCTCAGTGCCAGAATTACTGACATTTATTTAAAAATGGTGTCAAAGTAAAACAAAAAGATACCTTTAGTGGTTTTGCCTTCCCAACAGCCTCTCCCCATCCCCTCCCGCTCTCTTTCTCTCTGTTATGTGTATGTGTGTCTGCTTGTCTCTGTCTCCCACTTTCTCTCCTCCACCCCCCTCCCTTGTCCCTCCTGCCTCTGACCACCACTTCTTCCCTCACCTAGTTCAGAATTCTTAAGAGAGGAAGGACAGGAGTCCCCAGCATTAGAAACAGGAAACCGTGCCCTGGTGCCCTTTAGGAAGCTGGCACAGCAGGAGGAAGCACTCGAGTGCCCTCTCCCCTCCCAGAATGATTTTAATTACCTACACCTGCAGTGTGATCCTGAGCCCAGGCCTCAGCCAAAAAATCCAGAAATCAGAGTTGCTTGTTACCAAGGATTGGCTCTGCTAACCAAGCTTATTTAACCAAACCACCATACTGGTTTCTCATTAGATCAGATACCAGCTTGTTAATTCACAATGAGAAATACACCTTCCTTTCCATCAGTTACTCAGGGTGCCCATTCCCCGGTGTCTCAGTATCTGGGCACCACCTGGGGCCATGGACTCTGGCCTTGCGCCTCTGCATCCCTGGAACACAGTTGGTGCTCCATAAATATTTGCCAGACTGAATTGAATTTTGCCAGGTATAAGATGTGTGTATCTTAAGCCATTTTTAGTCAAACAGAACCTGGAGATATTTTTACCCCACATATTAGTTTAGTCAAATGTTTCTGAGCCACAAAGATTCTTGCAAACACTTCAAGGCAAGATTTATGAAGTAGCCATTTTTAAATTTTTTTTTTCCACACAGCTGACTTCATCATAAAGAACATTCATCTCAGGGGATTTACCTAGCAAGATATCATTCTACTTCATTTTGCGTTTCCTCTTTTCCTTTACATCCAGAAGTGAATGCAATAAAGGATCCCACTGTGCCCCAGGTAATAATAGCACAGGCAACTATAGACTGTCCACTGTGTCCCTGAAATAGATTCTCGGGTAGAAGGAACAACAGCACTGTCATTTAGTGAGTGCTACAGGAAGCAAGGATTGGAGCCGAAGACACAAAAAGACTTATGAGTCAGTGGAGTCCAATTTAGTCTTGATGGAAGCACAAGGCACATTATTAGATCCATTTTCAGGGAAAATTATATTGTTGTAAAGAAGAGTCCTGTCCATTTGTCAAGCCCTGTCACTAAGGTCCCTGGGGATAAGGACCTCTTCTCAGACCCCCAAACAGGCTTTCCCTTTTCTTGGTTCTACAGACCCCATGAACTATAGCCCACCAGGCTCCTCTGTCCATGAAATTCTCTAGGCAAGAATACTGGAGTGAGTTGCCATTTCCTTTTCCAAGGGATCTTCCTGACTGAGGGATTGAACCCGGGTTTCCTGCATTATAGGCAGATTATATACTGTCAGCCATCAGGGAAGCCCCTGATATATTAATAAGTACTCCTAAAGGTTTCCATACCCATGTGACAGCTCTATCCACAGAGGTCATGGCAGGTAGAGTTTCTGATCTGAAGTTTAGGAGGTTTTGTTCAAAACTGTTGGCTGCCATGACCTCTCTCTGAGGTCAGTGTGTCTAGGACTCAGCCCTTGACCTCTTCTCATTCTCCATGCATGCTCTTCATGTGAATTGTATTTATTCCTGTGGCTTCCACTGCCAGTTGTATTGCTGGTACCCTTGACCCTCGGTTATGGTGTACGGTTCTGACTGTATTTAGACATCAGTATCTTCTGTGCACGAATCCTCTTCCATCCCTCATTGGATATCCCATATCCCTTTTCATTAGGCTGCCTGTTCAGTTCAGTTCAACATTTACTGCGTATGTTTGGCGGAGTTCTTCTGTAGTTGTCGAGGATACCGAGGTTCCTTTCTATTTAAGTGAATATTCGTCTCATTAATTTGCAGGGTTCTTTATTTTAACTGTCAGTCACTGTAGTAATGCCTGAAGTCTTAACTATCAGCTACTGTTTTCTTTTACTCCCTGCATCCTCCCTAAGATTATTTGTTAGTACAGTTTCAATTTCATAGAGATAATTTTCAAATATCCATATCTGATTCCAGCTATCTTACCTGTCTCATTTAATGTATGCACTTAGATGTCCCTTTGGGTCCTTAAACACCTGTTGTGGCTTTGATTTCTGAATCTCTAAAATGCAGAAGTGAATGGGGAGATAATTTAGTAAGTTGCAACGTGTCAGTGCAGTGCAGCTTTTCGCCTCTATTTAAAATGCTTACAAACAACTATGGATAATTACTGCTTCTCTATTCACTTTCTTAACTCCCTCAAGGAGAATCCCTTTGTTTTCTAATCAGAAAAGAAGTAAGGGAGTGAGATGATCAGTTATGTCTCGCAGGGGAAGGTGGAAGAGAGACAACAGTTTGCTGTCACCTTGCAACCACACCTAGTGAATCCCCAAAGATTTCTCAGAACCCTTCAGTTTCGTTCTCTCCTCTCCCTTCCAAGTGCACGACTGTGATGAGAGCTGCCTTGAAGTTGAACCTTTAATTTGCCTTTCTGCCCTTCTCCAAACAGAGTACTTTTAAGACTGTGAGCTGCCTGAGAAAAGAACCATTCACTTCTATAACCCCAAATAGTAGAAGAGCATGCAGTTGTAGAAAGGAGGAAGGTCTTTCTGTTCTGTTATAGGACAAAAAAAAGGCTGACTGCAAATCAGCGAGTATAGAGTACTCCATTTAAGTAAAGACGGGGAAAAGGAACTTTCACTCTTTGAAAGGATGTATGAGAACCGGAATGCCTCCGAAGAGGGGACTGTGTGCTGGAGGAAGAATGGTGGGAGGGAAACTTTTCACTGCAAACCCTTCTGTACCTTTTGAAATCTAACCCTGTTGAATTTTTCATGATAAAAAATAAGTAAAATTTAATTTTAAAAAAATATGTTGAATGTATTTGAAGTATCCAGAATAAGCAAATATGCAGAAAGAAAGCAGATTAATGGCAGGCTAGGAGGAAGAGGGAATAGAGAGGGATGGCTTCGTTGGGTCCTTTCAGAATAATAAAATACCTCTGAAACTGAATTGTGGTCATAGTTGCACAACATTATGAATGTACAAAATGAATTGTACACTTTAAAGTGATTAAAGTGGTGAATTTTGTTACAGGAATTTTACCGTAATTTTATATATATACTAAGTCACTTAAGTCGCTTCAGCCAATATATATGTGTGTGTGTATATATATTCTTAATGAGTGAATGAATGAATAAAATGCCTATTTACAGATTTATATTAGATATCAATGAGATATCTGTGTGATGAGGTATCTCTGTTTTGTGAAGTTTTCAGTGGAAAATTCCAAATGTATACAAAAGTAGGACAGTGTCATGGACCCCACTTACCTAGCACTCAGCTTCAACAGTTAGCAATTCATGGCAAATCTGACTCCATTTATACCTGAACACTTGTCCTCCATACCTACTGGATTATTTTGAAGTAAATTGTACATATTTCAGTATGCATCTCATAAAAGCTATTGACTCTTTAAAAAAAAAAAAAGCTTACAGTGCCTTATCAACCTAAAAAAATTAAGTTATTCCCTAAGGTCATCAAAGAGCAGTATTTATATTTTCCTGATTGCCTCACAAACATCCTCCTTAGGGCTGACTTGTTGCTCTGTGGTTTTAAAGTGATCAATCTCCTTTTCCCAGAACTGACCGGGTCAGTTCATTCTTAGCCATAATGAGATCTGGAGGAATTTAAAGTTTCTTATCCGTACATCTTGAAGTTGGACAAAATGCTATTAAAGTTCTATTTCTACACAAACATTTTCTAAAGAGTTTCTGATGAGCTCTTTTGCCTGTTAGGGCCCACAGTGCTATATGGCAGCAGATGTCAGTCATGAAATGCCAATGTAATGACTGAAATCCGAATTTGAGAGGCCCCAGTTGGGCACTGGAACTCACCAGCAAGAACCTCTTTATTCTCGCTCTTGATTAGTAACTTAACCATTCCTGAAAGTGCAAGTTTCCTATGACCAGTGTGTTCTCTTGGCAGAACTCTATTAGCCTTTGTCCTGCTTCATTCTGTACTCCAAGGCCAAATTTGCCTGTTACTCTAGGTGTTTCTTGACTTCCTACTTTTGCATTCCAGTCCCCTATAATGAAAAGGACATCTGTTTTGGGTGTTAGTTCTAGAAGTTCTTGTAGGTCTTCATGTGTTCAATTTCAGCTTCTTCAGCATTACTGGTCAGGGCATAGACTTGGATTACTGTGATATTGAATGGTTTGCCTTGGAAACATCCAGAGATCTTTCTGTCATTTTTGAGATTGCATCCAAGTACTGCATTTCGGACTCTTTTGTTGACTATGATGGCTACTCCATTTCTTCTAAGGGATTCCTGCCGACAGTAGTAGATATAATGGTCATCTGAGTTAAATTCACCCATTCCAGTCCATCTTAATTTGCTGATTCCTAGAATGTCGATGTTGACTCTTGTCATCTCCTGTTGGACCACTTCCAATTTGCCTTGATTCATGGACCTAACATTTCAGGTTCCTGTGCAATATTGCTCTTTACAGCATCGAACCTTGCTTCTATCACCAGTCCCATCCACAACTGGGTGTTGTTTTGTCTTTGGCTGCATCCCTTCATTCTTTCTGGAGTTATTTCTCCACTGATCACCAGTAGCATATTGGGCACCTACCAGCCTGAGGAGTTCACCTTTCAGTGTCCTATCTTTTTGCCTTTTCATACTGTTCATGGGGTTCTCAAGGCAAGAATACTGAAGTGGTTTGCCATTTCCTTCTCCAGTGGACCGCCTTCTGTCAGACCTCTCCACCATGACCTGTCCATCTTGGGTGGCCACACATGGCATGGCTTAGTTTCATTGAATTACACAAGGCTGTGGTTCTTGTTTAACTTATATGTGGAGTATATCATTAGAAATGCTGGGCTGGAGGAAGCACAAGCTGGAACAAGATTGCCAGGAGAAATATCAATAACCTCAGATATGCAGATGACACCACCCTTATGGCAGAAAGTGAAGAAGAACCAAAGAGCCTCTTGATGAAAGTAAAAGAGGAGAGTGAAAAAGTTGGCTTGAAGCTCAACATTCAGAAAACAAAGATCATGGCATCCTGTCCCATCACTTCATGGCAAATAGATGGGGAAACAGTGGCTGACTTTATTTTGGGGGGCTCCAAAATCACTGCAGATGGTGACTGCAACCATGAAATTAAAAGACACTTGCTCCTTGGAAGAAAAGTTGTGACCAACCTAGACAGCATATTAACAAGCAGAGACATTACTTTGTCAACAAAGGTCCGTCTAGTCAAGGCTATGGTTTTTCCAGTAGTCATGTATGGATGTTAGAGTTGAACTGCAAAGAAAGCTGAATTCTGAAGAATTGATGCTTTTGAACTGTGGTGTTGGAGAAAACTCTTGAGAGTCCCTTGGACTGTAAGGAGATCCAACCAGTCCATCCTAAAAGAGATCAGTCCTGGGTGTTCATTGGTAGGACTGATGTTGAAGCTGAAACTCTGATCCTTTGGCCACCTGATGCGAAGAGCTGACTCATTTGAAAAGACCTTGATGCTGGGAAAGATTGAGGGCAGAAAGAAAAGGGGACAACAGAGGATGAGATGGTTAGATGGTATCACTGACTCGATGGACATGGGTTTTGGTGGACTCCAGGAGTTGGTGATGAACAGGGAAGCCTGGCGTGCTGCAGTTCATGGGGTTGCAATGAGTCGGACACGACTGAGAGACTGAACTGAACTGAACTGAAAGTGCAAGTGAAAGTTGCTCAATTGTGTCTGACACTTTGCGACCACATGGACTATACAGACCATGGAATTCTCCAGGCCAGAATACTGGAGTGTGTAACTGTTCCCTTCTCCAGGGAATCTTCCCAAACCAGGCATCAAACCCAGGTCTCTTGCATTGCACATGGATTCTTTACCAGCTGAGCCACATTTCAGTTCAGTGACTCAGTAGTATCCGACTCTTTGCAACCCCACGGACTGCAGCATGCCAGGCTTCCCTGTTCATCACCAACTCCCAGAGCTTGCTCAAACTCATGTCCATCAGGTTGGTGATGCCATCCAACCAACTTATTCTCTGTCATCCCCTTCTCCTCCTGCCTTCAATCTTTCCCAGCATCAGGGTCTTTTCTAATGAGTCAGTTCTTCGCATCAGGTGGCCAAAGTATTGGAGTTTCAAGTTCAGCATGTCCTTCCAATGAATATTCAGGACTGATTTCCTTTAGGATTGACTGACTTGATCTCCTTGCAGTCCAAGGAACTCTCAAGAGTCTTCTCCAACACCATACTTCAAAACCATCAAGTCTTCGGCACTCAGCTTTCTTTATGGTCCAACTCTCATATCCATACATGACTACTGGAAAAACCATAGCTTTGACTAGATGGACCTTTGTCGGCAAAGTAATGTCTGCTTTTTAACATTCAGTCTAGTTTGGTCATAGCTTTTCTTCCAAGGAGCAAACGTCTTTTAATTTCATGGCTGCAGTCACCATCTGCAGTGATTTTTAGAGTCGAAGAAAATAAAGACTGTCACTGTTTCCATTGTTTCCCCATCTGTTTTGCCAGGAAGTCTGGACTGGATGCCATGATCTTCATTTTTTGAATGTTGAGTTTTAAGCCAGCTTTTACACTCTCCTCTTTCACTTTCATCATGGGGCTCCTCAGTTCCTCTTTGCTTTCTGCCATAAAGATGGTGTCATCTGCATATCTGAGGTTATTGATATTTCTCCCAGCAATCTTGATTCCACTTGTGCTTCATCCAGCCCGGCATTTTGCATTGTGTACTCTGCATATAAGTTAAATAAGCTGGGTGACAATTTACAGCCTTGACATACTCCTTTCCCAATTTGGAACCAGTCCTTTGTTCCATGTCCAGTTTTAACTGTTGCTTCCTTACCTGCATACAGGTTTCTCAAGAGGCAGGTCAGGTGGTCTGGTATTCCCATCTCTTTAAGAATTTTCCACAGTTTGTTGTGATGCACACAATCAAAGGCTTTGGCATAGTCAATAAAGCAGAAGTAGATGTTTTTCTGGAACTCTCTTGCTTTCTATGATCCAGTGGATATTGGTAATTTGATCTCTGGTTCCTTTCCCTTTTCTAAATCCAGCTTGAACATCTGGAAGTTCTAAGTTCAGTTACTGTTGATGCTTCACTTGGAGAATTTTGAGCATTACTTTGCTAGTGTGGGAGATGAGTACAATTGTGCGATAGTTTGAACATTCTCTGATATTGCCTTTCTTTGGTATTGGAATGAAAACTGACCTTTTCCAGTCCTGTGGCCACTGGCATATTGAGTGCAGCACTTTCACAACATCATCTTTTAGGATTTGAAATAGCTAAGTTGGAATTCCATCACATCCACTAGTTTTGTTCATTGTGATGCTTCCTAAGGCCCACTTGACTTCAAACTCCAGGATGTCTGGCTCTAGGTGAGTGATCACACCATTGTGGTTATCTGGGTCATGAAGATCTTTTCTGTACAGTTCTTCTGTGTATTCTTGCCACCTCTTCTTAATATCTTCTGCTTCTGTTAGGTCCATACCATTTCTGCCTTTTATTGTGCCCATCTTTGCATGCAATATTCCCTTAGTATCTCTAATTTTCTTGAAGAGATTTCTAGTCTTTCCCATTCTATTGTTTTCCCCTACATCTTTTCATTGATCACTGAGGAAGGCTTTCTTATTTTCCTTGCTTTTCTTTGGAACTCTGCATTCAGATGGGTGTATCTTTCCTTTTCGTCTTTGCCTTTTGCTTCCCTCCTTTTCTCAGCTATTTGTAAGGCCTCCTCAGACAACCATTTTGCCTTTTTGCATTTGTATTTCTTGGGGATGGTCTTGATCCCTGAATCCTGTACAATATCACAAACCTCTGTCCATAGTTCTTCAGGCACTCTGTCTATCAGATCTAATCCCTTGAATCTATTTGTCACTTCCACTGTACAATCGTAAGGGATTTACTTTAGGTCATACCCGAATGGTCTAGTGGTTTTCCCTACTTTCTTCAATTTAAGTCTGAATTCGGCAATAAGGTGTTCATGATTGGAGCCACAGTCAGCTCCGGGTCTTGTTTTTGCTGACTGTATAGAGTTTCTCCATCTTTGTCTGCAAAAAATATAATCAGTCTGATTTTGGTATTGACCATCTGGTGATGTCCACATGTAGAGTCTTCTCTTGTGTTGTTGGAAGAGGGTGTTTGTTATGATCAGTGTGTTCTCTTGCAAAACTCTGTTAGCCTTTCCCCTGCTTCATTTTGTACTCCAAAGCCAAATTTGCTAGTTACTCAAGGTATCTCTTGACTTCCTACTCTTGCATTCCAGTACCTTATGATGAAAAGGACATCTTTTTTTGGTGTTAGTCCTAGAAGGTCTTGTAGGTCATCATAGAACTGTTCAACTTCAACTTCTTTGGTATTAATGGTTGGGGCATAGACTTGGATTACTGTTATATTGAATGGTTTGCCTTGGAAACAAAAAGAGATCATTCTGTCACTTTTGATATTGCACCCAAGTACTACATTCTGGACTCTTTTGTTGACTACGAGGGCTACTCCATTTCTTCTGAGGGATTTTTGCCCACAGTCATAGATATAATGGTCATGTGAATTAAATTCACCCATTCTAGTCCATTTTAGTTCACTGATTCCTAAAATGTCAATGTTCATTCTTGCCATCTCCTGTTTGACCACTTCCAATTTACCTTGATTCATGGACCTAACATTCCAGGTTGGTATGCAGTCTTGGTCTTTATAGCATAGGACTTGATTTCTATCACCAGTCACATCCACAACTAGGTATTGTTTTCATTTTGGCTCAGCCTCTTCATTCTTTCTGGACCTATTTTTCCACTCTTCTCCAGTAGCATATTGGGCACCTACTGACCTGGGAAGTCCATTTTTCACTGTCATCTCTCTGCCTTTTCATACTTTTCATGGGGTTCTCAAGGCAAGAATACTGAAGTGATTTGTCATTCCCTTCCCCAGTGGACCACGTTTTGTCAGAACTCTCCACTATGACCTGATATCATGGGCTTCCCTGATAGCTCAGTTGTAAAGAATCCTCCTGCAATGCCAGAGACCCTGGTTCGATTCCTGGGTCAGGAAGATTCACTGGAGAGGGGCTAGGCTACCCACTCAAGTGTTGTTGGGTTTCCCTTGTGGCTCAGCCAGTAAAGAATCTGCCTACAATCTGCCTGCTAAGGAATCTGTGGGAGACCTGGGTTCGATCCCTAGGTGAAAGATCCCCTGAAGAAGGGAAAGGCTGAGCCACAAGGGAAGCCCAAGAATACTGGAGTAGGTAGCCTATCCCTTCTCCAGCAGATTGTCCTGACCCAGGAATCGAACCAGGGTCTCCTGCATCGCAGGCAGATTCTTTACAAACTGAGCTATCAGGGAAGCCCGTTCATATCTTTATTTAATAGAATTCTGGGTGACCCTCCTTCTCGCTCTGGAGACTCCTTTAGTTTTCCACATTGTCCAAACTAGTATCAGAGGGTCAAGTGCTGATGGGGTACCTCCCCTAGGGGATCACAGGTTACAGCCAGCACTGTCTTAAAGGAAACTGAGGTTTGACTGTTTTCGTTCTCCTCCTCCACTGTCTTCTCTTTTTGTGTATATTTATAATGTATTGATTAACCCACAGAAGTACATATTTCTATATGACCTGTTTGAAGGTTTATTTGATTTTTTAAATAATTTTTTTGGGCGTATAGTTTATTTACAATGTTGTGTTAGTTTCAGGTGTACAGCAAAGTGAATCATTTATTCATATACCTATAGCCACTCTTTTGAAGATTCTCTTCCATACTGGTCATCACAGATCACTGAGCAGAGTTCCCTGTGCTATACAGTAGATCCTCATTAGTTATCTATTTTATATATAGTAGCATGTGTATGAGAAGGCAATGGGAAGCCACTCCAGTACTCTTGCCTAGAAAATCCCATGGATGGAAGAGCCTGGTAGGCTGCAATCTGTGGGGTCGCTAAGGGTCGGACACGACTGAGCGACTTCACTTTCACTTTTCACTTTCACACATTGGAGAAGGAAATGGCAACCCACTCCAGTGTTCTTGCCTGGAGAATCCCAGGGATGGGGGAGCCTGGTGGGCTTCCGTCTATGGGGTCACACAGAGTCGGACACGACTGACGTGACGCAGCAGCAGCAGCATGTGTATGTCAGTCCCAATCTCTCGATTTATCCCTCCCCCTCCTTACCTCCTGGTAACCATAAGTTTGTTTTCTGCATCTGTGACTCTATTTCTGTTTTGTAGACAAGTGATTTGATTTTTTAATTTTCCTTTGCCCTACATTTCAGTGGACCCTCCCCTTCATCCCGGGCACATCACCCCAACCTGTTCCCCTATGTTGCCTTCCAAATGAGGCATAATATATTATGATATTTTAGCATAATTGCTCTCTTCAGTTTACTCCCATCTTTTCATTTGCCTCCTCAATTCTCCCATACTCCTAATACCACAAGTGCTGTACCCTCTAAAGTGACCACTGGTTTATTGTTGTTGTTGATTTGCTCAGTCATGTCCAACTCTTTTGCGACCCCGTGAACTGTAGCCCACCAGGCTCCTCTATCCATGGGATTTTGCAAGCAAGCATACTGGAACCGGGTTGCCATTTCCTACTCCAAGGCGCCTCAAGTTAATAAGTGGAGGGGTCCAGATTCAACTCCAGTCACGTGCTCACCTAACCGCTGTGCTCTGCTGCTGAACTCCAAGACAAGATTTTTGTGGTTATGTGGAACAGTACCTCAGAGGGAGGAGAGATTCACCTGAGATGAAAAAAGTAGCAACTGCTTATTTCTTACAGGTCAAGTTGTATCCTTTATTTTATTATTTTTTCTTAATTTTTTTCTTTTTTCTAATTTTTTTATTGAAGTATAGTTGATTTACAGTATTGTGTTTCAGGTGTATAGCACAGTGATTCAGTTATATATATACATATACATATTTTTCAGATTATTTTTCCTAATAGGTTATTATAAAATATTGAGTAGAGTTCCCTGTGCTATACAGTAGGTTCTTGTTGGTTATCTATTTTATGTATAGTAGTGTGTGTATGTAAGTCCCAAACTCCTAATTTATTCCTCTCCACCCCTTTTCCCTTTTGGTAACCATAAGTTTGTTTTCTGTGTATTCTGACATGATCCTTTATTTTAACATTTCCCCAAAATGTGTCCTTTGGAAAACTACTTAAAGTTTCATTGTTAAGTTCCTTTAATTTAGGAAGTACAGTGCACTGTATTCACTTATTAGAGTTTCCTGAGTCTACATTAAAATATTAAAAGTTCTTTAAAAAAAAAAAGCCAGGGATATCCCTGGTGGTCCAGTGGCTAAGATTCTGCACTCCCAATGCAGGGGGCCCAGGTTTGATCCCTGGTCAGGGAACTAAATCCTTCATGCCATGACTAAGACCCAGTGCAGCCAAGTAAATATTTTAAAAAGCACCAGTAAAGAAACCTATTTCAGTTTGGTTAGCCAAGTATTTCCCAAACCTATGGAATATGGAACCTTTTTCTGATGCTTCACACCTGTTGATATCCCGTGGAGACACTGCTATATGTAACTGTCTGAAGGGATGATAACAAGGAGCTGTCTCAGACACTGTATTTTCGTTACAGCTTCACTGGCTTCATTAAGAGAATGACACCTCTGAGTTTCTAGCCTGTTTTTCATCAAAACATCTCTGGCTCGTTTTTGTTGTTGTTCAGTCTCTTAAGTCGTGTCCAAGTCTTTGTGACCCCATGAACTGGGGTTGGCACGCCAGGCTTCCCTGTCCTTCACTGCCTCCCAGAGTTTGCTCAGACTCCTGTGCATTCAGTTGGTGATGCCATCCAACCATCTCATTTTCTGTCAGCCCCTTCTCCTCTTGCCCTCAATCTTTCCCAGCCTCAGGGTCTTTTTCCAGTGAGTCAGCTCTTCGCATCAGGTGGCCAAAGTATTGGAGTTTCAGCTTCAGCATCAATCCTTCCAGTGAATATTCAGGGTTGATTTCCTTTAGGATTGACTCATTTGATCTCCTTGCAGTCCATGGGACTCTCAAGAGTCTTCTTCAGCACCACAATTCGAAAGCATCAATTCTTTGGCACTCAGCTTTCTTTGTAGTCCAACTCCCACATCCGTACATGACTACTGGAAAAACCATAGCTTTGACTATACCAACCTTTGTAATGATTCCTTGTGCCATGGGGTAGTTGTTGGGGGTGGGGGGCGTCATATTATGTAAGCAGGGGCCCATTGGAGCCACCTGAATGTGCATGAGCCTCCCAGGCTTGTATCACAAGGGCCTCAAGGTGAAATTTCAGCTCACACAGTGTAGTTAGTATCCAGTGTCTCCCTCTGTAAACCCTGACTTGGATTTGGTAGATATAAACGTCCCAACTTATTTCCATACAATGACCCAGCTGGCTCTAAAGATAGGCTATGATGTCGCCAGCTATCTATAGTCACTCCCTAATTAATACCTGGCCAGTGACTACCTGACTCTTTGTTCTAAATTGGGACTGCATGTCACTGTTATCCCTCAACTCTGGGGAACCAAGCAGGGCATAGGGCCAGTGCTGCCAGAAATTTGGGGTCATCCGAGGTCTTCGGCAGTAGAATAGAAGTAAGAGGCAGCATATGGGCCTCGTGTATAGAAGGCCTATGGGGGTCCTGGGGCCCACCGGACTTGGCAAGGGTTTGAGAAAGTAGTCTGAGTAGCTTCTAGAAACAGGAAGTCAGTCTGGCTGAAAGCCTTCACCTACACAGTTGCAGGCAGGAGTTTCCTCGTCCCCCCACCACAACCCTTGCTGATGGAATTCTCTTCCCAAATTTGCCTTTCATAGGAACTACTCCAGGCACTAAACATGCAGCTTTCCACACCCCACCCCCGAAATATTAAATTGGTCCATTTAATCTATACCCTGAGTGATCTATATGATGAGTTTGGGAAACACTACCCTAGTTATTCCAGGCTCAGTCCATTCCTTCAAGTAATTTTGTTTCCTTGGAGGAACAGAAGATGCCACCCCAAATATTCCACTTTGGCATGTGGATTATTTTGGGCTGAGAACAGTCAGGATCCAACAGACTCACAAAGAGCTTTTCACCTTCCCTTACCTGACTAAAAGAATTTAAATAGAGGGCATGTACCAGGAAGATAAACCTAGACAACATATTAAAAAGCAGAGCCTCACTTTGTCAAGAAAGATCCATGTAGTCAAAGCTATAGTTTTTCCAGTAGTATGTACGTATATGAGACTTGAACCATAAAGAATGCTGAGCACTAAAAAATTGGTGCTTTCAAATTGTGGTGCTGGAGAAGACTCTTGAGAGCCCCTTGGACAGCAAGGAGATAAAACCAGTCAACCCTAAAGGAAATCAACCCTGAATATTCATTGGAAGGACTATTGCTGAAGCTCCAATTCTTTGGCCACCTGATGCAAAGAGCCAACTCATTAGAAAAGACCCTGATTCTGGGAAAGATTGAAGGCAGGAGGAGAAGGGGGCAATAGAGGATGAGATGGTTGGATGGCATCACCAACTCAATGGACATGAGTTTGAGCAAGCTCCAGGAGACGGTGAAGGTCAGGGAAGCCTGGCATGCTGCAGTCCTTGGGGTCGCAAAGAGTCAGACATGACTGAGTGACTGAACAACAACAAACATTAGACCAGTCAAAGAACCTAGAGGGGAAGAAGGGAAAAACTTTCTGTCCCTATACTGTCAATTCATTGTTTGGTCTGTCTTGGGACCCCACTAGGGTCTTGTGTTATCCCAGAAGAGATGGCGAGGATCTTACCCTCCTCATCCTCATCTTCTTCAGGGGCTTTGGACTTCTAGCCCCTCTGACTGAGGCCTGTGGCTTGGCCTCCAGCTAGAATAAGTTCATGTTTTCTCCCTTTTCTTGGGTTATTGTTCCCCTGCTTGTTTTAATAAGAATCATTTTAGAAGAGGTGATTGGGTGGACTATTGGTGCCCTTTTGGTGACTTTTATATTAAATCTATTCTTTTATATTATCTCTAATTAGCCAAGGGGATTTTTGGAACACATACTATGTGCAGAACTAGGAATAAAAAATGAGTTCAAAATGTCTCAACTTTGTGGGACATGTTTGGATTTGGGATAAAGAAAAAAATGCTGGAAATGGATGGTGGTGATGGTTGCACAGCAGTGTTAATGTACGTAATTCTACTGAACTTTAAAATTCTACTGTACGTAATTCTACACTTAAAAATTATGAAAATGCTACAATGAGGCATCCACTCACACCAGTCAGAATGGCCATCACCAAGAAGTCTCCAAATAACAAATGCTGGAGAAGGTATGGAGGAAAAGGAACCCTCTTGTACTGCTGGTGGGAATGCAAATGGGTATAGCCACTATGGAAAACAGTATGGACATTTCTTAAAAAACTAAAAATAGAGTTTCCATGTGACCAGAAGTCCCACTTTTGGGCATATATCTGGAGAAGACGAAAACTCTAAGATGAAAAGATACAGACACTCAATGTTCATCAGCACTATTTATAATAACCAAAACATGGAAACTAAATGTCCATAAACAGATGAATGGATAAAGAGGATGTGGTATATGTGTGTATATATGTGTGTATGTATATGCGTGTGTGTGTGTGGATATATATATACACACACAGTGGAGTATTACTCAGCCATAAAAGGGTTAAATAATGCCATTAGTAGCAGAATGGATGAATCTAGAGATTATCATACTAAGTCAGAGAAAGACAAATATTACATGATATCACTTATATGTGGAATATAAATAATTGTACAGATAAACTTATTTACAGACTCACATTAAAACAGACTCACAGACATAGAAAACAAACTTAACGGTTACCAAAGGGGAAGAGTGGGGATAAATTAGGAGCATGGGATTAACATATACATTACCATATATAAAATAGATAAGTAACAAGGATTTACTGTATAGCACGGGGAACTATATTCAATATGTTGTAATAACCTATAATGGAAAAGAAAAAATATATATATGTACATATACATATATAAACATGTATCACTGAATCACTTTGCTGTATACCTGAAATAAACAGAATATTGTAAATCAACTATACTTCAATAAAAAATTATGAAAATGGTAAATTTTATGTTGTGTATATTTTATCATAATTGGGTAAAAAAATCTTATTCAGACAGTACACCCTAAAACCAACTGAGGAAGATATTTACGAAATGATAAGCCAGTAAATGTGAAGGAGCATGTAATTTAAAGGGATACTGGCCTGAAGTAGACCAAATACTGAAACAGCTTTTGTGTTAGTTTTGAAGGAGGTACAAGAATTGGTAGATTGGAGACTTAACAACAATGAAAGACGTGGCATGTGCAAAGAGAACAATAGATCAGATCTAGTAGAAATCAAGTGTCTAAAGGGAAGGGTCTGTCACAGAGGCAGCCCTCACACTACCGACCACCCTGGGCATGGGAAGTGTCCTCTGCGGGGATGCAGTGATAAGAAATTGCAAAGAAAGCAGTGAAAGAAATCTCCGCAGGTGGCTGGTGACTGTCCTTTGAGTGAGTTAGTTTATTTGGATTGCCGGATGTTAGTTGCAGCACAGAGGATCTTTAATCTTCATTGCAGTATGCGGGATCCTTAGTTGCAGCATGTGGGATCTCGTTCACTGACCAAGGATCAAACCTGGACCCCTGCATTGGGAGCATAGAGTTTTAGCCACTGAACCACTAGGGAAGTCCCAAGACATATTGTCTTGATTCAGAGTGATTTTCTGCTAAGTATTCTGGTAGTATTACTGTGAAGTTACCAAAAGGAAACTCCTGTAGAGCGCTGAGGGGTGAGATGTTGGAGAGATGGTTAGAAATGGCCAGAAGAGGTATACTCAGTTCTGGACCCGCTACCCGATCATGCATCTCTGCCATGTGCAGGAGTCAGGAAGGGGCTGGAGGTGGGCTTCCGAGCAGAACCCAACTCTTAGTGGGGAGCCCAGCACAGTCAAGGGATTTGTGGAACAGACAGAGCCACAAACCCGCTGGGCAGCTGTTAACGAAACAGGTGGCTTTCAGAAAAGGTGGTGTTTATGAGGAGGACCCCAGATTTGTAGGGGTCCTCACTTAGAACAGTTGGCAGATGAGCTGAGCTTGATGGGAGGTGGAGATGCTAGGAACCCAAGCCACCATGGCCTCCAGATGGGGCTGGGAAGAGAGTGGGAGAAGGGCTGTCTCTGATAAGCTCTGCATGCCAGCTGAGCCATTTGGAGCAGGCCTGGCGCATAGTAGGCGTTGAGTAAATATTTGCTACATTGAAATGAATTGAAAACCCACTTGTTTCTGTTCTGTATTATTTGCTTTTTGTGTGTTTGCTTTTGTTTTGCCCTTAGTTTTCTAGTGAAGAGTTACCACATTTTTGTAAAGAGAAGATACTTGATTCAGCTAAATCAGGCTCAAAGGGGGTGGATCCACATCTAGAACAGAATGGCCTCCTGGCCGCTGCTAATGGCCACTCTTTCATCCCCACAGGCTCCCTTTCCTCCCCTATGTCTTCCTGTACCGCACCTCTGCTCCTAGGACAGGCTCTTCCTGTGTTCAGATATTGTCTTTCTAATGGCTCCCAAGCTTCCTTTCCCAGCTCCATGCCTACCATGTCTAACTACCTACTGGACATCTTTTGTTTATTCCTCAGTATTTGCATCTCAGCATGTCCAAAGCTGCACTCATCAGACTTCCCTGGTGACCCAGTGGTTAAGACTCCACGCCTCCACTGTAGGAAGCACAGGTTTGATCCCTTGTTGGGGAAGTTCCACGTGCCACATGATGCAGCCAAAAAACAAAACTGCACTCATCACCTGTCTGCTCTGACCCACTGCTGCGCTCCCCTCCAGGAGTCCACATACCCTTGAGATGTGTCTTTGTGTGAACAACATCTCAAATTGGACACCTCAGTGCCACACATGACTCCACCATCTTCTTAACTCATCCTCAGTCTTGTGTCTACCCCAGACATGACTGTGGAATCTCACCTCACCTCTCCGAGCCTGCCCCATCCCATCTATTCCAGGTACAAACAGGTAGCTTCCTATTCTGCAGCTGCTACCAGTCAGAGGCAGTTCGTCCACACAGCTCCCGCCCCTCTCAGAGAGCGCTGGAAGGCTTTAGAATTCTTTCTGCCCTGTGCTCAGAGGAGGTACAGCTCCTCCTTGGCTCAACAAATTTCTTGGGTTTTTGGTTCTCCTCCGGAGTCCTAAGTCTCAAGAAAGCCTAGCCAGCGAGTGTGTTCCTTTTTGTTCCTACCAGTTCCCAAGCTCCTGGGGCTCTGAGTCTCACAACCACTTCTGTTGGGCACCAGGAGGCTTACAGCAGTGGCTGGCAACCCTGACTGTGCATTGGAACTACCTGGGGGAGGGTTACTGATGCCTGGTCACCAACCAAACCAATTAAATCATTCTCTCTGGAGGTGGGACCTCAGCACTGGCATTTTGTCATGGCCCTCTGGGCGATTTTAATCCTCAGCCAAGGCTTTGGATGACTGATTTAAAGCATCTTTTTCCACTTTCTCTGTCCTGGGGTCTCAGAATTACACCCATTCTCCAGCTCCCCAGCCTGACCCTTTCAAGTTCTTCTCCAAGAACTTGGAATGACACTTCTACGTCCTTGATTAATGTTCATCCAACAATTCACCCATCTCCTCTGTACCCGGCACGGGGAAACAAATATAACTATATACTCAGAGTGGGCATCAATTATTTGGAGGCACCATCCTGTATCCATTGACTTTGATTTTCCCAACTCTTCCTTTTCCTTGGAGCGTCTTCTCTGGTCCTACTCCCAGTTCATGCCCTCCTGTGAGAAGTTCACCTCAGGGCTGCATGTGACCCAGACTAAGGCAGTAAGGGCATTTCATCCTTCTGGCCACAGCAACTGGCTCAGAGATGGGCCCACGCCCCAAGGCAGGCCAGTTAGGTGCAGTGCAACTCAATCCTGAGACTTTGGTTTGAACTGGTTGGGAATTTTCCCATTTCCTGTTGCACATAAATGTGCGACTAGAGCCAAGAAGAGAGCTTGTCTGATGATGAGCCTGGACAGAGCAAGGAAGACCCAGAGAGGGATTCTGCCCTTGAAGGTCACCATCTAGTGGCAGAGGCTTGCTGCTGCTGCTGCTGCTGCTAAGTCACTTCAGTCGTGTCCGACTCTGTGTGACCCCATAGACGGAAGCCCACCAGGCTCCCCCATCCCTGGGATTCTCCAGGCAAGAACACTGGAGTGGGTTGCCATTTCCTTACCTGTTGACAATTCCCAAAGGAGCAGTGAAGGGGAAGTCAGGGAGCTAGCTCAAGGAGGTGGAGCAGCAGGACTTGAATAACCCTGGAGGGTGCTGGTAGTGGCTGAGCTGCTCATATGGTCATTCCCATTTGGTAAAAGACAACCAACATACACACGCATATACATACACACATATACCACATCCTCTTTATCCATTCATCTGTTCATGGACATTTAGTTTCCGTGTTTTGGCTATTATAAATAGTGCTGATGAACATTGAGTGTCTGTATCTTTTCATCTGTTTATTTTATATTCAGTTCAGTTGCTCAGTCGTGTCCGACTCTTTGCGACCCCATGAATCATAGCATGCCAGGCCTCCCTGTCCATCACCAACTCCCAGAGTTCACTTAAACTCATGTCTATCTAGTCGGTGACGCCATCCAGCCATCTCATTCTCAGCATCAGAGTCTTTTCCAGGGAGTCAACTCTTCACATGAGGTGGCCAAAGTTTTGGAGTTTCAGCTTTAGCATCAGTCCTTCTAATGAACACCCAGGATTGATCTCCTTTAGAGGGGACTGGTTGGATCTCCTTGCAGTCCAAGGGACTCTCAAGAGTCTTCTCCAGCACCACAGTTCAAAAGCATCAATTCTTCGGCGATATATAGAGTATAGTTAATTTACAATCTTGTGTTGGTTTCAGGTGTACAGGAAAGTGGTTTAGTTGTACACATGTGTGCATGCAGGGATTCCCTTGTAGCTCAGCCAGTAAAGAATCTGCCTGCAATGCGGGAGACCTGGGTTCAATCCCTGGGTGGGTAAAATCCCCTGGAAAAGGAAATGACAACCCACTCCAGTATCCTTGCCTGGAGAATCCCATGGCCAGAGGAGCCTGGGAGGCTACAGTCCATGGGATCGCAAGAGTCAGACACCGACTTAAAAACTAAACCAACACTACCACCATTCTTTTTCAGATTCTTTTTCCATATAGGTTATTACAGAGTATTGAGTAGAGTTCCCTGTGCTATATATATAGTAGGTCCTTGTTGGATATGTCTTATATACAGCAGTGTGTCTATTTTTTCATTAATTTTTATTGGAGTAAAGTTGCTTTACAATGTGGTGTTAGTTTCTGCTATACAGCAAAGTGAATCAGCCATATGTGTACATATATCCCCTCTCTTTGGGATTTCCTCCCATTTAGGTCACCAAAGAGGATTGAGTCGAGTTCCCTGTGCTGTGCAGTAGGTTCTCATTAGCTATCTATTTTATACATAGCAGTGTATATATGTCAGTCCCAATCTCCCGATTCATCTCCCCTATCCAGTCATTTTCTGTTTTTGCCTCCTGTAGTTAAATTCTTCGTGGAGGCAGCCAGTGAGATCCAGCCTCTCCTGGAGGCTGGATTGTTGCATGATCTCTCTGCTCAGCAGCTGAGCTTCCCAGGGCCCTGCATCGCAGGAGATCCTTGTTCCTCCAACCTCTTTCAGGCTTCCATCCCTTACTGGAGGCTAATAGAGACTCTTCCTCTCCTTTTCTGGCCTTGGCTGAAACCTTGCCTAGATTCCTAACAGACTCTTCTTTCCTCCAGTCTCTGCCTCTCTGGACCATGCTCCCTACTGCTGCCAGAGACTGTAAGATGCTAATCTGATCACACCAGCCTCCTATTTCAAAACTCTCACATGCCCCCTGTGGCTGTCAGAATCGGGTCCAAACCCCTTAACATTCCCCTGAGGTCTTTCACAAGGTACTGCCAACTCACCTCTCCTGCCTGGCCACTTCCTTCTTGTTGTTACTGTTTAGTCGTTAAATTGTGTCTGACTCTTTGTAACCCTATGGACTGTAGCCCACCAGGCTCCTTTGTCCATGGGATTTCCCAGGCAAGTATACTGGAGTGGGTTGCCATTTCCTTCTCCTGGGCATCTTCCTGACCACCCACATCTCCTGTATTGGCAGGCGGATTCTTTACCACTGAGCCATCTGGGAAGCCACTTCTTACCACACACTATTGAGCTAAACACGTGGACATTCCCTGTATGAGTCATACTCTTTAATGTCCCTGTGACTTAGCAAGTGCTGGTCTATTTGCAGGAATTGACCTTCTCTCCCATACAGCCTTTAAGATCCAGTTCAGGTGTCCCCTTTATGAAGCCTTCCCCAGACAGAGCCAGTATCTCATGGGACTTTATTCATACCTTGGTTACATTATATTTTACTTATTGTTTGAGAACATAGATTGTCAGATTGTCTAATCTATGTCAGAATAGGTGCTAAGGTTAAACAAATGAATGAATGAATGGTGTCAGAATCCTCAGAAGCATCTAGAACAGATAGACTTCCCCAGATAGGAAGAGGAGAGAACAAGTAGCAATGTTGGAAACCATTCAGAGCTCGTCTCTCCAAGAGCAGGTCCTTGGCGAGATCAGAACCAGGTGCTGGAGCTGGCATCTTAAAGAGATGGCCCATAGTATTCTCTGACCCTCAGGTGCCCTGCAGGGACATCCTGAAGTTATGAAGAGCTTTGGACACAGGTTGGCAACATGTTACCAGTAACAGGCAGGAAATGCATAAGCTGTTTCCATACCATTTCAGAATCCTCAAACCAACTCTACTAAACTTTAAATTACCAACTCTATAAATACCATTATAACAGTATTAATTCAGTCACAGTAAAGAATGAAAAGTTTGCCCTGGTCCCACCATGATAACCAGTTGTAATAATAATACTTGAAATGTATTCAGAATGTACATTCAATGGACATGAATTTGAACAAACTCTGGGAAATAGTGGAGAACAGAGGAGCCTGGCATGCTGCCGTCCATGGGGTTGAAAAGAGTTGGACATGACATAGTGACTGAACAGCAATAACAAATACCAAGGAACTCAGCTAAGCACTTTACATGTTTTCTTATTTCATCTTCCAGGCCAGTGAGGTATCCCCATTTTACAGGTGAGAGAACTGAGGCTCAGAGAGGTTAAAATCTTGCTAAGCATCACAGAGATAGTCAGTGGCAGGACTGAGACACAGGCCAAGTCTGTCTGACTCCATTGTTTGTGCTTTTACCCTGTTTTCCTTCTGCTGTCCCAACAAATCAAACTTTTCATTTTCTATACGTCCAAGCCTTGTCCATGCAGACTAGTAGCTTTTACCTAATTATAGCTACAGCAAAGTGAATATAATAACATGGATGATTTTCTGAATTTAACTTTCTATCATAATACACACCCAGTCCATCACCCAGTCCTGTCAAGTCTCCCTCCAAAATACACCTCTGATCTATAATCCACTTCTCTTCCTCTCAGCCCTTGTCTTCTGTCTGGGTTTCTGCTAGAGCCTCTTAACTGGTCTCCCTACTTTACTCTTGTCTCCTTCTTATCTCTTCTTCTCCCAGTAGCCAGAGTGAGCTTCAAAAAATGTAAACCAGACTATTCTCCAACCTGTCAGTGTGGCTGGATAAATCCCCTTAACCCTGCATCAGGACCCTGGGGACCGCTCCCATCTCATCTCCTGCCTTGCTAAACTCCGTGCACTCTGACTGCACTAACCCTGCAGTTCCTCAGAATTTCCCAGCCTTCTCCACCTCTGTGCTCCTCTGTCTAGGACCTCTTCCCTCCACCATATCCTGCCCTTTGTTCTTCAGGCCGTTTTTTTTTTTTTTTTGATGTGACCATTTTTTAAAGTCTGTTGAATTTGTTACAATATTGCTTCTGTGTTTATGTTTTGAATTTTTGGCCCAGAGGCACGTTGGATCTTAGCTGCTCCCCAACCAGGGATCAGAACCCATATCCCGTGCTCTGGAAGGCTAAGTCTTAATTAACCACTGGACCCCCAGGTTAATTCCCAGGCCTCTTCTTAAATGCCTCTTCAAAGAGGCCATTCCTGACAACCCCTCTCAACCTACATTAGGACCATTTTATTCACACAGTTTTTATGTTTCTGATTTTTTAATATTTCCACCTCCTCTTATAGTTCCATGATATTATAGAAGTACTTTGTCTCTTTTGCTGAGCACTTTATCCCTAAAACTCAGCACAGTACCAGGCACATAGGAGATGATTCAGTTCAGTTCAGTTCAGTTGCTCAGTCGTGTCCGACTCTCCGCGACCCCATGAATCACAGCACACCATGCCTCCCTGTCCATCACCAACTCCCGGAGTTCACTCAAACTCATGTCCACAGAGTTGGTGATGCCATCCAGCCATCTCATTCTCTGTTGTCCCCTTCTCCTCCCGCCCCCAACCTTTCCCAGCATCGGAGTCTTTTCCAGTGAGTCAACTCATTGCATGAGGTGGCCAAAGTATTTCTTAAAAGAATATTTGTCTATGTTACTATCTAGAAATATAGTACAAATTATATCACAGATATAATCTTAATAGCTGTAAAATATACTTGATCATTACCTGTTTAATTAATGACTTTAATAAGACACTTGTTTCATATGTAGTGGAAAGAAGGGTTAGAAGACACAAAAGTTGAAGTCCATAGATTAGCAATACCAGAAATCTGAACACACAAATAATAATATACGTATACACAGTGAGCCTAATTTTGCTGTTGAAAGAAGAAACATACATGGATTACAGGTTTTGAAATCAAAACAGGTTTTGAAATCAATCAACAGCATTGCTTTTAAAAATAGAACAGAATGGATAATGTCTGAATGCTCTGCAGGTGAGAATTGCTTTGTGTAACTTTCACTTATGTATATAATTTTTGTTTCCATTTTGTCTAGGTATAACTGTATATAAGGTGGAAGTACCTGCCTGGCCATAGTGTAAAACCTGTTTCTTACTGTAGCTTGCAATTTTTTTAAAAAAATGGAAAAGCAAGATTTTGATGTATTGCTTTTGGAGTTATGCAGACAATTTCAAATCCAAGACATTCCCTGGTGAGGTTCTTGGTTCAGTGTTCCACACGTTCACTTTTCTGAGATGACCAGTGACTGGACTACTTGCAGGATTCTAGTATACAGGAAACTCCCAAGGCTACTTTCTTTTATTTGAGACCAATTTTAGATTTACAGAAAGGTTGCAAAGACAGTACAGGGAGTTCCTATGTACTCCCACCCAGTTTTCCCCCATTGAAAATTAAAAAAAAATTTTTTTTGGCTGCACTACACAGCGTGTGGGATCTTAGTTTCCCGACCAAAGATCAAACCCACACCCCCTGCATTGGAAGGGTGAAGTCTTAACCACTGAACCACCAGGGACCTCCGTCCCTAGTGTTAATGTCTTACATTACCATGAAATGTGTGGCATAAGGAAGAAACCAGCACTGGTACATTAACTGAATTCCAGATTTTATTTGAATTTCAAAATTTTTTCTTCTTTCTCTTCCAGGATCTAAATACAGTATTTAGTAAATCATCGTGTCATCACCTTGGGGCTTCCCTGGTAGCTCAGATGGTAAAGAATCTGCCTGCAATGCAGGAGACCCAGGTTCAATCCCTGGGTCAGGAAGATAGGAAGATCCACTGGAGAAGAAACTGGCAACCCATTCCAGTGTTCCTGCCTGGGAAATCCCATGGACAGAGGAGCCTCGTGGGCTCTGACCCCCATGGGGTTGCAAAGAGTTGGACACAACTGAGTGACTGACACTCAGCAGCCAAATAATAACTCATGTCACCTTAGTTTCTTCTGGTCTGCGACAGTTTCTCAGTCTTTTCTTGCTTGTCATGACCTTGACAGTTTGGAAGAGTACTGATCAGGAATTTTGTAGAGTGTCCCTCAGCGTGGATTTGTCTGGTGTGTTTATCATGATTGTTGTTGTGCAGTTGCTAAGTCGTGTCCTATTCTTTCGAGATCCCTGCAAGCCTGCCAGGCTCCTCCATCCATGAGATTTCCCAGACAAGAATACTGAAATGGGTTGCCATTCCCTTCTCCAGGGGATCTTCATGACCCAGTAATTGAACCTGAATCTCTTGCCTTGGCAGGTGGATCGTTTACCGCTGAGCCACCAGGGAAGTGCCCCTTTCACGATTAGGTTATGGGCTTAGGGAAAAATAACATACAGGTGAAGTCTGCTTCTCTTCACATCCCATCAGAGGGTATGTGATTCTAACATGGCTTATCACTGGTGATGTTAACCTGGATCACCTGGTCAAGGTAGTGTCTATCCGGTTTCTCCACTGTAAAGTTACTGTTTTTCCCTTCCCATTCTCTCTTCTTTAGAAACAAAGCACTAAGATGTTAAGACCAGCTGACTCTCTAGGAGGTAGAGGCGGGGAGTGTTAAACGCTACCTCCTGGAGGGGAGAGTACCTACACATATTATTTGAGATTCTTCTGTAGAGAAAATTTGTTTCTTCCCACCTATTTAATAATTTACATCAGTATGGATTCGTGTGTATTTATGCTACATTTTGCATTATAATCCTGTACAGTGTTATTTATCGTATTGCCCAAATTGTTCCAGCTTTGGCCATTGAAAGCTCTTTCAGTTAGCTCCTGTATCCCTTCAGCACACACCCAGCCCTTGTGTTGTTTGTTTTTTTTGTTTTGTTTAGTATCTCCTTACTTTGTGATACTACAAGATGCTCTGTGCTGGTTTGCATTTTTCCTGCCTTAGACTGCTATCAGCCATTTCTCCAGGAGCTAGCTTTTGGGAGACAAGAAGCCAGAGATGTGGACCACAAACCTCTTAGGCACAGGGGGTGCACAGTGCTCTTCTGCCCAAGATGCCTAGGAGAATTCATTTGCAGTACAGAGGAAGGGCACACGTGGAGCCGCTCTGTTTTCCTTAATTTCGCAGGTTCATGTAGCTCTCTGGTGAGCTGTCAACAGTTACCCAATTTGCCCCTGTTGGAGCCCAGGGTGTCCTTCCCATGCCACCTATCAGATTCTGGAGCCTCTGCTGCCTGCACAGAATGGCAGGTATTCCAGGTACCTGAGGTTGTGCTGGTCAAGATATGGCCTCCCAGACTTCTGGGACATCTCTGCCCTGCTCATTTCCAACTCTGGGTCTGTTCAAAGGCTAGTTTTTATTTTCCCAAGGCTATCAAGATTGGCTTCTACCCCACCTCCTCTCTTGTGCACGTTCAGTAAGTGTCCTTTCTTTCCTCAGAAAAAGAACCCATGGGACGGACTTCCCTGGAGGTCCAGCGATTCAGACTTCACCTTCCAGTGTGGAGTGTGCAGGTGTGGTCCTTGGTGGGGGAGCTAAGATCCCACGTGCCTCATGGCCAAAGAAACAAAACATAAAACAGAAGCAATATTGTAACAAATTCAATAAAGAATTTAAAAGTGGTCTACATTTTTTAAAATCTAAAAAAAAGATAAAAGAGCCCACCAGGCAAGGGTTCCCTCCACCTCTCTCACCTTCTCTAGACCCTCCACCCCTCTTCAAGGCCAGCACCTCTGCCTGGCCTGGACCCCATCCTCTCCTGCTTTGCCCAGGACTGCCCCTTCCTTTTCACATCTTTAGTCTTGTCCCGCATCACTGACTCTTCTTGCTCAACCTAAAAGGATCCTGAAGTCTCTTGGCCTAAAAAGACTCCTTGGCCTCACCTCAACGTCCAGTCAGCATGGAATCTCTCCCTTTGACTATAGGATTTTTTAAAAAATATTCGTTTATTTATTTGGCTGCATTGGGTCTTTGTTGAGAATCCTTGAGGCATATGGGATCTAGTTCCCTGATCAGGGATGGAACCTGGGCCCTATGCATAGGGAACTCAGTCACTGGACCGCCAGGCAAGTCTCAAATGTGAGACTCTTGAACAGGAAGGACGTCACTCATCATTTCCCTTGGCAACTGGGGCCACGAAGACCATGTTGATGGGTGATATTTCACAGAAAAAGGGTTACTGTGTTGGCTTCAATGGAGGGAGGAGGCACTAACAGGGAAATTAAGTGGCCTCTTTCTAGGGAAAATTCCAAGATGATGAAATACTGCTGGCAAGAACTGGAAGCTTAGACAAGGCTCTGGGCATCTGGGAAAGCTCCTGAGAGGCAGCTCCCAACCTGGGCCTGGAGTTGGGGGTGAAGGAGAGGAGTGGAGGTTACCCCCTACCCCCAGGGACAGCAGCCGGAAACTGAGGGAAAGGAGGGACATCCATTTCCCACTCTTGTCTGATCCACCCTTTCCTGTAGGGAAGCTTTGGTCACGGTCACTTTAATCCTAGCGTATTTAACCTTACTGGGCTTATACCTCCCGCACCGCCCTGCTTTTTGCTGACTGTGTGAAGCAGCCCAGGTGATTCAGCAGCCCCACCTGTGTGGCCTGAGTACCTCTTCGCAAGGTAACTTGGGTGTTGCCCTTTCCACCAGTGGAGCCAAAGGAAACTCCCACTCAGGGTTGGGGACACTGCTTGGTCCAGTGCACCGTGAGTCTATTCTCCGATGCTCCTGCTCCAGCTGAGCTGGCTTCTAGTCCTCTTTCCTGACTCCTCCCTTTGATACTGCTGGGAACCCCCAGCCCCACCCCCAACCCTACCAGCTTCACCTGGCCTTTGGAATTCAGCTGGTGATGAGTTTCCTCCAGGATCAAATGCTTATCCAGTCCTGGCTCTGTGTGTTGTATGCTAAGTTACTTCAATTGTGTCCAACTCTTTGTGACACTATGGACTGTAGCCCACCAGGCTCCTCTGTCCATAGGATTCTCCAAGCAAGAATACTGGCATGGGTTGCCATGCCCGCCTCCAGGGATCTGCCTGACCCAGGGATCAAACCTGGGTCTCTTATGTCTCCTACATTGGTAGCCAGTTCTTTACTACTAGCACAACCTGGGAACAGACTTGTGCTTACAGACCCTGGCCAATTCTGTTTATCTGTGGCCTGGCCTATTCACTCATTCATTCATTCAACAAATATTTTATGGAGGACTTTCAGGCGCTGTTCTAGGCACTGGAGATGCAGTGATGAGCAAAATTTCTAACGCCTTCAAAGAGTGTGCAGATGTGTCTGGGAGATGGTTAAATTATTAATTTCACAGACATTACACACAGTGAGTGCAATGAAGAAAAAGTACAGGGGTTCACAGTCTTGTCTGGGGCATTAGATAAAGATTCCACAAGGAAGTGACAGTTTAACTGAGATCTGAAAAGAAGTAGGAATTGATGAGGCAAAGGGGTTGGGGTGTCAGAGAGGAGAGAGGAGAGTATCTTCCCAGACTGAGAACAGCAGGGACTGAAGGGAGGATGGCCAGTTGGCTGCTGCACAGGAAGCAAGGGCATAGAATGCAAGGAGAGGGAGATGGAGGCACCAGGAGGCCGGGCCTTGTGAGCACATTCAGTATCTTGTCTTCATCCTAAGGAAGTGGGAAGGAGATAGGATCAGGTCTGTGACTGAGACAGTTCCTCATAGCGGGTCACCAGTCGCAGGAGGAGACCTTGAGGGTTCCCAGGTAAAGCTGTGGTCCCAGGAAGCATGAGGGTAGGCTTGGGGTGGTGGCCCTGCTTCATATGCTTGTCCCTCGACTTTTGTTTACTGTCCTGAATAAAGGAATATTGCCCAGGCTCAGGTGGGCAGCATGTTCTCAGGAGAAAATGATCCTGTGAAGGGCCCAGAGTGGAGATGAAGGTTAGGTTAGTCCTGTGCCGGCCTTTAGCAGGGAGGGGATCGGGACCTGACTTAGACAGAGGACTCAGCGATCGCTTTTCTTGAAGCTCCACCCTTACCATCTCAATTTCCCTTGCTCTAAGCCAAGTTGATTAAACCTCCTGAAAAGCGATTATGCTCTAATCGGGAGATCCCAACCCATGTTTGCCCACAGAAGAGCCTGGAACACCTGCGGCGGGTGTAGGATCCGGAATCTCATGGTGGGGGGGCCATGAGCCAAACCCCTGGAGTGGACCCGCGAGATGAAAGGGGGCTTCAGGGCGGCACACGGCCGTGCCCATCGCAGATTCTGAAGACTTTGGGCTCAAAGCTGAATGTATGTCCTTGGGCAAGTCACTTCCTCTCCTGGGGCCTCGTTCCTGCAACTGCAAACGAAGGGTCGCACAAGTCCCCTCAGTCCCACAGGCTGAATGCTTGCTCTGGCACTGCGCCAAGCCCCGCGGTGGGCACGAGGCGGGGGAGTGCCAGTGCCGGGTCTCCAAGGGAAAGGAGGGGGGGCCCGGGAGGCGGGTGGCAACCGCGCGGCGGCGCCCGGGGACACCGCACACCCCGCCGCGCCCCCCACCCCTTGGCTGGGCGCCGAGTCCCGGGGGCCACAAGGTTACGTAAGGAGCCGGGCGGGGGGAGCGGGGCGGGGCGGGCGCCGCCCGAGCGCGGCAGCCCAGCCCCCGGCGGCCCAGCCCCCGCCCTCCCGCCCGCCCGCGCCTGGTGGCGGCGGCGGCGGCGGTAGTGGCAGCCGCGCAGCCCCGCGGAATGGAGCGGCGCCGGGGCTGAGCCGGGCGCGCAGGGGCCGCCGCATGTGCCGCGCCGGGAGCGGCTGCAGAGCCGGCGGAGAGCGAACGCGAGAGGCCCCGTCGGAGCGGCCGCCGGAGCAGCGCCGGAGATGGGGTGAGTGAGCCCGCGGCGCGCGCGCTCCGCGCGGCACCCCGAGGGGCTGGTGCCCCGGCTCGCGTCCCTAGGCTCGAATCCCCCCTTGGCGAACCGGCCTCTACTCCCAGCACCCGGAGCCTGGAGCCAGCGCGCAGCCGGCTCCGGAGAGCTTGGGGCCGCCCGACCCCGCGCTCTCCGCCCCGGAGCGCGGACACCGGGCAGGGGCACCCCGGCCTGGGCGCGGACTTTCAGCGCAGCGCGCGTGGCCTTCGCCCTCTAAGGCAGCCCGGGCGCGGGGGCACCGGGCGGGGACAAGCAAACCAGCCGGCCTCCCTGCTTCGGCCATTCCGCCGCGGTCCCTTCGCTCCAGGCGCGATCAACTCCAGGGCCTGTGTTTGGGAGTCTAAGAAGCAGTTTGTCTGTCTTCACGGTTGGAATTTATTACGTACAAAATGGAAATCGAAGTTTTCCTGGAAAGGGAACACACCAGATAATAATAACCCCCCGCATAGGAATAGTGGACTTTATGCTTTGAGATGACTGAAGATGTGTAGGTAAGGCTTCAATCTTTGAAACAACTGAGTAGATGCTCAGGAGAGAAGTTGAAGCACTCTGTCGAAGTGACTAATGCATCCGAGTATATAAAGTAATTTAAAAAGCAGGATTGATTTCTCCTTGGCGTCTCTCTGAGCAGTAGGCGCTGTGAGTCAGGGAGCCGCTGTGCTAATAACACAATTAACTCCGTGCATCTGCTCACCCGATGTAAGCACATATTGATGATGTGCTGTGCAGGTTCTGGGAGTGGTTATTATTCCCATTTTACAGATAAGGCAGCAGAGGCCTGAAGTGGTTGGGTGACTTCTCCCAGGTTGAGCAGGCAGCTGATGAGTGTTTGTAGAATGACCCCTGAGCGCAGGGGCAGAGCCGCCAGCACAGCGTCTTGACAGTGGGCTTGGGGTGGGTTGGTGGTGGGTACCTGAAGGGGAGCTCCTGAATCTCTGTGTCCCCTGCTGCTGAGCTGAGCGCCCTTCACTCATTCCTCAAGACCCAAAGACTTCTGCGGGGTGGTAGGTCTAGAGAGCTTGCTTTCCTGGGCAGGATTGGTGAGCAGTAGAAAGGGGAAGAGTCCTCCTGGTGGTCTGACCGGGCTCCCATGGTGGCTTCATTGTGCCTTAGTCCTTACCAGTTTGTGGAGTCGTTTTACCCAGTGAATTTTTACCTCTGAGGTCTGTAAAGTGTTTGGAGGAACCAGAGGGAGGCCAAAATGAATTTTGAGAAGGAAAGTGTGAGAACTCCAGACTGACGATGTGAGCAGGTCAGAGGGGACAGAGAGGAGCCTGGAGATTTGCTGAAGACACTGGTGCTGATCCAGATTTCACACAGACTGTGAAAGCTGTGAGTGGTTTTTACCAGAGGCACCCTGGCTGGGAAGCTGTTTTCCTGTAACATTTCCAGTGACCTCTTGGTTGGCTATGAAGCGGCTGCTCTTTGTGCAGTGGGAACCTTTGAGGTTCTCATATTTCATACTTTAAAAAAAAAAATGTATAGAAAGAAGGAGTTGGCAAATGTAGGTCTCAAGATGGAAGATAAAAGGAACCTGGTAATTTTAACTCTCTCTGTACACCCCCCACCCGCCGCCCCCCTTCCCCCCCAGCCAACACAAAACCAACCCAACACACTGGTGGGCTCAAAAACAAATATTGAAGCTCCGTGGTTGAGATCAAATGGTTCTGTGGAAATGAAAATGTTTACTCATAAAAGCTTAAAGAAAATGTCAGAAAATAATTTTTGTTTGTAGAGAAGCTGGGTGGAGTAGCTTGGGGATTTTGTTTAAACACTGAATATGTCTTTCATGTAATTTTAACATCATCTGATAAATGTCTGTTACTCACTTCTCGTAGGTAAGGGTTGGTTGGTAACTCCTACCTACTTCTGCCATTTTTAATATATCCACCTCTTCTATAATTTATGTGAACATACAAACCATGACTGTAAATTGAGATGGAGCTAAGGGCTGGGTAAGCTATTCACACAGAGGAGGGAGCCATTTTCACCGAAAATAGAACCAATGTCATCCTTTCCGAGAGTTGAGTAGGATGGAGGGGGATGAACTAAGAAAGGGCAGCCAGTAGAAAAGCTTGCTGTGATCCTACAGCTTTGTCACAGCTCTACTGTGTAGACATGACCAAAATTTAAAAGGGGAAAAAAAAAATCAAGCCTGAGTTTCTCTGTCCCCCACTTAAGATGCTTTTCCTCATTCAGAAGTTCACTGCTATTTCCCGCTTCTCTTCTGAGAAGTACTGTGCATTGTGTGTCTGGTTTCTCCAGTAAAGTTGTGTTTTCACTCCCCAAGGAAGTTGTTTCCTACTTTCTTCCTTCCTCAGGTCTCCCTCTTCTCCCCCAACATACATCTTGCCTCCCTTTTCCTTGACAAAAGACAGCCACAGTCCAAGGAAGTGCCTCACCACCACCCCCACGCCTACAGTCCTGTGTGTGGCCACCCCCGTGTTTTCCTTCCTACCTGTTGTTCTGCCAGAGGCTCGCCCCTCCTGGAGGACCAGCCATCACATCCCTTTTCACCTTGTCAGGGAACATTTCTTGTTTTCTCCCCTCCGTCTGTCTCTAGGGTCTTCCCCATCGGTGCACAAACATGCTTTGGTTCAGTGCTGTCCTGTGGAACTTTCCACACTGATGGAAACATTCTTATCTACGTGGTCCAGTACAGTGGTCACCAGCTACCTGTGGCTGTGGGGCGCTTGAAATGTGGCTAGGGTGACTGAGACCTAAATTTTTAAAGTTTGAATAGCCACACATGGCTA
The DNA here is from genome assembly GCF_049115385.1 of Moschus berezovskii. Taxonomy (NCBI): domain Eukaryota; kingdom Metazoa; phylum Chordata; class Mammalia; order Artiodactyla; family Moschidae; genus Moschus; species Moschus berezovskii. The sequence continues at coordinate 46,763,636 of NC_142480.1, forward strand.
GTGGAGCTGCCATGTTAGACAGCACAGCTTTAGCATCTCTCATTTTATTGGGTTGGCCAAAAAGTTCTTTTGGGTTTTTCTGTATCATCTCATGGAAAAACCAGAATGAAATTCTTGGCCAACCCGATACATCCCTGTCCTTCTTCTGTTCCACTTCTTTGCTCCCCTTTACCTGAGAACATCTCAAAAGAGAAGCCTGAAACCACCATGTCCATTCATCTCCTCTGCCTGCCATTTGTCAGCCCTTCATAGCCTATAGTCTGGCTTCTGTCCCCACCTCATCACCAGAACTGCCGGGTCACTGGTGACCTGCATGTGGCCAGACCTCTGTCCTCGTCTTCCTCCCTGCTCAGCAGTGTTCCTCCTCTGTGGTCGCTCCCTCCCTCTCCCCTCCACACTCTCCTGGGTTTCCTCTTCCCTTCCCGATGACTCCTCTTGAGTCTCCCTGCTGGCCGCTCCTCTGTCTGACCTCAGAGTGATGGGGTGTCTTCGGGACCGGTCCTGGTTCCTTTCTGCTGTCAACACTCTCTTCCTTGGTGATGTTATCCCATCCCTCCATGGCTTTAAGTACTATCTATATGCTGGAAACCCCCATATTTCTTTCTTTTTTTAATGTTTGTTTTATTTGGCTGTGCCAGGTCTTAGTTACAGCTCTTGTGATCCTCCATCTTCATTGCAGCATGTAGGATTTTTAGTTGTGGCACTAGATCAGGATCTAGTTTCCTGACTAGGGGTTGAACCCAGGCCCCCTGCATTGGGAGCTCAGAGTCTTAACCACTGGACCACCAGGGAAGTTCAGTCCAGTCCACTGTATTTCTAACACAGCCCTTTCCCAGTGCTTGCTGCTGTTGTTCGTTCACAGAGCTCCCCAGACCTCTCCTTCCCTCCGTCTCTCCCATCCCCAGTCCTTGACCCCACCATCCACCCACTTGTAAGAGTCATCCTTGATTCTTCTCTTTCTCACCCCTGATATACAGGCTGTCAGTGGGTCCCCGGGGTTCTGCTCCTGGGATATTATCTGGGGGTGTATTCACCTCTCCCTAGAATCACAGCTCCTACCCTACTCCTGGCCATTTGCCTCCATCTTGGACTAACTTCCTAACAGGCACCCCCAGCATCCACTCTGGAGAGTCTCCAGTCCACTCTCCACATGGGAGCCCAAGTGATCGGTCACACCACTTTTCAATCAGGTCACACCACTCTTTGCCTTAAGCCCCCGCCAGCTGACAAGAGGTTGTCCTGTGCCCTGTCCTCCCAGCCCCTCTGGCCTCCCTCCCTGCCTTCTGCTGACCTTGGCCTCCTTTCTTTTCTTGCCCTGCCTGGGAGGTCTTTGAATTCATTCTTCCCTCCACCTGGAATGCTTTTGTCCCGACTCTGCAAAAATCTTCCTCCTTCTCATCCTTGGCATTTGGACATCGAGATCACCTACTTAGGGTCTTTTCTAAGCACCCCTGTCACCTGCTGATGTGGCCACACTCTGTTCCCACCATTGTTCACCACACCTGCTGTTGTTTGGGTTCTTTGCGCTTGTTTATCATCTGCCTTCCCCAGTAGCGTCCCGAGAGGATAAAGTATTACGTTCACCAGTGAATCCCAACACCTAGCACCATGTCTTGCACCTAATAGGCTTCCAATAAATTTTTTGATTGAGTCAGTGCTTGAAGTGGTGGGCAGCCTTGCCTGGATGCCAGCCTAGAAGTCGTGATAATTTCTGGATTACCTTTTATATAGTATGCTTAATTGAGAGTTGCAAGGGCCAAGAGAGAAGGAAATCACATTTGGAGGCAGTTTTCTTTTAATGCTGAAGCACACTGTTTAGCTTTTATTGTGACTTGGGTTAATTTTCAGGCTGTCGGCTGTCACCCGAGCATTGGGGTTGTAAATTGTCTTTCTACCCGCCTGCAGAAGGCTAAGAGAAAAGCCAGCTTGTGTGTTGTTGTGACTTTGGGATGATTTTGTCAGTGTTTACAAACAGCATCTACTGTATTTCTGTTTGGCTTCAGTTTACACTCATTTGTTTTGTTCAGCCAAGATTATGTTGCACTTGGTTATCTAACACCGGGGGCCCCCGCTTGGTAATCTATACTGGTTTGCTTTCTTCTGATGATCATTCCTTCTTTAATTTTCCACTTCTCCTGAATCACACCTAATTTCATAGTTCTTGCAAGTTAGAGACTTTTGCGGAGGGGGAGGTTTGTGTTGACTAAAATAAATAACAGGCTCTCGAATATATTGAGGAAACCTGTCTTCTCTTGATTCTGTTATGGGTTTTGTGTGTGTGTGTGTTTTGGCCACACACCAAGGCTGCAGGATCTCCCCGACCAGGGATTGAACCCCAGCCTGTGGCAGTGAAAGTGCAGAATCCTAACTACTGGACCTCCAGGGAATTCCTCTGTTGTGGATTTTTTTGTTTTTGTTTTAATTTTTTTTAATTTATCTTTGGTTGGTAACTTTGTCGCTGCTCTAGGGCTTTCTCTAGTTGTGGCTAGCAGGGGCTACTCTCTAGTTTCTGGGCATGGGCTTTGCATTGTAGTGGCTTCTCTGATTGTGAAGCATGGGCTCCATGGTGCACAGGCTTCAGTAGTTGGGGTGCACAGGCTTAGCTGCCTCCCGGCATTTGGGATCTTCCCAGACCAGGGATCAAACCTGTGTTGTCTGCTTTGGTAGGCAAGGCAGATTCTTAACCACTGGACCACCAGGAATGCCTTGTTGTGGGTTTTTTAAACTTGACTTACTGAGGTCCCAAGTTCGTCTTCTGTAAGGCAATTGGAGAATCTGTCGAGGATCCAGGATGAGCAGACCTGCCAGTTAGTTCCTGCCCTTGTGGAGTTTATATTTTAGAAGGAAAACATAAGCCACATACACAAGTGCCAACTATATGTGTGAGTTTAAACAAAATGCTGTAATCCATAGGGTGTCAGAGGAACTCTCGGGGGAACATAAGAAAGATTCCCCAGTACACTAGGCAGAAATGCTTAGGGAGACCCTTAACATGTAGGGTCATCCTCATTGTTTAGACAGTCCTTAGTGTCACCCTTAGTGTCAGAGTTGGAAAAATACACAGTACTTGGCGTGGGGTAGATAACAAGTAGATATGTGCCGAATGAATGAATGACTCATTTTGGGTTGACTTTCACTTTGGGAAAATGCTGTCATGCTTATTGGAAGCAGTCCTGAAACTCCTGACTGGGTTTTAGGATGGACTTGAGGGCACGTGTGCTGCTTGTGCACAGTTCCCTGAAGGGGGACCTAGAACAGAAAGGTGGTTTGTTTTTTGTCTGTTGGGCTCAGCGGTTTGTGTAAATTACTAGGTTTCCTTTCTGCAGTGGCTTCTGGGGAACTTAGGAGACAGATGTGGGTGACCTTATCACATGGATGAGACCGCATCCTTTACCTCCATCCCTCGCTCGGTTTTTTGACCTGTCCTTGTTTTGCCTTCACTGTTTCACTACTTAAAAAAAAAAAAAAAGAGGAAATAGTTTTGCTTTTTTCTAATTATAAAAGTATTACATGTTCATACTAAAAAATAACAGTGTAAAGAAGGAAGTGAAAATTGCTTGTCATCCCACATTGCAAGGATAACCTCCATCAGCAATCAGATGTCCATCTTCGCACTCTTTTCCATGTATACATGTCTCAGTGTCTAGATAGACATTTATGTAGAGCAAGCAATATCAAAAAATTGGATATTTTTATCAAAATGGAATCATGTCACACATCTCTTTTGTAACCTAAGTTTTTCAACTTAAAATACCTTGAATGGACATCTTTCCCTGCCAATTACTATATATATACACCATCATTCAACTCCAAACCTACTTCTGATTTATCATTTTGCTGAATTTTATACATCTCTGCAAACCTACTGAAATCCTTTTCTAGAACAAGGCAGGGTATAAATTAAAAAATAAAAACCACATTTTGATCATCTTTTAAGTGAATTACTGAAGGAAAGAAATGGTAGAGGAGACCAAGATCACAATTAACATTAGGTAATTTGCGGAGACTGTGTAATTTTGGATGAGTCACCGCTCCTTAGTGAATCCTGGTAGGAACACTGAGGATCCGTCGTGGTTGCTAAGGGTGGCTGGTGGACGAGGACCCAGCTGCTCAAACTGTCTCTGCTTGTTTGGAAATATTAGGGCAGAGTAATTCTGCTGTAAGACCTAGAAGAGAAGGCTGCCTACAAGCCGAAAGCACCCATGCCCACCCCTTAGACGTCTTCCTCTGCAAAGCCCTGTCTCTGCTGGGCATCAGGCCCCTCCTGCAGAGAGGCTTCCCTTGGTGAGGGGATTGACAAGAATGCACAGTCAGGGAGGTCAGTACAGTCCCTGCTTCAGTTGTCAGGCAATTAAAAAAAAATCTGGATAAATCCTGTGACAGATTACCTCTGCCAGCATTGGCACCTAAAACCTTTGGGAAAAGACTTCTCTTGGTATATGGAGTGGGGATGAGAGCTCCTTTTCCCTTGGAAAAGAAAAACTCCCTGCACCTTTGTCAAAAGTAACTAGCACCCCCAAACAGAGTGACAACAGAGAAAAAGCATTCTTCAGAATATTAGAACTGTCAGGTGTCCTGGGTCCTGACCTTATGGATCTTGAGAGTTAGACTTTTTTTTTTCTAACATGAAGATAAATTAAGCACAAAGGAGCCTCACGAGGAGCTGGGGCCAAGAGCTGCTAATTTGCATGGGTTTGGATCCTTGGGTCCCCAAGCCCCACATGTTCTCTGCCTACACTTCTAGGTATTGGGCACGTGGCCTCCCCCCCAACCCCCAGTCATATTTATAGGCTTGGAGGTGCATGTTGGCAGCCAGAGCCGGCTTCCTAGCGGGGTGTGCGTTGTGTGGGAAGAGTGTCAGGTTGGGAACCTCTGCTGAATGTACGATGAAGCCTCCCTCCAGTAGTTCTGCCGCCGAGGGCTGTTAGTCATATGGTATCATTCTGGTAGAATTTATTTAAATTATATTTCAAATTAGCTTGTTAGAATAAAAATATGCATGTGGGGAACACATTTAGACATTTGTCAACGACTGGAGATTTAAAAAAAAAAAAACATTTTTATTCACAAGCCTGGTTGACAGTCGTCTTCTTCTTCTAAGGAATTAGGGACCATGGCATCCCCCACCCTGTGCAGAAAAACTTAGGATAGAGCATTGCCACCCGCCAAAGCAGTTTAGCTTAAGAGCTGTGCAGTAAGAGACCCCGGTAGTTGTTGCTGTTTAGTGGCTAAGTCGTTTCTGACTGTTTTGCAACCACATGGACTGTAGCCTGCCAGACTCCTCTGTCCATGGGATTCTCCAGGCAAGAATAGTGGAGTGGGTTGCAATGCCCTCCTCCAAGGGATCTTCCCGACCCAAGGCTCCAACCGAGTCTCCTGCACTGGCAGGCGGATTCTTCACTACAGAGCCACCTGGGAAACCCAACAGACCTCCTCCTCCTGCTGCTGCTGCTAAGTCACTTCAGTCGTGTCCGACTCTGTGTGACCCCATAGATGGAAGCCCACCAGGCTCCCCTGTCCCTGGGATTCTCCAGGCAAGAACACTGGCGTGGGTTGCCATTTCCTTCTCCAATGTGTGAAAGTGAAAAGTGAAAAGTGAAGTCACTCAGTCGTGTCCGACCCTTAGCGACCCCATGGACTGCAGCCCACCAGGCTCCTCCATCCATGGGATTTTCTAGGCAATAATACTGGAGTAGCTTGCCATTGCCTTCTCCGACAGACCTCCTAAACAGTGCTAAATACCCAGGTACCTCCCAGCCAAGTGGAGGCTGCATCCCAGCTGCCGGCTGGGCTCTGACCAGTCGTTTTCGGTTACCTTGTTCTGGGAGGTCTTGGTCCAGCTCTTGGGTGACGAGCAGGACCATCCAACCAGCCTTTGTCCTCCCTCCTCCCCTGTGCACTGGGGGATGTCTTTTCTGTGGGTTACAGGGTAGGGTTGTCCACAGGGATCCAATTAGTGAGGCACATTGCAGACCCTGCTGCCCTGGCATTGGATCCCTTTTGGGATTTTTAATTGGGAAAGCTTCTAATTGGAGTTGTTCAGATAAACGGAGAATGGGAAGGTTGCTTTGGTGTCTGTTGCCCTGCGGGAGAGGGGTGACGGAGAAGGTCCTCCTGGGGATGAGGAACAGGTCCTCCTGTGCTGGGAGGCTCTGAAGGGCAGGAGAAGGAGCTCCTGGTAGACATGGCTGATTTTAGCTCAGTTGATCTGAGGACGAACTCTCTAACCCCTCCAGGCAGACTGAAATTAGAACTGGCTATCTCAGCAAGATGAGTCTGTTGTCATGGAAGTCCACCTGTCTGGAGACTGGAGAGGATGCTGAATACAGATCCCAGCCCTCCTGGCTGGCTGTGTGAACTTGGACAAGTCATTTTATCTCTCTAGCTTCACCATCTGCATCTATCAAAGGACTGAGACAACTGACAAGTAAAATGTGTACATAACATTTAGAACACTGTTTTGACACATAAATGGCTTCCCGGGTGGCACTAGTGGTAAAGAATTCATCTGCCAATGCAGGAGATGCAAGAGATGAGGATTCAATCCCTGGATCGAGAAGATCCCCTGGAGAAGGAAATGGCGACCCACTCCAGTGTTCTTGCCTGGGAAATCCCACAGGCAGAGAAGCCGGGTGGGCTACTGTCCGTGGTGTTGCAAAGAGTTGGACATGACTAAGCACACACGTATACTTCACTGACATAAATATTCCATCAGTGGTGGCCAAGTTCACTAAGATCATCATGGTCATTTCTGCCTTGGGTGGAAGGTCTGCAGGTGGCTCCCGATGTGCCTTTTGGGGGTACATGGTTGGACACGGTCCATTCTTGGGCCCTCCTCAGGTCCTCAGCTGCTCTCTCCCAGTCCTGAGTATTGTCAGAGTTGGTTCTTTGTCATCGTGTGACTCAGAGGATATGCAGTTTGCCTTCTGAAGCTTCCGCTCATATCACTATTCCTCTCAGTTTGTGTGGGTGGAGAAATGTTACTAGCTAGTGGACAAGAAAGGTCAGGAAGCTGACCCACCTATCTTCACAAGAAAACCAGTCTACCAGCCAGAAAACCAGTTGCTTTCTTTTTTTTTTTTTCTTTCTCTTTTTTTTTTTTTTATTTTACAATATTATATTGGTTGGTTTTGCCATACATTGATATGAATTTGCCCCGGGTTTACATAAGTTCCCCCTCCTGAACCCCCCTCCCACCTCCCTCCTCCCTTTATCCTCCCTCTGGGTCATCCCCGCATGCCAAACCAGTTGCTTTCATGGGGAGGTGCAAGAGTAGACCAAAACCAAAAATCAGTGTCTCCCCATTGTGGGCGTCAGACTAGTGATTTGTGCTGCTGGTTAGGGAGCCCTTCATTGTATATTCATTACTTATCCATTCAACAAACCATGGCCATCTACCTTATGTGCTGTGAACAGTCACAGTGATAGACCCATGATGCTTTCAGTCTAGTAGGGGAGGTAGACATCAAACAAACGTTACCTAGTGAACTAACATGGGAGATATTGATATGGGGCCAGGGCCTATGTGGACTAGACAGTAATTGGTTTCAGGGTCTCATATCTCTGATTCCCACCCACTTATATGGATCTGAACTCCTCTCTGATCACCCTTCATCCATTCATCAGCTCTGGTAACTTTCTTTTTAAAAGTTATTTATTTTCAAATATTTTGGCTGCACCACAGGGCATGTGGGACCTTAGTTCCCCAGTCAGGGGTTGAACCTGTGTCCCCTGCTTTGAAAGCACAGAGTCTAAACCAGTGGACCACCAGGGAAGTCCCTCCTGTAGCTTTCTTGGCCATCCCTTAGCTCTTGAGCACCTTCTCTGGGCCAGGCGAAAGGATGACAGAGGCTGCTGGGACAGGGTTCCTGCCCTCCCAAGGGAGATGGATGGTGGGTAGCTAATTAGGACAATGAAATAGTCTTTTATTGAAATATGACTAAGGATAAAATTCCTAATTCTTTGAGAAGTTGCAGAAGGCTTCTTGAAAAAGGTGACTTTGGGACTGAGTCTTGAAGGATAAGGAGGAGTTTCCGAGGCAGACAGAACTGCAGGGCGAAGGGAAGTATTGAGATGGAGAGAGCTGCCCACAGGAGGCAGTGGAGTGTTCAGGTCAAGAACAGAGACCTCGGACTCAGGCCTGGGCTGGCTGTTTGCTGGCTATATGGCTTGGAGCAAGATACTGACCTTTCTGAGCTTCAGTTTCCTTATATGTGAAATGGGCCTGAGAGTCCCACCATCATAGTGTGGTTGTAAGGATTAAAGGAAGCACACACTGTGATGTGCATTAGCTATTAGTAGTGGACAGGGCGGTGAGAAAGAATGTGAAGTGCATGGTGAGTGTGGAGAAGGAGTCAGGAAGGTACAGACATGAAAGAAAGGCCTTGTGCTGTGTGTTTGAGACTTTATCCCATAGGTGGTAAGGGGAGCCAGCCATGGGTGAGGCTGGAGGTGGGAGGAGCAGTTCATCTTGGTACCTAAGAATGAGGCCCGAGTCCCAGGCAGTGGCAGGCAGTGGGCTCAGAGAGGATGAGGTAACTTGGGTTAGGAGGCAGAAACACACTATATCCTATGGAATTTTGACTTCAGTCTATAGCTAATGAGGGAACACTCAGTTTTGAAGAGAAGAACATTACTTGTGTTAGGAAAATTACTCCAGAGATGATAATGAAGGGTAGCGCAGAAAGTTGAGAGATTGGAGGAAAGAGACCTCATAGAAACTAGCAACAGTCCAGGCAAGAAGTGGTGAGAGCACAGAGCATATATGGCACAGATTTATGTATGGAATCATGCCCTGTTCTGTACTAAATCTGTGGCAGCTTCTAGGAATAAATATAATACAATAAAACAGAAAAATATATGTAAAGCACCTTGCCAGAGATGAGAGAGTGAAAGCTTGAATGTCTTTCCTATAGAGTTGCTAAATCAGAACACAAACTAAACTATTACTTAATGAGAACTTAGTGGGTTTGAGTTAGTGTCCAGAGTGTGTCTATACAATATCTCATTTAATTCTCACAACGATCCTCACTTTCATAGTTGGAGAAACTGGGCTGAAGAGATTCAGTAATCTGTTCAAGCTCACAGCCAGGAAACCAAGCTCACGCCTATTTGAGAGCAGAATTCATGTTCTTAAGATGCATTTTCTAGAGGCCAAAGGCACCCTGAGAGTCACGTGGGAGGTGGACCCACAGCTCTCAATTGTTGTAATGGGAAAAAGGGAGAGGCGGAGCTGCCAGCAATTCGGGTATTTCTAGACTGTTTGAGTGGATGGTGGTGCCATTGACTGAGATTAAGAACACAAGAGGAGGTGCAGTTTAGGGGAGAGAGTTGATGAGAGTTAGTCTGGGTGAATATGGTGAATTTCCACTTGTAGTGGGTCGTGTGTAGTGGCCTCTATCAATAGAAATTCAGCTCTAGCACTCAGCAATTAGGGTAGAATCAGAGGTACAGATTTGAGAGCCTTCACCTCTGAGATGGACTTGATCACCCAAGGAGAGAGTGGATCAAGAAGATGGGAGGCTTCCCTGGCCATCCAGTGGTTAAGACTCTGTCCTTCCAGTGTAGGGAGTGTGGGGAACTAAGATCCCACATGCTGCGCAGCACAGCCAAAAAATAAAAATAAATGAAATAGCAATAAGAATAATAAAATATTTTTTTCAAAAATACTGTAAAAAGATGAAGATGGAACTCTGGGAAAGGACACCAGTTGAGGAGAAGAAAAAGAAGCCAGTGGGTGAGACTTAGAGGTGATGATACTGGAGGCAGGCTGGAGGAGAGTGGTGTTGTGAAAGCCAGGAGAGAGGAGGCTGAAAGGGAGGTGTACTCAACATGGGTGACGGCCTCGGGAAGCTGGGTGGGGACCCAAGCTGCGTGCTGTTAAATCCCACTGTGGGGGTGGGAGAGTTAGGGATTTTAAGAGCAGCTTCAGCCAAGTGTGAAGGCACAAATCCATCTGCAGTGGTTTAAGGAGTGAGTGTATGGCAGGAGAATAAAGAAGTCAGGCTGAGCTTGAGAATGAGTCAGGGTAGAAGGAAGGCTGATTTTCATTTTATCAGTTGAGCACGTTGGGAGGCTGAGGGGGAAATAGGAGCAGAGATTGAAGATACTAGAGAAACATGACAGGCAGTGTGGTTGGCACAGGGAAGTGGATGGCAGGAAGGAGCTAGAACAAGAGCTTTATGCTGGGAGGATCACCCTTAGAGACCAGGCAAGGTGCAGGTATGGTGGCATTTTGAGGCTGAGGTGGAAAGGGGAATGAGGGAGCTGGGTGGCCTGGCTTTTCCTTCTCTGTGTGAGCTAAGGAATTGATCTGAGAACCAGGGGGTAGATTAGGAAGAGAAGAAATAGTTTGATACAGCTGACTGTGGGCATTGGGGTAGAGTTAGCTGGGTCAAATACAGATTTGTGAGCAGCCTTGAAGTGCCCATTGGAGACTGAGGAATGTGTTGGTAAATGTGCTAGTTGCCAACATGCAAGGTGACCTGGGGGCAGGAACAGAGGCAAGCAGCCCCAGACCCAGAGGGTGGGCAGTCAGAGATGGCCAGCCCAGTTGGACTCCAAGTGCTTTACCTTCCGCAGCCCTGGGATTGCTGTGTGGAGGAGGGGAGAGCCTGCTTCATCTCCATCAGTCACCTCTCTGCCCTCGCTTCTCCGAATAGCCAGCCATTGTTCTGTTGTTAATAATCTTCCAGACCTTTTCTAAAAAATGCATTAAAATTTTTGCCAGCACGACCTCTTTGAGTAATGAGATCTGTAAGTTTATTAACCTCTGTGAGAAGTAGATTTCCTTGCTCCATGGGAGCAGATAATCTCTTGGAGGGAATGAACATTAATGTGGTGACCCAGAGGGTCAGCTCAACACCTGAGGGCACATCTGTGGGGATGGCTCATCTTGTGCCCTTGCCCCCATCAGCTGACATGGTGTATGCCCCATGGAAGGAGGGCTGGGCACTTCTGCATAGCCCTCTCCTTGGTCCCGCTCTGAGTCTGGCAGTGGCCCGAACTTGAGACAGTCAGAGAAACCAGCATAGCAAGAGCTCATTTCTTTCCTTCCTTTCTCCCATGTTTTGCTGTGCTGGGTCTTCCTTGTGGTGTTCGGGCTTCTCTAGGTGTGGTGCTCAGTCTCAGTTGCCCTGCGGCATGTGGGATCCTGGTTTCCCAACCAGATGTCAAACCTGCATCCCCTGCATTGGAAAGCAGATTCTTAACCACTGATCCACCAGGGAAGTCCCCTTGTTTCTTTTGATGAGTCTAGTTCTCTAAGTATGAGTAGGGGAAGGTTGGGCATGAGAGCGCTGAGTTGTATGCAGACAAGAATGTCTAGACAGTAGGTCTGTTCTTAGAGGCCCAGGAACCCACTGGAGTCAGGAAGGGCTTTAGGACATCCGCTATATGACCATGTTGAAACACATCCTCTATTGTTCCAGTGGCAGCCTTCACATCTGCACATGTATTGGATAGTTCGCATAAGCTACTTGCTGGGCGTTCAGGTAAGTAGCAGTGATCCACGACTTCATCCTCATTAGTTTGGCGTTTCAAGTCTGTTCTAACTAACCTCGTCTGACCTACCTGCCTCCTGTGTACCTGAATGCTTGGCCTGTGCCTCTCTATATTGTTTATCACATAAATCAGTTGATTATAATACAGTGTTATATCAATATAATGTCATAATCTGCTTCTTCCCACCCTTGCTAACTAGACCAGCACAGCCCATAGAAATATGAAGCCACATATGTAATTTTACATGTTCTCAGTTCAGTTCAGTCGCTTAGTTGTGTCCGACTCTTTGTGACCCCATGAATCACAGCACACCAGGCCTCCCTGTCTATCACCAACTCCCGGAGTTCACTCAAACTCACCTCCATTGAGTCGGTGATGCCATCCAGCCATCTCATTTTCTGTCGTCCCCTTCTCCTCCTGCCCCCGATCCCTCCCAGCATCAGAGTCTTTTCCAGTGAGTTAACTCTTTGCATGAGGTGGCCAAAGTATTGGAGTTTCAGCTTTAGCATCAGTTCTTCCAATGAACACCCAGGACTGATCTCCTTTAGAATGGACTGGTTGGATCTCCTTGCAATCCAAGGGACTCTCAAGAGTCTTCTCCAGCACCACAGTTCAAAAGCATCAATTCTTCGGTGCTCAGCTTTCTTCACAGTCCAACTCTCACGTCCATACATGACCACTGGAAAAACCTTAGCCTTGACTAGACGGACCTTGGTTGGCAAAGTAATGTCTCTGCTTTTTAATATGCTATCTAGGTTGGTCATCGGAGAAGGCAATGGCAAGCCACTCCAGTACTCTTGCCTAGAAAATCCCATGGACGGGGGAGCCTGGTGGGTTGCAGTCCATGGGGTCGCTACGAGTCTGACGTGGCTGAGCGACTTCACTTTCACTTTTCACTTTCACACATTGGAGAAGGAAATGGCAACCCACTCCAGTGTTCTTGCCTGGAGAATCCCAGGGACGGGGGAGCCTGGTGGGCTTCCGTCTATGGGGTCACGCAGAGTTGGACATGACTGAAGTGACTTAGCAGCAGCAGCAGCAGCAGGTTGGTCATAACTTTCCTTCCAAGGAGTAAGTGTCTTTTAATGTCATGGCTGCTAGTGTCTATTAAAAAAAGCAAAAGAAACAAGTGAAATGAATTTTAATGTGTCTTACTTATTTATTTATTGGAGTATAGTTGCTTCACAATGTTGTGTTAGTTTCTGCTGTACAACAAAGTGAATCAGCTATATGTATACATATATCCCTTCCCTCTTGGACTTCCCTCCCACCCCATCCTGCCCATCTAGGTCATCACAGAGTACTGAGCTGAGCTCCCTGTGCTATACAGCAGGTCCCCACTAGCTTACTGTTTTACACATGGTGGTGTGTATATGTTGCTGTTTAGTCACTAAGTCGTGTCCAACTCTTTTGTGACCCCGTGGACTGCAGCCCCCCAGGTTGCTCTGTCCATGGGATTTCCCAGATAAGAATACTGCAGGAGGTTGCCATTTCCTTCTCCACAGGATCTTTGTGACCCAGGGATTGAACCCGTGTCTCCTGTTTCTCCTGCATTGGCAGGTGGATTCTTTACCACTGAGCCACCTGGGAAGCCCCAGTAATGTATATCTTGTCAATCCTAATCTCCCCGTTCGCCCCACTCTCCCCTCCCCCACCCTCCGTGTCCACATGTCTGTTTTCTACATCTGCGTCTCTGTTCCTGCCTTGCAAATAGATTGCTCTGTATCATTTTTCTAGATTCTACTATATGCATTAATATACTACATTTGTTAATTCTAATGTATTTTAACCAAATATATCAAAAATATTATTATTTTAACATTTAACAATTTAAGTCAGACATGGCCCCTCTTATTTCCATGGAATTCTCATTCTAGTGAGGGAGACAGATTCCACCTGTCTCTGCCCACTCCCAGCCCTCTCTTCCCCCTGCAAGCATCCACAAATAAAATAGCTGAAAGTTGTGCTCAGTGCCATAAAGGAAGGAAGCAGGGGCTGAGCCCAACTTTAGGCCGTATGTTTATGGGCTGCCTCTGAAGAGGTGACATTTAAGCTGCTATATCACGTGAAGAGCAGGAGCAGATCGTTCTAAGTGGAGGGAGGGGCGGGGGTAAAGACCCAGTGTGGGAAGGGGCTGCCCAGAATGTTTCAGCAACTGAAATCAGACCTGCAGGACTGACTGGTAGCGAGGGAGGGAGGGGTGCCCAGGCTGGGGTTGGAGAGTAGGTGGGGATGAGGGCAGACCAGACCTCATAGGCTGTGGCATGGATGATGGCTTATATTTGAAATGCTGTGAGAGTAGATAAGACCGACAGAAAGGTTTTAATAGGCCTGGGACACAGCCCTTCCTACTCTTTAAGAAGACTTCTCTGGTGCTCTATGCCGAATAGATGAAAGGGGATAAGACCTGAAGCAAGGAGAAGTGACAGGGTTCCTGTGTTCTAGTTCAAAGAGGATGCTGGCTGAGCCCAAGAAGGTCGCAGAGGGGAGGAGAGAAGTGAGCAGACTGCGATGGTTTGGGGGCAGATTTGTTAGAGCTTTCAGAAAGATTGGTTAGAAGGTAGGAATAAGGGGGAGAGAGGGAATGAGGAGGACCCCTTGGTTTGGGGTTTAAGCAAGTGGTGGCCACTTGATACGAAGAGCCGACTCACTGGAAAAGACCCTGATGCTGGGAAAGATTGAGGGCAGGAGAAGAGGATGAGATGGTTGGATGGCATCACTGACTCAACGGACATGAATTTGAGCAAGCTTTGGGAGTCGGTGATGGACAGGGAAGCCTGGTGTGCTGCAGTCCATGGGGTTGCAAAGAGTTGACTGAGTCACTGAACAACAATAAGGTGTAGGGAAGCCTGGAGGAGCAGAAGATGAGGGGTGGAGTGGGAGACTCAAGGGCAAATGGCCACATCATGTTAAGCTTGAGGGGGTGTGTGGAGCTGGGCAGAAGGCAGGGAGTTAATGTAGCTTGGGCTCAGCAGAGGTCAGACTGGAAGAGATTGGGTGACTTCTTGATGGATTGAAAGGGAAGGCAGAGGAGGAGAGGGCTCAGAAGTGTCCATTTTCCAGGTGGCGGTAGAGCAGGAGGAGCCAGCAAGAAAGATAGAGGAGGAGAGCCCAGGGCAGGAGGAAGGACTGGGGCTGTGTCTCAGTGGGGGCTTGGGTGGCAGTGTTGAGTGCTTCACAAGTGACCTAGGACTGAACGGCATGGTGGCTGCTGGTGACCCTGACCTGAATCCAGACAGCGGCGAGTCAGGTGGGGCCAGGCACCAGGTGGGCTGGAAGATGAATGGGAGGCTGGGATGGGGGTTGTGTGAGGGATGTGTGGACCACTTTCTCAAGAAGTTGATTGGAACTTCCCTGCTGGTCCAGTGGCTCAGACTCCATACTTCCAATGCAGGGGACCCAGTTTTGATCACAGGTCAGGGAACTAGATCCCACATGCCACAACTAAGAGTTTGCATGTGTGTGTTTAGTCGCTTAGTCGTGTCCGACTCTGTGCAACCCCATGGACCATAGCTCTCCAGGCTCCTCTGTCCATAGGATTCTTCAGGCAAGAATACTTCAGTGGGTTCCCATGCCTTCCTCCAGGTCATCTTCCCGACCCAGGGATTGAACTCGGGTCTCCCACATGGCAGGCAGACTCTTTACATCTGAGCCACGAGAGAAGTCCCTAAGAATTTGCACGCTGCAACTAAAAGATCCTTCGTGCCACAACTAAGACCCAATGCAGCCAAACAAATGAATGGAGTTGACAGCTGAGGGAACGGAGTAATGAGACAATCCCATGAGAGGCTGTGGGTAAAGGGAGAAGGTGTTTAAGATAGGCAGACTCCAGCATGTGTGGATGCTGGCAGGAATGCTGCCAAGAGAAGCAGCGTGACCCAGGAGCCCAGGCCTTACGGTGACAGAATGGGGTTCAGGACATCAGGGGAAGATTGACCCTTGGAGCAGAGAGAGGGAAGGAGGGAAGGAGGCCACAGTGGGAGCAGATGGAGGCAGGTCTGGCTGCGGTGGAAGGTGCTTGAGTTCTAGTCCAGGGCTCTTGTTTCTCTCCAGGATGTATGAGGCAGGCTCATTAGCTCAGAGCAAGGGTGGAGGACCGGGGATGAGAATCTGAGGAGAACAGAGTCAAATTGTCTGGGACCGGGTAGCCCGCCTCCCAGAGAAACCTAGGCTTTGTGGGCCATTGCAGAGCGACAGTTTGAGGTCAGAGAACATGGCATTTAAAGTGAAACACATCCACCCAGTTTTGTCCACCCAGTTGCTTGGGTGCGGGTGTGGAGGAGGCAGATGGCAGGGTGCATCAGGTTGGGAGGCAAGGAATTCCCACAGGGTGGGGAACAGTGACGGTCTGTGGGAAGGGCGTGGGCCATTCAGGGAAGAAAGTGAACTCACTGAGGGGCTTAGGGAAGAAGGCATTGGATAGGAGGAGGTCAAGGAGCTGAGTCCAGGGCGAGGGGTTTGTCCTGTGGATGGGGGTGGTGACAGGAGGTGGACAGAGGATGAGGCAGGCTCGAAGCTGAAGCCCCCATCAGTGGCAGGAAACACTTGGAGGCTGGCGCGGGTGTGGCAGGGGGCAGGTGACTGGAATGGCCTCACCTCCAAGGGCACCAAGAGAGCCACATTCTGGGGGCCACAAAGACACCAACTGCCTGTCTCCACTTGTGTTCTGCTTTTGTGGAGGGTGAGAGAAGCGGACCGGCTGTGTGTGGTGGGGCAATGCTGTCCTCAGGGACTAGCTTTGTGTCAGTTACGGTGTGAAGGTGAAGGGAGTATTCTGGCTGGACAGCTAGTCCCGCAGGTTTCAAGGACTTCAGGAGGTTTGAGAATGTAGGGAGGAGGGAAAGACTGGCTCCAATTTAGCAGGGAGGACAAGAGCCTGGATGATGCTGGGTGATTGGGAGGGTGTGGTCCCCTGGCTGTCCCCCAGGTAGAGGGATGAGAAGTGAGACAGATCTTTCCAAGCATGTGAAAGACTTGGGGATTTGAGTTGGTGGTGAGTTCCCTGTGTGTCAGCCCCAGTGATGTGGTCGTCTCGAAGGCCGGCTAAAACTTTAAAGCTCTTAGCTGAAACTTGAAATAGGTGGAGGTGAGGGGTCTGCTGCGTGTGACATCTAGACTGTTGTGTTTAGTTCTAGGTGCCAGAGTTTGTCTGATTTAGGAAGGAGAGCAGAGCTGGAGGGGTCTGGCCACATGTTTCCTAAGGATGACACAGAGAAAGGTTTCTTTTTCTTTATCTATTTGTCTTAGTTGTAGCATGTGGGATCTTTGTTGTGACATGCAGGATCTAGTGACCCGACCAGGGATCGGACTCAGGCCCCCTGCATTGGGAGTGTGGAGTCTTAACCACTGGGCCACCAGGGCAGTTCCCTGAAGGAAAATTTCTTAAAATGAAGTTTCTAGAGGCTTCCCTGATGGTCCAGTGGATAGGAATCTGCCTGCCAATGCAGGGGGACATGGGTTTGATGCCTGGTCAGGGAAGATTCCACGGGGCAACTAAACCCATGAGCCGCAACTACTGAAGCCTGCATGCCTAGAGGGTGTGCTCTGAAACAAGAGAGCCCACGACAGTGAGAAACCCACACACTACAACTGGAGAGCAGACCGTGCTTGCCGCAAGTAGAGAAAGCTTGGGCACAGCAATAGAGACTGAGCACACCCAGAAATAAATAAACACACAGTTTTTAAAAACGAAGTCCCTGTATGCAATTCAGGGGTCTGTGAACACCCTCCCCACAAACTGTATGGAGCACTGTATATGTGTATGTTCTTTTCTAGGGAGGATGGCTGTAGTTTTTGATCAGATTTTCAAAGTGGCCCTTGACCCTAAAGAGACTAGAATCGCCTGTTGAAAGGATCTGGGCATGGTCAGCTGAGAGAAGAGAGGCAGGGGCAGGAGAAAGCGGCCTCCACGTTGAGGACCGCTGCCATCTGGAGGAGGCGGTTTGCTCCTGTGGACATGTCTGGAGGGACGGGGACCAGAGGGAGGGAGGCGCAGGCAGAGGGTTGGCTCTATGGGGGCCGAAGGGGCCTGAGCGCACTGGGGTGTACACAGGTGGGGTGCACACAGGGGGGTGCACTCAGGTGGGGTGCACACAGGTGGGGTGCTCTCAGGTGGGGTGCACACAGGTAGGGTGCACACAGGTAGGGTGCACACAGGGCAGGGACGGAAAGGGGCGGCCCGTGAGGGCGGGGAAACCGTTGTCCAGACCTTCTTGTTCGGAGAAGCGCAAAGCTCTGGGCTCTGCCAGGCTTTCCTATAGGGTGAGGACATGGTGTCGTGGGCTGAGCTTTGCTGGGAGACGTGCAGCCCCTGCAGTGGCTCAGGGGTGCGGCTCAGTGGATGCTGAGGCCCCGGAAGCCTGCCTGCCTTTCCTCAGACAGTGTCCTCTCAGGGTGTGGGCCCCTTGCCCATCTTGGGGCCTCAGTGGACCCCTCTGTGAGGTGGTGTAGTGAGTGTTCCCTGGGCACAGACTTGAGGGGTGCCTAGCCACTTCTCAGCCAGGACTGTGAGCCCACCTTCATGGGCCCTCAGGCGCCCACCTTGGTGGCCGTGGCATCTCTTCCAGAATGTGGAGTTGGGTGAGACGATCTCTGAATCGGGCCTGGGGTGGAGCAGAGTATACTAGCTCAGGGTCCCCATCCCTCCCCATACCCAGCCTGCTCCCAAGAGGTTCCTGGCCTCCCACCTGACCTTGGCACCCACAGCATCTGATCTGCCAAGTCTGAAAGCAACTCCCATGGGACAAAACTGATGATTAATCAAGTTTGACTTTTGTCAGAGCTTCCTTTTTTTTTTTTTTTTTTTTCTTCTCCTCTGTTTTTTTCTTTTTTAAAAGCAGGCATGTTTCACCAAAGATGGAAAATTCTGGAAGATTGGAATCCCACCACCTGATGGAAAGCCCTATCACTGGCTTCAAGGGAGGGAGCTTTAAAAAGCCACTCCTTGTCTTCTCCCATGAACTTTAAATATTCTGAAAGCATTGCCCACAAAGGCAACACTGCCTCACCCCTTGCATAATTAAGTGGAGCACACTGGGGTTGGCAGGATGGCATAGGCCCAGGCACAGCCTTCCTCTGGGAGCTTTCTGCTCAAGTGGGGAGCTCAGGCGGGAGCCCAAGGAGGGCCTCCTCGCAGAGAGATGGATGCAGCTGCAAACAGCCATCTTTCAAGCAGTGGGTAAGGTTGGCCCAACCCTGGCAGGGTCACAGAAGCAGATGAAGGTGTCACGTGATACAGCGCATGTTTCCCCCTGAGATACCACCATCCAGCAGCTGTTCGCAGCGGCCTTGTGAGGTCTTGGTTGGTCTTTCTTGTCCCTTCACTGCCACGTAACTGCCCATGTACGGTGTCCATGGCCTTGGGCCATATCCCCGATCTCCCAGCCACTGTAGTATTGACATTGGTTTCCTGTGTACCTGGTGGAAATTTCTGGAGACTCTTTGAGGGCAAGAGAAGGCTATTTTATCTTCTGGCAGATGACCCTCCCCTCAGGAGCCGTGTTGGCATCTCAGAACTGGCCAATTATTTCCCGGCTGTCTTCCTGTTCCATAATTACACAGGCTTTTTATCTGTGAGGCCACAGAATGGTGTGTTGGACAGATAGAGATTGTGCCAAACGGTTACTGTGGTGTCTTATTTGAATTCTGTGGAAGACTGAGTTTTGCTGGGAGGAAAGGAAGGAATATTTGTTGATTATCTATAGGTATTATTTCATTTAAGCTTCATGTTTTATGGATAAGGAAATGATTTCAAAGAGGTTAAATTACTTGGCTAATGTCACACAGCCAGCACATTGAGTGGGCTGGTGGTTATGTATGTTGTCTGACTCTGAGACTTGTATAGTTTCACGAGAAATGAAAAACACTCTTTGTTTCAAAAGTACCACTTGAGGTCTAAAAGAAGAGTCGTGTTTAAGGAAGCTCTGGTGGCACACCTTCCAAACAGCAGGGGTTAAAAGCAGGTATCTTTAGTCTGGTATGAGCACATAGCCATTCACACAGCTGAGTTTTCTTTATTTTTTTTTAATTTATTCATTTATAGCTGCACTGGGCCTTCATTGCTGTGTGTGGGCTCTTCTCTAGTTGAGGCAAGTGGGGGTCTAGTCTCCAGTTGCGGTCTGCAGGCTTCTCATTGTGGTGGCTTCTCTTCTTGCAGAGCACAGGGTCTGGGTGCTTGGGCTCAGTAGTTGTGGTGCTCGGGCTTAGTTGCTTCGCAACATGTAGGATCTCCCTGGACCAGGAATCAAACCTGGGTCCCCTGTATTGGTGGATTCTTAACCACTGGGACACCAGGAAAGTCCCTCTTTCTTTCTTTCTTTTTAAAATCCAAAATGTGCTTATTGTGATGATTTCCCACACATCTGGATTCAGGGTGCTTTTAATGCTGCTTCCATCTGAAAGAGCATCCATCTGCAAGCCTGGCTTTTCCTCTTGTAGGCTGGCAGAGGACAGTAGAGCAGCTAACACACAAAGCTAAGTTTGTGCCTGGCTAGAGATGGTTATAGTATCCTGGGCATTTCACATCCGTGAGATGGGAACTGGGGCTCCACACCAGGCGCTTCTTGTGTGTCCTCTTCTAGAGAGGGATGGAGGGGATCGTTTGTGAGAGGCATGTTCTGGTGGGGAAGTTGTCACCTCCGGAACACAGCCAAGTTTTCTACAGATTTCTTTCACCCTGAATCTCCTGAGTCTTGGTCTTCCTTTTCTAATCCTTCTCTCTTCCAGTTTCTCTAGGCCCTTTTCCTCAGATCTCAGTAGAGGTTCTCAGAATGACTTAATTCTTCACCCTTGTTGAGTCGTATGTTGCAATCGACATCTATTAAGACGTTGTTCAGATCACGTAATAGGAGTCCAAGTCCCCAATAAGTAAACCTGTTAGGCTAGGTCTGTATCTGATGATTTACCTCGATATTAATCTTGACACAGGGCAGGGTGGTAAGATCACCAAAGCCCACACTGTTCTCACCTGCTTTTTGGCTGTGAATCAGGATCTTTCTCATACTTGCCAGGGGTTCAAGTTTTAGCTGATTGCCTGCATTGCTTGTCTCAGAGATGCACAAGAACTTTTGTTTCCCCAAGTGTTGTGGCTGCTTTGTTGCAGCTGAGGTTCTCCTGGCTGGAATAGAAGGACCCACCTGTCAGGAACCTGAGAATGAAGGTACTTGAATGATGTGATTTTCAGGATTGGTTTCCCCGGCAGCACTTTATCTCTGTAGAAGAGGGGGATTTTCAAGCTCCTCCGTCTTGGGTGAGAGGTCAGACTAAGCCTGAAGTAGTGAAATTTGGTTCTCTTTGTGCCTCTTACAAAAAGTGTTTGGTTTATTTATGTGTCTTTTTTCCTGGAGCAAATCTCTTACCCATGAATGGCAAAACTAACCTAGTGAGCCGTGAGTACAGCTTGAAGAGGAAGTCACAAACTGAAGTTATAATCTGACACCCAGATAGGACACTTCTCTGGTGGTCCGGAGGCTAAGACTCTGAGCTCCCAATGCAGGGGGCCCGGATTTGATCCCTGTCATGGAACTAGATCCTGTATGCTGCAACTAAGAGTCTGCATGCCACAACTGGGAGTTTGCATGCTGCAACTAAAATATCCTGCATGCCGCAGGTAAGACACAGAGCAGCCAAAATAAATAAGAATACTTTTTAAAAAACTCAGTTAGGATCTTGTTAAGTGTTTTTTCCTGAAAGGAAGTTCATGATTGAAGGTCCTCTCCATCATGCTTTTAGAATGAATTTTTTCAGGTAGCCACAGAAACTATTCTTGATGACTGGTAAAATTAGTCCCCCACCCCATCCACGGGATCAAATATTTGCACAGTGGCATCAGAAAGTGCTGCGTGTGCTCAGATCTCTATGTCTGAGGGCTTCTGATGCTTTGTGCTTGGGCTTATCAGAATCAACAGCTTTATTTAGGTCACCTGTATTCAGGTGCCAGTCAGTGGGGACAGAGCCAGATCCAGGCAGTCTGGGAGGAGGTGACCCTTGCAAGCAGCCAAGTTAGCCCAGCAATGGATTTCTTAAATTTGAACTTTGCTCCTCCATTCCCTCAATGAAGTAATATTTACTGAGTGCTTCCAGGGGTGACTAAGATGGATCTTGGCCTCTGTCCTTGTAAAGCTTACAGTATAGCAGAGGAAATGGATATTGAATAATTACACAAATAATTGAAATTCATTCATTCATTCAATAAGTTTGTTGAGTTTCTGGTGCACCAGGTGCTACTCGTGGTGCTACAGGCAGGAACCAGAAAGACAAAAGTCTCTGCCTTACTGGCCCTTACATCCGAGTGAGATGCATGACAAATCCAATGAAAGCAAGTAAATTATATAGCATATTAGAGGGAGGTGATAAATACTGTGACCAATAGAGCAGGTAAAGATGATTGGGAGTAGTAACTGGGTGGGGTCGGTGAGTGGGTGCCAGTTGCAGAGAGTTGGGTGCGTGAAATGAAGATTATAGATGGGTTTGGAGTTAGTGATAACTGTCAGGTCTTGACAAGGAGTTGGAGGGGCTGAAGGCAGTGCAAGCAACTGGCAGGCCAGCTGGAAGGATCATGTGTATGTGTGTGCGTATTGAAGTGATGAGAATCAGGACGGGAGTCATGTAAGAGAGAGGACCTGTGATGCAGAAGCTAAAGAGTGTGTGTGTGTGTGTGTGTGTGTGAGAAATGAGGGGGAGTGACACGGAGGTTGGTGCTTGACAGCAGCAGTGAGGGGAGAGGATGACAGGGCCTGATGACAAGAGACTGAAGACTGGGGAGTTGGAGGGAAGAAGGAGGAGAGTCACCTGGAGCAGGCGGCAAGGAGCTTGGTGATCAGCTGTGAAAAATGCCTGCAGGAGAGGTGCGGGGTCCCCTGAGGGTGGATCATAGGGGTGTCTGGCCAGGAAGAGAGGCTCAGGAAGGCTCCTGTGATATTGTGATTTATAAGAAGAAGTAGATAATTGGTCTTTGTCCTGTTCTTGGCACAGAGCTCCTGAAACCCTTGCAATTTCCTGTGAAGAGAGCTCTAAAAGTGTCTTGTTAGGTTGAGGAGGTGACTTTTAGAAAGCACCTAAGTATGGGGACCCAACTACGTGATTGTTGACACTCAGTCGCTCAGTCGTGTCTGACTGTTTGCAACCCTATGGACTGCAGCACCCCAGGCTTCCCTGTCCTTCAGCAGCTCCTGGAGTCTGCTCAAACTCATGTCATTGAGTCGGTGACGCCATCCAACCATCTCATCTTCTGTTGCTCTCTTTTCCTCCTGCCCTCAGTCTTTCACAGTATTAGGGTCTTTTCCAGTGAGTTGGCTATTCAGACCAGGTGGTCAAAGTATTGGAGCTGCAGCTGCAGGATCAGCCCTTCCAGTGAATGTTCAGGGTTGAGTTCCTTTAGGATTAACTGGTTTGATCTCTTTGCTGTCCAGCGGACTCTCAAGAGTCTTCTCTAGCACCACAGTTCGAAAGCACCAGTTCTTCAGTGCTCAGCCTTCTTTATGGTCCAACTCTCATATCCATACATGACTACTGGAAAAATCATAGCTTTGACTATAGGGACCTTTGTTAGAAAGTAATGTCTCTGCTTTTTAATATACTGTCTAGTTTTGTCATAGCTTTTCTTCCAAGGAAAAATGCATACATACATAAATATTTTTTAAAAAGAGATGTGTGTAAGGATGAATGTATTTGCCCAGAGACCCATCAAGGTCCTCAAGAAGTCTTCTGCCTTAACATGGTGGCCTGAGGAGGAGGGTCAGGGAACACAGGTGCGGGGGCTCATTGGGCACACACTCGGGAAGGTGCGTGTTGGGCTTAGGTGTTCCAGGTGACTCCCAGCTTATAGCTGTGTGTGCCCTTGAGTAAGTTACTTCTCTTCCTCCTGTTTTCCTCTGTTAAAATGAAGACGAAAACTGACTGACAAGGCTGTTGGGAAAATGTGGTGAGCTGTGTTTGTCAGTGCCCAGAACAGTGCCAGCCAACCACAGATGATCAATGCACACCAGAGCCTCTGGGAAGTACCTTTTCTGGGGTACTGCTGATACTGCTGGTGGTGTGGCTCTCAGCATTGCTGCAGGACACGGAAAGGCATCTCCTATTTAAAAGCCAGATCCTTTAGGAGAGGAGCACGAATCGCACTGAAGATGTGAATGTGTTTGTGTGCTGTGCTAAGCCATTTCAGTTGTGTCCGACTCTTTGCAACACCATGGACTGTACAGACTGCCAGACTCCTCTGTCCGTGGGATTTCCCAGGCAACAATACTGAAGTGCATTGCCATGCCCTCCTCCAGGAGAGTTTCCCGACCCAGGGATCAAACCCGTGTCTCTTGTGTCTCCTGCATTGGCAGACAGGTTCTGTACCACCTGGGAAGCCCATGAATGTGCACAGAAGCCTGCAAATCTGAGGATGGAATCTTGAAACGGATAAAAATGGAGCAGGAAGAGGGCTACACACAGGCCATCTGGGCCTTCAGAGGGGCTGGGCAGTGTGTCCTTGGCACATGGGAAGTAGTACGGCTGTTCCGGGCCAGACTCTGGGTGCACGTAGGCCCCAACTGTCTAGACACCTGCTGGCTGCCTGTTTCTGCTGGAAGTCGAGTATCAGACCTTTTCCAGAAGGGGGAAGAACCTGTAGAAGATCCAGTCTGATAAATAGCACCCATCTGATTCAGCAGCAGCAGAGCACAGAGAGATAGGAAAACACGTCGTTCTTCTAATAGTCACTTCTTTCTGTCTACTGAAGACCCACCAACGCTCTGCACATTCCCTTCCAAACCTGAAGAAGTATAAGTAGAACTTAACTGTTTGCTCTAACGCTTTTGTTCTCTGCCTCTGTGTACCTTCTCTCTCAGCCCTTTTGTGTTTTTGTTTATGTTTTGGCTTGCAGGCTCTTAGTCCCCTGGCCAGGGATAGAACCTGGGCTATGGCAGTGAAAATGCTAAGTCCTGACCACTGGACTGCCAGGGGAGTCCCTCACCCCTTTGTTAACACATTATTAACCAGAGATACATTAATATTTCTTTTGTTACCCAAACATTATTGACCAGAGACGTGTTAATATGTTTTTAGAGAGTGATACGACTAACATCACTGTGTGAACTTGTTAGAGCTTAAAACTGATCAAGGGTTCATCATACATCTCATGCTTTTCATTATCATTCACGTTTTGCTCTGTCAGGTTTTCGTTCCAGCCTCATTTTGCTCCATCAGGTTTTCGTTCCAACCTCGTATAGATAAAAATGCAAGTTTATTATCGTAAAATTTTCAAAAATGACGCGTCATGAAATTTTCAGTGAAGAAAATTTTTCAGTGAATTTTATGCAGATATTTTCTCCGATTGTCCAAGTGATGTATATACTAGTGTCTCAGAAGATGATAGTTCTTCAGAATGCAGTTATTCAGACGATGTGAATATTAGACCAACAAAAAGACAAAAATTACCTTAGTGATTGATTCTGATATGGACAGTGAACATGAAACAATGCTGGAGAAGGCTCCTTTGCCTCTACAATTGAAGACAACATTTCACAAAAATTAGACTTTACAGGTGTCTCAGGTATAACTTTTGAATGTAATAGCCTGCAAAGTGTTGGTGAAATAACAATTAATTTTTTGGCTGGCCAAAATGAAAATCGCCAGCCATAGGCCTTAGTTTCCCCTGGTCAGTAATGAGTTAAGGCATGTTTTCTGGTTGCCAGGCTCTGGCTGTGATGCAGCACATCAGACGTAGCCCTGGCCCTTACACTTACCCCAGTAGGTCTGTGCTTTCTGGCCAGGCAGGGCACCCTGGAAAGGTCATCTGCACAGCACCTGGGATAAAGGACAGAGTTGCTGGTGGGAGCCACAGGCTGGGCCTTCTGCTGACCTGGTGCAGCCTGGATCTGAGAGGGTCAGTACCTCGCTGCATACCTCTGTGTGTGTGTGTGTGTATGTGTGCACGCACCGTGTACATGTGCACTTGTGTGTATGTGTGCTGGGTGGAAGACAGTCCCTAGCAGTTCTCCTGTGGGGAGGGGGTCTCTCTGCTGTCCAGCAGAGATCTCCTTCTCTGCCCTGTGGAATTTCATAGGGTCAAGCTTGCCAGCCAGCAGCCGGACACTGCGGGCCCTCTGTGACACAGGTTCACTGAAAACTTGGGCCACAACTTCAGGTACTTCCTCTACCAGGGTCTGCAGTCGTTCTGGAAATAATCTGATTCCCGGTCAAGGGGGCTCAGTCTAATGTGGCGGGTGGGGTGCAGCACACCTGCAGCTACCAGAGACAAAGCAGAGCCACATGAGGGCCACAAGGGAGACACAGAAAGCTGGGCTCCAGGGAGGGAATCTGGGCTGGCGATGGGCCCAGGTGCCTCTGACAGAAGAGGTGACCAGTTTGCACTTTGCTTTGAAAGGTGGTAGGGTTCTAACCAGTGGGGGTGGCCTAAGTCGGGGGGGATGGCCATGAATAAGAGGTATTCCAGGGAGAAGGCACAGGGAGGAACAAGCAGAAGCTTCTGTTTCGTTAATCCTGTAGGCTGGTACAGGGATTGATGGGGAGGAGGAGACAGAAGCCAGTTGAGGTCTTGGGTTTGGGCTCCAGTGGGGCACGGCGCACTGCCTTCACAGCCCCTGTGTGAAGAGACAGGCAGGGCAGCCACCTGTGGTTAGTCTGAATGGAGTGCAGCTGACTCCGTGTAGTACAAGAGAATCCAGCACGAAAAGGCTTTCTTGACTCACGTATTGCTCTTTTGAGGTCCTTGGGGCTGACTGTGAACATGGCCTCAGCTCCTCCTGGGCCAGCAGACACCTAGGGCTGGGGTGTCTGTGGAGCTGCAGGCACAAACTATTTCTGTGCTCCTTCAAATGCCCGTGTTTATTTTTAAACTTGAGCCTTTGTAAGGCAGGGATGTATCATGCCAGCTCTGCTTTTGAGTAAAAAAGGTCCCCTTGGGCTGATGGAACTTGTGAAAGATGAGCTCTATCTAAAGTTGTCCCTTCTCTTCATTTAGTGTCCTGGTGCATGTATGCGAGCCTTACGGGGAAGGCCACAGAAGTAATTTGCTTAAAAAAAAAAAAAATCCTGGAAAGAAGAAACCCACATGCAGGTCGCCAGTCCTGTAACTCGCGCTGGCAGATTTGTGTCAGGCACAGTGGTGCTCCGACAAGGAGGATCTGTGTGTGTCGGAGGTGGGCGGGAGGTGATAAGCTGGGACGCCAGCCTGACCCCTGCCATCACCACCCCCACTTCCCGCCCATAAGAGCCCGCGGACAAGGGGCTTAGAAGAGACCGTCTGTTATCTTTTAAGCATATGCAAGTTATAACTGAAAAATTAATGAGATTAACATAGAGTTCAAGATGGAGGACTCAGACAGTGCTTCTTTCTACCTTTCCTCCCCATAACCCATTAAAATGATAATAAAGAGATTATTAAAAGTATAATCCTACGACAGCAAAGTGAATGAGAGGGAATTATCAGCAGCTGAGAGACTGGAACAAATTTCTGGATGATAGAAGGCAGGTAGAGGCATGGCCATGTCAGAAATGTTGTAGAGACACCCAGAGCCCAGTGGGCCCAAGAGGAGGGTCCTGACCAAGCCTGTGAGTCCATCCCAGAGCAAGAACAAGACGTGGTGCTGAAAGCTGGGATTTTTTTTTTTCTTTTGATTTTTTTTTTCATATAGACCATTTTTAATGTCTTTATTGAATTGTTACAGTATTGCTTTTTAAATTTTTTTTTAATGTTTTGGGGTTTTTAAGGCAATGGCAAGCCACTCCAGTACTCTTGCCTAGAAAATCCCATGGATGGAGGAGCCTGGTAGGCTGCAGTCCGTGGGGTCGCTATGGGTCGGACACGACTGAGCGACTTCACTTTCACTTTTCACTTTCACACATTGGAGAAGGAAATGGCAACCCACTCCAGTGTTCTTGCCTGGAGAATCCCAGGGACGGGGGAGCCTGGTGGGCTTCCATCTATGGGGTCACACAGAGTTAGACACGACTGAAGTGACTTAGCAGCAGCAGCAGCAGCCTCAAGGCATTTGGGAACTCAGTTCCTCAACCAAGGATTGAACCTGCACCTCCTGCATTGGAAGCGCAGAGTCTTAACCACTGGACCACCAGGGAAGTCCTAAAAGCTAGAGCTTTAATGGACGGTCTCAGGAGAAGATGAGGACAGGTGGACTTGGTTGGCAGAGGCAGGCCTGGGGTGTGGGTACTGGCATTCTGCCAATAGAATAAAGCTTTGCTCCTGGAGGGTTGGGATGGGTAGGGTTGGGAGGGAGGCTCCAGAGAGAGGGGACGTATGTGTAACTTATGGCTGATTCATGTTGTTTTACGGCAGAAACCAACACAACGCTGTAAAGCAGTTATCTTCCAATTAAAAAAAAAAAGGAATAAAGCCTTCCTTGGTCCTGCGTGGATCTGGGGTCAATGGATGGCGTTTGAAGCCCTGGTGCCTGCTTGGTTAGGTCAGCTAGGGAGGGAACGTGGAGTGCTCTCACACTGAGGAGCCAGGAAGAGGAAGAACCAGCAAAATAAACATCTTATCAGACAACGTGGGCACAGGACAATAGATAGTAAAGTGGGCCCTCAAGGCTCTGAGGGAGAAAAATTTTTTAACCGTTAAAAAAAAATTTTTGTATCCAGTGTGGTAGACTGAAAACTGTCTCCCGCAGATGTCAGGCCCTAATCCCTGGAACCTGTAGTGTTACCTGATAAAAGGGTCTCTGGAGGCAATTAAGGGAAGGGTCTTGAGATGAGGAGCTCAGTATGGATTATCCCTGTGAGCCTGATGCAATCACATGCGTCCTTATGAGGGAGAGGCCGAAAGAGATTTTACTGCACACAGAAGAGAGATGGGGACATGAGCTCAGCAGAGGGAGATCTGAAGGTGGAGGGACAGATCATGGAGCAGCCCCAGCAGCTGGAGAAGACCAGGTGGTCGGATTCTCCCCTGGAGCCTGTGGAGAGAGCTTCCTCACACCTTGCTTTTAGCAGTGAAGGTGATTTTGAACTTCCGACCTCCAAGCTGGGAGATGATAAGATCCTTTAGTTTTTAAGAAATATTTATTTATTTATTTGGCTGCGCCGGGTCTTAGTTGTAGCATGCAGGATCTTCGATCTTTAGTTGCAGCATGCAAACTCTTAGTTGAGGCAATCTAGTGGAATCTAGTGCCCTGACCAGGGATTGAACCCCCAGACCCCTGCATTGGGAGCACAGGGTCCCAGCCGCTGGACCACCAGAGAAGTTCCAAAATCCTGTAGTTTTTTCTTTTTATTTATTTTATTTATTTTTGGTGACGCTTGGTCTTCATTGCTGCGTGCAGGCTTTCTCTAGTTGTGGCAAGTGGGGGCTACTCTTTGTTGCAGTGTACAGGCTTCTCATTGCAGTGGCTTCCCTTGGGCTCTAGGGCAAGTGAGCTTCAGTAGTTGTGGCACACAGGTTTTGTTGCTCCTCAGCATGTGGCATCTTTCTGGACCAGGGATCAAACCCATGTCCCCTGTATTGACAGGCAGATTCTTATCTATTGTGCCAACAGGGAAGTCCCAAGACCCTGTACATTTAAGCCACCCAGTTAGTTGTAGTTTGCAGCCCCAGGAAGCAAATACACTGAGCCAGTCTCATCCAGTGTCAGGGGAGAGTGAAGTCAGTTATAGGTATACAAGGACTTAAGGTTTATTCCCACTCATTCTGATTGTCTGTGCCAGACATACAAGGGCAAAGCCTAGTAAGGAGGCAGCTGGGGGCAGAAAGAGAATGGGTGGCTTCCGGGAGCCTGAAGAAAAGAACTTCCAGACAGACGGCTGTGAGTGGGCCTCAGAAGCACCCAGTCCAAATTAGAACTGGAAGCCGTTGGCTCCAAGAATAATATCTCCAGGACAGAGACTGGAATGGATTCCAGGAAACGTTCAGAGAGAACAAGAAGCTGGAAGACACGAGGGTTATAGGAAGGTGGGCTGTTTCTTTTCTCAATAGGAAAAAGAAGGCAGTAGAAAAACTCCACAAAAAATAAAAAACAATTGGGAGCATGTTGTGATGCAAATGTGAAGCACACTGAGATACCACCTGCCTTGAACAGTGGGGAGCATGCTGGCAAGGAAAAGCTTCTCTTTAAAAAATAAATTTACTTATTTATTTGGCTGTACCCAGCCTTAGCTTTAGGATCTTTAGCTGCGGCATGTGAACTCTTAGTTGGGGCTTCCTCAGTAGCTCAGCAGCAAAGAATCTGCCTGCAATGCAGGAGCCACAGGAGACGCGGGTTTGATCCCTGGGTCAGGCAGATCCCCTGGAGGAGGAAATGGCAACCCACTCCAGTATTCTTGCCTGAAGAATCCCATGGACAAAGGAGCCTGGCAGGCTACAATCCGTAGGGTCACAAAGAGTCAGACACGACTGAAGCGACTTAGCATGAATGAACACATGAGCAAACTCTTAGTTGTGGCAGGCAGGATCTTAGTTCCCCAATCAGGAATCGAACCCAAGCCCTGTGCATTGGGAGCACACAGTCTTAGTCCCTGGACCACCAGGGAAGTCCCAAGAAGCTGCTCTGTGACCTGGATGCTGGGAACTTTTCCCTCTGAGGAGTGCTTGACTCCTGACTTTGAACTGTACAGAAGGAAATAGAATCCCAGTGCATTTCTTGGCTCTGCAGGGAGCAGTATTTATATAGTCACAGTCATGCTCTCTTTTTAAATGGTGATGGAGTGCTCTATTGTGTTCATATGTTGACTGCACTCTTCCTGGTGCTGGACATTCCATTTAATTCCTGCTTGCATCTGACTATTTTTTTTTTTTTTTTGGTAACTAATGCTGGAGTCTGTGGTCAGTTTGACCTGTGAAGCCTCTCTGTGGGGAGAATTGAAGAACTGAATTGTCAGGTAATGTGTAATTCAGGTACCTGAATTGTCAGGTAATGTGTAATTACCTACAATGTCCCGGGTGTAAGGGTGACTGCAAGATTGAGATTCCGTAGGGAGGTGGTTACTGGACTCATCGAGACTGTCCCCAGGACTGGGCCTTGGTCTTCCTGGATCCTGTCCTGGCGAGCAGCCTGGTGCTGCTTTTGAACAGCGGCCCGTGGGCAGAAGCGGGGGCAGGTACATGGCCTTACAGGTTTGGTGCCTGTGGGAGAAACCTGAGCTTGTTTATATGCTGACAGAAAGGCTCCAGAAACAAAGAGAGCTATTGTTGTCAGCAAGGTCAGAATTGCCCAATCTTCTTGATGTCATACACACATAGAAAATATTTGTACAGCTCACGGATAAATGCATAAGACTGTTCACAGTCAGAAGTGATCCATCCAGGCCCTCCAGTCACCCCAGGCTCTGCTCTGCCCCCAAGGGTTGAGGAGATCTCCTTGTGAACAAGCCGCTTCATCCCAACCCAGTGACAGCTTTGTACAAATGAGAAGGCACTTCTTTTTCAAGACAGCTTCCAGACACCTGCTCTGCCAGGCAGTAGACAGAGTCAGCGTGCTGGCCTTTTTAATGAGCACGGTGATGAACAGATGCCCTTCGGGTTCTGTGCTGTGTGGACCTGTGGCTCAGCATACCTGTGGCCCAATCGAGGACGCTGCTAGGAAGAAGGCTAAGGGCCTGAACTGCTGGCAGGCAGACGGAGGCCGGAGATGTTCTTACCATCTGCTGGCATAAGACTCCTGGGGTTCTGCTGTCCTGACAGATCTGAAGGTGGGAGCACCTGAAATAGGGCTGCAGGGAGGTCAGATGTGGGCGCCAAGCCCAGGGGAGATGCCCGGGGGAGCCTCTGGGAGCAGACATCTGGGCATCGTCATACAGCAATGGCGCTTGAAGATGTGAACATAAGTGTGTGTGAGAGCTCCACAGAGAAGAACTCAGGAACAAGCAAGTAAGGCCCTGTGGTCTGTCCCACGCTTCTGCTAAGATAGGGCCTGATATTCAAGTAGAACATAGAAACGAGCCTCCCATGGGAGGGGAATCTGAGCACTGTGATATCCTGTCCCGTGGCTCATGGGCAACAACCCAACCCGGTCAGGGATCCCAGGCAGCGACCTCTGGCTGCCGTACCTGAGCCCTCAGCTCTGCACCCTCGGGTGCTGGCGTTCTCCACCAGTGCTCACTTGGTGTCACCACCAGGGTGTGCTGTCTGGGAAAGTGTTTCATTCATCTGTCTGTCCCTAGGGCCACAGTTAGATTTTTAAAAATAATTTTATGTGATTTATTCTTAATTTTTTTTATTATTATTTTTGCTGCACTATTGGAGAAGGAAATGGCAACCCACTCCAGTGTTCTTGCCTGGAGAATCCCAAGGACGGGGGAGCCTGGTGGGCTTCCATCTATGGGGTCACACAGGGTCGGACACGACTGAAGTGACTTAGCAGCAGCAGCAGCAGCAGGTCTTTGTTGCTGGTCTCGGGCTTTCTCTAATTGCAGTAGGTGGGGACTACTCTGTTGCCATGTATGGGCATCTCATTGCAGTGGCTTTTCTTGTTTCAGAGCACAGGCTCTAGGCGTGCAGGCTCAGTAGTTGCAGCGTGCAGTGTTAGTTGCCCTATGGCATATGGGATCTTAGTTCCCTGACCAGGGATTGAACCCATGTTCCATGCATTACAAAGCAGATTCTTAACCGCTGGGCAACCAGGGACGTCCCCTGAGCATTAGATTTTTGAAGGGCTTTTAAGAGTGCAGAAACGCATGTCCTGTGCATTACGAAACAGATTCTTAACCACTGGGAAACCAGGGAAGTCCCCTGAGTGTTAGATTTTTGAAGGACTTTTAAGAGTGCAGATAGAGGTCTGGATTTGGGTGCTTGGGTGATGAAGGGCTCCAGCAACCCTGCCTGCTCTCCGCCCCAGGTGGCCTTGGGAATCCACTGACCAGGTGTTCTCCACAACCCTGACTCTGAGCAGCTCTGAGGAGTGTAGGGTCCAGTCCTGTAGAGCTCTGGTCTTGGCAGCTGTCCCAGGAACACTCCCCAGAACTGAAGGAGGCCTGTTTTGGGGCCCCCACATCTGAGCTCTTGGGCCAGATGAGCTTGTTATAGTTTTGCCCTTGACATTATAGGAAATACTAGAAACGAACTTTTGCTTTGTTGGGCACATCTCATATGATTTCCACATTGCATCAAAGCCAAATCATTTAGTTTAGCAAATATTTTGGACTTACACTGTGCATCCAAACCAGTTTCATGGTGAGTGCAGCCATGAAATTAAAAGATGCTTGCTCCTTAGAAGGAAAGCTCTGACAAACCTAGACAGCATATTAAAAAGCAGAGACCACTTTGCTGACAAAGGTCCATGTAGTCAAAGCTATGGTTTTTTCCCAGTAGTCATGTACGGACGTGAGAGTTGGACCATAAAGGAGGCTGAACACCAAGGAAATGGTGCTTTCGAACCGTGGTGCTGGAGAAGACTCTTAAGAGTCCATTGGAGAGCAAGGAGATTAAACCAGTCAATCCTAAAGGAAATCAACCCTGAATATTCACTGGAAGGACTGATGAAAGCTGAAGCTCCAATACTTTGGTCACCTGATGCAAAGAGCCGAGTCATTGGAAAAGACCCTGATGCTGGGAAATATTGAAGGCAAAAGGAGAAGAGGAAGGTAGAGGATGAGATGGTTAGAGAGCATCAGCGACTCAATGGACATGAATCTGAACAAACTCTGGGAGATAGTGAAGGACAGAGAAGCCTGTAGTGCTACAGTCCATGGGGTCACAAAGAGTTGGATATGACTTGGCAAACTGAACAACAACCACAGTCGTGCACATAGGAGCAAGGTGCATTATTGTGCAAGTCAGAGTGGACTCACTGTGGCTTAGGAACAATGGATTTATTATTATTTACTAGGTTTCCTTCTCTGAAGACACCCAGTGTTTCAACCTCATAATATTATACTAAACATGTCACTTCTCCCTTACTTGGTGCTGGGACTTGCTGTCCCCACAGGGCAGGTCCTCCCTGCTTGTGTCTTTGGTGTCACGTGCAGTGTCCTTGGGTGCAAAGAACTGTCCAGCAATTCCCACCCAGGGGCCTGGGAGGGTAGGAACCATGCCCCAGTTATTTCATTATTTCCCCAAGACAAAGGGCACTTGTTCTGCTTTAGGCTCCTTGGGCAGGTAACTAATGCACTTTCCTTTTTGGCTGGAATCCTAACAATTCTTGAGAGCACCTTTGTGAAATCCTGCTGATTAGAAAGTTCTTTGGCAGTTATATGTGACGTCAGTCCATAAAGAAGTGAGAAAACAAATTACTTTTTCATAAATATTGCCTGGAAGGTTAAAATCTTTCCATAAATGGGGTCCACAGGGATGATATGAATAATAAGTGACTACTTCTTGGTTCACTAGGTTGGAAGTGGATTAACTGTGAGTTAGAAACAAGCCCAAACAACCACTAAACCCAAGGGTTCTGACTCTTTCTGGGGCAGCTGGGGGTTTGGAAATACCCAGCCAAGCTCAGAGGGCCCCTTGGGATCTCAGTTCTGTTGGTGCCAAATCCCCATCCAGCTTCAGTCATTTCTGTTCCCTTGTGATCTAAACTTTTAAAGGAAAAATGGTTTATTGAGGTATACTCTTGAGTGCTCTGCTGCTGCTGCTGCTGCTGCTAAGTCACTTCAGTCGTGTCCGACTCTGTGTGACCCCATAGACGGAAGCCCAACCAGGCTCCCCCGTCCCTGGGATTCTCCAGGCAAGAACACTGGAGTGGGTTGCCATTTCCTTCTCCAATGTGTCAAAGTGGAAAGTGAAAAGTCAAAGTTAAGTCACTCAGTCGTCTAACTCTTTGCAACCCCATGGACTGTAGTTCTCCAGGCTCCTCTGTCCATAGGGTTTCCCAGGCAAGAATACTGGAGTGGGTTGCCATTTCCTCCTCCAAGGGATCTTCCTGACCCAGGGATAGAACCTGCATCTCCTGCATTGTCAGGCAGATTCTTTATCACTGAGCCACCTGAGATGGCATACCAAAGTTGGTACATAATTGATGTACACAACTTAGTGAGTTTGGAGATAAGAACACCCTGTGAAACCATCACCACAGCCTACACCATAAAGACACCCATTCCTTCAAAAGCTTCCTCATGGCCTTCTTGCTTATTATTTGATTCTTTGTGATAAGAACACTTGACAGAAGATCTACTCTTTCTGCAGAATCATAAGTGTACAATATAATATTAATTGCTGGCACCATGCTGGTCAGAGTTTTTTTTTTTTTTTTTTTGGCTGACTACCAGGAAAGTCCCTGTATGCAGTTCTAAGAGCACCTATCCCTCTCCCTCTGTCAACCATGGTGTTTGGGGTCCTGTCACACCTATCTTATTTGGTCTGGGTAGTTCTACACTTGACCTCTAGGTTGGAAAGCAAGCGACTGGCCTCTCTTGCCCAGCCATGATTTCAGGTTGTAGCAAGGCTCACTGTCTTCACCTCTCATGTATTCAGTAACCCTCGTGTCTCTCTTGCCAGAGACAGCCCCGGCGCTGTGGTCACCATTCCATGGTCTTTCTTGTGCACTCAGGTAGGTCCAGAGCGCCCTGGATTCTGAGGCAGAGGCCATGGGGCTCTTGTTCCTGGGGTGTTCCTATGGAACTGCAGAGTAGATGTTT
Organism: Moschus berezovskii; assembly: GCF_049115385.1. Lineage (NCBI taxonomy): Eukaryota > Metazoa > Chordata > Mammalia > Artiodactyla > Moschidae > Moschus > Moschus berezovskii. The sequence goes on from NC_142480.1 coordinate 46,798,667, forward strand.
GCTAACTTAGTATATATGCCAGTGTATGCATTTATAAGAATGAGATCATAGAATGATGCTTTCCTGTAATCTCTTTTCACTTTAATACTGTATATTCTTATTAACATCTATAGTGTTAGTGTTGGCTAGCTTTGGTCAGAATTCTGGAACATCTGAGTTCTTTTTGTTTTATTTTCTCCGAATAAAGAGACTTTGAGTGACACCGGAGCCCTTCAGGGTCTAGCTAGCTCTGTTCAGAAGGACAGAGGACACAGACTGGACTCAGCAACACCCGTTGGCCTCCTTATTCAGTAGCTTCTGGATGTAAGTCCTTGAACTATAATTTAATGAAATTGAGAGTATATCATAATGGATAAAGGAAAAAATAACACCTTTCCATCTTATTAAATACTACAGTTTTTAAAGGATGAATGGTATGTCTTGATGGGTCTATTATACTTGATTTAAACAATCCCTCATTTGGAACATTTAGATTATTTACAAGGGGTGTGTGTGTGTAATAAACAGCTCTTCAGTGACTGTCCATTTGCCTGTATACTTTGCACATCCTCATTTATTGCCCTTGAATAGATTCCTAGAAGTGGAGTTGCTGGCTTTAAGAGAATGCAGTATCTAAGTGCCAGAGTAACTGAATGGAAGGAAGCCACACTTCTTTGTTACAAATCTCTGGTAGCTAAATTTATGTCTTTTCATCCTGTCCTTTCCATGCCATGAAATTTTCTTATTAAATTATTTAATCAGCTTGCAAAAAAAAAAAAATAAGAGAATGCAGTCATGTTTTCTTTTTTTTTTTTTGGCTACACCACGCAGCATGTGGGATCTTAGTTCCCTGACCAGGATTCAAACCTGTGCTGCCTACAGTGGAAGCACAGAGTCTTAATCCCTGGACCACTAGAAGCCCCAGGAGAATGCAGTTGTAAGGCTTTTGATTCACAATAATAAATTGCCTCCCAGAGCATTCTCTCAAGTCACACCCCATCAGTAGTGTAAAAGAGACATGTGTTCCACTCTAGCAGGCTGGATATTTTTTAATCTTTTTTTGTTATTGTGGTAAAATGTACACAACATATGATGCACCATCTTGACCGCTTTTAATTGTGCACTTCACTGGCCTTGAGTGCTTTCACACTGTTGTGCAGCCATCACCGTGTCCATCTCCGGAACTTTTTCAGCAGAGAAGTGGGGTTTTTTTTGTTTTTTAGTCTGTGCAATTTGATGCTATTAAGCTTCTCACTGTGTTAGCTCACAGTTCTTTTTTCACTGAGAAGGTGCAGCTTGTGGTCAAGTGCTGTGGACACTGGGTGTCTCTGCACTGCAGTCTTCCGCATGGTCAGAGCTGCTTGAGGCTCCGGTCAGCTCCCTTCATGCAGTTCCACACCCCCAGCCTTGATACTGGCCTGCTTCGCTACCCCCTGTTGCCCAACTTGCCCACCTCTGCTCCACCTGCCTTTTCAGTGCCCACCATTTTCAGTTTTCTCTCCCATACCTTTGAGCTGTTCTTCAAGGTTGCCCTTTCCTGCCTCATTCACCTTAGGCCCTCTCCATCAATACTCCCTAGAAGCTGTTCCCAATGAGTTTAAGGTTCTTGCCTCGTCTCAAGATAATTTGGAGACAAAGCGATAGTAAGAATTGGATTTATTTAGAGAGAAACACATTCCACAGGCAGAGTGTGGGCCATCTCAGAAGGCAAGAGGCCCTGAAATATGGCGCGGTTAGCTTTTATGGGCTGGATCATTTCCTAGGCTAATGTGGGGGAGGATTATTCCAGTTGTTTTGGGGAAGGGGTGAGGATTTCTAGGGATTGGGCCAGTGCCCACGTTTTGGTCTTTGACGGCTGGCCTCAGAACCGTCATGGGGCTGGTGGGCATGTCACCTAGCTTATGCTGGTGTGTTTCGGTGAGCATGATGAGGCTCAGGGTCCACTGGAAGCTGACTCTTCTGCCATCTTGGGTCCAGTTGGTTCTCACCAGCCTTTGCCATGTCATTCTTTTCAAGGTTGTGGCCTGCCCGCTTCCCTCCCATTTCAGCAGCACACTCTGCTCCTGTTGTTGGGAAATATATAGAATGCAAGCTTAGCACTTGAACCCCTTCTAAGTGTTTTCACAGTTCATCAGCATGTAGACCATTCACAGTCTTGTGTACCTGTCACTGCCGCCCATCTCCAGAACTTTTTCATTCACCCAGACAGAGGCTCTGAACTCATTAGCAGTAACACTCTTTCTCTTCTGCCCTCAACCCCTGGAAGTCACCATTCTACTCTCAGTCTCTGCCTTTGACTGTGTGGTTCCTGTATGTGGAATCATACAGTGTTTATCCTTTTGTGTCTGGCTTATTTCACTTAGCATCATAATTTTCAGGGTTCATCTGTATTGTAGTGTATGTCAAAATTCCACTCCTTTTAATGTCTGAATAGTACATTCCATTATATGTGTGTAACACATTCTGTTTATCCATTCACCTGTTGATGGGCATTTGAGTTGTTTCTGTCTTTTGGCCACTGTGCATAGTGCTGCTATGAAGATTAATGGATAAGTATTTATTTGAGCCTTGAATTTCAGTTCTTTGGGGGTATACCTAAAAATGGAATAGCCAGATCATACAGTAATTGTGTTTAACTTTTTGAGTAACTGCCAAACTGCTTTCCACAGTCCCAGCACAGTTTTTGAATAAGTGACCAGAAGAGGTGGCATGCAAGGCCCAGCAGGCTGAGGGACTCTACCATGCAGGGAGCCTGGACCTAGGAGTCCAGAGAAAAGGGTCCAAGCAGAGTGGAATGAGAACCATTTCCTAAGGCGTACAGAGCTCGACTGTGTGATCACTGTCCGCCTGTCGTGTTAATAGCTTACTCTTCTAAGCAGTGGCTTCTGCAGCTTTAAGGTAGGTAGCCAGAGAGAGGGCTGCTGTTCGGGTGAGACCACAGAAGCAAGAAGAGTGCCCGAGACAAGGCAGGCAGGAAGGTGGGTTCCTTGGGCCGTCAGGACCAGGTCAGGCTCTCCATCTCTACCAGCAGGCACCATTGGCCAGGAGAGGCCAGGGGGCTTCCAGCTTTATGCGAGAAATTTTGGAAGGATCTAGTGCTCTCTTCTTGTAACTTGAGCCTCTCTGAGATGGTCACGGTGGCCTGGAAGCAAAGTAAGAACTGTGGACATGCTCCTGAGGCACCAGGCACTTCTGTAACCACCTCTCCCCTGGCCACAAGGGTGCTGAGCTTCATCTCTGCCCAGGCCACTCCACATGTGTGGAGCACGGCAGAGCCCCGTAGAGGATCTTCCTAGTCTTTGAAATACGGCCCACCCACCATCTGCAGGTTTGCTTGTATCTCTCAAGGTCACCTTCTGTAAAAAAAAAAACCATTTACTTTGGTATTTACTGAACTCCTTTCTTGTCCCTTTCTAAACCCCCATTTTCTGTGTTTTCAGTATTTCTGAAAGCATTAAAAAATCCTCCTGTTAATAAAAGACCCTGAGAGGGAGTTCCCTGGTGGTCCAAGTGGTTAAGACTCTGGGCTTCCACTGCAGGGGGCGTGGGTTCAATCCCTTGTTGGGGAACTAAGATCCTGCAGGCTGACTGGTACAATCGATCAATTGATTGATCGATAGAAAGAAGGAAAAGAGATGGTAAAATAGGCAGCCTAGCATGAGATGGGTTCCTCCCTGGGACAGCAGTGACCCAGGAAAGACATTGGAGGCCCAGAGTGGGCACGCATCCTTTCTGCCTGGGGAGTAGGTCACCTTCAGTCAGGTGCACACTGTTCCCCTGGAGATATGCTCAGTATCCATTGCCCTCCATCACATGCCCCCTGGGAGGGCTGTAATAAAAAAGACAGTAAGAGATACTGGCAAGGATGCAGCACACTGGAACACTCGTCCAGCACTGGTGAGGGGACAGGATGGTGCAGCCTCTTTGGAAATAAGCCTGGCAGTTCCTCAAAAAGTTACATGTAGAGTCGCCATATGACCATATGACTATTCCACGCCTAGGTATAAACCCCAAGAGCCAAGCCATGTCCACATAAATCTAGTACACAGACAGTCGAAGCAGCATCATTTATAACAGCCAACAGATGGATACAGTACAAATGTCCATCGGCTGAATGGAGGGACAGAATGTAGCATATCCATGCAGTGGACTAATAGCTCCTCCAGAGAGAGGAATGAAGTGCTGATACGTGCTGCATCATGGATAAACTTTGAAGACCAAAGCCAGACACACAGAAGGCCATGTATTGTGGTTCTATGTATATGAAATGTCTAGAACAGGCAAATCCATAGAGATGGAAGGTAGATCGGGGTTGCCTGGGGCTACAGGAGGGAAGAATGGGAGTGATTGCTAATGAGCATGGGGTTTAGGGGTGACGAAAATGCTCTGAAATTAAATAGTGGTGATAGTTGTACAATCCTCTGAATAAACTACAAACCACAGAACTGTACACTTCAAAAACAATAATTTATTTGGCTGCACCAGGTCTTAGTTGCATCATGCAGGATCTAGTTCTCTGACCAGAGATTGAACCCAGATGCCCTACACTGGGAGCACGGAGTCTTAACCAGGGAAGTCCCTGAACTGTACAGGATGAGTTTTCTGATGTATAGTTCAGTAAAAATAATTTGAAAATGTCCATAAAATTAAAATTTTGCCAGTTCTGTATTTGTGTGTGTGCATGTGCGTGTGCCAAATCTGGCAACTCTATCCTTGCCACCTACTTTTTGTAGATAGCGTTTTATTGTAGTACACACATGAAATATCTGCTAGTCTGAGAGACAGGCTGATAGTGTAAATAAATACAACACAAATGCTCTTTTGAGGTATGTCTGCACCTTTGGTTTTATATTTTACACTTTTGCAGTTGACTTGGCAAGTTACCAGCCTGTTCACACCATGTGATTCTAATTTTAAACAAGAGGTTCCTAGGAAAACAAAAAGAACTTTCCCCTCCGAACCCAAATTCAGAGTGGTAAGGTGTATATTTAACTAGGGTTGGCTTCCCAGATGGTGCTAGTGGTAAAGAACGTGCCTGCCAGTGCAGGAGATGTAAGAGACTTGGGTTCTACCCCTGGGTTGGGAAGAACCCCTGGAGAAGGAAATGGCAACCCACTCCACTATTCTTGCCTGGAGAATCCCATGGACAGAGGAGTCTGGCGGGCTACAGGCCATGGAGTCACAGTCGGACATGACTAGAGTGACTTAGCACACACGCATGGCTTCTAGAACTGGCACCAGGATCCCTGTTGCTGCTGCCTGGGGAACCCAAAAGAAAAAAAATGAGCTGAAAAACCAGTTTGCCATAGTACTCTTTGACAGGAGAGGAAAAAACAAGTCCTGGGAGGAAATGAACCCTGAATGTTCATTGAAAGGACTGATGCTGAAGCTCCAATACTTTGGCCACCTGATGCGAAGAGCCAACACTGGAAAAGACCCAGATGCTGGGAAAGAACAAGGGCAGGAGGAGAAGGGGGTGACGGAGGATGAGATGGTTAGATGACATCACGGACTCCAATGGACATGAACCTGAGCAAGCTCCCAGAGATAGTGAAGGACACGGGAGCCTCTTGTGCTGCGGTCAAGGGGGTCACAAAGAGTTAGACACGACTGTTGACTAAACAACGATGATAAAGGCTTATAAACAAATTTTTTAAGCTATGAAAAATTTTTGTTAGTTATGAAAGTACACAGGTATTCTTTTTGAAGATTCTGTTTAATTTGCTGATGATAACAGGGAGAGAGTGCTAGTTCTCTTTGGTGGTGTGGAGCTATCTAAGGTAGAGACGGGGATTATCTTCCCCACACTGATGTCTCACGCCTGTAATTAACATATCACAATATTCCTTTAACAGGCTGCTATTACTAACAAAAAAGTGCTTTGCAGACATTATCACATTTAATCTGAGAGCAGACTGGTCTTCTGTTAAGGTCAAGGGAAGTGACTTGACCAAGGTCACACAGGTGATCAGGTCCTCCTTGGGTGTATGTGCTGTTCCTGAACCAATTTTCCCCTTATTCTTAATGAAGAGAAGCAGCCCTCCTCCTCTTCAGCTATGTCTCTGACAGGTAGACAGAGCTATGAAAGGAACTAGAATGAAAACCAAACCCATAAAAAGGAATGGATTTGAGTCAGTTGTAGTGAGGTGGGTGAACCTAGATCCCATTATAAAGAGTGAAGTAAGTCAGAAAAACAAATATCATATATTATACATACAGAATCTAGAATCTAGAAAGATAGTACTGATCAACTTATTTGCAGGGCAGGAATAGAGACATAGGCATAGAGCGTGGTCTTGTGGACACAGAGGGGGAAGCAGAGGGTGGGACAAATTGAAAGAGTCATTTTGACATCCATACACTATCATGTGTAAAATAGACAGCTAGTGGGAAGTTGCTCTATAACACAGGGAGCTCAACCCGGTGCTCTGTGAGGACCCGAGGTGTAGGATGGGGGTTGAGTAGGAGGACGGCCCAAGAGGGAGGGGTCATATGTATACATAGAGCTGATCCACATTGTTGCTCAGCAGAAACCAATTGTACAGCAGTTATACTCCAATTAAAAACATACTGTAAAAAAAAAAAAAAAAACGCAAAAAAAGCCCCAAACCCTGTTATGTTCTTGACACAAAATGAGCACTGTCAAGTCATTTCAGTATATTTCAGATGTCCATCACTCTGTTTTCCTTTCTTGATAAAGGTTGGACTGTTATGTGGTGGGCTTTCAGGATGATATGGAACCAAGTAGATTTTTGCAAAGCTCAGTCAGCCTGAAGGACCCTGCTCCAATGCTCTTCCCTGCTCCCCTGCTGTTTTCCTGCTCTGGTCCTTCATCTCTGAGGATGGCTTCTCTTCCTGCCCCTGTCCTGGGTGCCTCTCAGCTGGGTGGTCCATTTTCTCCTCTCTCCCTGGGGACTCTCCCTGAGTGGTTTCATTTACCTGTGATTATTTTTTTTAATTTATTTATATATTTGGCTGCTCCAGGTCTTTAGTGGTGACACATGCAGGATCTTCAGTTTTCCTTGGGGCATGCAGGATCTTTAGTTGTGGCATGTGGGATCTAGTTCCCCAACTAGGGATCAAACCCAGGGCCCCCTGCATTGGGAGCATGGAGTCTTAGCCACTGGACCACCAGGGAAGTCCCCCACCCCTGATTTTTATTCAGCTGTTGCAGTGGGTTTCCAAGTCTAGTCTCCTAACCTTGCAGTCACTCCAAGTAGGGGTCTGAGTTGCCTTCTAACATCTCTTCTAGATGGTTCATAAACAAGGTCCACTGTTCATGACGCATATTTCCTCTCAACTGCGACTTCACTTTCACTTTTCACTTTCACACATTGGAGAAGGAAATGGCAACCCACTCCAGTGTTCTTGCCTGGAGAATCCCAGGGACAGCGGAGCCTGGTCGGCTGCCGTCTATTGGATCGCACAGAGTCGGACACTACTGAAGTGACTTAGCAGCAGCAGCAGCAGCCCAAGCCAGAAAACGTGGGTCTTTTTTCTCTCTTATCCTTTTCCACACTTGATCTTACTAACAAACAAACAAAAACAGCTTTACTGATCTATAACTCATACACCATACAGTTTACTTATATAAAATATACAAGTCATTGTTTTTTACCCTATATTCAGAGCTTGTACAGTCATCAGCACCATCTCACTCTAGAACATTTTTTCCTCCTCCAAGAAACCCAGAACTTATTATCAGTCACTCCCCATTCTCCCCATTTTATGTTTACTATAGATGAATACAAATGCCCTCAACACTTAAAATTGAGAACATTATTTGTCCAGTCCTGTAAGAAAATAATATCTGCTTAGTATTAGGAATGATGTTGACAAGTCATGTCTTCAAAATAGACATGGCATGAAGTCTTCTGTATTTTGTTTTCATCTAGTGTAACAGGACAGAGAAGGCAATGGCAAGCCACTCCAGTACTCTTGCCTAGAAAATCCCATGGATGGAGGAGCCTGGTAGGCTGCAGTCCATGGGGTCGCTAAGGGTCGGACACGACTGAGCGACTTCACTTTCACTTTTCACTTTCACACATTGGAGAAGGAAATGGCAACCCACTCCAGTGTTCTTGCCTGGAGAATCCCAGGGACGGGGGAGCCTGGTGGGCTTCCGTCTATGGGGTCACACAGAGTCGGACACGACTGAAGTGACTTAGCAGTAGCAGTGTAACAGGAAAACCTCCGTCCACAGACGTGTTGCAGCACAAGGAGCAACGCCGGCTGCTTCTTGGGCAGTGTTTTGCACTCTCTTGAATTAGCTGTCCCAGGAATCATTAATCACTATGGCTTGGCAGCTCGCCACCTGGCTTTTTAGAAATCATCCCTTGGATGTTTTCTGATTCTTGGCTTTTGGGGTTCACAGCACGTGAATCATAAAACTCTGCTTTGAGGTTTAAAACTCCCATCTTTCACCATAGATTCCAGGGGAGTGAGTTCTTTAGTGTAACTGTTCAATATGCCGCATATAGAATACATCACAAATATATGTTGAAATCCTAAATATAAGATGCCTTCCACAGATGAAATATCATGCATAGAAGGTGCCTGTTGGTGCAGTGACTTCTTTGTAAGTGCAGGTCACACATGTGTATGAGGCTCAAAAGACAGGCGTTGGTGATTTCTCTGAAGCCTTGGGTAGAGAACACAGTCTCTAAATGATGATATCCCGTAATTGTGAGAACAACACTATCCAAGTGCATTTAACATTTTTTCCTACATATATATTTCTCGGAATGTATTTGGAAGAGAAAATAGCTTTGACATAAACTGGCCATGGAGCACAGTTGGAGATGGTGGCCCCTAAGAGAAAAACCGATTTCCTTAGTGGGTCATTCAGTGTTCCCCTGGCTTCAGCCCACCCTCAAGGCCTTGTCTCTTGCCTCCCCTTCCTGTATCCCTGAGTGGCACTCGCAAGTCTCTGAGCACACATCATGTTTGCAGAATCATTTCCCCCTCACATGCTAAACCCTGATGATTTCCCGGGTTCTGGGCTGGGTTAGAGGCGGGGTTTGGAGGAGGGAGAGGGGTTTCTGTGCAGGAGTAGAAGGGTGCCATTTGAACACAAGATGGGATTGCAGTGTTTCTGGTTTTTTTGTTTTAAGTATTTATTTGTTTGACTTTGCCGGGTCTTAGTTGTGGCATATGGGGTCTAGTTCCCCAACCAGGGATTGAACTGGGCCCCCTGCATTGGGAGGGCAAAGTCTTGTGTGTGTGTATGAGTGTGTGATTCTAAGGTCTTTATTTATTGTACAATGTTTTGTGATAGTTGACATTTTAAATAAAAAATATCTTGAGAATTGTCTTTTTTAAAAAAAATTGGAGGAAAATTACAATGTTGTGTTAGTTTCTGCTGTATAACACTGTGAATCAGCCATGTGTATACATATGTCCCCTTCCTCTTAGACCTCCCTCCCACCCCTATCCCATCCTACCCCTTCAGATCGTCACAGAGCACTGAGCTCCCTGTGCTTTACAGCAGCTTCCCACTAGCTACCTGTTTTACACATGGTAGTGTGTATATAGTAGTGTGTATATATCATTGCTGCTCTCTCAGTTCATCTCACCCTATGCTTTCCCCACTGTGTCCACAAGACCGTCCTCTAAGTCTGCATCTCTATTCCTGGGGAGAGTGGCGTCTTAACCGCTGGAACACCAGGGAAGTCCTGGTATTGCAGTGTTGTTGGTGAGTTTTGTTTTATTTTCTCCCTTGATCCTGTCCTTGGTCTCATCCTCCCATCATATGTTTACCTATCCAGCATCCTTCAGAGTAGCGCCACCCACCCACCCCCATGCAGATATTTGCCTTCCATCATAGATTTGCTTTTCTGAGATTCTGCCTCTCCTTCTCCCAACGATCGGGATCCTCTCCCACTGCTCTGGACCCACCACCCCTTTCAGATGGTGCAGAGCCTTTCCCAGGGCACATGGTAGTAGACCTGTGGGCCCTCCAGTGAAGCCCTCAGCCTGTGAACCAGCCCCAGAACTCTGTCGGACCCTCATCACAGGAGACCCGCAGGAGGACGTGGGCTGAGAGCTCCTGAGAAACTGTCAAACCCTCTACCATAAAGCTAGTGTCGTCACGGAAGCCTGTCAGCGTTCATCAGGGTGCTTGCCTCGTTCTGTTCCCTGATGTAAATGTGACCCGAAAGGGGGATCCCCAGTCAGTGGAGTAGAAGTTTTGTGACTTATGTGATAGCTCTCATTTGTCAGGTTTGTTAATCTGGGCAGTTTGAGGGCAGGTGGAAATCCCTTTAAAAGAATGGGTCTGCTGTGACCCACTTGAAGGGGCTCAGACCAGGCAAGGAGACAGATTCTGGCTAAGGTTGGTCAGGTGCAAGTTTTCTCCAGGAAGGTGCTGCTCTGTTGTTCTAAGAGGGTTTAGGAAATGATTTCCGTGTCCACACTGATGGGTAATATTGCCTGCATTGTATATTTAATTCCCTGGATTTCTGTTTCTAGATTCTGTTCTGTTCCATTAGTCTGTCTGTTTATTTGCTCATACCTCTTATTTCATTTGCTGGAACCGTATAATAATATATTTCAATATCTGGCTAAATTATGGCTAAACCTCCTTGTTGCTCTTCATCTTCAGAATTTTCTTGGCTATCATCTCATATTAAGTCTTCCACATGAATAACTCTGTCTAGTTCTAAAAATAATTCTGTTGATACTGGCATTTTTAAGATGTATATATAATTTAGGGGTAACTGACATCTTCATATTGACTTTTCCCTTGTAAGATTAGGATGTCTTACTTATTAAGGTTTTCTTTTGTTTGCCTGAGAAGTTATCTTTATTTTTTCAGAACAGATCTGGCTTACTTCTTAAATAGATTCCTAGAAATTGGATCTTTTTGACTGCTACTGTAAATGGAATCTTTTATTTATTTTTATTTTTTGGCCATACTATTCAGCACGTGGGATCCTAGTTCCCTGACCAGGAATGGAACCTGCACTCCCTGCATTGGAAGGTGAATTCTTAACTACTGGACCACAAGGGAAGTCCTAAATGAGATCTTTTAAAATCTATTATATTGTCTATCTGGAAAGGCTATTGATTTTATTTTTCTTTGGTAATTTTATAGTTAGTCACCTTACTGGATTTCATTATTCATAGTCACTTTTTCAGTTGATTTTTTTGGGTGTTCCAGATGTGTGATCCTGTTATCTGCAAACAATGATAACTTTATTATGGGGATTTTGTATGAAAGTAGAATTACAAGATAATCGTCAGTTTGGTAGGTTCTTTTTATGAAAGAATGTGCTAGAACCTTTTGTCCGTTATTTCCTTTTTCCACCAGATCTGTTTCCTAGGTTTGGGGACTTGACCCTGCGAGCAAGAGCCTGTTGGCCTAGACGTAGATCGAGGGCGGAGAGCTTGGTGAGCCATGCCTCTGTTCCCACATGCCAGGTGCTCAGTCCAGGGCCTGTATCCTCAGAGCACAAGTTAGATGTCTCACAGTGCTGTGGTGGGGACTTGCCTGGTTATCCAGTGGTTAAGAATCTGCCTGCTAAGGCAGGGGAAACAGATTCAGATCCCTGGTCCCTGAGATCCCACCTGCTGCTGAACAACTAAACCCCGTGTGCCACAACTACCGAGCCCCAACAAGAGAAGTCACCGCAGTGAGAAGCCTACCCACTGTCACAAAGGGTAGCCCCTGCTCGCCCCACCTGGAGAAAGCCAGCACAGCAATGAAGACCCAGCACGACCAAAAATAAAGACTTTTTAAGTTAAAAAAAATTTTTTTTTAATATGCTATAGTAGAACTCAAAGTACTAGTGGGAGGCCAGTCAGAGGGGAGGATGCTTTAGCCCCAGCAAAGGGCACGTGCATGGTCCTGTGAAAATGCAGGTGCTTTGGTTTGGAGGTGCTAGCAGAAAAGCACAGAGCCTGTCTGGTGAGGGGGCGTGGCCAGGAGCTCAGCACCCGTGGATCACTCTGATGCATCTGGAGCTGGTCCTGTGGGGCACAGAGCCAGGGAGGGTCCTCGAAGCTGGGTGGACAGTGCCACACCCATCGAGGTTTGGGCTGAACACTTCTCTTGGAGCTGTGTGAGTGATGTGTGCAAGGATCTAAGACCCAAGGAAGACAGATTAATGAGGCCATCCTAGGAGACTTTGGACCATGTTTAAAGGGCTGTAAGATAATGACTGAATGGTTTGTTTTCATTCACATCAGACAGAAGTCAGAATAATAAGAATCATGAGGTTTTACAAGTTCATATCAGGAAAAGCCTGCTGAGCATTGCAAGTGAGAGATTATAATAAAATATCATTTTACTTTTTTTTCTGCAAAAAGTAGTCATGCCAGTTCTTTGCAGAATCATTTCACATGGAGCCAGAAATCGTTCATCGCAGGAGTGGCCTTTCTGCCGAGCGGTTTTCATATTCCAAACATACATATGTTTCGCAGTGTCTAATTATTCTTGGGGACAATTACTGTCAGGTTCCCAAATGTGTTCAATGAGCAGCAATTGGTGTTTATTCAGCTCTAAAAAGACTGTGCAAGGGAACAGTAGGTTATATTGTCTGCCTAAAGGAACGGTTTGCCATCCGGAAACATCTGCTTTCTATTTAAAGCACTGAAGAAGGAATGGGAGTATATTTCAAATATACTCCCTAAGCATCAAACACCAAAGAAAGGAGAATAAAATTGGGTATGAAGGTAGTTTCTGTTCTCTGATATACACTCTTTGGCGTTTCCCTGCTGGGAAGGAAAGGTGGCCTCCTGGCATGGACAGTTGTGTTTCCTTTGAGTTTTTCTATTTATACTGATTTGCACACTTACAGGAACTGACTTCTGTGTCCTAGTTCCAGCTCTTACTTTCTCTGTTAGGGCACGGTGCTCTTTCAGAGTTGGGGTCTGCTTTTCTGGACTTTGTGGTGAGGTTTGTACTCTGATTTTGCCCATGAAGATGTAAAGGTTTGCTGTCCATGTTGCCTGAAATCATCCTGCAACTCTCAATTTCATTTTTTTTCTTTTAAGTATTTATTTGACTTTACTGGGTCTTAGTTGTGGCCTATGGGATCTAGTTCAGTGACCAGGGATAAAACCCAGGTCTCCCGCAGTAGGAACACAGAGTCTTAGCCACTGGACCTCCAGGGAAGTCCCTGCCTTCACTTTTCTGTGTAGAGAATGCTACCCATTCACAGCTCTGTCCAGAGGGTTGAATGAGAACATATGCAACATATACCAGCTAAATATTAACTGACTTTTCTTTCCATCCTGTCTTTTTCTTCTTTTTCTTTAAATACCATTAGATTTTTTCTTATCAGTTCAGTTCAGTCACTCAGTTGTGTCTGACTCTTTGCGACCCCATGAATCACAGCACGCCAGGCCTCCCTGTCTATCACCAACTCCCGGAATTCATCAAACTCATGTCCATCGAGTCGGTGATGCCATCTAGCCATCTCATTCTCTGTTGTCCCTTCTTCTCATGCCCCCAATCCCTCCCAGCATCAGAGTCTTCTCCAATGAGTCAGCTCTTCGCATGAGGTGGCCAAAGTATTGGAGTTTCAGCTTTAGCATCAGTCCTTCCAGTGAACACCCAGGACTGATCTCCTTTAGAATGGACTGGTTGGATCTCCTTGCAGTCCAAGGGACTCTCAAGAGTCTTCTGCAACACCACGGTTCAAAAGCATCAATTCTTCGGCGATCAGCTTTCTTCACAGTTCAACTCTCAATATAACTATTATTTGTTTATTTATTTGTCTGTGCCGGGTCTTAGTTGAGGCATGTGGGATCTAGCTCCCTGACCAGGGATGGAACCTGGATCCCCTGCATTGGAAGCACAGAGTCTTAGCCATTGGACCACCAGGGAAGTCACTAAATACCACTAGTTTTTTTTTAATTTTAGAAAAATAAAACAGAACTCCCCCAGAAGCCAAGGACTTGGTTATTCATGTAGAAATCCCAGTACTGTGGGTAGTTTCCTGGGCTCAAAGCTGTGCCACATTGGCCCTGTCTAGCCCAGGTCCCCAGGCCCGAGATCGCAGGTCTTTGAAGAGTCGTGGCAACTCCTGTGGGGCCCACCCTCAGAATAGGGTCAGTGGGTCTCCCTGCAGCTCCCTTCCTGGGTCACCATGCTCCCTCTGCGCCAAAACAGCCACTTCCCCGGCAGAAGCCTGACCACGGAGACCAGGGCTGCAGCTGCCGAGGGTGTGGCCAGCTGAGCCCACCCTCCGTGCTCTCCCAACACCCCTGCATCTCTGGTTGTGTGTTGTTGTTCAGACACTCTCCGGTCACAGCTTGACCTCCAGAGGCTGCCCTCTGTCCTGACCAGAGCACCTCTGCCTCTCCATGCCCCTCCCCCGTCCTTTGCAACCAAAGATCCTGTTCTTGGCCCCTCTGTTGTCCTCTTCAAGCTGTTGGGAGGGTGTTTCGGAGTTGTTTTTGTCATTCTGGAGGAGAGGCGCTGGCTGTAGTGGCGACCTCTTCCATTGTTTCTAGATCATCTGATAATGTCTATTGCGAGCTTCCTAAGGATAAAAATCACCTGGAGCTCTTGTTAAAACATACAGCTGGGACTTCCCTGGTTATCCAGCAGTTAAGAATCCGCCTTCCAATGCAGGGAATGTGGGTTCAATCCCTGGTCCAGGAAGACGCCACATGCCATGGGGCAACTAAGCCCGTGCTCCGCTCCAACCGCTGATCCCTGACTCTGGAGCCTGTGCCCCGCAACAAGCGAAACCACCACAATGAGAAGCCTGCACGTGGAAACTGGAGAGCAGCCCCCACTCGCTGCAACTCGAGGAAGCCCATGTGCAACAGCAAAGACCACAACCAAACAGTAATTAATGTAAAAGATAGAACTAGGAAGGCCCCTTCCCTGCACAGCCAGGTTCCTATGGGGCTAAATCAGGGCCCAGGAACCTGTATTTTTACTGAATGCCGCAGCTAATTCCTATCAGAGATTTAGGAAACACTAGTCTAAAGGTGCTAAACCCAGACCCAATCCATCTTCCCTAGTGTGGAGGACACAAGGGAAAGCCTGACCCCCGCCCCCGGGAGGGCTCCTGCCTGACAGTGGGTCCCTACCCAGCTTGTTAGTGCTCTGTGCAAAGGAAGCAGAGATTTTAGCTTAATTCTCTTTTTTAAATTGAGGTATAATTGACATGTAACATTGTTAGTTTCAGTAGACAACAACGATTTGGTATTTGTATACGTTACATAATTCGATCCTTTTAAAAAGATTTTCTATATTCCTGCCCTTTCAGTCGCTCCCTCCTCTTAAACACAGAAGAACTCCAGGTGAGCAAGTGTTTTCCTTTCTGGAAAACTTGTACTTGGATGGTTAGCAAAACATGGCACCGAGTGTACAGATGCAACGCTTTCCCGTGTGGATTGATTAGGCGGGCTGGTATTCACGGGCACACACATGCTCCCCAGCGGCTGGTCCCCCTCTCAACAACAGATGCAGAACACTACAGTGAGAATATTCCTTTGTTTCCACAGCTGTCATCCTGTGGCCAGAAGCGTGTCAGTTTGGGACTGAGTGGGTGGGTGAACCTGGTCACCGTGGCAGGAAGACAAGCATCCTTATGATCCACACCCTGGAGGCTCTTAACCTGCTCCTGGGACCTACAGGGGAAGGTTTCGGGGGGCTCGGAGTGCTGAGCTCTGTCCCTTCCTGAAAGCTGAACTCTAGAAACAGCTACACTGAAGTAGCAGGAAGAGCGTGCCCTTGGCTTTTATTCATTCAGAGAAATAGTCATGAGGAAGTTATCTACAGTCACAGTTGATGGCTAATGCCGGTATTCGTGGTGTTACTCAGTATCTCTTGCGTGGGGTGCAAATGCCTAGTAAATTGCTTTTTTAGGATACAGTTTCTCTCTTAAGAAAGGGTTTCCTTTCCAATAATGAGCCTTGTTTAGTCAGGATGGATTCAGAGACGACTTTACCTAAAACCACTCCTTTCAGAGACCAGAGCACTTAAAATCACTTTTTCCTTTTGATTTTAAGTTCTGTTTCCACCTGGGTGTCCCATTCTTTTATGTCATCTCTTTGAATTGTGAGGATTAAAAAAATTAATTTTTCTAATTTTGATTTAATTTTTTGTCTCTCATAAGTGCTTACTAAATCGATAGCATTTTATGAATGAGAGGATTATTCTTACATCCTGGTGTGGTGGCTTCCCCCCACCCCCATTTTGTCTTATTTGGAAAGGATTTTCCAGCCAGTTAACCTGAATTACCTTTCTTCAAAAATAATTATATTTTAAGAAATTATATTTAGTAATGAGTCCGTGATTTATTTTGTGCTACTTTGTGAAGCAGACACCTTAAAATATGAAATGCAGTGAAATCCATTATAATTTTTATTCATCTGCCTTATTAATGCTATTGTCAAGATCTAATTAATTCCTTACTTAATAGAAACATAGACACGGTGCTAATTTGGTTAATAATCATATTAAGAGTTTACAGGCATGTGAGTGAAAAAGCAACAATGCAGAGACAAGAATAGCAAAAGAGATTTGATGAATACTGCATAAAACCCAAAGATTTGTAAGTTGGAAACATAAAACTTTAAGGCTCAGTCAATTATGAATAAATGCATTGTTTATAAAATGCTGCAAATATGAGAAATATTTAATAGAAATACAGTTGTTGTTGCTAAGTCATGTCCCCATAACTGTAGGGGACACAATTACATGGACTGTAGCCCACCAGGCTCCTCTGTCCATGGGATTTCCCAGGCAAGAATACTGAAGTGGGCTGCCATTTGCCCCTCCAGGGGATCTTCCCAACCCAGGGATTAAACCTGCATCTCCTGCTTGGCAGATGGATTCTTTACCACTGAGCCACCAGGGAAGCCCGTAGAAATATAATATGAAGTCACAAATGGTTTGCAAAATCTTAAAAGTGTTGCAGAATCCCTACCTGCCAATACATTTGTTGCAAACCCCTAAAAACTGCCCAGAGGATATCAGAAAAAGAACGGGACCCTTGACCGGGATGCAAAAACATTGCACCTGGAGTTTCCCTTTAAGCAAATTGCTCATTGAGCCAATTGCCCCTCCGCCTCAGGGTGTTGGGTTTCAATAACCACTCCTCAGGTGTCTGTTTTTTCCCTCCTCTCTTCCCTTTTCTTGTTTTCATTGTTCTCATGCATATGTATCTTTCCCCATAAATGATTAAAATCTTAGGTGGCTTAAAAATCATAAATTATACATGAAGCCATGTTGCATCAACTCATGGGCCCGTCTCTTCTTGCAGAGAACAGCCCATCTTCACTACCCGAGCGCATGTCTTCCAGATCGACCCCAGCACCAAGAAGAACTGGGTGCCTGCAAGCAAGCAGGCTGTCACCGTCTCCTACTTCTACGATGTCACAAGAAACAGCTATCGGATCATCAGTGTGGATGGAGCCAAGGTACCATTTCGCTTGCTCATTTGAACCTTCCCAGTCACTTATTTTTCATCAAAAGCAATATGATACATTTTTAAGGTTCATTTACTGTATGTCCTACAAACATATCCAACTCTTTGCGACCCCATAGACTGTAGCCGCCAGGCTCCTCTGCCCGTGAAATTCTCCAGGCAAGAATACTGGAGTGGGTAGCCATTCCCTTCTCCAATAATATGTCTTTCAAACAGATTGTACCTTCTTTTTTTCCCCCTGTGCTGTACAGCAGCTTCTGTATTTTATACATAGTAATATATGTGTGTCAATCCCAATCTCCCAATTCATGCCTCCCCACTTTTCCTCTCTTGGTGTCCATACATTTCTCTACCTGTGTCTTTATTTCTGCCCTGCAAATAAGTTCATCTGTACCATTTTTCTAGATTCCACATATATGCATTAATATACGATATTTGTTTTTCTCTTTCTGACTTACTTCATTCTGTATGACATTTAAAAGAATAGATTTCCTTATTTGCACATTGTCTTCATAAGTAGCATTTTAATGCCATTTTGATAATTCTACCAAGGACCTATAATGTCCTTCAGTTCAGTTCAGTTCAGTTCAGTTGCTCAGTCGTGTCTGACTCTTTGCGACCCCATGAATCGCAGCACGCCAGGCCTCCCTGTCTATAACCAACTCCCGGAGTTCACTCAAACTCTTGTCCATCAAGTTGATGATGCCATCCAGCCATCTCATCCTCTGTCGTCCCCTTAGCCTCCCGCCCGCAATCCCTCCTAGCATCAGGGTCTTTTCCAATGAGTCAGCTCTTCGCATGAGGTGGCCAAAGTATTGGAGTTTCAGCTTTAGCATCAGTCCTTCCAATGAACACCCAAGACTGATCTCCTTTAGAATGGACTGGTTGGATCTCCTTGCAGTCCAAGGGACCTGCAAGAGTCTTCTCCAACACCACAGTTCAAAAGCATCAATTCTTCGGTGCTCAGCTTTCTTCACAGTCCAACTCTCACATCCATCCATGGCCACTGGAAAAACCATAGCCTTGACTAGACGGACCTTTGTTGGCAAAGTAATATCTCTGCTTTTTAATATGCTATCTAGGTGGTCATAACTTTCCTTCCAAGGAGTAAGCATCTTTTAATTTCATGGCTGTAGTGATTTTGGAGCCCAAAAAAATAAAGTCTGACACTGTTTCCACTGTTTCCCCATCTATTTCCCATAATGTCCTTAATCTCTCCCATTATAGTTAGATACTGAAGTGGCTTTCAGTTTTTTCACTATTATAATGAGCATCTTCATAAAACAGATAACCCTTGTTTGTTTATCGTGCTTATTGCTTTTTTAAATAAATAAATAATTTGGCTGCTCCGGGTCTTAGTTTCTGCATTTGAACTCTTCATTGCAGCCGTGGGATCTAGTTCCCTGACCAGGGATCAAACCTGGGGCCCCCTGTATTGGGAGCATGGAGTCTTAGCCACTGGACCACCACAGAAGTCCCATGCCTATTGCTTTCTTTTGGATAATTCCTTAGAACAGATTCTGGGAAGTAATGTTACAGGTCAAGATATTAACACTTTATGGCTCTTGATGAGTATTGCCAAGTGGCTTTCCAAAGTGTTCTGTCCTCCAGCATGTATGAGAATGCCAGTTTATTGCATCCTCGCCAGCCTTAGGTATTAAATCTTGTTTGGTTTGGTGTTATTAGCCATGGGAGTTGAATTTTATTAAGTGGGTTTAGAGTATTTCTTGAAATATTTTTTTCCTGGTATTTTCATTATTCTGCTGTCTTCCTCAGTATTTTAAAAGATATTTATTTGTTTATTTATTTCACTGCACCAGGTTTTAGTTGCGGGATTTAGGTTCTAGTTCTCTGACCAGTGATTGAGCCCAAGTCTCTTATGTTGGGAGCTCAGAGTCTTAGCCACTGGGCCCTCAGGGAAATCCCTTCCTTAGTATTTTGCCATATTATTATGGGAGCAGAATAAAGGATGGTTATCAATAGACTTATTACCAAGTTTACAAAAGAAAAAAGCTAGTCTCGATGCTTCATTATTTCTTCTGTGTCTTTAATCTGTGTTCATCCTGATGGACATTTTCATATGGATTATCTGCTGTTACCAGAAATTCAGTGTATCTGAAGCTGAATACCCTTATTTGTCCTCTAAACCACCTCTCCATTTTCATTTCCTAGTCATTTGTTGCCAGAAAATATTTTTAAAAAGAAAGCAAATGGACACGCACAGGGTCAGTTCCCTTTTAGTTGATCAAATGAAAGTCAATCTCACCTTTTATGCCGCATTCTAGATTTCAAGGCCATAACTCTTGTCCTGGTACAATCTTGCTCAGACTGTTGCAGTAGCCTTCTGACTGGCCTCCTCCTGCCTACATTGTGTCTAGTCAGTGCTCCTAGGCAGTTGGAAGCAGGGGAGTTTTGGTTGTGGGCTGGTTGGCAGAATGGGGCCTGGCTGTGGGCTCCTCCCTCCATGATCCCCACGACCACGGAGCAGGAGGCACAGGAAGCCTCCACCAAGGATCCCCCAGGAACGGTGTGAGAGCTTGTGGTGCCCCGGATCTTTTGATGAGGCTCCCGTCTTCAGGCAAATTCTTCCTTTAGGAAGCCTTTATACTCTCAGCACCGCTGAGATTGTAGGTAGAGGAGCTTGGCCTCACAGTCCTCTATCCCTTCGGGTTGCCACAGCCCTTACTCCTATTTTATGGCTAAAGTCAAAGACAGGCAGTGACTGGCTGAGTTCATGCTGCTGTTGAGGCTTGACAGACTGCTGCCTGTACCCAGGTCCTCAGATACCAGCTCCCAGCTCTCTGAGTTAGAGCACACTTCCCGCTGCAAGCTGGGTGATCAGGGGTGGCAGGGATCCGGTGAGCACTCAGGGAGCATGCAAGTGCCTGGCGCATAGTAGGTAGGCACCTTCTGTCTGAGGATTGAGTATCTGGAAGGTGCTTTTATTTTTTTTTCTTCCTCCGGGAAACATGGTGATAATGCCGTGGTGTTACCGCTTTCCTTCTCTGTGCTTTTGGACTGGAATCTCCTAGACTCTTGCCAGGATGTTCTGCTCAGGGTGGTGAGTCAAGCTGTCTTGCTTTCTTTTATCTGTAGATCCTGTCAGTTCATCCTCCATCCCTGGAGATGGGTTTGCAC
This sequence comes from Moschus berezovskii, assembly GCF_049115385.1. Lineage (NCBI taxonomy): Eukaryota > Metazoa > Chordata > Mammalia > Artiodactyla > Moschidae > Moschus > Moschus berezovskii. The sequence continues at coordinate 46,819,177 of NC_142480.1, forward strand.
TTTTGTCAGCTGAGTTATCCAAGGATAGAGTGGGCTTAAATACAGATCAAATGACTTTCCTAGAGAAAGTGTTTTAGTCCTATTAGCTGGGCTCTGAGTAATGTGTCAGCGTGTCAGCCACTGCAGCGCACAGCTCTGCAGCTCCTAAAACTGTGACAGTGGTGGGGTCAGAGCCAGAGGAGCCAGCTCTGAGCAGTTGGATGGGTGGAGGGCCCCCACTACAGAACAGAGATATTTCAGGCTCAGTGTGGGGCCTCCATCAAGTTAGGAGTCACTTAAAAAGTGGGAAAGGAGGCACTTCCCTCATGGTCCAGTGGCTGAGATGCTGCACTCAGCACTCCTGAGTTCGATCCCTGGTCATGGAACTAACGAAGATCCCTTCTTCATGTGCCCCAGTGAAGATCGAAGATCCTGAGTGCCACAGCTAAGACCCAGTGCAGCCAAAAAGAAAGTGAGAATGGGGAACTCGGGCTGTGGGGTGCCCCTGGAATCCAGCACTGGAGCCCAAGGATCTCCAGCCACCCCTCCTATGATGCCCGACCACCTGGAGTTCTAGGGGCCACCGAGAGCTTCTGCCTAAGCAGCAGGGCACATGCGCTGTGACTGGACCTTCTTCTGCAAAAGGGAGTGTCCTGTGATGGAGCGGAAGGCCCAGGTAGTAGGAGGGGCCGGCCTTAGTTGTTCAGTGACTGTGAATGGCACTTGGGGCTGAGGGTAGGGGACGAGTGTCCTATCCTGAGAACTGGAGCACAGGATACCAGACAGGGATCCCCAGGCCGCCTCAGCCCTGCCAGACCTTTCCTGGAGCTGCTAGGTCAGTTCTAGGTCAGCTCCTGTACCTCCAGCTGCTCCGCACATCAGGTGAGACATGGAGAAGGACCCCAGCATGGCGATGGCCACCACCCAGCCTCCTGCATCTTCCTCCTCCCCACCCGTGGCAAATTCCTTAGCTGCACAGCCCCAGCCTCCACCCTGCCCCAGTGATCCAGATGGATCTCCTTTCTTCCCGGGGACTGGAGCCGGGCACAGTGTGCTGACCTGAGCCAGGGTCGTGCCACTCTTGTCCACTTCCCCTCTGCATCCCACCCCTGCTTCCAGCTCCCCATCTCTGTTTCCCACCACGTTGGGACAACTCCGCTTTGTTTTAGGCCTTTGCTTCCAAGTGTTACCTGAACTGGGATGACAGATGGTCAGGTGCTTTGAGGCTCGGGGGCTGTGTCTTGGCCCATGGGCTGCAGCTCTGACCTTGGGCCTCCCATCCTGCCTCTCTCTCCTGGCCTGGCCATATCAGGTCTTGTGCTTGATGCTGCTGGGCCAGCTGTCCCTCTGCTGCTGCGGGCTGGACGGGAAGCCTGCTCCTCCCCCTCCCAGGTGAAGGAGTGGGCATTTGCTTCAGGGACAGGCTGCCGGTGTGAACAGGACTTGAAGATTGTGGTGAGCAAAGACCACAGCCACAGAGCCCACCATGGGCACCCACAGACCAGGGCGCCCCATGAAGGGAGGAGGTGTAGCAGCAGCTGTCAGCTGTCGTTCGCAGCGGGCACAGTGGCCCCTCTGCCCTGTCCTAGCACTTGCCGTGCTCTCCTTGGGGAAGGCTGCCAGGAGGCCCCCTGCTTCCCCTGAGAGCCGTGGGTGCTGCTTATCATAGGAGAAACCTGTGTTCAGACCTGTGTCTCCTCCTTGCTGAAACACTAAGCTGCTTGCTTCTTCCAGGGACAGTTTCACACCTCAGTCACAGCTGCCCCTCAAGGCATATGTTGGTGGGCATACATAGCTCCAGCGCTGCCTGGGGGCTCTGTGGATCCATTTCTGGGGAGGGAGGGCTGCCAGGAGACTGTGCTCTTGGAAGAGCAGGCCTGGCTTACCTGTGGGGTCCCAGCACCAAGCTAGAGTGGGCAACGCCATAGATGCGGGTGGGGGATGGGGTCAGGCCTGCAGAAGGTGTGCCATGTCCACAGGAGGACAAGAGAGGGTCACCACCGAAACGAAGCCAGGGTGGAAACCTCAGCACAGCACCCCAGGTCAGCCCTGCGCATAGACAGATGGGAGCCACGTGAGGCTACCTCCCACCTCCCAGCTTCCCGGAGCCCTGATCACCCACAGCCACAACCAACAGCTGTGTGAGTGATGGCGAGTTTCTGTGCAGAACCGCCAACTCCAATATAGAAGAACTGCATTCCCAGAGCATTTGTTAATTGAGCCATCGCAGCGCTTGATTTCACTGTGCTGTTGGCACTCTTTGCAGACAGCGTTAATCATTGCCATCCTTATGAGAAATTGCCTGCATCCGTGGACAGGATCTGCCTGGAGCAGGTGTTTCTCCCAGGGGCTCTGGATGGCTCTCCTGCCCTTGGTTCTCAGTTATTTATAGGATCACAGAAGCCTGTATTGGAAGAGACCATAGAGGTCATCCAGTCTAGAAATATTTAGCAGCATCTGCTGTGCTCTGCCTGATCTCCAAGGTTCAGGAGATACAAGCCCTGAAACCCTGACTTGTTTGGTATTTTCTTCTAGGAATGGAAATTGCTTTCAAAAACACAGTCAGGGTCCCCTTCTCCACCCATTATTATGATTGTTGTTGTTTAGTCACTAAGTCGTGTCTGACTCTTTGCAACCCCATGGACCACAGCACGCCAGGCTTCCCTGTCTTTCACTATCTCCCAGAGTTTGCTCAAGCTCATGTCCATTGAGTCAGTGGTTCCATCCAACCATCTCATCCTCTGTCACCACCTTTTCCACTTGCCCTCAATCTTTCCCAGCATCAGGGTCTTTTCCAGTGAGTTCACTTTTTGCATCAGGTGGCCAAAGTACTGGAGCCTCCACTTCAGCATCAGTCCTTTCAATGAATATTCAGAGTTGATTTCCTATAGGGTTGACTTGTTTGATCTCCTTGCAGTTCAAAGGACTCTCAAGAGTCCTCTCCAGCACCACAATTCAAAAGCATCAATTCTTGGGTGCTCAGCCTTCTTTATGGTCCAACTTTCATGTTATAGTTTCCTCTTTTGAATCAATATAGACCACTTTCTATTAAGGGAGCAAACATAGGAAAGGTTCTCAGCACATAGTAGGATTTCAGTGAATGTTGGTTTCTTTTCTTCCCTGACTTTTTTAAAATAAAAAAGAATAAAAGCATCTATTGATAGGATTTCCCTGGTGGTCCAGTGGTTAAGACTCTACGCTTCTAATGTAGGGGGCACGGGTTTGATCCCTGATCAGGGAACTAAAATCCCACATGCCATGTACCATGGCCAACATATTTTTTTTAAATGTTTTTTAAAATAGTCTGTTAATACCTTTTCTGGAAGCAGGCACCAGGTCTTTTAATTGCTATAGGTCACTCCCAGCCTCTTGTGGAAAATTTCTAAGTCCTTCTAGCTTCTCTGTCCTTGGATTAAGGAAAACTTGCCTTGAAAAGGAATCCAGGGGACCTGCCTCACATTTTGCAACAAGCAGCCTCCTCTGAAATCTGGAGCCAGACGGGAGACTGGAGGCACTTAGCTTTTTGCTTCTTCCAAGTACCTCTTAATGGCTTGTGTTCTGTGCATTTTCTGAAAAGTTGATTTCAGGACTCTGCAGGAATTGAGTCTTTACCAAGGAGTCTCTTTGTTTCCTCCATGAAAGTTTCAGAGAGAATTCACAGAAAAAGAAAGGAGTAGGCATAGGGGTCAGGAGTCCACATTAAAGGTTGTGCTTTAATCTTTTTTTTTTTTTTTCTTTTTTGGCCATACAGCAAGGCATGTGGAATCTTGTTTCCCTGACCAGGGATTGAACCCTGGTTGCCTGCAGTGAAAGTGCAGAATCCCAGGCACACGGTGAATGTTCAGTGAGTGCTTGCTGAATGAGTGAAGCACCGCGTGCTGGGTCATCTTTTCACCTCCACATTCATCCTCGACTCTTCTTCACTCTGCCCTGGTCCCCGGGGGGCTGCCCTGTTGATGACATTGGAGGGCTTGCGGGGCCACTGGCTTCTGGTTGGCTCTGGTGGGTGGTGGGAATCAGAATGGCAGAGTTGAGGGCCTTTGTCCCGTGGGCTTCCTCTCCTGGCGGGGCTCACCATGTGCTGCTGCGGCCCTCAGTAGAGTCACCTTTCTTGTTAACACAGCCTGTGCTCCATGACTGTCTCCTTCCACGTCCCACAGCCTCTTCACTCCCTCATCCTTTATTTTTTTAATTAATTTATTTTTAATTTTGGGAATGCGCTGCGAGGCATGTGCGATATTGGTTCCCTGACCAGGGATGGAACCCACACCCTCTACAATGGAAGCATGGAGTCTTCACCACCAGACCACCAGGGAATTCCCACACCTCCTCATCCTTTAAAGCCAAAGGGCAGCGGCAACAGCTAGCCCCAGGAACCTGCACTGTCCTTACAGTGTCCATGCACCCAGCTCACACCTGCCTAATTAATCTGTCAGTCAGCTCTCCACCAATTATCCCAGTTGGAGTGTACCTTTACTTTCCTGTGGGAAAGCAGCAAGCCCCCACTGCTTGTGAAGATTTTAAATGGCTTGAGGTGGGCCCTGGGGCTCCAGGCACTTAGAAAGGTGAGCAGCTGGGTTCTTCAGAGGATTTGTGACATGGCTAGCCATTAAGGATGATCAGATGCACAACCACTTTGGGATAATAAATAGCAGTTCTGGAAACTATTCTCTCCTTAGGATAGACTCTCTCCCACTGATAACTTGTGAAATCTTATTTTAGGCCAACTGCCTGTTTTTAAGTCTCTAAAATTGCCCCTTATCATGGTCGTGTGTGTATGACTCAATGTGGGATGAGCCAGAAGAGGAAGAACTCAGGACCACATGTAACAGTGGGGGAGGTCAGCTTTACATACGAGCTTTGCCAACAGAGGGTGTTTTTAAGGACTCCCTTGGGTGTCTAATTCGATGTTTCAGCGTCGACTCTTTGGGCTATTTTGCTGCAGGTGATCATCAACAGCACAATCACGCCCAATATGACTTTCACCAAAACGTCACAGAAGTTCGGGCAGTGGGCGGACAGCAGAGCCAACACGGTGTTTGGTTTGGGGTTTTCCTCGGAGCAGCAGCTGACAAAGGTAATCAGGTGGTCCTCCCCGCAGCACCATGAGTGCCACTGTCTAATGCGTAGTTGCCTGTCGAGCGATCCAGCACTGCCGCTGGTGAGCAGGTTCCTCTGTGGCCTTCAGCCTCTCCCCTTGTGGCATTGTAGGGCTGCCAGACCAGATGACCTTTTAGAGATCACCAGGTTCCTTAAAAATGGAGATGTAGTTTGGAGAGGGAAAACGCCTCTAAAAATGGTGCATCCCAGCCTCAGGACTAGCCTTGCCTGGTGTCCACAACCCCCCACCACCCTTGCTCCCTGCACCCAGGGTTTGTCTGACAGCCAGCAATGTCAGTGACTCTGTGGTTGGAGCCCTCAGAGAACGGGAGCAAGGTGATGCTCAGCAAGAATTTTGAAAGGTTTCTGCTCCCAATTTCCAACATGTATGCAGGTGGCGGGGGTGTGTCCTGCAGCACCAAACAGTTATCAGACCCCTGTGGGGTGTCCTGCAGTACACCTCAATTCTGACACTGTTTACCTAGAAGTAGTGTCTGCTCCCACAGGTTTAGGACTCAGTCCTACGAGATCTCCCCCACTTCAGACTCCCAACTGTCACCTGTGTTTCTGACTGACCAGGGCTTCTAGTGACCCCCTCCTAAGGTTTAATTAATTTGCTAGAGCTGCTTATAGGGATTCCCTCATAGCTCAGTCAGTAGAGAATCTTCCTGCAATGTGGGAGACTCGGGTTTGACTCCTGGGTGGGTAAAATCCCCTGGAGAAGGAAATGGCAACCCTCTCCAATATTCTTGCCTGGAGAATCCAATGGACAGAGGAGCCTGGCGGGCTACAGTCCATGGGTCGCAAGAGTCAGACATGGCTTAGCAACTAAACCAGCACCAGCACCAGAGCTGCTTATAGAACTCAGAGAAGTGTTTTACTTACTAGGTTACCAGTTGATAAAAGGGTGTATGTCAGGAACAGTTGGCTGAAATAGATGTTCAGGGCAAGGTGCAGGGGAAGGACGGAGCTTCCACACCGTCTCTGAAATGTGCCACTCTCCCCATATCTCTCTTCCAGGTGGGTGTTCACCCACCCAGAAGCTCTCCAAACCCCAGCCTTTTGGAGTTTTATTGAAGCTTTATTAATTAGTCCTGATTTATTACATCTAGGAGGCTGATTGGTTCATTCTCCAACCCTCTCCCCTCCCCAGAGGGACTAAAAGTACCCCCCACCCCCACCTCCATTCATGATTGATTCCCCTGGCAAACGGCCCCCATTCTTATGTCCTTTCCAGAAGTCACCTCATTGACATAAACCCGGTTTTGATAGAAAGGGGCTTGTTCTAAATCACAAGACACCCATTTCACCCCTATGGCTCTGAACTCAGAACTGAGGACAAGAGACCAAATATTATGACAAAAGATGCTCTCACTGCCCAGGAGCTATGAGTCTGGAACCGTGGTGAAAGACCAATATGTGTATTTCTTATATGTCACAATGTCACAAGTTCTTAACCTGAAGTCCCCACAACGCTTCAAATGTCACCCGATGTTCTGTGTGTGTGTCTTGCTGTTTTTTCTAGGGAAAGGGTTCATAGCTCTACTTTGATGGCCCAAGGGGTCAGGGGCACTGATTATGGATGGTTAGAAAGGTGTTGAGGAGCCGAGCAGGCTGACTGCAAACAGAACACTGAGGACTGAGGGAACAAACTGACCACCTCTGAGGGGCCTCCCCTAGGTGATCGAAGGGCCAGCAGCTTGTTTTAGGAGAACAGCTTTTCCTGTAGGATGGTGGAGAGCCCTGTGTTGGTGTTGACAATGTACTGGTTAAAAGCAAGACTGCCTGGGACTTCCCTGGAGGTCCAGTCGTTAGGACTCCACACTTCCACTTCAAGGGACATGGGTTCTATCCCTGACCAGGGAACCAAGATTCCACATGCTGCAATATGGCCAAAAAACAACAAAACAAAACAAAAAGCAAGACTGCTTAGTTTGTGTGACACAGGAATTTACTGGAAGAATATCAGAGTATCCAGAGAATCCAAGAGAGAGTTGAAAATCTGAGAAGGGCTGGAGCCAGGCTGGCTTTGGGCAGCTCGGTTCCAGGACTTGTTTCTCACCCATTGCCTTGACCATCTGACTGGCCGCTGGGCAGGTGTTCAGTGAACTCCTGCTATGCCGACACTGAGCTGGGCCCCGAGGATGCAGAGTGGGTGTCCTGTCCCCGAGCGCCGTAGGGTCTCAGATGCCTGGGGAACTGACGGAGCTGTTTAGTGCAGACTGGGCTGCGTGGGTTCCCTGTGCACACTGAGCATGACTTTCACAGAGAGGGACTGAGATGAGTCAGGAAGCCACTGTGAAGGGACTTGCTCAATGCACCTTTCATTTGTCCAGTGTGTGTGCGTGTGTGTGTGTGAACACCACATATACACACATGCACATTCTAAGGAGGCCTCCAAACCCAGCACCTGCACCCAGCCACAAACGAGCCCCCTGATGAAGGGCACACCACAGACTGTGTTTCTCTGCATCCCAGCTACTGAGGACACTGCTCTAGAAGCCCAAACCCCAGATGGCCTAGTAGCACTCTGCACATTCTCTTATTCCAGCCCCTCAGAGAAGCGTTCTCTCCTGGGTACTAAAGTCTCCAGATCTCCAGGGCTCAGCGTCATGGGGCAGGAAGCAGAAACTCGAAGGGTAGCTCGTGGGGTGTAAACGTGGGAGGTGTCGTCTCCATCTCTGGTGCCTCAGTCTCTGGACCATGGCCCTGAGGAGATGCATCCCATCCCACGGGCCTGCATGATGCCATGTTCTAGCAGGCAGCACAGCAGAGTTCTAGAAGGCCTGCTGCTTCTGCTGATAGGGTTCATGGGAGGATTGAGAATCCTGTGGTGTGTAGACCTTGCTTCATTTCATTTGCAGAGAAGCTGGTTGTTTGTTTGGAGGTGCTGCTGTGTGGTATGGAAGGCATTAAGTCAGTCTAAGGGTGGTGAGGCCGGAAGGCCTGATGGTTCACAGTCCATGTCTGTTTTCTGAGGATAAATCACTATGTGCTCTGGAGAAAGGGCCTGGTGCAGTCAGCTTTCCCCAGGGGGCTTCCTGGTCACTTCGAAGTGTGATGCAGAATCCGGGCCTCAGGGTGGGTCACTGTTGTTGGCAGTTGACACTCAGCAGGGCCAGAAGTCAGAGTGGCCATGGAGAGGAGGAGGTGTTGTCAAGACCACAGTTCTCTCCCTGGCACCAAGGCCAGCGTGTCCATAACCTTCTGAGCAAATGCCTGGGGAAGAGAATGATTGGGTATCCATAGAGCAGCTTTCCAGGATTCTCTTTGCTGAAGGGCGGAGGCTTCAGAAAAGCATGGTCTTAGTCTGTTAAGTCTGTTATAACAAAACACTATAGATGGGTGTTTAAACAGCAGCCTCTCACAGTCTTAGAGGCTGGAGTCTGAGATCAGGGTGCCAGCACGGTCAGGGTGAGGTGAAAGCCCTCTTCTGGGTTGCAGACTGTCAGCTTCTCATTGGAAGGAGGTCAGTTCCTCCCCTTTAATAAGGGCCCTCTTCCCATTCATGTAGACTCCATCCTGTGCCCCAGTCACCTCTCAAAGGCCCCGCCTCCTAATCATTATACTGGCGTTTAGGATTTCCAACTACGATATTCAGGGAGGACGCGGCCTTTCAGTCCATTCATCGCAGGCATTCGTGGGGAAGGTGAATGTCTCAAGCCTCTGGCTCCGCTTGGACCCACAGTTGCAGCCATTCCCCAAATCCTTCTGTCACTAACCCTTCAGCGTGGTTTCTTCCCAGTCCCTTCCATGCAGCTTGGGCCTCGACCGTGTCCCCAGGGCTCAGTGCAGATCCCGACTCCAGGCCACCTCTGCTGTGCACATCAGGCAATGAGATGTTAAGATCGTGCCACAGGGAGCATTTCCCTTTCCCTCTATCCTCCAGACAGCAGAAGGAGCATGAGCAGAATCCCAGCGCTGTGTGAGGGAAGCCGCAAATGGTTCACTGTTGACAGGGCACCCGGGTTTGGGGGGTGGACAAGGCTGATTAGAGGCCAGCTCTTGAAAGGGCCTTCTGTGCCAAGCCAGAGTCTCTGGACTTTATCTCACAGCCTGTGAAAGACTTTAAGCCAAGAAAGAAAATGATCAGATTTGCACTTTAGGTAGATTTTTTTTTCTGACTTCAAGACAGATTAGCTTGTTTTCGTCCAGATCAGAGATGAGGAGGGCTTGCATAAGAGCTGGGGAGATTTAAGAAATATTGAGGAGCTAAAGTGGCAGAACTTGGTGAGAGGATGTGGGAGGCAGAGTCTGTGGGGTGGTGATGGATGGACGATGTGATGCCGTTTTCTGAAATGAGGCAGAGGAACAGGTGCTGTGAGGATCTGAGAAAATTTCTATAAAGTGGAAGGAAGTCTGATGGTGATTTGTTGAATCATTAACCAGAACGTCTGTCGGAAGTGGCTGGTAGGGATTGCATGCCTTTTTCCTCTGAAAAAGTGCCTGGTGGAGAGAAGTGGGGTGGCGGAGCAATGCCTGCCCTGCTGAGTGTCTCGTATCCAGGCTGAGAGGGCTGGAAACCTCACACTGCTGGGGAGGGTCAGATGGGGTGACTTCTGTCAGAGACAGAGTCCTGTCTGGGCCCTTCTCCTTGGCTCACCAGCCCCTGATCCCACCCAGGGCTGGAATTCTCCACGGAAGCTTTGAGGGTTACCCTCAGCTGCCTAGAATATCTTCTTCAATCTTTGGAGGACTCAGAGTAGCTAGGAAGGACAAAGGGGGAACGTTTCAAAGAAAAGAATTGAAAGAAGGGAGAACTCAGAAGAAAAATGAGAAGAAGTGGTTAAAGTTCCATTCTTTGTGCCTCTGAGAACTAAAGAGACCTTGGGCTGTCCCTGCATCCAGACGTGGCCACTTCTAATTTTTCCCAGATGGAAGAAAATGTCGTGTCATTAAAGAGTGCCCTATCACCCCAGGTTACCCCGTCTTCTCCAGCGGCTTTGGAGTCCCCTCTGTGACTGTGACCTGCCATTGTCACAAAGACTTATCAAATAAGCCCTGAGATGCCTCCTTTGTTCAGAATGTTGCAAATCAGCTTCTCCCCTTTCTCATTGAAGGGAACGATTAACCACACACTGATAAATTACCATGAAGTGAGGCTGGCAGTCTCGACAAGTGGCAATTAGCAGGCACAGAGGAACTTGGGCCCAACGGGTTCCCTAGGCATGTTGCTGAGGGGACAGCTGTGGCTGACTACTCCCAACTTCACAGAGCAGCCACCCACAGGCCTGAAAGGGGAATTGGTAATCAAACTCTCTAACTAGGCTGGAAAAAGGAACTCCACTGAGGATGTTAGCATTTAAGAACACTTCATACATACTTCTCTGTTTACTCCTCCAGAAGGAAAATAGATACCTCAATCTTCATGGCTCCTGTTATAAGGACCACTTCACACCAAAATCCAGAAAGTATTACAGGGACACTTTCCACTTTCTGTTCAGGCTTTCCAAAATAACAGGAGCTGCGTACTCCCAAGGGTGAGCTGGAATGCTGTTCACCCACTGGAAAGGGTGTAATGCCTCAGCCTGCTGGAGAGTGTTGGAAAGGGACTTGCCTGTTCTGACAACTAGAAAGCCTGCTGAAGAGATCAGAGGAAGGAGTACCAAGTGTAAGAGTGAGCCAGTCATCCAAGTTTAGATGGTACCTGACATCTGACCTTGATACTTTTGGCTCCATCTCATCCTGCCACGAAGGGGAGTAATCAGGTTGGAGTTGCTCATGCTGTGATTGATCCATTATTCTTTGTTGAAAGAATAATTAACCAGAACTTCTGTCTGAAGTGACTGGTGGGGATTGCATGCCTTTTCCCTGTGAAGAAGCACCTGGTGGGAAAAGGCGGGTGCTGGGAGCGATACCTCCCCTGCCAAGTGTCTCATATCCAGAGTGATAGGGCTGGAAACCTCAAAGTGCTGGGGAGGGTTGCTTCTAATTTTTTCCCAGGCAGGAGAAAATGTCCTGTCATTAAAGAGGAGTGCCTGTCTCCCTGGGTCACCCGGTCTCCTCCAGCAAGAGTTCTTACATGAAGCCCAGGATGGTTTGAGGGTTACTGTCCACTGCCTGGAACACATTCTGCCACAAAGGGCAGTGATCCAGGATGGAGTTGCTAGCGCTCTGTAGTTGGTCCAGCTAAACCCTGACCCCCTAAGTGGTATTTGCATTTCAGTTATCTCTAATTCAAATTTGCATTCTTAACGCTTACTTCATTAATGCAGTGTCTTTGTAAGAACATTTCCTGATCTCATACCTTTCTGATTTAAAAGGATCACTTTTCTTTCAGTGGAAGATATTGATCATTCTTTTGATAGGTTTTAGTTAGAATGTTTGGTGGCTACAAGTAACAAAGAACTAATCACGGTGCTTATTCTTTTCATACAGAAAAGAAGTCCTAAGGCAAGCAGTTACCAGCATCAGTACAGTGCTCCATGATTTTGGGTGTAGGACTCTGTGTGTTTTGTTTTTTTGCTTATCCTTTTTCCTTTTGATGATAAAATGGCTTCTCAAGCCCTGTCCATCACATCTGCATTTATAGCAAGAGGGAGGAGGCAGGAGGATGGTACCACAACAGTGTCCCTGTAAACTCCTGTGGCAGATTTCTTTTGGGATCCCAATGTCAGTCTTGGGTCCCTGGACCACCCTCCCATACCCACTTTCAGGGAGAAAAAAAGAGGCAGGGAAATGAGTTACCATGATCAGCTTAGATCAGTTCTTATTCTCTACCATCTAGGAAATTTCTGTTCTAGACAAATCAAGATTCTCTTAAGCTAAAGGAAAAGAAGAAATGGATTTTGAATAAGCAGATAGGTAATGTCTGCCATAGGGGCTTCAATGGCCAGGGCTGCCAAAAAAAAACAAAAATGAAATAAAACAATAATCTTTCACTTTCTATCATAATATGATGATTTTGATTATAAAATTACTGCCACACATTTTAAAACCACAGAAAATGATCCTAATGAGTAAAGACATGAGAATTTGGCATCTATTTAGAAATCTTTATAGTTTGAATATCCTTTGATCCATGGGTTTTATCTATAGGAATCTATTCTAAGTCTAGTCAAGGCTATGGTTTTTCCTGTGGTCATGTATGGATGTGAGAGTTGGACTGTGAAGAAAGCTGATCGCCAAAGAATTGATGCTTTTGAACTGTGGTGTTGGAGAAGACTCTTGAGAGTCCCTTGGACTGCAAGGAGATCCAACCAGTCCATTCTAAAGGAGATCAATCCTGGGTGTTCATTGGAAGGACTGATGCTAAAGCTGAAGCTCCAATACTTTGGCCACCTCATGCGACAAGTTGATTCACTGGAAAAGACTCTGATGCTGGGAGGGATTGGGGGCGGGAGGAGAAGGGGACGACAGAGAATGAGATGGCTGGATGGCATCACTGACTCGATGGACATGAGTTTGAGTGAACTCCGGGAGTTGGTGATGGACAGGGAGGCCTGGCGTGCTGTGATTCATGGGGTCGCAAAGAGTCGGACACAACTGAGCGACTGAACTGAACTGAACTGAAATAATTGTAACTGCATACAGAGAATTAGCTACAAGAATTTTCCTCATGGCATCATTTATAATACACCAGCCTAAATATCCAGCTATAGAAATTAGTTAAATAAACTCCAGTATACTCTTCAGGGTAATAATGTACAGCAATTCAAATAATATAATAAAAGATAATTGCATGGAAATAGTGTCATATTAATAGCAAAAGTAGCGATAAAAACTGATGTGTTATGTTGGCCAAAAAGTTCGTTCGGATTTTCTGTTACGATGTTATGGAAAAACACAGACGAATCTTTTGGCCAACCCAATACAATATCATTCTGTTTTTTTAAATATGTGTGTAGTGGTTGCATATGTACAGACAGAAAAAAGTAAAAAAAAATTCACGTGGTTAGTGCTTATCTCTGGATGATGCGACTCTACGTTTTTAAAAAATATTTTTCCTAAACTATACTTAATAAATGTACAAGCATATGTGCTTTTTCATAATAAGTGGGAAAATATTAGAAAGCTTAAGACTTGGAGAGAGGAGCTTTTTCAGCAAAGGACAGTGAGACTACTTGTGTCCCAACAGTTTGAGGCTCTGAGTGGAAACCTTCTTCCATCCTTCTCCCAGTGCTCCCTGAATTGCTTCCATTGTTTCATGATGATAGATAATGCTAGGATTAACATCTTTGTATAGAAGACCTTTTTTTGTTTTCATTCTCTCAATTATTTTTGTAAGATAGCTTCCCAAAAGTGATACCACTAGGTCAGTGGGTATAAATGTTTTTTCTCACTTATGATCAGGAGTTCCAAACTGCTTCTCCAAGGGGCTGTACAGTTGCAACATTGCCAGGAATACCTTGCCAGCACAGGGTATTATAATTGTATTTAGCGTTAGCTAATTTAGCAGGCCAAGAATGGTGCCCCATTATTTTGCTTTTGCATTTCCAACAAGGCTGAATGATCTTTTCTTTAAGTTGCTTACTTATTATATTTTTTTATTTGTGTTTTGCCGTTTATCTTTTGGGATTTTCATATTTTCCTTTTCAATTTGTACAAACTCTTTCTATATTAAAGATAATGGCCCTTTTTCTGTTGTACTGGTCTAGGGATAGATACTTTCCCCAGGCTGTAGTTTCCCTTCTGAGTTTCTTTCTTTCTTTTTATATACAAAAGCTTTAAATTGTTAGGCAGGCAAGTCTGTGACTTTGTGATTTTTTCTTTTATTTCTTCCAGGGTTAGAAAATTACCCTCACACCCCTCAAGCAGAAGTTTGATGAATGTTCAACTCTGTTTGCATCCAGATTTTAAAAATACAAAACAACTTACCCCTTTACTGGTCTGTGTAAGGATTTAAATCCATTTCCCGTCAGTTTACCAAAATTATCGCAATTATATTTTGAATAATTTTCCTCATTAATTTATGATTCCTCATTTGTCATAGCTAATTTTTATATAAATGGTAGGGCCCATCCTGCCACTGCTTTTTAAATGATTATTCAGGGACTTCCTTGGTGGTCCAGTGGTTAAGACTCTGCTCTCCCAATGTAAGGGTCACAGGTTCGATCCCTGGTCGGGAAGCTAAGATCCTACATGCCACATGGCACAGCTTAAAAAATATATAATAATAAAAATAAATAAGTGATTATTTACCTAAAATTTATTTTGTAGGGCTTATCCTACTTCATGACATTTCAGCTTACTTTCTGATAAAAATTATTTTGATTATCACCCATTTGAATATAAAGTCCTCTACAGACCCAGAATTCCTTTGAAGACAGGAACTAAGTCCTTCTTAAGTATTTCAGTGTACCTAGAGATAGCTAGTTAATATTTTTGAATGAATGAATACACCCTTTTGTGGAGCTCTGTTACTAAAAATTGTGGCTTTTTTTCCCCCCTCATGGCATGTGGGATCTTAGTTCCCCAATCAGGAATCAAACTCATGTCCCCTACATTGGAAGCACAGAGTCTTAACCAGTGGACCACCAGGGGAGTCCTAAGTTCGTGGTTTTAAGTCAAATCAGGGCCAAGAGAAGCTGGCCTTTTGTTGAATGCCCATTGCAAAGCCCCATCTCTCATCCTCCAGGGATCCATGGAGGTTGCATTATTATTACCCGTATTTCACAGATGAAGAAAGCAAGGTGCAGAGTGGTTCATTTGCCTGCATTTGAAAGAAGGATAAGGGTTAGAGCTGGGCATCTTAGCTAAGGTAGCAGTTAAGTAGGTAAATCACAGGACACTGGAGTGTCCAGCACTGGCGTCAGATGGCCTGTGTTCAGTCCCAGTGTGACCTTGCCCAGTTACAAAACCCATCTGTGCTGCATTTGTATATTGACAGTAGTGAGAGGACCTCAGAGTGGCTGTGAGTGCGTAGTACGACTGTGCATCCTGACTGCGAGAATACATGTACTGTTTTGCCCTTTTTGAGATGTTCAAGGCTGTTACTGTTCACAGGCATCCCTCGGACATACTGTGGATTTGGTTCCAGACCACTGCAATGAAGCAGATATTGCAGTAAAGCACAAGTCACAAATTTTTTAGCAATGACAGACCTGTCAGCCGGGCCACTCACTCCATTAACATCTGATTTTCTAATCCTCAGGCCTTGTCTTTGCCTTAAAGGTTCCTATGACCTGCCTTGGAATTAAAGCTTTTATAATGTTCTTTTAAAGAGGAAGTGAGTACAATTCTATTTTAAGTACAATTCTCTTTGCAAATGGAAAATCCAATCGATGAATGTTTAACAACTGTTGTGCAAGTCTCTGGCATTCGTGTAGGCACACGAAAGTAACCGGATGTGTAGATGATCGTGTGGAAATCAGATCTAGGCTCAAGTTCAGGTTTATAATTTCCTAGCCATGTGACCATGAGCAAATATTAACCTAAGACTCTATTTTCTTATCAGGAAACTATGAATAAGAATTCCTGTCCAATAGAGGGTAACAAACAGGAGAATGTGTATTGAAAGTCATTAAATTTCTGGGACTTCCCTGGCAGTTCAGTGGTTAAGATTCCGTATTTCTAACGCAGGGGGTACAGGTTCAATCTCTGGTTGGGAAACCAAGATCCCGCATCTTGTAAGGCATGGCCAAAAAATAAGTAAAACTTAATAAAAGAAGCCATTAGGCTCCTTACCTTGTAAATGTGGCTCTGCTGAGGGTCTAGGGGAAGAGGGTGATAGTTATGCCCACCCCAGGCAAAACTGTGGGACACCTGGAGGGACCAGCATGATGAATGTCAGGGGACCAAGAGAGAAGGGACCACTGGACCTTCTGGACTGAATCTCCAGGAGTTGAGCTGAGGGTCATCACGACAGTCAGCGTCAGGTGGGAAGCCCCAAGCTCCATCCAGAGGCCGCTTGTTTTATCAAAACCTGGCAGGGCTTTATTTACTGACTTGTTTGTCACTCTGTCCTGCTACCCAAGTCTGGCGCGCTCTCTGATGCTTACAGTGTTCATACCCCAGCACCCAGCTTAGGCCACGGCCCCATATTTGTTTGCTGAAGTCCGGAATGGTGCTCAGACCATGTTTGTCAACTGAGTAAACATGACCCTGCCGATGACATTTCTAATCTAGTTTATAGGCAACTTCAAATAAGACCCCGAGAGAAAGAGACCCTGACAGGTGCAAGAAGCATCTGTAAAAAAATAATGCCTTTGCTTTGGGAGTCTGGCCTGTGGGTACCTCCAGTACCATGGTACCTCCCCAGGTCCTTAGGTTCGGCCGTACTTTGACATGTTGTTTTTTTTCCCAAGAGGGTGGGAATGTGCAAATCTAAAACCCAGAGCTCATTCATTCTCTTAACAAACTTTCTTATACCTGCTTTCCACCTGTTCTCGTGGGAAGGTGCAAAGGGGAAAAGCATGGGCCCTGCCATCAGGGAACTCATGACTTGATGCTTTTATTTACGGGGCCCCTAAAAGGAAGGGGGATGCTTTGTCCATCCCCTCTGGACCTCAGACCTTTTAAGCAACAGGTAATGTGATTTTTCTCTGGCAGCTCTGGGTTGGTTAAATAAAGCCCTGTGTCAGTGGCTTTATTAACAGGCCTGCAGGAGCAACGCCAGCCAGCATTGCAAGGCTGACCTTTTCTGTTTCCGTCAGGTGCTTGGTTTACCAGCAGCTGTCATCTGGCAGGGTTTCCCACAGCAGACTGCTGTTGTTGACCTTGTGAGACACTCAGGGGGCAGCCTATACCCAGAAATTGAGTTCTTGGTGAAAGCCACAGCATTGTCTGTGGCATTGGCACTGGCTGGCTTTTTCTTGCTGCCCAGCAACCACGTTGGGCTCTCTCCTGCTGTGTGATGTCAGCATTAGCTATCACAGGCAGTTCTCTGTTCAGTATATTTGCTAATTAAAATCAGTTGCTTTGTCAGTGACAATAAAGCAGTGATTGATGTGATTGCTCTGGGATTTCAATAATTTTTAATTTTAAGAAAATATTAAAACATTCCTTTAAGCAGAGAGCATAGTAGAATGAACACCCATGGGTGCTTTACATAAATGTAATAGTGAACACTTTGCCACATTTCTTCATCTGTTTTCAGGCTTTGCTGGTAGCTCAGTTGGTAAACCATCCACCTGCAATTCAAGAGACCCCAGTTCAATTCCTGTGTCAGGAAGATTCCTTGGAGAAGGGATAGGCTATCCACTCAAGTATTCTTGGGCTTCCCTTGTGGCTCAGCTGGTAAAGAATCCACCTGCAATGTGGGAGACCTGGGTTTGGAACATCCCCTGGAGAAGAGAAGTATTCTGGCCTAGAGAATTCCATGGACTGTATAGTCCATGGAGTCACAAAGAGTCAGACACAACTGAGTGACTTTCACTTTCATCTGTTTTTATTGTTGCTGAGGTACTTTAAATTACAGACATAAAGACATTTCATGCCTAAATACTTCAGAGTGCATGTGCTTGCTCAGTCACTCAGTTGTGTCCAACCCTTTGCCACCCCATGGACTGTAGCCCACCAGGCTCCTCTGTCCATGGAATTTCCCAGGCAAGAATACTGGAGTGGACTGCTGTTTCCTTCTCCAGGGGATCTTCCCAACCCAGAGATCGAATCCACATCTCCCACATTGACAGGTGGATTCTTTACCACTGCGCCACCTGAGAAGCCCAAATCCTTCAGTATTTATCTCTAAATAATGACATTTTCCAATAACCACAACATCAGCAGCACTTCTAACAAGACTAATAAAACAGTAACTCCTTGGTGTCATCTTATCCAGTCCATGTTCACATATCCCTTGTTGTTGCCCAGAAATCTTATAATTGGTCTGTTTAAAAGAGGACTCAGACTTCCCTGGTGGCCCAGTGGCTAAAGGCTCTGAGCTACCAATGAAGGGGGCCTGAGTTTAATCCCTGGTGAGGGAGCTAGATCCCACATGCTGCTGCTAAGACCTGGCACAGCCAAATAATTTTTTTTTTTAAGAGAACTTAGTCCTAGGCTAACATGTTACATTTTGCATCTTAGGCTTTTAAAATCTAGAACGTTCCTTCCCCTGAGCTTTTTGGATGTTTTTGTTATTCACGCCATTGACTTGTAAGAGTTCTTGGATCTTTCATGAGAGATTGTAAAGTTTTAGGGGGATTCCTTCTGTGCTAAATTTCTTTTGTTGCATTTGTATTAGGTACTCTTAACTAGAGGTGTGTGTGTTTAATATTTTGCCATCAAATCTTGCTTCAGTATCTTAGAAATTCATTTAGATCTGACCTGGGCTTTTTTGTTGGTTTTTGTTGTTGTTCAGGAAAAAGCATTTCTTATATTCACTTCTTTTAAATCTCAAATAAAATATCTTTCCTGGATTTTTACAGAATGTATTGACTTCAAATGAATGCAAAATAATAAAGGTGGGTTCTGAATATCAGCCATGTATAAGGTTAAGGAAACCTCTAATAATTCTTCTTCATGTTCAGTTTGCAGAGAAATTTCAGGAAGTGAAAGAAGCTGCCAGACTAGCCAGAGACAAATCCCAGGAGAAAATTGAAACTTCAAGCAATCATTCCCAAGTAAGTAATTTGCCCGTAAAATAAATGAGTGTGATCATTGATTGGGACTTTGTTCCTTGTCACTTTTGACAGGAAAGAGCAAATTTTCACAGTAGGGCATTTTGAAGGCTTTTTCAACTATTAGCCTGTTCACAGTGAGAAAGATGTGACATGTTTTTATGATACTTGAATTTTTCAAGATGTGGTGATACATTTTGGATGGAAAACATTTGATAAGATGAGAGTTAATGCATGTCCCTCATCTGGAATTCTCTCTGGTCACTGTTTAAATACCAGTGCCAAGAAGATGTGTTTTCTTTCTGTGTTGGGAGGGGAGGTCTCCATGAAGCAGGCTCATGGACCAATGCAGGTATCTGTGCCCGTGACAGAGAAAACTTGGTCGATGCCAGAGGCTCCCCGTCTGTTTCCCTATTATAACAAAGTCGGGTGGGAGATGGTATTTCAACAGCTTGGTTTAGTCAACGAAAATGTGGCTTTGCCAGGAACTGAGTCATGTCTGCTTAAAAGTGTGGTCACTGACTAAAAGGGACCTATCTTAACCTGAAATAAAAATACCTGCCTTCCTGATGTCTAGAGTGGGGTATGCAGTAGTAGGCAGAAGCCTTGACCTCGTGACAGAGTTATGTGTAGAGAGACAGGGCAAGAGAGACATGAGGAGCAAGCATCTGGGGTTAGGAATAAACATGATGTAAGTGAAAGCTAGGAGTCTCCCGGCCTGGGGCAGAAGAGTGCAGTGGGAGGACCAGGGATGTACTTGGAGGGACCATGAAGGACCCAGAATTCTTCATTAGTGGATCCCTTCTTACCTAATTTTGTATTATTGGATAATGAGAAGACACTGGAGGTGTTTTATGGCCACTGATCAGGAATTGACATGATGGTTGCATGTGGGTGGTGAGGAAGTCAGGGAGCAGCCGAGGGCGGGAAGACTGGCGAGGAGGCTGTGGGATGGAGAATGGCCATGCCGGGATGGCCGAGGATGGATTCTGTGGCAAAGATGAGAACCTGCCTTCTGGAAGAGAACCAGGAGGTACAGGCATCCTGAGTGTCAAGGTCAACACCCTCAGCTTGATCATCAGCCATAGCCGAACCTGGATCATATAAAAGATGTCCCTGTGGATTTATGGAAATGAATGTGTGTTAGACTCCAAGTGGACAGGAACTTTCCTGGATCTTTATAAACAATCTGTAATATCATCTAAATGACACTGTTGATTTAGCGTACTAATGTCTGAACTGAGTAATATCTGAGGAACTCTAAAATTGGGCACTTAAAGTGCTCCATAGTCTAAGGAGTTTCTTTTTTTTTAGAATGCTAAACTTTATTTCATTAGATAGAGGAAAATCTATCTTTTAATTGATTTTTTATTGGAATATAATTGATTTACAATGTTGTGTTACTTTCTGCTGTATAGCAAAGTGATTTAGTTGTGTATACACACAAACACACACTGTTAGATTCTTTACAGAGAACTGAATAGAGTTCACTGTGCTCTTCAGTAGGTTCTTGTGAAAGTTGCTCAATCGTGTCTGAATCTTTGTGACCCCATGGACTATACAGTCCATGGAATTCTCCAGGCCAGAATACTGGAGTGGGTAGCCTTTCCCTTCTCCAGGGCATCTTTCCAACCCAGGGATTGAACCCAGGTCTCCCGCATTGCAGGCGGATTCTTTACCAGCTGGGCCACAAGGGAAGCCCAAGAATACTTGAGTGGTTAGCCTATCCCTTCTCCAGGGGATCTTACCGACCCAGGAATTGAACTGGGGTCTCCTGCATTAGGTTCTTTCTTAGCTATTTCTTCTATATATACTAGTGTGTATATGTCAGTCCCAATCTCCTAATTTATCCCCCCACACCCCTTTTCCCCTTGGTAACCACAAGTGTGTTTTCCACCTCTGTGACTCAACTTCTGTTTTGTAAACAGGTTCATTTGCACTATTACTTTAGATTCTACATATAAGCGATAACTTACAATACAAAGTTTCTAATATACCATCTTTTTCTAAATGTCATGTTATAGTGATATCTTTAATATCTGAATTTCTTTATATAATGTTTTTGCTTTAATGTTTATTTTCTCCCCTAAAGTATTTTAAACCTAAAAAAGTCAAGTGTACAGAGAAAATGTTATTATATAGGTATATATTAATTACATATAAATGGCTTTTCTAAGCTTTAGTTTTTATTTACCCTTGCTGATGTTTTCCCAGCTATGGAGATCATTGTCCGTTTTTCTTTTTATTAGAAATCACACAGTTGCTTGGTTTTTTTAATTTCTTAGAGAATGAGTACTTTGGCCAAATTTTCTAAATACTTGAAAATTTTATTGTTTTTTGTTTTTTGTTTGTTTTTAAATACTTGAAAATTTTAAACAACCTAAGGACAAAACATTTTAATGTGTTTTTTCTGAAAGTAAAAGCAATACATATTTATTGCAGAAATTTAAAATATGCCATACTGTAAAGGAGGGAATAAAAATTACCTATATTCTTATAGAAGATATTTTGTTAATGTTTTAAACTATTTCTTACTAATATAGTTTTCCAGTACATTTTTGTATTATTCTTTTTCATCTTTTTTTTAAGCTTATGTTTGTTATAATCATTTCCTCGTGTTTTCAAATATCATTTTTCAAAACTATTTTAATGTTTAAATAGTATTCCAGTGTTTGTTTATATCACAACTTATTCCACTAAACTCCTATAATTTGGGACAGTGACGTCTAAAGAGCCTCTTGATGAAAGTAAAAGAGGAGAGTAAAAAAGTTGGCTTGAAGCTCAACATTCAGAAAACTAAGATCATGGCATCCAGTCCCATCGCTTCATGGCAAATAGATGGGGAAACAGTGACTGACTTTATTTTTCTGGGCTCCAAAATCACTGCAGATGCTGATTGTAGCCATGAAATTAAAAGACGCTTACTCCTTGGAAGGGAAGTTATGACCAACCTAGATAGTATATTAAAAAGCAGAGACATTACTTTGCCAACCAAGGTCTGTCTAGTCAAGGCTGTGGTTTTTCCAGTGGTCATGTATGGATGTGAGAGTTGGACTGTGAAGAAAGCTGATCGCCGAAGAATTGATGCTTTTGAACTGTGGTGCTGGAGAAGACTCTTGAGAGTCCCTTGGACTGCAAGGAGATCCAACCAGTCCATTCTAAAGGAGATAAGTCCTGGGTGTTCATTGCCAGGACTGATGTTGAAGCTGAAACTTCAATACTTTGGCCACCTGATGAGAAGAGCTGACTCACTGGAAAAGACCCTAATGCTGGGAAGGATTGAGGGCAGGAGGAAAAGGGGATGACAGAGGATGAGATGGTTGGATAGCATCACCGACTGAATGGACATGGGTTTAGGTGGACTCCGGGAGTTGGTGATGGACAGGGAGGCCTGGTGTGCTGTGGTTCATGGGGTCGCAAAGAGTCGGACATGACTGAGCAACTGAACTGAACTGAACTTATGTTATTTCTCATTTTTCATTAATATAAATAACACTGTGATAAGCCGTTCTTGTGTACTTTTTGTGCATTTGATGGTTTCTGCAGGATAATTTTTTTTAACTTTTAATTTTATATTGGAGTATTAGTTCAGTTCAGTTCAGTTGCTCAGTTGTGTCTGACTCTTTGCGATCCCATGGACTGCAGCACACCAGACTTCCCTGTCCATCACCAACTCCCGGAGCCTATTCAAACTCATGTCTATCACGTCAGTAATACCATCCAACCATCTCATCCTCTGTTGTCCCCTTCTCCTGCCTTCAATCTTTCCCAGCATCAGGGTGTTTTCCAATGAGTTGGTTCTTTGTATCAGGTAGCCAAAGTATTGGAGTTTCAGTTTCAGCATCAGAGTATAGTTGACGACAATGTTGTGTTAGTTTCAGGTCTACAGTGGAGTGATTCAGTTATATATCTACTGCAGGATAAATTCTTGAAATGGAAGTATTGGACTAAGGGTAGGAGGTTTTGTGAGCTTTTGACACATACTGCAAACATCCCTGCAGAAATGTACAATTCTGACTCCCACCAGGAGTGAATGAGAGCAATTTTTCCTCCCACACACTCACCCACAGAGCTTTGTTGATTCGACAGAAGAAAAATGTATTTTATTGGTTTTTTTTTCATTTTGCATTTCTTTACTAGTAAGATTAAATTTTTTTGTTTATTGAGTCTATGTGTGTCTTCTACTGTAAATGTCAATTGCATATCCTTTCCCTTTTTTATGTTCATTTTTATTTTTTAGCATGGATGGTTTTGAACCTATACAATACTAGGCAAAATTATGTAACTGAACCCCATGGGCCCATCAGTTCAGTTTTAACAATTAGGAATTTATGAGCAATCATTGTGGCTCAGCTGGTAAAGAATCCACCTGCCATGCGGGAGACATGGGTTTGATCCCTGCGTTGGGAAGATCCCCTGGAGAAGGGAAAGGCTACCCACTCCAGTTTTCTGGCCTGGAGATTTCCATGGACTGTATAGTCCTTAGGATCGCAAAGAGTTGGACATGACTGGGCGATTTTCACTTCACTTCAAATTTCATCTACCCCCACCCTCTCCCTCCATCTTTGTTTTAAAGCCAATCCCAGACATCATTTCATCCACAAATGTTTCAGAATGTGGCTCTAAGAGCCAAGAACTCTAAGAGTTTCTTTTAAATGTAAGTATTGGCATTTTGGTTTTCATATCCACTTCAAATATTTCCCCCACATTATTGTTTACATTCTAATATAGTTTATGGCATTTTTTTGTGATGCAGAAATTTAGCCAGAAATTCATTCCCTTCATGGTTCCTCCCTTTGCCTTTATGCTTCTTGGAGACTAAGTAAGGTCTTTCTAAGACCTTATCTGAGACCAGATGAGACTGACCTCCATGTGGTATGTCTTATTACAGAAAGCATTACAGAATATTCATAACGATGCTAATAGTAATGGAGGCAGCAGACACCCGTATCTGATTCCTGGTGGGTTGTTTTTTTTTTTTTTATCCCTAATGATCTTTCTGTAGCCTTAGGATAAAAAAGGTTATCTCAGCTTCTTCTTGTCATTTGGTTGCTAAGTCGTGTCTGACTCCTTTGTGACCCCATGGACCGTAGCCTGCCAGGCTTCTCTGTCCATGGGATTTCCCAGGCAAGAATACTGGAGTGTGTTGCTATTCCTTCTCCAGACTCAGTCACTGCTTCTTATTATAACCATCCGCACCCCCGCTGCCTTTTTAGTCTGTGACTTCTGTCCTGTTATTTAAGGAGACAAGGTATCCTGACTTGTAGGTTTATCTGTAAAGTCTGATTTTTAAAGTTTCTGCCTAATGGCCCCAGATGCTGTCTTGTGAATAAACCACACAGACTTTCTGGGCTCCGTGTGGACTCTCCAGGGCCAATCTTGTCATTAGCCTTTGTGTTGTGCGTTCTGGTTGGAGGCGTTGGGTCTCCCACACTCATAAACACACAGCTCCTGCCGTTGTCAGGACAAGTAATAAGGTGTGAAGGTAACTGCGTCTTCCACTCAGGCATCCAGTGTCAATGGGACAGATGATGAGAAGGCCTCTTGTGCGGGTCCTGCCGACACACACCTCAAGTCTGAGAATGACAAGCTGAAGATCGCTTTGACCCAGAGGTGAGCATGTGCAAATCCAGGTGCTGTCGTCTCCAGTGTCAGCTCTCCCCTGCACTCTCTCCCACTGGGCAGTGCTTCAGGAACTTGGGGGAGGAGACCGGGTCCTGCTCAGAACAGCCAGTCTTGTATCCTGGCCAGAGGAAGACCAGCGGCCTTCGTGGCTGTTCCCTGTCCACATCAGCATCTGTGTGTGTGTGTGAGAGAGAGATGTGACCCTGTGCTTTTTTTTTCTTCAGCTGTACTGCATAGCGTGTGGGATCTCAGTTCCCCAAGCAGGGACTGAACCTGGGCCCTCTGCAGTGGAAGTGTGGAGCTCTAACCACTGGACTGCCAGGGGAGTCCCTGTGCTTGTGTTTCACTTTTTTGAGAAGCCAAATTTATCATTTATTTGTATATGATAGACTGTCTTGAACATCCAAGAGAAACATATAAAAACCTTAAGAAACTATCTTTAAAATAATATAAAGTCTCACAAAAATCAGTAGCTTTTCTATATGCAAACATCACATAGACTGTATATTTGAAGAAGAGATTTCCTTTATAATGCCTATATGCTAAGTCTCTTCAGTCGTGTCTAACACTGTGACTTCATGGACTGTAGTCTGCCAGGCTCCTCTGCCTGTAGGATTTTCCTGGCAAGAATACTGAGGTGGGTTGTCATTTCCTCCTCCAGGGGATCCTCCCTGACCCAGGGATCAAACCCAAGTCTCTTACATCTCCTGCACTGGCAGAGGGGTTCTTTACCACTAGAGCCACCTGGGAAGCCCTTCCTTTATAGTATGAATTATTAAATATAATACAAACCAAAAAATACATAGGAATAAACTTATAAAATGTACAGGATCTTTGTGAAGAAAACTCAAATAATTTTGAGGACCATACATGAATAATTTAACAAATAGAAAAAAGTCTATTGGAAAGGAGTAGGAAGCCTTAATATTTTAAAAAAGTATCAATTTCCCTTAAATTGATGTATAAAGTTAATGCAGTCCCCATAATGATATCAGCAAGATTTTAATTTTTAATGACTACAGTAGCCATGCTTGTGTTTTCGTACCTCGAGAATGTGGCCCCTTTCCCAAAGCCAGGCTGGACCTCATCGTGTGAGCTGGCCCCATGAGCACCCTCTGGGTCGCTGTCTTTGGGGTCATTCTGTTCACCTGGCAGGGAACTCTGCCGGCTCCCCCCAGCCTCCCTGTGTCTGCGTTCTTCAGAGCTGCCCTGTGTAAGAGCTCTGTCGTATTAATCCCTCCATTTTACACAGATAAGGAAACCGAGGCCCAAGTGGTACAGTCAGTCCTTGCCCAAGGTCACACGGCTGGTAGATTCTCCACTGTCCCACACTGCCTGCCTATACTCAAGGCAGGAACGTTCAGGAATCCTCCCAGGGGCAGCCAGTTGTGCCCCACAGCTGGAACCGATGGGTTAGCACCCGCTTCTGCCACCCAGTGGCCTGACTGGTGCCTGGAACTCAGTTCCCGTGATCTGACCTAGGAATTCCAGAAGGAATGACATGAGATCCACAGATCCAGCACCTGCTTTGGACTGTGGGCTTTATCAGGTGCTTCAGAGGACAAAACTGTGACCAGTCTCTCTTAGTCATCAGGCAATCCTGAGGACTGTTTTTGGTTGTTCAAGTCACAGTGGACTGACTGGTTGAAAACGTTTCACCCCTAAAAATAAATGTCTTTTTTAAATTCCATTTTAATGGACAAGTGAATTACAGGAATGAGTGTGAAGTCATTTCCCTAAATCAGGTCAGATTCTCACTGGTTAACTCTGAAATTAATCACATGATAGCATTTGCTGTGTTTTCAGTCTGTGGTGTTTGAAACCAAAAGTACATATTTTCCAGTCACATTCCTAGGACCTTGAGGTGGATGAAAGATAATGCAGATTATTAAAATACAGTTGTATTTACTTAAAAAAATTTTTTTAAAGAAGACTTTAGATACAGAACTTTCCTTAGCCAGGGAGTATAGATTAGAAGCCAGAAACTTTTTTTTTCCTTAGTAGCTAAGTCTGATGCATTGATTTTTTTTTAATTAATTTTTATTGGCATATTCTATCTCTGGGTTGAGAAGATCACCTGGAGGAGGGAATGGCAACCCACTCCAATATTCTTGCCTGGAGAACCCCCATGGACAGAGGAGCTTGGTGGGTCACAGTCCATAGGGTCACAAAAAGACACAACTGAGCGACTAAGCACATAATTGCTTTACAGTGTTGTGGTAATTTCTACTATACAGCAAAGTGAATCAGTTCTGCCCTTCCTTTTTAGATTTCCTTCCCATTTAGGTCACAGTAGCTATACAGAAGATTCTCATTTGTTATGTGTTTTATACATAGCAGTGCGTATATGTCAGTCCCAGTCTCCCAGTCCATCCCGCCCCCAGCCTCTTCACTTGGTGTCCATATGTTTGTTCTCTGCATCTGTGACTTTGTTTCTGCTCTGCAAATAAGTTCACCTCTACCATCTTTCTAGATTCCATGAATAAGTGATATTATGAGATATTTGTTTTTCTCTTTCTGATTTATTTCACTCTGTATGACAGACTCGAGGTCCCTCCACATCCCTGCAAATGGCACTATTTTGTTCCTTTTTATGGCTGAGTAGTATCCGATTGTATGTGTGTATCACATCGTATTTATCCATTCCTCCGCTGGTGGACATTTAGGTCACTTCCATGTCCTGGCTATTGTAAATAGCACTGCGGTGAACATTGGGCTCCAGAGCAAGGAAACAAAGGGAAGTGTTGAATGGGAACAGCAGCGTGAGGGGACCCTAACTGCAGTTTGTTTTTGGAAACTTCCCTCATCACAGAGGATCAGGGATTACCTTGTGGTTCGGTGATAACATGGAGGCATCCCTCAGACCTGAGGAGACATGGGGTTGTGCAGGACTCCCTCACACACACTGTGGTTGGAACCCCAGTTCTTCCCTCAGGGGATTCCCAGCCCTGTCTCCTCTGTCCTCGAGTCCTCAGCTGTCAGATCTGGATCCAGGCTGTCTGTTTAAACTTGGGGTCATTGGGCTCCAGAGAGTGGGGCGTCAGGAGCTTGTTGAAAAGATCCACAGCTTTCATGAGAGTCTCAGAGGACCTAGGCTCCAACCCAGCACTCCAGAACCTTTATCCCTGAGGCTCATTTCAGGAAGGAGCTAGACATGGGGCAAGAGGGACCCCTCCTGTGGCCAGGAGTCAGTAGGGAGCAGGCAGAGGGCTCTCTACCACAGTGTGTGGCTTCATTCATAGTTTTTTTTTAATTGAATTAGAGTTGATTTACAGTGGTGTGTTAATTTCTGCCATACAACAAAGTGACTCAGTTATACATATATGTATATAGTTCTTTTTTATATTCTTTTCTATTATGGTTTATCCCAGATGTTGAATATATTTCAAGGGTTCCCTTCTCTCCAGAGTTCCCTGTGCTATATAGGAGGACCTTGTTGTCTATCCATTCTGTGTGTAATAGTTTGCATCTTACTAACCCCAAACTCTCAATCCGTCTCTCCCCCAGCCCCCTCCCTCCTGGCAATCACAAGTCTGCTATCTACATCTGTGAGTCTGTTTCTGTTTTGGAGATAGGTTCATTTGTGTCATTGTTTAGATTCCATATGTAAGTGATGTCATGTGATAGTTATCTTTCTGACTGACTTCAGTTAGCATGAGACTCTCTAGTTGCATCCATATTGCTGCCAATGGCATTATTTCATTCTTTTTTATGACTAGTTCATTCTTAATTTCATCTCTTCCTTCTCTGAGAATTCTGTCCTTTCTAAAGTGATGCCTTGAGAAAAATCACCCAGAAAGGCATATTAGTGCCCCTTTAGTGGGGCAAATATATGAGGGGGGCAAATATATAAAGAGAGGTGCCAGGCCTGTGGGACCTGTGGTCCTTGTGGCCAGGCCACGGTGGGAGAGGATGTGGCCTTCAGGGCTGGGCTGAGGGGGTGGCTGGGTCCCCCTACCCCGGGGCAGTGGAGTGGATGGCACCCACCACCCCGGTCACTGCCTGGCCCCCGCCCCACAGTGCCGCCAACGTGAAGAAGTGGGAGATCGAGCTGCAGACCCTGAGAGAGAGCAACGCCCGGCTGACCTCAGCGCTGCAGGAGTCAGCGGCCAGCGTGGAGCAGTGGAAGCGCCAGTTCTCCCTGTGCCGAGACGAGAACGACCGGCTTCGGAACAAGGTGGGCTCAGCTGAGACCCTAACCCACGGGGAGTGGGGGGCAGGCATGAGACAGGGCAGCCAGGACCTCCCTTCCACTCCTTCCCTGCCCTCCCTCTACCTCCCGCCTGCCTTAGTAAAGGGAGTGTAGCCACGCACAGAAGTGACTTAATCTTTCTATTGAACCAAGTCTCATAGTTTGTGTTGCCAGGGGGAAGAGGAATCAATGGGAGACAGCAGCTTTGTCTCTCAAAGAGCACCCTCCCATCTGCACTGCGGGTGGGCCTTTTGTGGGCAGCCTCCTTTTGGTATTTTCTGTTGGTTCAGTGACCTTCCAGAGGGTGAGGGAAGAAAACAGACCGGGGAAATGGTGAGGCAGGATTGCTCAGAAACCCTGCTTCTGTGCAGACCACTATTTCTGAAAATGTGAGTTAGGAAGCGAGGACAGGAAGTGTGAGGTGGGGAGGGGGTGCCCACTGCCCTCATGTGCCCTCCGCCCTCCTACCTTGACATCCGAGTATCTCGACCTTTTTTCAGAATTCACCCATGCCCTTCTCTGTAATCAGTCCCTCACACTCTGATGTTGGGCTGAATTGATGTGGAGGCTTGGGGGCCCCCGGTTGAGGTCCCGGGGTTGCCATGCTGTTTTGCTGGTCAGCACTTTCACCCCACACAGTTGGTGACCGTGGTCTGCTTTGCAGATTTCAGGGTCCACATCACATTGAGACGGGGACTGGCTCCCCTCACCCCGTTGGTAGCCCCACCCTGTTCTGAGCGGATCCCCTGGAGACCGCTCACCTTCCATGTCTCACTTTGTGCAGATGGCACGTGAAACTGCCTCGTGTCCTTTTTGCACAAAGTGCTGATGGTGAGGGGCACAGGCCAAGTGCTGACTCTGCACCTTCCCTCCTGGGCTGGGCTCGTCTGCCTGCCAGAGGGATCGATCGCCCTCTTTTTCCAAGCCAAGAGCTGAGTTTTCTTGCTTCACGTCTGAGTATAAGAACCAAAGGGTCGTGCGGGGGAGTGTGGAGGAAGCGCCTGCTGTGTAACTTGCTCGCTGCGTGGGAAGCCCTGGGAACTTGACTTCCAGGGTGGGATGTGGATGTTGGGGGACCTCCGACAGCCCCCAAGGCTGGGGATGCAGATCCTGAGGGTTGCTGCAGTCATCTCTGAGAACTGTCCTCAAAGTGCCCAGTGCCCTTCACCCCGAGGACTGCCACTGTCCACTAGTGGGGACCCCATTGACCTGGCGCTCTTGTGTTACTTGGTTCCACTCCTGCCATCCACTCTGTACTGACACTCTGGCCTCTGGAAATTGCCCAGCATCAGACAGCAGTGCCAAGGTTGTCAGGCCTATACATCCCTTCCGGGGAGTCAAGCTGGGGACGGAGAGAAAGATGCACTCTGAGGATGTGGCAGGTCAGCTAGCAACTGTCATCTCTCCAGAAAGAGGCCCACAGCCCAGGCCCCTTCTGCGTGCATCAGTGGGGAAAGGTCATCTTGATTTAAAAGCGTTGGAAATGTCACTGAGTCCCACAGAGCTGCTCGATTCTCTACCCTGCTGGCTTCAGTTCTGGAGATACAACAGAATCATTCAGGGCATGATTAAAATAACGTGAACATCATTCTGGGGAGAAGCAGACAGATTCATGGGACATCTGGCCCCTACTTGTGACAGATCCTTAAAAGCAAACCTAGACCTACTGTCCTATGGCTGCAAGAGAAAACCAAAATCCTGGAGCATCCTGAAGCCAGGTTGTGTGACTTCCATGGCTTCTCTGGTATTAAGTGAGGCTCCGTATGCCAGTATGAGCAAACAGCCTGGGGCAGCCCCATAGAGTTCATTTGTAGCCACAAGAAAACATTTATAAGTGGTTAATTTAGGGTTTATTTTAAAAGAGCTGTGGCAACCTCCTGTTTAATGATTGAAGTAAACCCCATAGACTGCAGCCTGCCAGGCTTCTCTGTCCATGGAATTCTCCAGTGAAGAATACTGGAGTTGGTAGCCATTCCCTTCTCTGGGGGATCTTCCCAACCCAGGGATCAAACCCAGGTCTCCTGCATTGCAGGCGGATTCTTTACTGTCTGAGCCACCAGAGAAGCCCAAAGTAAACTGGCACCCCTGCTTTAACATGTGATATTTATTATTAAAGATTGACGAGCTGGAAGAGCAGTGCAGCGAGATCAACAGAGAGAAGGAGAAGAATACCCAGTTGAAGAGAAGGATTGAGGAGCTAGAATCAGAACTCCGAGAAAAGGAGACGGTGAGTGGCAGAGCTCTGAGCCGTGCTGCTCATGTCCCCTGGGCCTTGGCAGGTAGCCGTGGGACGTGTGATCGGCCCTGGCAGCTGCCCGGACAGCAGCACAGAGACAGAGCCAGGAGCCACACCAAGGCAAAGAGCCCAGAGCAAAGGCCTGACCATTACCCTGTGCAGCCTCCTTGTGTTTATTATATATAGTCAGTCTCTCAGATCCAAGAGGAGTTGGACGTTTTCAAACGTTCTTGAAAACTTTCATAGATGGTCCCTCATCAGAAGTTGAGTTCTGCTGTCAAATTAATGCAGCAAGAACCCCCAGTCACACAGTCATTTATCTCCTGGGGGGACAGAACAGCTAAGTACAGTGACTCCCCTCTGTACGAACGAGTCCCATTCTGATAGCGTGTTCATAAGTCCAGTTTTTTCGTAAGTCCAACAGAGTTAGCCTAGGTACCCAACTAACACAGTCAGCTACGTAGTACTGTGCTGTAATAGGTTTATCATACTTTTCACACAAATAATACATAAAAAGCAAACCCAAAAAATAAAACATTTTTAATCTTGCAGTTTAGTACCATGAAAAGTACAGTAGTATCAGCTACCTCACCACTGCTTTTACACTTGCTTCTGGACATCCTGGACTTGAAGTAAAGATACTATACTTCTGTCCTCTGTACAGTTCTGTGTAGTAAAGTACACAAAATCTCAGCCACGTGTAGAGGATGCTTGCATGTGACAATGTACACCAGGCACGTGAACTAATTTATGCAACTGGACATGCGAATGCACGTTCTCATCTTTGTAAGTTTGCAGCTCGAAGGTTCGTATGGAGGGGACTCACTGTCCACAGAGGCTGGAGACTGTGGGCAAGTTAACAGTCCTCTCTCAGCCTCAGTTTCCCTACAAAAACAGGAATCATACTTCTCTTTTCATGGTGGTATGCCGGCTTCATGCTTTAATTCACGGGACATACTCAGCCTTTAGAATTACCTGATGTGTATTAGGTATAACATCATCACCATTATTTACACAGACAACACAGGTTCCAAAAGCTGCTTCCATGACTGTAACCACAAAGTTGGGGATTTTCAAGAATACATTTTATCTGACTTCCTCTCATATTCTTCTTCAAACATCTGTCCCCTGTAGGAGTTGATAGACCTCCGAAAACAAAGTGAAATCATACCTCAGCTCATGTCAGAGTGTGAATACGTCTCTGAGAAGTTAGAGGTAAGAGCGGGGAGCACATGCACTTTGACTCAGGTGCGAAGACATCCATCATGTTACCCATTTCTCCAAGGCCTCTCCCATTCTCGCCTCGCTTGGTGAAAAAGAGTGACTTCGGATTCCTAAACAGCCAGTGTAACTACTTGCTGGATGCCTGCTCTGCCCCCAGGGGAAGACTCAGCTGTGTCTGCCTTTTTGTTTTTCCACTGACACAAAGGTGTCGTGTGTGTAACTGTAGTGCAGGTGGCTGTTTCCTGCCGACAGAAGTCCCTGCAGACCCACAGAAGGGCCAGGAAGGAGCAGGGGACAGAGGGGGAGCTAAGGGAGAGCCTCACACCAGGGACTGTTCCACTGCCCCAGCCAGTGACCTTGGATATGACCTTGGGCAGGCACGCCCCTTCCTGGCCTCAGATTTCTGATCCACAGGAGTGTTTTCAGGTCCTTCCTCACCTCCGAGGGTCTCCTCACTTCTAGAGCACTTTGTTCAGGCACACAGCCTCAGTGTTAGTAACTGGTTCCTGTAACACATTTTTAGAAGGCCTCATTTTATCCCAAAAGATGGAAGCTCTTGTTTGCTGTGAAGAATGATCACGTAAGGACTCACAGCAGTCCCGCCATTGGGAGCTTGACTGTCTCCATGGCAACACCACAGGACAGACGGTGCGCAGACCCACAGTCCCTGCGTCTGGCACGGCCAGTGCTCCCTCACGGATGGCCAGCGCCTGGCCTGGGGCCAAGGAGGCCTTGCCGTCTCAGTGGAGACAAGTCACTCTCCCATTCATGCTGTTTCTCCCCCAGAATGGAACCCAGAGGGGGCCCTGCCAACAACCCTGGGCCTGGGGCTGAAAACCCCATGGGCTGGGATGGCAGATTTCCTCTGCCAGGCACTTTATGAAAGCATCGCTTGGCACCAGGCTGCTTTGGGCAGAACTCTGAGTTCTGCGTTCTCTGTGGGCATCGTTTTAAGATGAGATCTGTGCTGGTAAACAGCAGGAAGGAGGGGCACACACCTGATGTCCGGGGAGAGGGAGGGCACTTGACACCTCCAGAGAGGCAGGCCCACTGTGGGGACTGACTATCACAGGTCTCAGTGGGCTCCTGCTTTGTTCCCAGACCCTTTTTTCTGTCTCTTTTTTTTAAAAAAAATATTTGTGTATCTGTTTTTGCCTGCACTGGCTCTTCATTATTGTGCTGGGGCTTTCTCTAGTTGTCATGAGCAGGGGCTACACTTTGCTGTGGTGCATGGGCTCCTCACTGCAGTGGCTTCTCTTGTTGCAGAGCTTGGGGGCTTCGCTAGTTGCGACTCCCCGGCTCTAGAGCAAAGGCTCAGCAGTTGTGGTGCATGGGCTCAGTTGCTCTGAGGCCTGTGGGATATTCTGAGACTGGGGATCGAACCTGCGTCCCCTGCATTGGCAGGCAGACTCCCCTCCACTCTATCTGCAGTCCGTCCTCTCTCCTTCCGCTGCAGGCGGCAGAGAGAGACAATCAGAACCTGGAGGACAAAGTGCGGTCCCTGAAGACGGACATCGAGGAGAGCAAGTACCGACAGCGCCACCTGAAGGTGGAGCTGAAGAGCTTCTTGGAGGTGCTGGACGGCAAGATTGACGACCTCCACGACTTCCGCCGGGGCCTCTCCAAGCT
Source organism: Moschus berezovskii (assembly GCF_049115385.1). Lineage (NCBI taxonomy): Eukaryota > Metazoa > Chordata > Mammalia > Artiodactyla > Moschidae > Moschus > Moschus berezovskii. The sequence goes on from NC_142480.1 coordinate 46,852,658, forward strand.
GGGTGCCGACAACTAGGTCCCGCGTGAGTCCCCAGGATGTGTGTGACCCGCAGTAGTGCTAGGGCGTCCTCCCATTCGCGTGGCTTCTGTCAATGCAGGCGCGGTCTGTCGTGTTTCCAAACCAGGGGTGCCGTCCACCCTCTCCTCTCCAGAATAGAAATCCCCCCTCGCTTCTTCTCTGGCCTTGCGAGGTCGTGGATGACTGGACGATTCTGACTCAGGAATCCAGAACTAGGTCTACCTTAAACGTTTACGCAGTCAGGGCAGGGATGTTTATATCTTCCTTAAGGGCTGTTGCAACCATATGAACTGGAGAAAAAAATAGTATTTTCTAATCCAAATAGGAATAGCGTTTCCACCTCCTTTTTTTTTTTTTTTTTTTTGAGTACAGTTCAGAGTATTCGAATGTCCACCAGGCTCCAGTGCATGGGGCGTGGCCATAGTAACTTCCCTCTCAGCATATATAGAGATGCTTTCAAACAATGACTTGGTAGATACTTGTCCTGAGAGGAGACAAGTATCTCCTAGGGGTGTTTCCTGGCTGGGGAATCACCTACATCCACTCAGCCCACTTCTACCGGCCCTCCAGTTTATAAGGTTGCGACAACGTTCCTTTTCTTGGTTTTACTTTCTGAACAGGTTACTGTGCTGTGGGGACAGCACAGAGTGAGGGTGCCTAGCACAAAGTAGGTGCTTAATAAATATTTGTTCAATTAAACGTATACAAAGAATTTAGTGTTTTAATCAATGCCCACCCCCCTCCTGCCAAAGCCTTTGTTGGAAAGTCCCCCGTCCTGATGCACTGGGTCATTCTTTATCAGTCATGAATGTGACTTTGTGAGCAGACTCGTGGGTTGGCTTAGGTGGCCCTGGGGCGGGGAAGGTGGTGGTGGAAGCAGCAGGAGAAATGGTCTGAGCCTCCCCCAACCCCGGGAGCCCATCCTGGTTCTCTGTCCCAGGGTAGGGGTCGGGGGCACCTCTGACACTGCAACCACTCTTCCTGTCCAAGAGTGAGGTCTGGGGATTCCAGGACTGCCGACTGTCCCTGGTAGAGGAGCTGCCCAGGGCTTGGGATTTAGGGTAGGATCCTCTGTTGGGTTTAGATAATTGAAAAAGAAATCACACAGGCCCACGAGGGAGAGTGGGCTCGAAGTGACCAAGCCTCGGCCTTAGAGGAGTTCTGCCGAGGTCTGGTTCCTGGGAAGGAAGGGACCAGAGCCGTAAGCCTCTCCTCTCTCACTGAGTTTCTTAGTGGAGCAAGTAAGTGGACATTTCATTTGCCCTGTGCATGACACAGTTGTCTGAATTTCCCTGGCTGTAGGCATTTCTAATTGCCTTTGACAGAGGGGGAGGCTTTGGTGCCCCCATACCTGCTTTGAGAACCGCTGTGAGAACTTCTCCCTCTAAAAAGGTTTTCTCACATGTTAGAATTTATCCCTGCTGAATGTAGATAAGCAATAAAATAGTCCGAGGAGGTGGGCAGGGGACACACGGATGTGACTGTCCACATCCTACTGTTCTCTTTCGTGTCGCTGAGACATCTCCCAGAGCGAGGAGGTCTGGTTTGGGATGGGGAAAGATGGGAGGCTGGTGGTCTGGAGCACTGGGGCATGCCAGGGAGACCTGCAAGCAGAGTGGGCGGCTTTGGTGAGGTCCACTGGGCCGGAGACAGCCCTCCTGATGGGTGGTGGGGCTGCTGGCCACGCCCCTCCCTGGCGCTCCAGACAGCTCTCAGGGCAATGGTGACCTGGAGAGCTAGACTGGCCCTGGGTCAGCCCCGTGGCCAAGTATCGGGATTCTGAAACCTCAGTTTGGGTCACCTGACGCCCACCACCCCTGTCTGTGAGGCGGTTTATTCACCTAGAAGGAGCTGTCCTAACTGTCCTGAATACACCCAGGGGATGTATTCATTAGAGGATAGAATTGCCAGAGCCACCCGCACATTCTGGAGCAGCAGGACCATGGGCGTGGTAGGCTGCTGTGTCCCTGTGTGGTTGAGACCCTTGACCCCTGTCTGCCGACAGCTGAAGAGTTGGGTGAGTGCTGGCAGGTCTAGGTGAGGAGTTGCGAGCCCCCTTGGGGCAGGCCCAGCTGGCTCTACACCATGCAGCCCAGGAGGGGCACCCCTCACAGGGAAGCTGACTTGGGCTCAGCAGGGACAGAAACGTGGACTCTCAGTTCCTTCTGCTTTTCTCTAAAAATCTTAATGGTTCTTCATTTACTTTCTTTAAAAGAAAAAAACAGGCCCAGGACAACCTCAGCAGTCTGTTGAGAGTCTGGCCCTATCCGACAGCCTCTGGATGTCATGATAATGACCCACTGTATTTGTCTCAGTTCCCCATGAGCCAGTTTACTGGGCCCTTGTTTATTAGGAAGTCCAGCTCCCCTCTCGGCACTCACACGCTTCGGTTGCCTCGATCTTAAGCCAAACGCAGGTAGGCCATAAACACCACCCCCACCCCCACAGGCACCTCGGCCACGTTGTGCTGCTGGAGGGATTAGAGCCAGGGCTGCATCTTTGTTCCGAGTGGTGTCTCCTGATTTGACATTTCTAAGACTGGCTGCCTAAATCCTGATGAGCTTTCTTTTTTTCTTTCTGCATCTATAAAACCCTGGACTAAAACAAGCAAAATAAAATTTGGAAGCCTTCAGCCATAATGATCCTCAAAAAGAATTTTCGTTTCAAGTAAAGACCCACTGGATGTGTGGTCCAGTGGAGGGTGGGGAAGGGAGGTGAAATCTTCCTAGTACCCAGGGAACAGAAAACCACCCGAGTGAGAGGCCAGGACAGTGTGGTCAGGCCTGGAAAGAGGGTGAGTGTCTACCCGAGACCTGGAACTTGGGTGCTCCCTCTGTTCCACACTCCCTTGCAGGCTGTTACTCTGGATCATGGTTGAGTAAGAGAACAGGGCACAGATCTTTCCCCGTTTTGCAGAGGAAGTAGAGACAAGCTACTCCCCCAGGTCAACCAGCTAGTGAGTGAGCAACGGCTTGGGTGGCATCCGGGTCTCCTGGAGACCCTGGTCCTATGTCTTCCTACCCATGTCACAGCAAGTGACGACTTACAAATGAGCAAATCAGAATTACATTTGTGTTCATTACAGCAGTGAGTTCCCTTTTCAATGATTCTGGCTTTGCAGGGATCTTTTTAAGAGATCGTTGGTTAAAATGATGTGGGTGCTCAGAGAGGCCAGAGTGATGAGATGCAAATGCTTTGAGTCTTTTATCAATGGCTTTCATGGAGACAGAGCTGTTTGTTCAAAACAAGCAGGAGGCCCCAAGGTGGCAGAGCAGTAAACAGAATGCTGGTGTGGGGAGGGGAGCAGTTGGGGGTTTGCCCATCACTGCCCACCCCCTTCCCAGACTGGAACCAGCACCAGGGAGGGAGCAGGTGGGCCAGTGGTTAGAACAGGTTGAATGGGATCTGACCAACCCCCGGGAGGACTGTCCACTGTCTGGGCTGTTGGTCTCCATCATGCAGGCTCCTTGTGGACATCTCTAGGCTTGGCAGCCCATGGGCACAGCCTGGAGGGTGGTTGGCTGATGCCTGACCAGTGGGTACTGCATCTGACATAAAACATCAGGCAAAGGCGGGGGATATAGTTAATGTGCTGCCCAGAGGTGTCACTATTGCCCATTGTGAAAAGACTCCTTTTCTGTAAGAAAGACTACTTTTCCATAGAAATCAGGGGCCACTCTGGGTGAAAGCCAGAGCCAACCACAGACTGTGCCAGGGACCTTGTTGTGGGACATCTGGTGTGGCCAGGTGCACCTTTAGAAGGCAGGCAGGCAGGCAGCCGAGATGGGACTTAGCAGAGGCCCTCGATGGAGGCTGCCCTCTAAGTCAGAGGGTGCCCTTTAAGACAGAGCCAGCCACTGCACTCTCCTCACCACTGAAAGTGACTGTTTTGGTCATTTGTCCTTCTAAAAGCTATGTTGATTCTTTTATTCATTTGAAACGTCACTGGGTATTGAAGCACTGACAATGTAAACTAGAAGCCCGCAAATGAACGTCCGTATAGATTTTTAAATGATGTGCATGGTTGAAAAGGACCCTGACTTCTGATTGCATGATTTTCCCCAAAAGAAATATATATTCTGGGGATGGTGAGTGTGATGGATGGTGAGTGTGATGGACGGCATGGAGAGGGGGATCCTGTATAGAAACGTGTATTGTGTTACGTCTCTTTTGCATACATCTATCTCAAGAATATGGGTTTCCCAGTTCCTTTTTAAACACCAGCCAGGAAGAAGGTGATTATTGTAGGAATCTGGCAGCTGAGAGAAATGGTCTAGTGAACTTTGGAGTGTGTCTCTGTGGGGGGGCGGGGGTGGGAGGGAGTGAATGTGTTGGGGGAGGAAGCAGCAAGGAGATGAGGGAGAAACAAGGCAGGGTTCTCAATTATAAAATATATGTGTAGCTAAGAGGAGTCTTCAGTAATCCTGGTGGTGATGCTATATGTTCTGATATCCATCTTTGAGAAGAAGAGCTTGTGAGTCTTTTGTTTTGAGCGGAATTGTACAGTGCCCTACTCTCTTTGACGAATGCAGAGCCTTGTGAAGAGGGGCCCCCCCACCCCCAGGCCACACAGATCCCTGATGCACCTGGCAGGAGCCCAGAGAAACCACGGTGGAGTCCAGACTGTGGGATGCTTGACAGGTCTGATGATACCCAGCTATGGGGAGTGTGTTACTGTTCTTACCCTGTGTTCCACTTTTAAAATCCTGACTTTAAATAAACTGTTATAGCAGTATCTTATGGTGTGACAGACAATTAGGCATTTCTTGCATCACATAGAAGAATTTAATGGTAAGTGTGAGGTAGTTGAGTGGACTCTCCCAAGAATACTGCGTTGTTGTTTTTTTTTTCATGCATTTTTGGTACATAAATAATATATACTTTTTTTTAAAGAAGAAACTACAGATGAATGAAAAGAAAAAAAATCACCTGTTGTTATACCATCTGATTATAACCACTGTTAACATTTTGGCATATATCTTTTCAGACATTTTTGTATGCATCTATATAAGTTTTATTACTTTTTTCATGAGATGCAACCATGTTATACATATTATGCTGTTTTCACTTGCTTTTTTCCTTTTAACACTATACCGTGACTATATTTCTATGTCAGTAACTGTGTAACAGCATCATATTTAACATCTGTGTAGGTTGTACTTTCGGTACTTATGTTGTTTCCAATTTTATATGGTTGTGCTCAAGGATATGATGAAATCCTTCCTTCTAACATCTTCATGAACTTCTCAGAATATTTACTTAGGAAAACTTTCTAAAACTGGACTTGCTGGCTCAAAGTATGAAGGGTGGTACAAGCACTCCCTGTCTTCTCCCTGACTCCTGGGCACATAGGAAACACCACTTCCCAGCCCCTAGAGTCATTCAGGTCTTATTCCTAATTATGGCCAATGAAGTGTGAGCAGCAGTGACATGTGACACGTCCAGGCTGAGACTCTGTGATGCCCCTGGACAGGTCTGCAGACTCCCTGTTGCCTTGGTGACATCCCAGGGCTGGAGCCTCTGTCAGCCGGGGTCCCTGAGTGACTGTGTGGATAGCTCCCCTTCTCCCACTATGACACGGCCCCACCTGCATAAACCTCAGTTCAGTTCAGTTCAGTTCAGTCGCTCAGTCGTGTCCGACTCTCCGCGACCCCATGAATCACAGCACGCCAGGCCTCCCTGTCCATCACCAACTCCCGGAGTTCACTCAAACTCATGTCCACAGAATCGGTGATGCCATCCAGCCATCTCATTCTCCGTCGTCCCCTTCTCCTCCCGCCCCCAACCTTTCCCAGCATCAGAGTCTTTTCCAGTGAGTCAACTCGTCTCATGAGGTGGCCAAAGTACAGTGTGAATAAAGAATAAATGTTAAGTCTTAACACTACTGGCATGTCAGGGTTATTTTGTTACTGCAGCACACATAATGTATCCTGACTAAGAATACAATATGCACATGTTGGGGACTTTCAATATGGGGCTTCCCTAGTGGCTCAGCTGGTAAATATCTTGCCTCAAATTGCCTTCCAGAAAGACGATACCAAATTATACTCCCGCCAGCAGTGTGTGAGAATGTCTGACTCCCTCTTTTGCACTGGTGTTACTGTGGGGACCATGGGGCTAGTTTTGATATGCATTTTTTTAATTGAAAGTGTGACTCTCCCTAGCTGAAATATTTATTAGATTATATTCTTTTCTTGTTTACCCAGTCATCTTCTCTGGCCAATTTTCTCACAAGGTGTTTAGCTGTCTCATTGATTTCTAAGAAGTTGTTTCCCCAGCCGCCCTCACTGCCCCCTGATTAGCTGACTCATTGATTTCTAAGAAGTTGTTTTTCCCCTAAAATATATATATTTTTTAAAGTTCCATGTATGACTTGGACTAAAAAAATTTTTATTTTTAGTCAACTTTATCTTTTCCTTCATGACTGCTACCTTTGCTGGCCTGCTTTTAAAGATCTTTGCATTTCTGATTTCAAGTTTGTATGAATTTTCACCAGTCTTTTATTTGTGTACTTTTATCATTTTGTTTAAGCAATTAAATCTGTGATCTATTTGGAATTTATTTTCCAAATTCCAATAAATTTGGAATTTATTTTCCAAATTACCCCAATATCACTTATGAGGAAACCTTTCCTTTCTCTACTGATACAAGATCCCATTTTTCACTGTGTACAATCCTTATATATCATAAACATCCTTCTGAACTTTCTGTTGTGGTCCATTGTGTACATTTTGGCACTGGTACTGCATAGTTTGATCATCTCAAATGTCCCCGTTTAAATAAATATGTTGATATTTCCAAAAGAACATCAGGATCATTTTGTAATATTTATAGAAGAACTGGAAATTGAATTGTGTAAAATTTATAGGTTACTATAGAGAGAATTGGGCTTCCCTGGTGGCTCAGATGGAAAAGAATCCACCCGCATTGTGGGAGACCTGGGTTCAATCCCTGGGTTGGGAGGATCCCCAGAGGAGGGCATGGCAACTCACTCCAGTATTCTTGCCTGGAGAATCCCCATGGACAGCCCTGGTGGGCTGTAGTCTATGGAGCTGCAAAGAGTCAGACACGACTGAGCGACTTAGCACAACACATAGCGAGAATTAACATCTTCATAATATTTAACCTTTCATTTCAGTAAATTTATAAAGTATTGTGTTCCTCTGTGTATTTTTTCTGGTAGAGATCATTTTTTTTGTAGTTGTGGTTACTATGGTAAATGAGCTGTTTGTCCATTATATTTTCCAACTGCTTATTGTTCACATAAAGGTACACCACTGATTAAATCAAGTCCATTGATTTTTTTAATTTAAAATATTACATAAAAGCTATGTAAATGTAAAGATTATGAAAAAACATAATATGGAAACTGAAAGTCCCCCATAATTAAAAATCCCTCTGCCCCAAGATAAAATAGTCAACAGGGATCTGCTGCTGCTTCTGCTAAGTCACTTCAGTTGTGTCCGACTCTGTGCAACCCCATAGATGGCAGCCCACCAGGCTCCACCGTCCCTGGGATTCTCCAGGCAAGAACACTGGAGTGGGTTGCCATTTCCTTCTCCAATGCATGAAAGTGAAAAGTGAAAGTGAAGTCGCTCAGTCATGTCCGACTCTTCATGATCCCATGGACTACAGCCTACCAGGCTCCTCCATCCATGGATTGCCTTCTTCGCAACAGGGATCCCTGGTCCTCAAATCTTTTTTTCCTGAAATATGTTTTATCATTTTGACCATATGATAGACCCTTCCACTACTTGCATTTTTCCCTTGGCAATAGATCTTGGACATTTTCCTGTCTGTACATATCAATCTACCTCATTTTTCTTAACTCTTCATAGAGAGTTCCGTGGTTGTTTATTTGTTTATCTAACATGATAATTGGTTATTTATTTTGTAGCTAGCCAATTACCAAATTTCCTTTTGTTTTGTCATTGTTATTGTTAATTCTCTTGCCTTTTTCACGTGGATAAAAGTTCTGAGTAGTGATGGTAACTTTACCTCCATATTTTTAATAATCTTATTTCACTACCTTATCACATTGACCAGCACTTTTAGAATAATGGTAAATAACACCTATATAAGTTGTGCTGATATTGTACATTCTTCTTTATATATTTTTTTTACTTGGTGAGAATACCTCCAGTGTTTCTCCAGAAGTACAGATTTGACTCTTAGTATGAGATATTCTTAACATTTAAATTTATATAGTGTTAGGCCCTTTTATTTCTAAGTTTGCTGAAAGTTTTATCCATAATGGATGTTGGCATTTTATTAAATGCCTTTTTTCCCCCACATCTTTCAAGATGATCAAATGGTTTTTCTTTATCATGAATCATTTTAATAGATTTGCTAATGTCAGACTGTCTCTGCATTTCTAGAAAAATCTAATGTTGTCATGGTATATTGTTCTTTGATGTACATCTCTCAGTGTTAACAGTGGTTATTTATGATGGGTTGGTTTATGGTAGACTTTTATTTTGTGTTCTTATCTATCTTTTCTGATTTTTCTACATGGCTCTGCTATGACTTATATAATAAAAATAGGAGCTTTAAAATAAGGAAAATGCTTTGGATTTGGTTTCCTCTTGTTATTTTGGAATTTTTCAAATGTTAAAGTGGATACTTGTATACTTTTTTTTTCCTGCTGTCTTTGTCAGGTATTGATGTTGGTTTTGTGTTAACTTCTTTAAAAAAGGACTTCGGAAGCTGTCTTTTTTCTATGCCGTGGAACAGTTTAAATAATATTGAGAATTTTTTGCTCCTTGAAGTCTTTATAACATATATAAATCTGTCCAAGTCTAGTGCCTTTTTAGGAAATAATTCTTTGACAATTTATTCAATGTTATTCCACGCTCATTAGTCTCTTTAAACTTTCTTCCTATTCTGTAAGTTTTTGGCAACTTAAACTTCCTAAATAATGATTCTGTTCAGACTTTCAAATTTGCTGGGCTGGCACTATTGTATTTTCTTTTCTCGTTCATAATGTTCTGTGCCTATGCTTTTTATTTTAGGGCTTAAATCTAATTTACTGTTTTACCACTTTATGTTTTGGTTACTTTTTGTTTTTCATTTCTTCCCGTATCTTATGATGTTTTTTCACCTTCTCGAGTTGAATGCCATTTTAACTTTTTCCTGTTTAATAGTAGATATAGTTACTAGCATTCATAAGGCTATATGACTTTTCTTCTGAATCTTTCTTTATCTGTAACCCTTACATTTTTAGGTATGGTGTTCTAAGTTCTAATAATTTGTAATTTTAGATTGGACTTTATATTTTACTTAAGAGCTATTTGAAATTATACTTTTAAATTTCCAGATAGTTTGATACTCTTTGTTGTTGTTTTTAACACTTGTTATAAATTTCTACTTTTACTGCCCTGTTGTCAAAGAGGTTATGGCCTGTACAATTTCTGCATTCAGGCGTTTATTGATGTTTTCTTGGGACCTAATAAATTGTTTATTTTAATAAATATTCCCAGGAAACTGGAAAGGAAGGTATATTCTCAGAAGGGAACAAAATTCAATCTATATGTATTGATTTGACCTTATTAATTATAATGTTATGGACTTTTAATTTTTGCTTATCTGATTCATTAAAAACTAAGGAAAGTATGTTAGTCTCCCACTACTGTTGTATTTCTGTTCTCTTGTGTTTCTAACAGCTTTTGTTTCATGTGTTTAAATACAATGTTATTTGACATCTTTTTATACTTAAAGGGAAAAGGTATTTTCCTTCAAAGACTTGTATACTTTTGTGGATTTTACCTGATTTTGTTGTAACAGAGTTGTTTATGTAGAAATACATAGTTCAGTAAAATGTTTGTGTCTGTTTTTAAGCCAACAAAAATCTTTGAGAAGCCCTCTGTGTCTTAAGATACTTTGGAAATTCTGACTCTTCCCAAGGGTAGGTAGATATTCTCCAGGGTGACTTCCTGTGCCCAAGCACGGAAGACAGTGTGCGTTGAGGCATTTAAGCCTTTGCAACAGAATGAGGGTTTAGGGGAGTTGCCATCAATTCCAGCTCCTGCTTCAGGGCAGCCCCACGCTTGGTATGCTTGGAGATCACCTGCCCTCCGACTGGTTATCTTCTGCCTTCATAAAGTCAATACCAAAGCTTTCCTTTTTTTTTTTAACAATTTTTTTTTGATGTGGATCATTTTTCAAGTCTTTATTGAGTTCATTACAACATTGCTTCTGTTTTATATCTTGGTTTTTTGGCCATGATGCATGTGGGATCTTAGTTCAACCAGGGATCGAACCCACACCCCCTTGCATTAGAAGGTGAAGTTTTAACCACTGGACCACCAGGGAAGTCCCCCAAGGCTTTTCTTAACCCAAGAGGCACTTTTCTGCTGCAGGGCTGTCCTTCTGAGCAGAAGGCAGGAGAGAGTGTTATGCTTGTGTTCCTGGCTATTGCAGGAAAAGCTAATCTCAGAGACTCATTCTACTGGGAAAGACTTTTCCAGAGCTGTTCGAGCAGATCATTCACGTGGCAGTCTGTGCCCGGCAGAGAACCAACTTTTCCCAAATACGGGGAGGAGGTGTGAATCTCAGTTCACAGCTCAGGAGTAAAAGAAATACCACCTTCTCTATCATCCCTTCATTCAGGAAAATTTCTGTTTGGGGCCTCGATCTACCAGCCTCATGCAATTTGATCTCAGTCACTCCTGGGACCCCCTCTCCAGAGGTATTTTCAGAGGCTTACGTAGTCCCAGAATGGTGGTGGGTCGCCTGAGTCTGCTATGTCCCCTGTTCCCGCGCCTGCCCTCTCACTCCACCGCCTCTGTTTCACAGTCCCCAGCTGTCCCTGTCCTGCAGAAACCACCGTGAGTCTGTCCTGGGCTCTGACCCCAGATCCTTTACTCACCATCCCCTGTTTGACAGCAAAGATTGAGTGGATGGTGATTTGACTTTCGTGTGTGCATGCTAAGTTGCTTCAGTTGTGTCTGCCAGGTTCCTGTCCATAGGATTCTCCAGGCAAGAATACCGGAGAGGGGTGCCATGCCCTCCTCCAGGGGATCTTCCTGACCCAAGGATTGAACCCGTGTCTCCTGCAGCTCTTGCATTGCAGGTGGATTCTTTACCGCTGAGGCACCTCGGAAGCCCTGATTTAACTTGGAAGGCTGCTAGCTGGATCAGCCGATGCGTGTTTGCAAGAGCAAGCACACTACTGAGTGGAAGTGATTCTGTGGCCACCCATGTCCACTTGCTTTCCAGACCCTCCCAGCTCACTCGTGAGTGGCCTCAAGTGCTACGTGAACAACCTCCCAGAGGGGCCTCCTTACACCGGTCAGGCCCTGTGTTTGGGGCACCAAACACCAAACGCCCCTTCTCTGGGACGTTTGGGAAAATTGACCTCAATTTTGCAATAATCTTCTCATGAATGAAGTTTTCCTTTCCAATTTTTTTAAAAATATTTATTTAATTCACTTATGGCTGCACTGGGCTTTGTTGCTGTGCTCAGGCTTTCTCTGGTTGCAGCAAGTGGGGGCTACTTTCTAGTTGCAGTGCATGGGCTTCTCACTGAGGTGGCTTCTCTTGTCGTGGCTCCCAGGCTCTAGGCGCGTGAGCGTCAGTAGTTGTGGCACATGGGCTTAGTTGCCCTGTGACTGTGGGATCTTTTTTTAATTTCAGCATGCGAACCCTTAGTTGTGGCATGTGGGATCTTACTTAGTTCCTTGACTTGGGATTGAACCCTCGTACCCTGCATTGAAAGGTGGATCCTTAACCACTGGACCACCTGGGAAGTCCTCATATGAGTTCTTAAAAGCAGAGCACTTTTCCTGGCTGTGGTCAGAAAGAGATGGTAATGAAAGAAGAATCAGAAAGATGCTGTGTTGCTGGATTTGAAGATCAATGAAGGGGCCACAAATTGAGAACTGTAGGCCACTTCCAGAAACTGAAAGAGCTTTTAGCTTCTCCCCTAGAGCTTCAAGAAAGGAATTCAGCCTTGCTGACACCAGGATACTAGCCCAAGGAGACCCTCACTGGACTTCAGACCCATGGAATGGTAAGATAATAAATCTATGCTGTTTTAAGGCCATATATTTTCTGTAGTTAGTTCTGGCAGCAATAGATATACTCTTGATAGATATACCAATAGATATAATAATAATAATATTATAAATAGATAAACCAATATACTCTTCCCATGAGTTTACGTATCTGAGAGTTGAGAAACTCTGCTATGTAAATTCAGTCAACTACATAGCTTCACATGATGGGTGGTCATTAATCAAAACCTCTTGATTCTGGCTCCTGCTTGATTCCCCAGTTCAGATGCAGGAGAGGGAATGAAAGAACACATGAATAAGTCAGTCTGATTGGCCCAGCTCATGGTCTTTCACTCTGGGACCATCCACAGGATTCCTCCAGTTAGGGACTGGCTGTCCTAGAATCAGTTTTGGCCAGGGGGCCCATCATGGAATATGAAACCTTGCCAGAGCAGGCTGCCTTTGTGGCTGGGGCTATGGACTGGGGAGGCATTATGACTGGGGTCCTGGACAGGGTACAGTAGTCCTACAGGGGCCAGGGAAGACTTTAGAGAGAAGGATGCTGTGGAGTTGAGACTGAAAAGTGGGTATGGATTTGCCAGGACTGGGTGGCAGAGGCCTGGTACATTCCAGGCACTGAGGCTTAAGAGAGCAGAGCTGTGTGGGAGCTGGTGGCAACCTGCTTGGTGTTGCTGGAGTAAAATGTGTGGTGGGGGAAGGGGTGGTGGGGGGCAACAGCCAGGTCCTCAGGGCTTGGCACACCGCACCAAGGGGCAGCCTTTACCTGTGTGGGTAGGAGAGCAGAGAAGGACATCACAGGGAGCGGTGGAGACTGACTGATAACACTCTGGAGGGTGGACTAGGGAGGTTTGAAGCCAGACAATACTTGTCCCCCACTGTGATTCTAGATCCTCTGAGGCCAGTGTGTATGTTCAGTTGCCAAGTCGTGTCTTGACTTTGCAACCCTATGGACTGTGCCATGCCAGTCCCTCACCATCTCCTGGAGTTTGCCCAAGTTCATGTCCATTGAATTGGTGATGCCATCCAGCCATCTCATCCTCTGCCACCCCCTTCTCCTCCTGCCCTCAATCTTTCCCAGCATCAAGGTCTTTGCCAATGAGTCGGTTCTTTGCATCAGGTGGCCAAAGTATTGGAGCTTCAGCTTCAGCATCAGTCCTTTCAATGAGTATTCAGGGTTGAGGCCAGAGTCTGGACTTAATTCCCAGCTTGGCTGGAAGAAGCGGGAAAAGGGAGAGAAATGAGGGAGAGAAGGTTCCAGAGAAGTTTTGATGCACTAAAGATGGTTGGGTGAGGAATTTTCTTTGGAGAACTCTCTGAAAAGGATTTTTTTTTTTTAAAAAGCTTCTCATTTTTGGCAGCCCTTAGAAAGCAAATTCTGAGAATTATCCAAGTCTGAATAAGCTCATTCGTGTCTCAAAATACTGAAATTACAATAATTAAAAATACTGAATTGCAAAATAAGCACAAGCAAAGTCCAACAGAGCTCTGATTTGGTCATTTTTAAAAATACCAAATTCTTTCTAGAGAAGAGTTTTGTGCTGAGGTTGGCCTGTCTCTGGTGGTGAAGGAGGCCAGGGACACAGCCACTGGGCCAGCTTCTGGGGTTTTCGACGGAGGCCCAGCAAGTAGCCAGCAAGATGCTACACAGGAATGTGGCCCCATGCCACACACACTCCTAAACCCTGCCGGGAACCTACAGGAAGGAAAGGGAACCTGTGCCGTGTCAGGGGACCAGGGCCCAGGCCCAGGGAGAGGAGTGAGGCACCTTCATGCCTGGGAGTTGGATCTGGGTCTGCATCACTCAAGGTCAAGGAAGGTAGGACCCCTGGCAGTGGCTGCGCACGGAGGTCCAGGCTGCAGCTGCTGAAGAAAACACCCAAGCCTCTCCCAGGTGTGCCACCTGAGGCCCATCAGTCAGCGAAGAAGAAGCTGTAAGCAGGAACGGCTTGGGTCTGTAAGAACTTCTCTGTGGAAACCAAGGAGGATCAATTCATCTTGTTCTGAGGAAACCCGGGGTTGCCATGGCGAGAGTGACGTGACGAGGTTAGTGAAGATGCTCTGGACAAGTTGAGAAATGAGTGGACTGCCTTGTATTGGTCCCTTCCCCTTTCCTTTATTATTTATTTGGCTTCACTGGCTCTTAGTTGCAGCATGCAGGATCTTTAGTTACAGCATGCAAACTCTTAGCTGTGGCATGTGGGGTTTAGTTCCCTGACCAGGGATAGAATCCCGGGTCACCTGCATTGGAAGCAGCGAGTCTTAGCCACTAGACCATCAGGGAAGTCCCACTCCTTTCCTAATTTTAACAGAAAGCAAGGAGAAAAGATTCCAGCATGAGTGCCTGAGGAGAATGACACTATTCCCCACACTTAGTATTTGCTTAAAAAAATTTCAATGTTTTTAATAAGATTTCAGCTAAACCCAGCCGAGGCAGGAATGGCTGTGTTAAGATACTCGGTTTCATTTCTTCATGAGTGACACGGAAGCATTATAAATAGTTCTTTATTATGAGTTTATATTGTGCTTGATACATGAAATACATTTCATTTAAAATATTTAAGTCTTGCTTGTAAGCAATTTACTCTGATTATTGTTAAAATAATGTCCACATTCAAACCTTTCAATCCTAGCAAACCACTGCACACGCTTGCTCAGCAGTGCTTTCAACAGTAGCAGCATAAACTTTTTTCAGAATAAGGGAATGATTCAAGGTTATCCGTGGTGAACAGTGATTACCATTTCTCATGCCATCAGTGCTCACCGTGGGCTCTCAGATGTGCAAGAGGCACCACGTGTCTCCTTCCTTCCCTGACTTGAAGAGCCACAGCGTTAAGTAAAGCTGCAGCATCACACACCATGCCCTAGCTGCTCTTCCGGGGTGCTGTGCAGCCTGTCTACCAGTACCCCATCACATGCTGTATCAGAACAGGCCTTGGGCCCCTGGAGAGGAGCCTAATGATCCCACTCGTGGGGACCCTGCTCATCGCCTTCCTCCTCCTCTTCCTCTGAGTCAGCAGACACCCTCTTGATTCTCTGCAGTGCTGCCTTGATGCTCTTCTCCAGGTCGCTGATGGGTTTACTGCTAGGGCTCAGGCCAGGGGCAGGGTGGACCTTCTTCAGTTTGACCCCCTGCCTTATGGCAGCCAGAATGTGCTCGTTGACTGAAGCTCGGGGAGGGGGCAAAGCGGGCGCCTGCACCTTCTGGGGAGGGGCCCTGCCATGCCTTAGGGAGGCCAGCACTTCGTCCATCGACCCTGAAATTGAGTAAACAGCAAAGAGTCAAGGAATCATACTCTTTCTCCCCAAAGTGCCAAGACGATTTTACACTTGTTAAAGGTGTCAAGTCACCCATCAGTTAAGCCATGACTTAAACAAATGGTCATCATCCCATTAGACAAATGCTCTGAGCATCTGCCAGTATATCGGCTATCTGCTACTATCTGCTAGTATCGGCTCCCTGTTTGAATCCAGGATAGTCTCATTGCTAATATTTTCCACTACTTCTTCAAAACCATAGCAACTCCCAGGCATAGTTGAAAGTTACCATACCTCCTGGTTAGCATGGCTGTTTCTGAAGACACAGGTGTTATCACCTTTTCAGGTGACTCTGCAGATAGTTATGAACAGCTGGGGTGTTTTAGTCCAACCCAGTGTGCATCAATAGCTCTGACAGTCTATCTCTTCCATTTCCTTTCCCTCTTAAAAATCTTTTGACTGTACCCTGCTGTAATTCTCCAACTTCAGTCTTGGATATTAGTCAGTGATTACTTGTTCTGTGACACCAAAGTGAGCAGGTTTCCACACACAAAAAGGCTTAAAGGAAAACTTGAATCGGTGAACCCAGAGCGGGTGGCTCTGACACATCTCTGTATATAGTGTGTTTTAATTCCACCTACATTATCCTGAGGTAACTTAACGTGCTCTCTACTTTCGAGGGTGTGAAATGCTGTCAAAACACAAATTAGATCAGAGTTTCAAAGCCTTGGTGAGGAGAAGTTATTTTTCACTCTTGGCACCTTGAGCCCCCTGTGGTGGGTAAAATCTTTTACCACCTGCTGGAAGGGTGTGACTGTGGCCACTAATTTAGAGATCTTCCATGTGAGACTTCAAGGTGAATAGTCATTTCTAGTTCAGAACTGAAAAGCTATGTCATGGCTAACAAAACACCTTGCATCTTAACCTATAACTTGTTATTCCACTTCCCTTCTAGGAGTACTAGGACAGACTTGCACCATCGAGGGCATTTTATGGTGTTAACTCACACTTTCTCATTCTTTCAGTGCAGTGAGGCAGTGTGTGTGTTGCGAGTCAGGTCAGGAAACAATGTGCGCACATGTGCTCAGCAGGTAAGTCATATCTGACTCTGCAACTCACTTCCCAGGCAAGAATACTGGAGTGGGCTGCCATTTCCTCCTCCAGGGGATCTTCCTGACCCAGGGACTGAACCCGGGTCTCCCGCAATGCAGACAGATTCTTCACCTCTGAGCCACAGGGAGTCCCCGGTTGGGAACGAGCCCCCACAAAGGCCTGCCATGTCCTATTCCTCGTCCAGGCCCGCGAACTCTCACTTTCATTGACCACGCTATTGCAGCAAGGCCCATGGAAATGGGCCATCTGGTCTCCACTCTGTAGTATGGACATTTTCATTTGTACCTGGTTCTAGGTACAGTGAAACCTTAAATTCAGAATGACCAGAACACACATTAACCAGAACCACAGTTGGAACTGTTATATAATTCCCATCATCTATCATAGCCCCCTTGTATTTGACCACTTCATTTTAGAAAGATTTCCCAAGTAAGGTTCCTCTGACTACCACTCAGACTACAAGAACAGCCCTCCATAGTCTAAAATTCCTCTAAAATAATTCCAAACCAATATTCTGCTTAAGATGTAACAATTTACTTCCATAAAGGACTCACAGATGCAACAGTGAGCTTAATTCAAAGTGACACTGAAACATATGGCAGAAATCAAACACTGATGTCTTAAGAACCTGAGATACAGACTTCCCTAGTGGTCCAGTGACTCTGAGCTCCCAATGCAGGAGGCCCACATTCAAACCCTGGTCAGGGAACTAGATCTCACATGGCACAACTAAGAATTTGTATGCTGCAGCTAAAAAGATGCCACATGCTGCAACTCAGCCGTGGCTCAGCCAAATAAATAAATTTTTTAAAAAAAGAACCTGAGACAGGTTGATTCTTGAACAGCCTCAGAGATCCCAAGTCATGTGACCATTAATTGCATAGAGATGTTTCTTCAATTTAGGCTCAGATTTAGGCTCTGCTAATTTTGCAATAAAAGACTGACAAGGTAACACATACTAGAATATTTTAAGACTGTAGAGCATTATGAAAAAGATTTTGATTTGAAGATGATGGCTGCTAAAACTGGAACCCTCTAACCATTTAAACACCCCTGGTGAGTGGGGACAGTTGGGAAGATTACCTGGGCCACTAAAACTATCTGTGGGACCACGTGGGCTCTCAGTGGGTGATTCACACAACAGTGGAAGTGGCTGATCATCTTTCACTGAAGTCCCGAAGCGTAAATTCCGATGATTTGCAGGTTGAAAAGAAAAGGGCTGAGCATGGAGGGGCAGCAGTGGTGGTGGGGGAGGAGGTGGCGGGGGAGGCGGAGGGGGAGGTGGCGACGGCGGCAGTGACAGTTTCTCACTTGACGTGGAATGTGTTTGGTCACCAGTTAGAACAAAAGTCGGGACAGGGCTGTCTCCAGCACAGTCTTCATGCTCAGGGGTTTTCACAGTACTGACTTCAGACAAGGGAGCACTTCTGGTTTTCCTAGAGGATGGATGGATCACGGCTGTCATCTGAGAAGTCGGTGGGAGTGTCTGCTTGGGTAGTCCATTCGGCAGGTCTGGAGTCACAGGTTGTGAGCGAGAGTTCTTTAGGACATGCTGGCCTGGACATCTCTGAAAATGAAAAGCCATTGTGAGAAACTGGCTACAATCACAAACCATCAAAATGCTAAAGCTTTCTATAAAAGAAACCCAGAGTTTCTTTGTGTGGATCATTCTAATTCACAAAGCAGCTGCTTCTCACTTTACACAGCCACCCTTGCTACTAAATCTATATATTGAGGAACAAGCATTTATATGCTTTCATGTAATACTTTTCTCTATAATAAAGATATGGAAAGATACATACAGATGAAAACACTCATCATATTTTTAGTATGAAAGATCAGAAAACAAATACAAACAAAAGAAAGTTAATTGAAAAAATTATGGTGAGTTTAAAGTATCAAGCAGCCATGAAAAATCATAAATAGTACAAAGTCTGTGAAACATCTTTTAAAAAAATGCAGATGATATGGTGTGCAATGTATAACCATGTAAAAAACAGATCTATGAAAAATACCAGTGGTGTGGACCTCCAAGTGACAGTTAAAACAGATGTTTCTCTAATGTTTAGACTTACAGTAAATTTTATAATTTAAAAATATTAATTATTAAGAAGTTGTAGTCTCATAGGTATAGTTTGCTAAAGAAAAACCTCACCTTACAAAGAACTAATCTTGAGGGGTGTACACCTCCATGGACCAAAAAAACTACAACTTTTACCAATTTAAGGTCAACTCATTCCAATTTATTGATGAATTCTTTCACCTTCATACCATGTAAATGTGAAAATCAGGGCTCTGACCAGTTCAGGGTCATGGAACTGGACTTGGATCCCTTGAATCCCCTCCTGCACAGTGACTCTGCTGTGCTAATCAGTACCCTCTGGAATATGGATGAGCTTTGAAAACATTACGTTGAGAGACCACTCACCATAAAGGACCACTTATATGAAATGTCCACCGTAAGTAAATCCATAGAGACAGAAAGCAGATTAATAGTTGCCCAGACCCAGGGAGGTAGCAGGGACTGATGGCTACTGGGTATGAGATTTCTTTTGGGAACAGTAAAGATGTTCCAGACTGATTGTAATGATGGTTGCACAACTCTGTGAATATAGTAAAACCTGTAAATGGAAGAACTATATAGTGTGCAACCTACATGAATAAAGCTGCTTTTGAAAAAAAGATAATGAGGATGAGTGTAAATGCCTAGCACAGTGCCTGCTATACAGCAAGGATCAGCGTAGAAAGTATATCAGGGGCTTCCCTGGTGGTCCTGTGGTTAAGAATCTACCTTCCAGTGCAGGGAACGTGGATTTGATCCCTGGTCTAGAAACTAAGATCCCACATGCCTGGGGCAACTAAGCCCAAACATGGCAACTAGAGAAGTCGACTCACCACAGCAAAGACACAGTGCAGTCAAAAGTTCCAGAAAGAAAGAAGAAAAGATGAAGTTGTAAAATATGATGTATTCAGTCTGGTGGCCCCTGTTTTTCTTGTTGGTATTGCACTATGCATCTTCAATAACTCATCCCAGACTTATGTCTGGGACTGGGTGGTTTTCTCTTTTGGGTCATTATGAAAGTATATGATGAGAACAGGTTTACGCTTTATATTCAACAAGTTTAATGTTACTTTAAATATCTACTTACTTTAAAAAACAAAAAAACCTATTCACTTTTGAAGAAAAAATTGACTGGAGTAGAGTTGCTTTACAGTGTTGTATTAGTTTCTGCTATACTGCAAAGTGAATCGGCTTTACGTATACATATATCCCATCTTTTTTGGATTTCCTTCCCATTTTGGTCACCACAGAGCACTCAGAAGAGTTCACTGTGCTATGCAGTAGTTTCTCATGAGTTATCTATTTTATATACAGTATCAATAGTGTATATATGTCAGTCCCCATCTCCCAGTTCTTCCCACACTCCCTTGGTATCCATGTTTGTTCTCTCTCTTAAACCTGTTCACTTTTAACAGGTCACTTAACTATACTTACATCACAATGTTTCCTCGACCAAATTTTAAAGATTTCTTTATTATAAATGAGGAAAAGCCAGCTAGAGCTGAGGGCAATTTAACTATTTTTGGTTTTCCCTGCCAGTTAACAGCAGGGTGAGTGACAAGGTCAAAAACATCTTGTTATTTCTAATACTTTTGTTTTTTATTTATAGACTACAAATCATGGCATTTGGGAAACATTTTAGGTCCCAAATCATCTGTCCCTATTACTCTGTATCTTTCTCCTAGGTTGGGTAATCTTCATTTTTCCAGAAAACATAGGAGAAGTGAGGATTTATAGAACTCACCTCTTTAAATGCTCTTAATCGTTGGAGGGTTTTTTGGCGTTCTTGGTTTATCCATTCTCTTTTCTTTAGTTCCTCCTCTTTTTTCTTGTCTCTTTTCTATTTGTAGACAAACACATATCTGTAAGCTTCCCAAAAGTCTTGAGAGACTGTAACCTGACATTCCTGCCACCCCCCGCCCCGCCCTTGCCATGTCCGTACCCCCACCCCCGCCGGCTGCAGGGCCGCACTGCACCAGGCTCTCAGGATCCGGGCTGGCCAGGCACTGGGGTTCCACCTTGCAAAAACTGAAGCCCATGGGTCACATCATGCAAACACAAAACATTTTTCTTCGGCCACTCACCCTCTGAACACTGTGGTGCTGATGAAAATATTTTATTCTTTCTTCAGCCTGTTGCAGTCTGAGTCGATGATTTTCTTTGCATTGATCCTAGGGGAATAATGCAATTTCACTTATCTGCTTTTTTAACCTGGTTATAAACTGAACACTGCATGGCTTTTAGTATTACATGGGGTATCAGAAAAGGTTAAAAGAAAAAAGCACTGCATTTGGGCTGCAGCATAAGGCATTTATTAATAGGAGTTATGATGTGATTCAGTATACATCTGCCTCCTCCTTAGTAACGTGACATGGGCTGATTTTTTTTTTTTTAATGTGGTTTCAGTTCAGTTCAGTCGCTCAGTCGTGTCCGACTCTTTGCGACCCCATGAATCACAACATGCCAGGCCTCCCTGTCCATCACCAACTCCCGGAGTTCACTCAAACTCATGTCCATCGAGTCGGTGATGCCATCCAGCCATCTCATTCTCTGTCGTCCCCGTCTCCTCCCACCCCCAATCCCTAATGTTGTTTAGCCATGTTTAATTCAACTTGCAGTGAACTCAGAGGGGCCCAAGTAGACATTCCTCTTGCGCCATAAAACCTGAACCAAGTTGCCCCATCCTTTCAAAGGGGTGGTCTGCTGGAGGCAGGGACTGCCCCAGCTGGAGTGGGGCCTGGGTGCTCTGCAATGCGGGTGCCATGTGCGGGGCCTGGGGCTGCAGACAGGGCCACCGGCACCCACTGTGGGCCCCAGACAGTGGCGGCGGTCTTGAGGGCCACGCATGCGTCCCAGAGCCCCAGGGTTCCCTTGTTCCTGGTTAGAAAGGTCATGGCTGGGATGCAGTGCTTTGAGAGATGAGAAACCAAGTCCTCCAACCAAGCAGAAATGAGAGGACACACAGGCAGCCCCACATCCTTAAGTGGGAAGTGTCCTAAGGATCTGTCTCAGTGCAACTGTTATAAACACATTTCCCCCTAATGTTCTAAATATTGCCAAACATACCTATATAACACATCCAATCACTTTCCAAACATACCTATAGAACACATCCAATCTATAATATCAGAAAAATTATATTAAAAACTATATCATATAGGAATTCCCTGGTGGTCCAGTGGTGAAGAGTCTGCTTGCCAACACAAAGGACACAAGTTCAGTCCCTGGTCCAGGAAGATCCCACATGCCACAGGACAACTAAGCCCAAATCCCACAGCTACTGTGCCTGTGCTTTAGAGTCTGTACTCCACAATAAGAGAAGCCCCCACAATGAGAAGCCCCCATTCACAACTAGGGAAAGCCCATTCAGCAATGAAGACTCAGTGCAACCAAAAATAAGAAAATAAACAACTTAAAAAAGACTGTATCTCAAGTATGCTTACCCCTTCTTAGCGTGTTACCTTTTTATGTAATCACAGAGTTTTTAAAAATTAAGAAAAAAATCACTCACCAATTATAAGGACTGAAATAGCCGAATATTGTCTGACTGACATTTTATACTCAATTTAAAATAAAGTTAATTTTACCATTTATTATAGCTTCTTAGAAGTTTCTACCTATTGCGATTTTTAAAAATGCCTATGTATGTCATAGACATTCAATCAATAGTTGTTGAAAGACTTAAAATTAAAATCTAAGGAGATCAGTCCTGGGTGTTCATTGGAAGGACTGATGCTAAAGCTGAAACTCCAATACTTTGGCCACCTCATGCAACGAGTTGACTCACTGGAAAAGACTCTGATGCTGGGAGGGATTGGGGGCAGGAGAAGGGGACAACAGAGAATGAGATGGCTGGATGGCATCACTGACTCGATGGACATGAGTTTGAGTGAACTTCGGGAGTTGGTGATGGACAGGGAGGCCTGGCATGTTGTGATTCATGGGGTCGCAAAGAGTCGGACACGACTGAGCGACTGAACTGAACTGAACTGAAAGATGGTTAAATCCAAAAGGAAAAAAGAATCTTTTTAAGAAAAAAAAAAAACTGTAGTATATTTTAATTGTAGCCACTGATATCTACATAAATACACAAAAAATGAATCATTCATAAAAGCCTTATTTTCAAACCTATCTTTTGTAAAAGAAGAAATCCCCCGAAGCCGTGAGACAAGAAGGCCACCTGGGCGCACCCACCTTTCTGTTCCTGAGACGGGCTCTCCTGGCACAGATGCTGCCCCGCTTTGACTCCAGCTGCTGGCACTGCCGGCTGAGCACCCCCACCTCCAGCTGCTTCCCCTCCTGTAGCCCCATTACACCATCCATGACCGTAAGTTCCTCTGGACTTTCACATGGGTCGTAGTAGATCACTTCATCCTGTTTATCTAGAAGCATATTAATGATTTTTAAAAACATGTTTTATTAAAAATAATGCACACTGTTTTTCCTTCTGGCTGCACTGGGTCTTCATCGCTGTGCAGGCTTTTTCTAGTTGCAGAGAGTGGGGGCTACTCTCCAGTAGCAGTGCATGGGCTTCTCATTGCAGTGGTTTCTCTTGTTGCAGAGCACAGGCTCTAGGGCACTCAGGATCAGCAGTTGTGGTGCACAGGTTTAGTTGCTCCACAGCATCTTCTCAGATCAGGGATCAAACCCGTGTCTCCTGGATTGGCAGGTGGATTCTTTACCACTGAGCCACCAGGGAAGCCCATGCATACTTAATGTAAGGATAGTTAAAGGTTCTTACAATTAACAGGTTTATATATGTGTCTGTGTATACACATACATATGCAACTTATATAGTTACATGTATGAATAAAGATAATTCTTAGAGAAACTTTTCCATGGGATAGAAATACAATTTTAATGGCAACACAGTATTCTCAAATTTAAACACTCTCTGTTCTTAGAATGTCCATTCAAATATTCCATTATTATCATTTCCACTGTGATGAACATCTTTGAATATAAACCTTTGTATACATTTTTTTATTACTTCTTTAGCAGATGAATATTTAAGGCTCCTGATCACTGTTGTCAAATCACCCTCCTCAAGAAAGGCAACATATGTTCTACCAGCTGCTGCTGCTAAGTCGCTTCAGTCATGTCTAACTCTGTGCAACCCTATAGATGGAAGCCCACCAGGCTTCCCCGTCCCTGGGATTCTCCAGGCAAGAACACTGGAGTGGGTTGCCATTTCCTTCTCCAGTGCATGAAAGTGAAAAGTGAAAGTGAAGTCGCTCAGTTGTGTCTGACTCTTAGCGACCCCATGGACTGCAGCCTACCAGGCTCCTCCACCCATGGGATTTTCCAGGCAAGAGTACTGGAGTGGGGTGCCATTGCCTTCTCCGGTTCTACCAGCTATATGTCATTAAGGTGCCTTAATGATATTTAATCTTAATTACGTATTGATTTTTTTAAAATACATGCTGATTGTAACAAACTCAAGTCCTACAGAAGTACATAAAAATAGAAAGTAAAATTTTCCTTTCCTCACCAAACCTTTGTCCTTTTATTCCCAGAGGAAAATATGAATAGTTTGGCATGCATCATCCAGATTAACGTTTTTCTAATAGAACTGCTTCCTAAATATGTAAAGTGCTTATAACGTGAAGCTAAAGTTTTCTGAATACCTAGGATTAAATTAAATGTTCAGGATCTATATGAAGAAAATAACTAAACTTGGAGGAACTTTAGGGAAAAAAACAGACTTGAGTAAATGGAGAGACATACCATGTTCTTGGATGGGAAGATTCAAAATTGAAAAGATGATAATTCTTCCCAAATTAATGTCTAATGTTAACTGCAATCCCAATAAAAATTCCGAGTTTTTTGGGTTTTTTGTTTTGAGCTTGTGAAAATGATTCTAAAGTTCATCTGGAAGAATAAGGAATTGAGAAGAAGTCAGAAAATTTTTGGAAAAGTAGATTAATGAGGGAAGGACTTGCTTTACGTAATAATAGGAACAGCATGGTACCAGCTACCAGGAGCCATTCACAAATCAGTGAAAGAAAATAACAGTTCATAAATAGATCAAAACAAGTATGATAATCCTGGATATGGAACAGGTGACAAGTCAAAGCAACAGGGGAAATGTTTTTAAAAAACAGTGAGTGGGACTGCTAAGAATTTGGAGGGGAAAGTTTAGATTGCTACCCCACATCAAAATAAACTTCATCTGGATTAAAGAGCCAAATGTTTTTAAAAGCAAAATCATAAAAATACTAAAAACATAAGTAAATACTGGTGTAATTTTGGGATAAAGGAGTTACAACACCAAAGCAGAAAGACTGAGAGAGGTGACTTCATAAAGATTAAATATTCCGAAAAAGCAAATGACAGAGCGATGATTTGCAACATATGACAGATAATAAAGTAACAAATACAAAAAGGGAACATTCCAAAGAAAAATGGGCAAAGACCATGAATAAGCAGTAAATAAAAACGAATGACCAGTAAACATCAAAATTGTGCTCAACATCACTTGTAAATGAAATAAATGAAAACTAGAAGATGCCATTTTTTTCCCCATCACATAGGCAAAGAATTTATATGAATAAGTATGGGGAAACATTTTCATCATCAGCTGATAGGAGCATCATTAATTAGAATGAAATTCAGAAATTAGAAAATAGTGGTATGGAAAAATGTATATCAAATGATTCTTATAGTGTCGTTTTAACAATTAGGCGTCAAAATGTAAAACGTACACTGTCCTTGACCTGATTCCATCTTTAGAAATTTATTCCAAGGAAATAATCTGTCCTATATACAAAGACACATGTAAAGGAAGGTTCTTCGTTACATTGTTCACAACAGTGAAAAGTGGGATATCCCAGTATATCTATTTAATGGAATACTATGCAGCCATTAAAATTTTTGATGATTTTATAACTTCTTGAAATGGAAAGATGACTATTACATATTAAATGAAAAAGAGGTTACTGAACAGAATACGCAGTTTTGGTTTAAGAAATTGATAGACATTTCTAAACATTAGCATACAAAAAAGGCTACAAAACTACAGAGTCTACAAAGTATCTCTAGATGATGGAACTGGAGTAATAATAGTTTCCCTTTGTTTTGCTGTGTGTTTACCAATGAACATATTATTTCAGTAACAAAAATACTGAAGGGAAACTTTATTAGAAAATTTCAGTATACAAGAAATAATTAATATGGTCTGTATTTCCTTGAATGTGTAATTTAAATATACCAAGATAAACACTGAAATATAAATTTTACCTTTTATAAGTCTTTTAATGGAGTCCAACTGTGTAACAAGCAGTACTTCTTCATATTTTAATATCTCAAATTTAACCTCATATAATTCTAATTGAACTTCATAATATTGTATTTCTAAGTCATCTACAATGTTTATTTTTTTTTCTTGTTCTGGAAGATCTTCCATCTTGTTTTCATGAAAAAGATAAGAGCAAGTTAAAATAATCAGGACATTAAAAGCACACTTTACTAGCATCTGAGTTATTTTCTAGTCCATGAAAGTGAAAGTGTTAGTTGCTCAATTGTGTTCAACTCTTTGGGATCCCATGGACTGTAGCCTGTGAGGCTCCGTGTCCCTGGGATTCTCCAGACAAGAATACTGGAGTGGGTTGCCATTCCTTCTCTGCTCAGTATCAAATATGAAAAAAGCAAAGAGAGAAGAGACACTTCCATTTCACTTAATGGGATAAAAATGCCTTCTTCAACGTTGATCACAAATACTTTTACCTCATCTCTGAAACATGAAAACATTTAGGTTTTGAGAAAATAAATGGCAATAAAGTATTCACAGATGTTTTCTGCTTTAAAGTCATAATGTTATAGGAAGTAAAACTGACTATGCTCCTAAGACAAAGCACCTCTTTGATTATTCTAAAACTGCTGAAAACATGGCTTGACTGATTTTCAAGTATGTTACCTACTTTGGTTCTGAGGTCAATGTGATCATCAAGTGACTGCGACAATATTTCAAAAACATTTTAACTGAAACTTCACTGCCAAACTTCAAGTCTCTAAATTCTGAAAAGACCCTGATGCTGGGAAAGATTGAGGACAGGAAAAGGAGGGGTTGACAGAGGATGAGACGATTGGATGGCATCACCAGCTTCAATGGACATGAGTTTAAGCAAACTCCAGGAGATGATGTACGACAGGGAAGCCAGGTGTGCTGCAGTCCATGGGGTTGCAAAGAGCTGGAACGACTTAGTGATGGACAACAACAACAGAAGATGGTACTGGGGACTTGCCTTGTGGTCCCGTGGTAAAGACTCTCTGCTTCCAAGGCAGAGAGCCTGCATTCAATCCCTGCTCAGGGAACTAGATCCCACATGCCACAGCTAAGAGTTCCCATGCTGCAAATAAAGATCCTACGTGCCACGAGGAAGATCAGAGATCCCGTGAGCCACAACTAAGACACGGTACAACCCAATAAATAAATAAAATGGTGAAACTTACAAAAATTTTTTTAAATAAAAAAAAATTTTTTTAAGATTAAAAAAAATGGTGTTGGAACAAGTGAGCAAGGATGCTACCTAAAATAAAAGTGTATTTGTAAAACAAAGCTTCACTTATGTTTTTGTCTTACCTTGCCCCGAATTTCAGCTCTTCTGTGATTTAAACACAGCTCTTTGGCTCTCATGAGTTGTAGAGTCTCCCTAGCTAACATCAGCTTGAGTTTTTCCAACCTGGGAGTTGCTGTGGCCCAGGCAGCCTGGCCAAATCTCTTCTCATCTTGCAACATCTGTTTCTTCATTCCTGTTGGATTGTAATTAATAAAATAAAACTTAAGTATAACTCATAATAAAAAAGAAACTTTTTAAAAAAGGAAAAATTCATCCTGAACGAATTCTGTTTATTGCCTTCCATGTTACCTGCAAAACATCCCTTTTAAAAGAAAACTTGTATTTTAGTGACTTTTTGTCACAAAAATAATACATGGTTATTTAGTATAAAATTTTAGATAACTTCATTAAAAAAAAGAAAATCATGAATCTCACTTACTTAAAGCAACTGCTTCTTACATCTTTGTGCAAATACTTCTAGACTGTTTCTGTGTCTAACTAGACAAACAGGAAGATACAGTTTAACCAAAACAAACCACCAACCCCCTCCCCCCACCTAGGATATCAATCTGCTTTTTATCTTGTTTATTTCACTTACTGTATCACAGAATTCTTGCTATTCATAAAAATTGTTACAGAGAATCATGCTTAATAGCTACATGGTATTCCACTTTATGAATGTACTATAATTTAACAAACTGATAGATAATAAGTTGTTGCTATTTGCGGCTACTATCAACAATGACTGAAGATTAGACAAAAGTACCTTATCCTGGGACTTCCCTACCAGTCCAGTGGTTAAGACTCTGCACTTCCACCTCAGTGATGTGGCCAAAAAAACCCAATAAACAAAAAGTACTTCACCCAGCCTACAGGACCATATGGTCTTGTCCCTGCCTGTCTTGCCAGCATTCTCTCACACCACATTCTCTGTACAGGCAGACCACAGAGGTAGTTCAGGTTCAGTTAAACCAACACAGTAAAGTGAATACCATAATAAAGCAAGTCGGATTTTCTTGTTTCCCACTGCATATAAAAGTTATGTTTACACTGTACTATGGTCTATTAAGTATGCAGGAGCTTTGTACATACCTTAATTTAAAAATACTTTATTACTAAAAAGTGCTAACCATCATCTGAGCTTTGAGTTGTAATCTTTTTGGCATGGTAAAATCAAATATCACTCATCACAGATCACCATAACAAAATGTAAAAGTTTGAAATATTGGGAAAATTACCAAAATGTGACTGACAAAGACACAAAGTGGGGCAAATGCTATTGGAAAAACAGTACTTGCTATTCTTAAAATTTATTTATTTTTACCTTATGACTGCACCACGTGGCATGTGAGATCTTAGTTCCCCAACCAGGAATCAAACCTGCACACCCCCCTGCATTGGCAGCCCAGAATCTTAACCACTGGAGCACCAGGGAGGTCCCAGCACTTGCTATTTCATAATAGACTTGCTCAATGTAGGACTGTCACAAACCTTCAATCTGTAAAAATCATACTATCTGTGAAGTGGGGTAAGGTATAGCGCCATCAAATGAGCAATGAGATGAGGTGTGTCCGTGCTGTGCTCCAGCCCATGGCTTCCTCATATTGTCACGCTCCCTCATACCAGAGGGCCTTTGTAAATGCTACTCCTGCCTGGAACACCCACCCATCAATTTTCTGCTCTCTCCACTTCCATTTACCCTTCAGATAGGAGGGCAAATGCCGCTTCCCAGAGGCTTTCTGTGACCACTCTGATTGAGCCTCATTTTTCTCTCTTAGGCTCTCAGTACCCCATATTTCTCTTCCTCATATTCATTCTTCCATGTGTTTGAATGAATATATAATTAAGATTTCTCTTCCCTCATCTGACTTTACAGTGTCTATGCTTATCCTTATAGTGAATCCTCAGTACCTAGAAAATACAGAATCTGGTGCTTAAGAGGCACTCAAGTGTTTTCTGAGTACAATGAAAATTACATGTATCTTCATATAGCATTTTAAAATTATTACCTGCTAATGCTTCTACCGTTTTTTCAAAGTAATTCACTGTAATATCTTGAATAGAGACTATAGCTTCTTCAGCCCGTCTGGTCCATTCTTGGGCTTCCTTCTGCAGGGCAACTATCCTTTTAGGACCCAGATCATCCTCATCCAAGGACTTCTACAGAAAGAAGGGAAAGTTGTATCAGTAAAAGAGAAAAGTCATATAGAACCATTAGAAAATCGAAAGGGAAATGGTCATGTGGATTATTTAAACTACTTTTATTACTACTAATCAGTTAATTAAATTTCATTCACTCATCAGTTCCTTACTGAGTATAAATAAGGCTCTGAGTGCAGCATCCTCTGGAAGACAAAGGGATACTCTGGAGCATGAAGGAAAAAAGACCCTACTTTACTTTGTACTACTCGAATAACTTTCTCTAGAAGGGAGTACTGTCAAGCTGTGTTTCTCTGTTAATAATAATCCATATTGTTTGGAGACCTCTCTGGTGATCCAGTGGCTCACCTGCCAATCCCAGGGATACTGGTTTTATCCCTGGTCTGAGAAGATCCCACATGCTGTGGGGCAACTAAGCCCATGCATCCCAATTACCTAGCCCATGCTCTGGAGCCCACAAGCCACAAGAGAAGCCCACACACAACTGGAGAGTAGCCCCCCGCTCACCTCAACTAGAGAAAGTCCATGCGTGGCCCAGCACAGCCAAAAATAAATACATTTTTTAAATCTCTTCATCTTTAAATCAATTAAAAAAAATAAATTCGATGTATCTACAATATTATCGAAACACAGGGTGAACCCATAGTGGAAACACAGATTGAATCATAAATGCAACTAAAGAAACAGTATGTCATAAACAGTAAATCTGATAAAGTAAAAACATAAAACGTACCAAAATAGCAAGCTTACATGAAGTTGCAAGTTCTCGCATGTCCCTGAATGGCTGCAGTAAATACTGGAAGAACATGGTTGTTGCAGTAACTAATTCCTGGTATGCTTCATCTTCTTCTCGATACACATTCATTAATGCTACCATGGTGTTGGCTTTTTCATGTCCTTGAAGCAACTAGAAGGCAAAATGTAAATAAAGTTCAAGTATGGACAGTATAAGATCATACCAAACCAACAGAGCTAAAGAAACCTGAGTTCTAAACATTAACGCATCAATTTAAAATACTGATTAAACATGAAAATGCTATTGTCCTCCAACCAAAATACCCAGTAAGAATGGTTAAATAAATCATGGTACATCCATAGTAGGAATATTACTATAATCATTCATTTAGCACTGTGCTTTTGAAGACCGGTTCAGTAATCTGGGCACTTTTATAATAATAAATGGGAGATAGAGGAGGATGTAGAGTTGAAAATTTATGTCCTAACTATGTAGTACTAAGGACTCAGAGAAAAGGACCTGAGAGAGGATATTTTTCCATCACTTTTTTGACCATAAAGGTATTGTGAGAATGAACTCCTTTTTTTAAAACTGCTAAGGGACTTCCCTGGTGGTCCAGTGGTTAAGACTGCATTTCCACTGCAGGCGGCATAGGTTCAATCTCTGGTTAGGGAACTAAGACCCTACATGCCATGTGATACAATCAAAACAAACAAAAACAGACAAACTCATAAGGACATAGAGATGATTCCAAGTATTTCTGCAGCATGTTGACTCTCTTAATTCCCCCAGGTGAGTATTCCCACCAGTTCCCCAGCAGAGTAGACTCATTCACAGCATCACAAATGGGGCTCTAGCCTCTGAAGAACGCTTCTGAGGCAGGGCAAGAAACAAATTGAGCACTTATAATCTAGAAAAACTCATTTGGTAAGAAACTAATTCACTGCCCAGGAGAAGAGAAATAAAATCAAGTAATAGTATAAACTCCCCACCCCCACCCCTTGGTCACTACTTCCTTAAATTCTTCTATTTCCTTCCCTGCAGTTAAGGATAAAGTGATCTATGTTCAGTAGTCATTTTATCCAGGTGGTAACAGTACGATTCAGTTCAGTTCAGTTCAGTCGCTCAGTCGTGTCCGACTCTCCGTGACCCCATGAATCACAGCACTCCAGGTCTCCCTGTCCATCACCAACTCCCGGAGTTCACTCAAACTCATGTCCACAGAGTCGGTGATGCCATCCAGCCATCTCATTCTCGGTCGTCCCCTTCTCCCCCCGCCCCCAACCTTTCCCAGCATCAGAGTCTTTTCCAGTGAGTCAACTCGTCGCATGAGGTGGCCAAAGTATTGCAGCTTCAGCTATACCCCACCCCAAAAAAAGCAAAAGTTTCCCTCCATAAAATTAAAACACTGATGCTTTTCAGCCTTATTTCTTACGACAATTCAGACTTCAAAGCATTCAGTTTCACTTTCTATATTCTAGCAATGTTAGTAACTGGTCTAATTCTAGAATCAATTGCTTTCCTGTTCTAAATATAAGCTGAGCACTAAAATTATTACATGCACGTCCATGGATGTAGTGTATTTCATAGTTAAGCCCTCACCCTACCCACATGTTTCAGGTAAACAGGTGAACTATACCAGTGTCAACAGCTACCTTAACAGTATCAGCTATACTAGTGCCATAATACTTCTGAATGAACTCAAACTTGGATAAAGTGTATATAACTTTTACAATAGTAACATATGTTAGTTTAGGGGAAAACCACTTCTGTCTATGAGAAACCAGCTGTCTGAAAAATAAGTGATTCAACATGGTAAAGCTGAAGATCAGAGGTTAAATAGCCTGAAACTGCCCTGTGGTTTCCTCATATTATCAAGTGAGATAAGCCTATGAGAAGTGGGTGTATAAAAAGCTCATTCTGTATTTAGCTTGAGAGAATATAATTAAGATTTTGGAATGTGGCTAAATTGTTCTTATACCTCCCCTTCCTCAAATGAATGCAGAGAAAAATCATTCTGATTAAGAACGACCTAATAGACTGCTAGTGACTATATCAGAGAAAGTGATGGCACCCCACTCCAGTGCTCTTGCCTGGAAAATCCCATGGGCAGAGGAGCCTGGTAGGCTGCAGTCCATGGGGTCGCTAAGAGTCGGATACGACTGAGCAACTTCACTTTCACTTTTATGCATTGGAGAAGGAAATGGCACCCCATTCCAGAGTTCTTGCCTGGAGATTCAAAGGGACGGGGGAGCCTGGTGGGCTGCCGTCTGTGCTGTCGCACAGAGTCAGACACGACTGAAGTGACTTAGCAGCAGCAAAGCGAGAAAGGGCTTCCTTGGTGGTGTGGTGGTAAAGAATCCATCTGCAATGCAGGAGACGCAGGTTCGATCCCTGAGTGGGGAAGATCCCCTGGCGAAGGAAATAACAAGCCACTCCAGTATTCTTGCCTGGGAAATCCCATGGACAGAGGAGCCTGGTGGGCTACAGTCAGTGGGGTCAGACACGACTTAGCGACTAAAACAACAAATAGTGAGAAAGGGCAAGCAAGAGTCAAGTCGGGGTTTGCATAGAGAACTCAGTCTTGACTTAAGGTTAGTTAATTCGTTGTGGATATATGAGCCGTGTTTTCCTCTTAAACCCTTTTTTGAATCCCCTTCAGTTCTGTAATGAAGAAGGAACTGGCAACCCACTCCAGTGTTCTTGCCTGGAGAATCCCATGTATAGAGGAGCCTGGTGGGCTGCAGTCCATGGGGTCGCTAAGAGTCGGACACGACTGAGCGACTTCACTTTCACTTTTCATGCCTTGGAGAAGGAAATGGCAACCCACTCCAGTGTTCTTGCCTGGAGACTCCCAGGGACGGGGGAGCCTGGTGGGCTGCCATCTGTGGGGTCGCACAGAGTCGGACACGACTGAAGCGACTTAGCAGCAGCAGGAG
Organism: Moschus berezovskii; assembly: GCF_049115385.1. NCBI lineage: Eukaryota > Metazoa > Chordata > Mammalia > Artiodactyla > Moschidae > Moschus > Moschus berezovskii. The sequence goes on from NC_142480.1 coordinate 46,885,514, forward strand.
CAGTTCTGTAAATTAGCGCTCAAAAAATGAATCTTTCAATCGCTCCAACAACCTCTTTCAAGCTTAAAACTGCGTTCCTATTGCTGCTGTTCCAGACTGATGAATACAGCTCGTATCCTATCGGCTTTCCACTGGACCAAGTCTGTTTTGTTTTGTTGGCCACACTGTGCATGCGGGGTCTTAGAAGCCAGTGCCCCCTCACAGCGCAAAACGGGGAGCCCTTTCCTTGGACCACCGAGGAAATCCCCTCACCAAGTCTTTCTTACCTCAAAAGCCTGGGTCCTAGAAGCCCCTTCATCCTCTAACACATCTTGTCTCCCTTATGGGGCTTCCCCTCATACACGGAACCTGCTTTTGTTTACATTCAATCCTTGTTATCACTTCCTACACTCATGGGATGTTTCTAGTTTCTCTTTCAGTATTCTCTGGCATTTCCGGTCACAACAGCCTGCTCCGCCAATATCTCCAGGGGAAAGGTTTAAGAGCCTACTCTGGCTCTGAACTGCGAATAAACTTTAGCTCAGTCCTCTCTCCAGGCCCCGTGCGGGTTCCGCGGGAAGTCCCCTAGCTGCTGTCCGACAGGTGAAGCACCTGCGAGGCTGCGCGCCCCTTCCGCGCATCACGCAGATAACGGGAAGACCCCACCCTCGCACTCGTCCCTCCCCAGGCAAAGGGACACGGAAAGGACCTGCGTGGGCCCGGCGGGCGCGTACCTGGCGCAGCCGCGCGCTCGCCTCGTCGCGCCGCGCGCGCAGAGCTCGCTCCCGGAATTCTCGCGTGCTCTCGCAGTCGACCGCGCAGCCCTGGCCGGGGAAAAGCGCGTCGCGCACCGCCTCGCCGCCGCAGCCGTCGGCCGCCTGGCCGAGGTAGCGTTCCAGCTGCCCGCAGAGCTCCTGCAGCGCCGCCTCGCCCGGGCCCGCGGGCGCCGGCCACACCAGCGTCCACAGCCCGAGCCCCAGGCCCCAGGCCCCGCCGCCGCCCGCATCTAGTTCCGGCGGCAACCGCGGGAAGCAGCGCTCGAGCGGCGGCCACAGCGCTGCCAGCTGCCGGTGCGCGCCGCGGAGCCCGGCGGCCGAAAGCAGGCCCGCCCAACTGGGCGGGGGCGCGGCGGCCTCGGGCTCGGGCGCGGGTTCGGGCTCCGGTTGGCTCCCATCGCGCCGCCGCCGCCGCTGCGCCGTGCGGTCGTGACAAGTCACGGCGAACTTGCCCTCCACATCATTCCAGGCCACCAGGAAGCGCAGCTGGTGCCGCTCGGGCTTGGCGAAGAGGTCCTCGCGGACCGGCACCCAGCCCTCCAAGCTGTCGGGCTGCTCGTCCTCCATGGCGGCCGGCGGTCAGCGCCCGGAGGGCTGGCACCAGCAGCCGCGGCACAGTCCGGTCCGCGTCATTTTTCGCTGAACTGAAATCGGCGTCAGCACCCCCGCCCACCGCCATCCTCGGCACTTTTGATTGGCTGTCTGCTGCCTGAGAGGCTTCCAACAACGCTTCCGCGATTGGTTGGATGATAGATGGGAGGGTTCGCGACAACCAATGAAATGGTCAGGAGGTCGCCGCTCGGACTCAATCAATGTCGCAACCTCGTCCGGATCCTGGGATTACCACTCTTGCCTCACCTTTTCCACCTTTGTACACACTGACATTGAAAAAATATTTGTTAAACGAACTAGTTGTTGTCTTAGCCTCCTACACTAAACTGTGAACCTCTTGAGAACGGAAACCCGGTTGACTTGGTCTTCTGTCATCGGGGCCCTAGTGAATACATCGTTCCTGAGCTCAAGAACGATGAGGTAAAACATTAAACTTATTAGTTACTTGTAAGTGCCAGGCACTAGGTGGAAGCCACAAGTTTGTTGGTATCAATTCAGCAAGCTTTTATGGAATGTATGATGTTCTGGGAGGCTGCGCACCAAGGGAGAGTGCCCAAAAAAGAGAAAAAAGATACCTCCATCTTCAAAGCCTTCCCGCTCCCAACGAACATGTTTAAATACAATCCATGTTCTAACTTGTCATTTTAGAGATAAGGAAACTGAGATCCAGAAAAGAAACTTTTCTTAAGATACGCAGACACTCAGGCAATTCAGACACTTCAGACCACCTGGATACTGAAGACCTGTTTAAGGAGATGGGGTGATGTACTTTCAGGTGGGGATGGAATGTGGGTTGGAGCTGAACCTGTTCATACAAGGAATAAGGCAGCACTGGTCTCTACTGAGGAAATGTACAGTGTAGACGGAAATACAGTACATGCATAGGAGTACATGTACTGATGGGAGTACAGTACATGATGGGAGATGTCCCATCCTGAGAGAGCTGCTAGTGTGATGGGGTTAGAGGACAGAGGGGGAGGAACAAGAAGGTCAGGGAGTAGGGAAGAAGCCCCTCATCTAAACAAGGTTTGCAAAAGTTTGATTCAGGAACCAGTGAAGGGATTGTTGAAGTTTTTGAGCTAGGAAAACCTGCAATCAGATTTCCAACAATGATCTTTCCCCCCAGCAAAGGAAAACAGGGCCAGGCTGAAACTATGGTTAGGGCATCTCCCAGCCTGAAGACAATCCCAAGGCAGATGATCTAGCCCCAAGGCAACTAGGAGACTCTAGGAAAGTAGCTTGAAGGTAAAATTGCCTCTATCTGAAGGTCCCTCCCTTTAATACCAAAGAAAGGTGGGGCTCTGGGTCTTGGATTCCTAACAGCTGCTCTGGTTGTCATTTGGAGAGAGAACCTTTTAGCTGAAGTGATTTATTTTCCCTCAAACTATTTTTTAATGTATCACGTTAGCTAATATGATTTACTTACAATTCAGGTCTGTTGCTTCTGAGAGATTCTTAACCACAGTAGCAGATATAATAGTCATCTGAGTTAAATTCACATATTCCAGTCCATTTTAGTTCACTGATTCCTAAAATGTCGATGTTCACTCTTTCTGTCTCCTGTTTGACCACTTCCAATTTGCCTTGATTCATGGACCTAATATTCCAGGTTCCTATGCAATATTGCTCTTTACAGCATCAGACTTTACTTTCATCACCAGTCACATTCACAGCTGGGTATTGTTTTTGCTTTGGCTCTGTCTCTTCATTCTTTCTGGAGTTATTTCTCCATTGATTTCCAGTAGCTTATTGGACACCTACCGACCTGGGGAGTTCATCTTTCACTGTCCTATCTTTTTGCCTTTTCATACTGTTCATGGGGTTCTTATGGCAAGAAAACTGAAGTGGTTTGCCATTCCCTTCTCCAGTGGACCACGTTTTGTCAGAAATCTCCACCAAAAGACCCTTAGAAAAAATGGATTAGCCATCATAGTCAACAAAAGAGTCCAAAATGCAGTACTTGGATGTAATCTAAAAAATGACAGAATGATCTCTGTTCGTTTCCAAGGCAAACCATTCAATACCACAGTAATCAAGTCTGTGCCCCGACCAGCAATACCGAAGAAGCTGAAGTTGAATGGGTCTATGAAGACCTACAAGACCTTCTAGAATTAACACCCAAAAAAGATGTTATTTTCATTATAGGGGACTTGAATGCAAAAGTAAAAAGTCAAGGGATATCTGGAGTAACAGGCAATTTGGCCTTGGAGTAAAAAATGAAGCAGGTCAAAGACTTACAGAATTTTGCAAAGAGAACACACTGGTCATAGCAAACACCCTCTTCTAACAACACAAGAGAAGACTCTACACATGGACATCACCAGATGATCAATATCTAAATCCGATTGATTATATTATTTGCAGCCAAAGTGGAGAAGCTGTATATAGTCAGCAAAAACAAGAGCAGAAGCTGACTGTGACTCCGATCATGAACTTCTTATTGCCAAATTCAGAATGAATTTTAAAATGAAGAAAGTAGGGAAAACCACTAGACCATCCAGGTATGACCTAAACCAAATCCCTTACAATTATACAGTGAAAGTGACAAAGAAATTCAAGGGATTAAATCTGATAGAGTGCTTGAAGAACTATGGGCAGAGGTTTGTGACATTGTACCAGAGGCAATTGTGCGGTAGTTTGAACATTCTCTGGCATTGCCTTCTTTGGGATTGGAATGAAAACTGACCTTTTCCAGTCCGGTGGCCACTGCTGAGTTTTCCAAATTTGCTGGCATATTGAGTGCAGCACTTTCACAGCATCATCTTTCAGGATTTGAAAGAGCTCAACTGGAATTCCATCACCTCCACTAGCTTTGTTCGTAGTGATGCTTCCTAAGGCCCACTTGACTTCACATTCCAGGGTGTCTGGCTCTAGGTTAGTGATCACACCATCATGATTATCTTGGTCATGAAGATCTTTTTTGTACAGTTCTTCTCTGTATTCTTGCCACATAACTTAATATCTTCTGCACAATTGCACTCATCTCACACGCTAGTAAAGTAATGCTCAAAATTCTCCAAGCCAGGCTTTAGCAATACGTGAACCGTGAACTTCCAGGTGTTCAAGCTGGTTTTAGAAAAGGTTTTAGAAAAGGCAGAGGAACCAGAGATTAAAGAAAAAGTGAGAGAGTTCCAGAAAAACATCTATTTCTGCTTTATTGACTATGCCAAAGCCTTTGACTGTGTAGATCACAATAAACTGTGCAAAATTCTGAAAGAGATGGAAATACCAGACCACCTGACCTGCCTCTTGAGAAACCTGTATGCAGGTCAGGAAGCAACAGTTAGAACTGGCCATTGAACAACGGACTAGTTCCAAATAGGAAAAGGAGTACATCAAGGCTGTATATTGTCACCCTGCTTGTTTAACTTACATGCAGAGTACATCATGAGAAACGCTGGGCTGGAAGAAGCATAAGCTGGAATCAAGATTGCCGGGAGAAATATTAATAACCTCATATATGCAGATGACACCACCCTTATGGCAGAAAGTGAAGAGGAACTAAAAAGCCTCTTGACGAAAGTGAAAGAGGAGAGTGAAAAATTTGGCTTAAAGCTCAACATTCAGAAAACTAAGATCATAGCATCCGGTCCCATCACTTCATGGGAAATAGATGGGAAAACAGTGTCAGACTTTATTTTTTTGGGCTCCAAAATCACTGCAGATGGTGATTTGCCATGAAATTAAAAGACACTCCTTGGAAGGAAAGTTATGACCAACCTAGATAGCATATTGGAGAAGGAAATGGCAACCCACTCCAGTGTTCTTGTCTGGACAATCCCAGGGGCAGGGGAGACTGGTGGGCTGCCATCTATGGGGTCGCACAGAGTCGGACATGACTGAAGCGGCTTAGCAGCAGCAGCAGCGAATAACAACAAATAGCATATTAAAAAGCAGAGATGTTACTTTGCCAACAAAGGTCCATCTAGTCAAGGCTATGGTTTTTCCAGTGGTCATGTATGGATGTGAGAGTTGGACTGTGAAGAAAGCTGAGCACCGAAGAATTGATGCTTTGAACTGTGGTGCTGGAGGAGACTCTTGAGAGTCCCTTGTACTGCAAGGAGATCCAACCTGTCCATCCTAAAGGAGATCAGTCCTGGGTGTTCATTGGAAGGACTGATGTTGAAGCTGAAACTGCAATACTTTGGCCACCTCATGCGAAGAGTTGACTCATTGGCAAAGACCCTGATCCTGGGAGGGATTGGGGCAGGAGGAGAAGGGGATGACAGAGGATGAGATAGCTGGATGGCACCACCGACTTAATGCACATGAGTTTGAGTGAACTCCGGGAGTTGGTGATGGACAGGGAGACCTGGCATGCTGCAATTCATGGGGTCACAAAGAGTCAGACACGACTGAGCGCCTGAACTGAACTGAGCAGAGGCAATGATCACGACCATCTCCAAGAAAAAGAAATGAAAAAAGGCAAAATGGTTGTCTGAGGAGGCCTTCCAAGTAGCTGAGAAGAGAAGAGATGCTAAAGGCAAAGGAGAGAGGGAAAGATATACCCATCTGAATGCAGAGTTCCAAAGAATAGCAAGGAGAGATAAGAAAACCTTCCTCAGTGATCATTGTAAAAAAAAAATAGAGGAAAACAATAGAATGGGAAAGACTAGAGAGATCTCTTCAAGAAAATTAGAGATACCAAGGGAATATTTCATGCAAAGATGGGCACAATAAAGGACAGAAATGCTATGGACCTAACAGAAGCAGAAGATATTAAGACGAGGTGGCAAGAATACAAAGAAGAACTAGAAGATCTTCATGACCCAGATAACCACGATGGTGTGATCATTCACCTAGAGCCAGACATACTGGAATGTGAAGTTAAGTGGGCCTTAGAAAGCATCACTATGAACAAAGCTAGTGGAGGTGATGGAATTCCAGTGGAGCTCTTTCAAATCCTGAAAGATGACACTGTTAAAGTGCTGCACTTAATATGCCAGCAGATCTGGAAATCTCAGCAGTGGTCACAGGACTGAAAAAGATCAATTTTCATTCCAATCCCAAAGAAAGGCAATGCCAAAGAATGCTCAAACTACCGCACAATTGCACTCATCTCACACACTAGCAAAGTAATGCTCAAAATTCTCCAAGCCAGGCTTCAACAGAATGTGAATCGTGAAATTCCAGATGTTCAGGCTGAATTTAGAAAAGGCAGAAGAACCAGAGATCAAATCGCCACCGTCCATTGGATCATAGAAAAAGCAAGAGAGTTCCAGAGAAACATCTCAGTCAGTCAGTTCAGTCTCTCAGTTGTGTCCAACTCTTTGCGACCCCATGGACTGCAGCCATGGGGTCTACCTGTCCATCACCAACTCCCAAGTTTACTTAAACTCATGTCCATTGAGCCAGTGATGCCATCCAACCATCTCATCCTCTGTCGTCTCCTTCTCCTCTTGCCTTCAATCTTTCCCAGCATCAGGGTCTTTTCCAGTGAGTCAGTTCTTCACATCAGGTGGCCAAGGGATTACATCAAGGCTGTGTATTGTCACCCTGCTCATTTAACTTATATGCAGAGTACATCATGCGAGATGCTGGGCTGGATGAAGCACAAGCCAGAATCAAGATTGCCGGGAGAAATGTCAATAACCTCAGATATGCAGATGACACCACCCTTATGGCAGAAAGCAAAGAAGAACTAAAGAGCCTCTTGATGGAAGTGAAAGAGGGGAGTGAAAAAGTTGGCTTAAAACTCAGCATTCAGAAAACTAAGATCATGGCATCTGGTCCCATCATTTCATAGCAAATAGATGGGGAAACAATGGAAACAGTGACAGACTTTATTTTGAGGGGCTCCAAAATCACTGCAGATGGTGATTGCAGCCATGAAATTAAAAGGTGCTTGCTCCTTGGAAGAAAAGCTATGATCAACCTAGACAGCATATTAAAAAGCAGAGACATTACTTTGCCAACAAAGGTCTGTCTAGTCAAAGCCATGGTTTTTCCAGTAGTCATGTATGGATGTGAGAGTTGGATCATAAAGAAGGCTGAGCACCAAAGATTGATACTTTTGAACTGTGGTGTTGAAGACTCTTGAGAGTCCCCTGGACAGCAAGGGAATCCAACCAGTCAATCCTAAAGGGAATCAGTCCTAAATATTCTTTGGAAGGACTGATGCTGAAGCTGAAACTCCAATACTTTGGCCCCCTGACGCGAAGAGCTGACTCATTTGAAAAGACCCTGATGCTGGGAAAGATTGAAGGCAGGAGAATGGGACAACAGAGGATGAGATGGTTGAATGATATCACCAATTCAATGGACATGAGTTTGAGTAAGCTCCAGGAGTGGTGATGGACAGGGAAGCATGGTATGCTGTAGTCCATGGAGTCACAAAGAGTTAGACATGACTGAATGACTGAACTGAACTGGTCTGTTTTAATATCTTTTTGTATATTCTTTTTAAAAATAATTTAATTAATTTGCTTGTTGGCAGTGCTGAGTCTTAATTGCTGAGCACACTTTTTCTCTAGTTGCAATGAGCAGGGGCTACTTTCTAGTTGCGGCACCCTGGTTTTTCACTGTGGTGGCTTCTCTTGTTGCAGAGGACTGCTCTAGGGCATGTGGGCTTCAGTAGTTGTATCACAGGGGGTCAGTCATTGCGGTTCCCAGGCTCTGGAGCACAGGCTCAATAGTTTTGGTGCATGGGTTTAGTGGCTCTGTGGCAAGTGTGATCTTCCTGGATCAGGGACTGAACCTATATCTCCTGTATTGGCAGGTGAATTCTTGACCACTGAGCCACCAGGGAAGCCCCTGTATATTCTTTATAGAATGTCTTTTAACTGTATTTTTATATTATTTTATCATTTCTATTAGTCTTTCTAAATTATTTGCTTTTTCAAAATGAAATTAGCAGGCTTTCTATAATTTTTATTTCATGTGAGGGGAATAATTGTATATATTCTTAGAAAAAATATGGATAAGTATACACCAAGCCTAATAATTGTTGTTACCAGGATGTATGACTGCTTTACATTCACTTTATGGTTTGGTTCTTTTGTAGTATTTGCTTTTTCTGAGTCAAACACTATATACTATTTAAAACAGGAAATAAAGACTTTTTAAAAGTAGCACATGGTAAATATAATTATTATAAAATGGACACATCAGAGATAAAAAGATAAAAGTAACGATAAACTGTGGAAAATTCTGAAAGAGATGGGAATACCAGACCACCTGGCCTGCCTCTTGAGAAACCTGTATGCAGGTCAGGAAGCAACAGTTAGAACTGGACATGGAACAACGGACTGGTTCCAAATAGGAAAAGGAGTACGTCAAGGTTGTATTTTGTCACCCTGCTTATTTAACTTATATGCAGAGTACATCATGAGGAACGCTGGGCTGGAGGAAGCACCAGCTGGAATCAAGATTGCTGGGAGATATATCAATAACCTCAGATATGCAGATGACACCACCCTTATGGCAGAAAGTGAAGAGGAACTCAAAAGCCTCTTGAGGAAAGTGAAAGAGGAGAGTGAAAAGGTTGGCTTGAAGCTCAGCATTCAGAAAACAAAGATCATGGCATCTGGTCCCATCACTTCATGGGAAATAGATGGGAAAACAGTGGAAACAGTGTCAGACTTTATTTTGGGGGGCTCCAAAATCACTGCAGATGCTTTTTGCAGCCGTGAAATTAAAAGACGCTTACTCCTTGGAAGGAAAGTTATGACCAACCTAGATAGCATATTAAAAAGCAGAGACATTACTTTGCAAACAAAGGTCCATCTAGTCAAGGCTATGGTTTTTCCAGTGGTCATGTATGGATGTGAGAGTTAGACTGTGAAGAAAGCTGATCACCGAAGAATTGATGCTTTTGAACTGTGGTGTTGGAGAAGACTCGAGAGTCCCTTGGACTGCAAGGAGAATCAACCAGTCCATTCTAGAGGAGATCAATCCTGAGTGTTCATTGGAACGATTGATGCTAAAGCTGAAACTCCAATACTTTGGCCACCTCATGCGACGAGTTGACTCACTGGAAAAGACTCTGATGCTGGGAGTGATAGGGGCAGGAGGAGACGGGGACGACAGAGAATGAGATGGCTGGATGGCATCACCGACTCTGTGGACATGAGTTTGAGTGAACTCTGGGAGTTGGTGATGGACAGGGAGGCCTGGCGTGCTGTGATTCATGGGGTCGCAGAGAGTCGGACATGACTGAGCGACTGAACTGAACTGAACTGAATACAACTCAGAAGATGTAATCCTTGCTTTCATATTGTGTGTGTGTATATATATTTACTCAGTTCAGTTCAGTCACTCAGTCATGTCCACCTCTTTGTGAACCCATGGACTGAAGCACACCAAGCTTCCCTGTCCATCACCAAATCCCGGAGCTTGTCATCGAGTCGGTAATGCCGTCCAACCATCTCATCTTCTGTCGTCCCCTTCTCCTCCTGCCTTCAATCTTTCCCAGTATCAGGGTTTTTCCAATAAGTCAGTTCCTTGCATCAGGTGGTTTTATACTGTAATAATATTTTGCATACTCTTTTTTAATTTATTTTTTTAATTGAAGGATAATTGCTTTACAGAATGTTGTGGTTTTCTGTCATACATCCATAAGAATCAGCCATAGGTACACCCCTGTCCCTAATATTCTGCATAGTCTTTATACTTTCTACTCTTTCTACAAATATATTGTGGGCATTTTCCACATTTAAAAAATAGATATCTACATCATTATTTTAATACTTGCCAATACTGAGTTGACATTATTGTGATTTACTTAAATGATTCTATTTTGGTAGAGATAGATTAACTTCAGTTTTCTGCCAAAAGAGATAATGCTGTGGTGAACATGCATCTTTGTGTAATTTATTCTTTCAAATTTTTTGCTTTTGATGTTTTATTTGCTTCCAATATTTTCGCCATATAGATACTTGGCAGTAACAATGTTTTTTAAAATAAAATTTTGATTAAGGTTTTAAAAAGCAATAGATGTCAAATTCTAAGATCAAATCACCACATGCAAACTTTTAAAGGAAATGGTCCAGAACCCTGCACCAATGGAAAAAAATAAAAAGGGATCAGAGTGAAGAAGAGAGAGTGTCTGGGAGGGAGACTAGTGGAGTAGTTTTTCTGAAGAGAACTGTGGTTGGACTGGCAGAGGCAGGGGCGGTATTGGAAATCCTACCCTCTACCCCTAAGCCCTGTGAAGGGTTCAAAAACAGGACCCTTCAGAGAGTTTGCTGTATTTCCTTCAGGTGGGCCAATGGTGGCCGGAGGAGAGAGGACTGGCTGCTCTGGTGGCTGAGCTGGTGGAATGGCTGCATTGGAAGCATCTGTGTCTGAGTTTGCCAGGACCAAGGACAGAGCCTGAATCCCAAGATCCAGATGAGGGCCAGCCGGACCACCGAGCCAGCAAGGAGGTGCCTTGATCCTGCCTGAGAGAACCAGCTGAATGCGTGAGGAGACCTCATTTGAGGCATCTTAGAGGTGGCCCCCCAGAGCCTGGAGGAGGAGTACAAGGGACCCCCTGAAATAGAGGGGTTCTCATTCTGGCGGTGGGAACTCCAGGGGAGAGCATCATGGGGAACCCCAGAGATGTAGAAAAGCTCAGAGAGATTTGAGTGTTTGCCCCAGAGAAGCAGAAGCTAGCACCCACCCTCGGTGGCATTAGCTCAGATAGGCGCTGCCTTATCACCTTATCGCCTCCTGCCCCTGGCAAACAAACTAGCAGCTTTGGGAGGAGGTGCAGGGAGAAAAGGCATATTTCTAGCTACAGAGGCCTCAGCTGGGCAATGGAGGAGATTCTGATGCTGGCCAAACTAATTTTTGGTGTTGTGCTAGGTGCTAAGTTACCTTAGTCATGTCCTACTCTTTGCAACCCTGTGGACTGTAGCCCACCAGGCTCCTCTGTCCATGGGATTTTCCAGGCAAGAATACTTCAGGGGGTTGCTATTCCTTCCTCCAGGGGATCTTCCCAACCCAGGGACTGAACTCAGGACTCTTAGATCTCCTGCATCTGCATTGGCAGGCAGGTTCTTTACCACTAGTGCCACCTGAAAAGTCCAAACTAAGTTTGATTTTTAAATTAACATATTAGACTGTACCTTCCGTTACTGAATGGAGACTATGCCTTCAAATGACCCTAGGACTGTATGTTACCTAAGAGGGAGCAGGAAGTCCTCGGTGTGCTGGATTTTTATCCTGAGAGGAGAATACATGAGTAAATGTTCAAGGAATTGTGGGAGAAAAAAAATGAAGTTATTTTTGATTACCTAAGGAGTTGCTCTTGTTGAAAAGACTCTGGGTAAAGCCCCTCAGGCCAGGTGGATACCTGGGGTCTCCCAGAAGTCCTCCTCCTCTTTGTGGCCTGCAGCCAGCCTCCTGTCCTTGCTGTGACAGCCCTCTACCCTCTATACATGACTAGACATCTTAATCCCCTCCATGGAGGCACCAGACTCCAGTCCCTACGGTAATGGAAGTAATTCAGGGGACAGCATGTAACTTCTGCTGGTGACACTTGAGCAGTTAGCAGTGGGCAGGTCTATATTTGGGCTTTCACTCATGGCAGGCCTGTTGCTATTTGCAGCCGGAGCCAGCTCATGTTACCATCACCTTCATCACTTGTAGAACTGTGGCTAAAACGGGCAGGGGTGGCTTGCTGGGCATGCAGAGGTCACCAGGAGGGAAAGCCTGCTGAACGCGAATGCAGTTTCTAGCAGTTACCCACAGCCTCCAAGTTAAAAGAAGACTTTACGGATCCTTAAATTAGCAGGCAAGTTTTTGTGTAGTCATTCTTCTAATGCAAAATGTTTACTAGAAACCCAGTAACTTAGTGCCACAATGTCTTCCTTTAGGTGGGAAGAGATGTCATCTTAAATTGCAGATGTGTGTACATTGCAGTAAACAATGTGAACGTTTCCTGTGCCTTCTTATAGCAAGGATTCAAGAATGTGGCCTCAGAACAGGGCGTGAAAGCCTCAGATACAGATAGAGAGGAGCTAGTGGAGAAGGCAATGGCACCCCACTCCAGTACTCTTGCCTGGAAAATCCCATGGGCGGAGGAGCCTGGTAGGTTGTAGTCCATGGGGTCGCTAAGAGTCAGATACGACTGAGTGACTTCACTTTCACTTTTCACTTTCATGCATTGGAGAAGGAAATGGCAACCCACTCCAATGTTCTTGCCTGGAGAATCCCAGGGACAGGAGAGCCTGGTGGGCTGCCGTCTATGGGGTCTCAGAGTCAGACATGACTGAAGCGACTTAGCAGCAGCAGCAGCAGTGGTTCTTGCAGTGTGTCCTTAGGGTATTTTTAGTGCAGGGGTCCATTTGTCAGAACAGTTTGGAACCTTGAATGTTGATACCATTTGGCTATGGTATCAGGTTGATGAATACCTTTTATTTTAATCTGCATGTGTATGCTGCCAAACCATAATTTTAAGCTTTGATTCAAATACTGATAAACAGCATCATAATCACTTTTTACTTGTTATGCATCCCCCTCCTCCCTTAGAAAGTTTTCAGGTGTAGGCTGTGCAGATTTGAACCATCTTGCAAAACTGTACCGCTGGGCACTTCCTGGTAGTCCAATGGTTAAGCCTCTGTGCTCCCAGTGTAGGGAGGGGTGCAGGGGACGCAGGTTGAATCCCTGCTTGGGGAACTAAGATCCCACCTGCCACACTGCAAGAATAAAAAATAAAAAAATAAAAACACTGTACAGCTAATACTTTAAAGCAGGTTTCTTTAGCCTTGACTCAGAAATTACCAGGAGATACATGGATGAACTTCTCAAATTGTATACAAAATTGTATCTGTGCCCTTATCAGCTACTCTTGGGGAAAGAATTCACAGCTTTCATTCTCAGGGATATCCATGATCCATAAAATGTTAAAAGACTTGTTTTTATCAGGAATTTTTCTAACTAAAGTGCAGGAACACACCTCCTATGTAAGACTTAGGCAAAAGTCTCTTTTTTTTAACTGCAGATCAATTGCATAGAGTGGAAGCTACCCAACTAATGTATTTGTTAACATTTATTTAATTAATTTATTTATTTGGCTGTGCCAGGTCTTAGTTGTGGCATGTGGGATCTAATGCCCCAACAAGGGATCCAACCTGGGCCCCCTGCATTGGGAGTTCAGAGTCTTAGCCACTGGACCGCCATGGAAATCCCTAATATATTTTTTATAAGTTATGATTTATTACTGCATTTCTCTGAGCCTTGGTTTTACACTTATCAAATAACAATTTGGTGTCAATATTCCTCTGTCCCCCAGTTCTGAATATTTTGTTAGGAAATGGAAAGAGTCTAGATATTAAGGGGAAAAGTGAATGTAACTGTGGGGTGTGTCACAATATTTCTCCTTCTGCTGCCAAGCTCCCAAACCAGTTTGTGCTGGTTCATTCAAAAGACGAAAGCTGGTGTGAAAGAACTCCTTCTTCTTTTTTTTCAATCATTGCTGTATTTCCCATATAATACTTTTATTTACTTATTTATTTATTTGGTTCTTTAAAAAAATTTTTTTAATTGGAGGATAGTTGCTTTGTACATATGTATATATGCATATATATGTATGTATATATCCCTTTTCTCATGAGACTCCCTCCTGCCCATCCCCATCCCACCCCTCCAGCTCCTCACAGAGCACCAAGCTGAGCTCCTTGTGTTATACAGCAGCTTCCCATTAGTTATCTGTTTTACACACAGCAGTGTAAATATGCCAGTGCTAATCTCCAGATTCATCCCATGCTCTTCTTCCCCCCATTTTCACAAGTCCATTCTCTATGCCTTCATCTCTACTCCTGCCCTGCAAATAGTTTCATCAGTACCATTTTTCTAGATTCCATATATATGTGTTAATATATGGTATTTGTCTTTCTGACCTACTTCACTCTGTATAAGAGACTCTAGGTTCATCCACCTCAGTTCAACTGACTGAAATTCTTTCCCTTTAATGGCTGCGTGATTTTCCATTGTGTGTGTGTGTTTCTTTACACACTCATCCATTGATGGACATGTCTTGACTATTGTGAATAAAGCTACAATGAACATGAGTGGAGATATCTCGTCAAGATTATGACTTCATTTCCTTCAGGTCCATACACGGAAATGGGATTGCTGGATTGTATGATAGTTTTATTTTTAATTTGTTGAGGAGCCTCCATACTGTTTTTCATAGTGGCTACACTACACTCCGATCAACAGTAGACAAAAATTCCCCATTTTCCACATCCTTATCCATACTTCAGTTCAGTTCACTCATTCAGTGGTGTCCGCTCCATGGACTGCCTCATGCCAGGCTTGCCTATCCATCACCAACTCTCAAATCTCACTCAAACGCATGTCCATCAAGTCAGTGATGCCATCCAACCATCTCATCCTCTGTCATCCCCTTCTCCTCCCACCTTCAGTCTTTCCCAGCATCAGGATCTTTTCCAATAAGTCAGTTCTTCCCATCAGGTGGCCAAAGTATTGGAGCTTCAGCTTCAGTCCTTCCAATGAATATTCAGGACTGATTTCCTTAGGATTGACTGGTTTGATCTCCTTGCAGTCCAAGGGACTCTCAAGAGTCTTCTCTAGTACCACAGCTCAAAAGCACCAATCTTTGGCGCTCAACTTTCTTTATGGTCCAACTCTCACATCCGTACATGACTACTGGAAAAACCATAGCTTTGACTAAATGGACCTTTGTTGGCAATGTAATATCTCTGCTTTTTAATATGCCATCTAGATTGGTCATAGCTTTTCTTCCAAGAAGCAAGCGCCTTTTAATTTCATGGCTGCAGTCACCATCTGCAGTGATTCTGGAGCCCCAAAAAGTAAAGTTGGTCACAGTTTCCATTGTTTCCCCACCTATTTACCATGAAGTGATGGGACCAGATGCCATGAT
The DNA here is from genome assembly GCF_049115385.1 of Moschus berezovskii. NCBI lineage: Eukaryota > Metazoa > Chordata > Mammalia > Artiodactyla > Moschidae > Moschus > Moschus berezovskii. The sequence continues at coordinate 46,900,712 of NC_142480.1, forward strand.
CTTAGTTTTCTGAATGTTGAGCTTTAAGCCAACTTTTTCACTCTCTTTTTCACTTTCATCAAGAGGCTCTTTAGTTCTATGCTTTCTGCCATAAAGGTGGTGTCATCTGCATATCTGAGGTTATTGATATTTCTCCTGGCAATCTTGATTCCAGCTTGTGCTTCATGCAGCCCAGAGTTTCTCATGATGTACTCTGCATAAATAAGTTAAATAAGCAGGGTGACAATACACAGCCTTGACATACTTCTTTCCTGATTTGGAATCAGTCTGTTGTTCCATGTCTGTTTCTAACTGTTGCTTCTTGACCTGCATACAGATTTCTCAGGAGGCAGGTAAGGTGGTCTGGTATTTTCGTCTGTTTCAGAATTTTCCTAAGTTTGCTGTGATCCACACAGTCAAAGACTTTGGCGTAGTCAATAAAGCAGAAGTAGATGATTTTCTGGAACTCTTCTTTTTCGATGATCCAGCGGACGTTGGCAATTTGATCTCTAATTCCTTTGCCTTTTCTAAATCCAGCTTGAACATCTGGAAGTTCTCAGTTCACGTACTGTTGGAGCCTCTTTTGGAGAATTTTTAGCTTTATTTTGCTAGCGTGTGAGATGAGTGCAGTTGTGCAGTAGTGTGAACATTCTTTGGCATTGCCTTTCTTTGGGAATGGAATGAAAACTGATCTTTTCCAGTCCTGTGGCCACAGTGCATTTTTCAAATTTGTTGGCATGTTGAGTGCAGCACTTTCACAGCATCATTTTTTAGGATTTGAAATAGCTCAACTGGAATTCCATCACTTCCACTAGCTTTATTTGTAGTGATGCTTCCCATGGCCCACTTGACTTCACATTCCAGGATGTCTGGCTCTAGATGAGTGATCATACCATCATGGTTATCTAGGTCATGAAGATCTTTTTTTGTATAGTTCTTCTGTGTATTCTTGCCACCTCTTCTTAATATCTTCTGCTTCTGTTAGGTCCATACCGTTTCTGTATTTGATTGCTCCCATCTTTGCATGAAATGTTCCCTTGGAATCTCTAATTTTCTTGAAGAGATCTAGTCTTTCCCATTCTATTGTTTTCCTCTATTTCTTTGCATTGATCACTGAGGAAGGTTTTCTTATCTCTCCTTGCTATTCTTTGGAACTCTGCATTCAGATGGGTATATCTTTCCTTTTCTCCTTTGCCTTTAGCTTCTCTTCTTTTCCCAGCTATTTGGAAGGCCTCCTCAGACAACCATTTTGCCTTTTTTTGTTTCTTTTTCTTTGGGATGGTCTTAATCACTGCCTCACTTATCTCTTGTCTATTTTATAATAGCCATGCTAAGATGCAAGATGAAAGTCTATTTCAGTCCTCTGCCCAATTTTAAATCAAATTGTTGGGGGGTTTTTGCTGTTGGGTTGTATGAGTTCCTTCTATGTTTTAGAAATTAACTCCTTATCATATAGATAGTTTCCAAATATTTTCTCCCACTCCATACATTGCCTTTTTATTTTATTGATTGTTTCTTTTGCTGTGCAAAAGTTTTTTAGTTTGATGTAGTCCCACTTGTTTATTTTTGCTTTTGTTGCTTGTGCTTTTGATGTATATGTGGAAATTTCCCCCTATGTGTTCTTCTAGGAATCTGTGGTTTTAGTTATTACATTTAAGTCTTTAATCCATTTTGAGTTTATTTTGATGAGTGACATAAGATAGGGGTCAAGTTTCATTCTTTTACATGTGACTATCCAGTTTCCCCAGCACTACTTATTGAAGAGTCTATCCCTTCGCAGAATGGAATAATTCTTAGTTACACAGACACACAGGATAGTGGAGGCAGTACTTAGAGCCCCTTCTGACAGCAGACTCTGATTACTTTGTGGACCAAAGAATGAATTTGGGGACCTAGGATGGATCATAGTCCAGGAAGAAAGCAAAGTGGTGCTTCCATAGTTGTACAACCCCGTTGGCCTTGTTGTTTAATCGCTAAGTCATGTTCAACTGTTTGCGACCCCATGGACTATAGGCTCCTCTGTCCATGGCATTTCCCAGGCAAGAATACTGTAGTCAGTTGTTGTTCCCTTCTCCAGGAGATCTTCCTGACCCAGGGATCAAACTCTTGTCTCCTGCATTGGCAAGTGGATTCTTTACTGTTGAGCTACAGGGATGTCCCTCCCTCTTTGACTCTGGGGACATTTTAAGGGAGACCCTGGCTAAAGTAGTCCTTGGCAATGAACATGCTACCCAGGAAGAATTAGCAATCCTTTGAGTCTGTGTGTGTGTGTCCCTGGCTTTTGTTTCTGTTGGGATACAGACTTATCATGAGATGTGTCCTGCTTCACTTGACGCATCCGTACAACAGGCTGTGTTGATGAGGACATTCCAGGACCATCCAGCCAGGGTCTAGTAGTGAGCAGGGTTCTTACCAGCAACCCCAAAGAACATCCAGGCTCTCGCCGTCTTCCTAAGTCCTGGATGCTGGGGTTGGGAACAAAGCACTAGTCCCAGAGCCTCTTGCTTGGTGATGCTGCCTCTGGGAGTGACCTTCATTCATCCCTCCACCTGCCAATTCAGGAGATGTGGGTTCAATCCCTGAGTCATGAAGATCCCCTGGAGGAGGAAATGGCACCCTACTTCCAGTATTGTTGCCTGGAGAATCCCATGGACACAGGAGCCTGGAGAGCTACACAGTCCATGGGGTCATGAAGAGTCCAACATGACTAAGCACGCACCCAGACTGTAGCCTGCCAGGCTCCTCTGTCCATGGGATTTCTCAGGCAAGAATACTGGAATAGGATGCCATTTCCTTCTCCAAGGGATCTTCCTGACCCAAGGATCGAATCTGTGGATTCCTATACTGGCAGCACATTCTTTACCACTAGGGCCACCTGGGAAACCTGGTGATTAAAAATTGTAGTGATAAATTAATCCAGAAGGAAAAAAATATTATTTTATTTTTATTATTACTTTTTTGGAGCCATGCCATGTGGAATCTTAGTTCCCTGACCAGGGATCAAGCCTGCACCCCCTGCAGTGGAAGCACAGAGTCCTAACCACTAATGCCAAGAAAGTCCTGGTTGCAGTTTAAGTATCACATTTTCTGATGGCCTAATGGTGAAATCCAGGGACACTGCCCTGTGCTCCCTTGACTGCTCTGTGTCGTTTGCTCCTACTCACCCTTCCTTCTCCGCTGGCTCAGCTGTGATCACCTCAGGCCACTGCCTGCTGAAATCTTTGCTGACTCCCTCCCTCGGCTGCGCCTTGGCCAACGCAGTCCCCAGGCTTCCATCTGGTTCTTCTGCTCACCGTCCATGTCCTCCGGGTGATCTTGGCCATGCTCACAGCTTCCATGTTCCCTGGTCTGAAAATGACTCCAAACCCTTGTCTCTAGCCTTCACCTCTCCCCAAGCGCAGGCAGAGCCCAGAGGGGGACCCGCCTTTCTGAAAAGCCTCCATCACCTCAGATTTGACACCCTCACATGTTGTTCAGTGACTAAGTTATGTCCAACTCTTGGCACCCCCGTGAACTCCAGCATGCCAGGCTCCCCTGTCCTTGCTCAAAATCCCCAAGCTTGCTCAAACTCATGTCCATCTAGTTGGTGATGCCATCCAACCATCTCATCCTCTGTCGCCCCCTTCTCCTCCTGCCCCTCAGTCTTTCCCACCATCAGGGTCTTTTCCAATAAGTTGGCTCTTTGCATCAGGTGACCAAAGTTGTCATCTCTCATTTTTCTCTTCTTTCTAGTTTTATGTGTGGTGGGACATTGACCCTGTCTCTCAAGCCACACACCTGCAACCATCTCTGTAGACCATGCTAGGAGACACCTGGAGGCCCAGTTGGTTCAGCAGCTGTCCAGAGAACCCACATTCTTCAGCCTCTCCGCTCTCTGGCCTTAGTGTCTATGAGGTCCTGAACTGATCCTGGGGGTCCCAGTCCCCTCCCTGCATATTCCTGCTCTTGGCTTTCAGGTTCATCCTTGTTTCTCTGTCTCTGCCTGCAGAGTCCAAGGATCACTTAGCACTTCTACCCGTACCCTTGGGGGAAAGAATTGTCCATGCAGCTGAGGCTGCTCAGAGACAACACTTTGCCCAGTTGTCCCAGACCTCCATTCTCACTCCCAAGACAGCCCGCCAGGCTTTTCCTGCCACCTGCCCCCACGTGCTCTGAGTTCTGCCTTGTGAACCACGGGGAAAGGCTAAGGGCGGTGAGGAGGACAGGAGAGGACTGCCCCCCCCCAAAAAAATATAAACAAATTTAAGAATAATATAATATTTTTTCCTTCTGGATTAAATTTATCAATACAATTTTTAATCACAGGGCTTCCCAGGTGGCCCTAGTGGTAAAGGGTCTGCCTGCCAGTGCAGGACACATAAGAGATGGGGTTTGACCCCCTGGAGAAGGAAATGGCACCCCAGTGCAGTGTTCCTACCTGGGAAATCCCATGGACAGAGGAGCCTGGCAGGCTACAGTTCACGGGATCGTGAAGAGTTGGACACAGCTGAGCATGTGAGCACATTCACACCAGCAGTGTGACATGATGTTTGCACATTCTGGCAAATAATTACTGAACAAAAGAAAAAAGTAAAATGGAAATGCATTCCTTAATAAAGTGAATGGGACTTTTTCTTAAAGTTAATTTGTTCATCCATGGATGAAGATGACATATTCTAGAATGCAACAGAAATGAATGCCAGTTGTCTTTCTGTTTTTCATTTTGTAGTTGTAAGCACCAAGCAAATTTGTTCACCTACAGAAGTAGATGGAAAATGAAGCTGTTTTATTACAGCAATGTCACTCAATTCTCTGAACTCTTCCCGAAGTGTATGCCAAAAATTACATAGTAATATATCATGAAAAATCATTTTAGACCATGTGTGAGATGACACTTGATTAGATCTTCCTTCAATTTTGTTGAAAGCAAAGAATTGGAAACCACTTAACTTACAAAAAATTTTCTTATCCATTCAATAAATGTCATTCACTCTTTCGACACGATACCAATACTTCAAATTGTCCTTTCATTTGCCCCACTGGGGTTTTTTTAATTCCAAAGCAATGAAATCTCACAGTGGAATGTAATATTCAGGATGAGTGAGAGTTATAGCTCTACATTTCTAATAAAAAGATGAAGGGCTATTGTGACAAGATCACCTGCAGGAAGCCTCGACTGCTGGCTCATTGCCAGGCTGAGCAGCTCTGGGAAAGATTAAATATTACATTGGACATCTGGAAACTGGTACTCTTAAAACTATCCATGTCCATGTCCTCCTTGGAATGTCTTAGTGTACAAATGCTATAGTCTGCGGATCAGCAGTTTAACTGCTACCCTTTGGTGCTCGGAGAAAGCAATGGCAAGCCACTCCAGTACTCTTGCCTAGAAAATCCCATGGATGGAGGAGCCTGGTGGGCTGCAGTCCATGGGGTCGCTAAGGGTCGGATACGACTGAGCGACTTCACTTTCACTTTTCACTTTCACACATTGGAGGAGGTGGCAACCCACTCCGGTGTTCTTGCCTGGAGAATCCCAGGGACGCAGGAGCCTGGTGGGCTTCCGTCTGTGGGATCACACAGAGTCGGACACGACTGAAGTGACTTAGCAGCAGCAGCAGCAGCTTGATTGCATCCAACTCTTAGATACCGCATGGATTGTAGCCCACCAAGCTGCTCTGTCCATGGGATTCTCCAGGCAAGAATACTGGAGTGGGTTGCCACTTCCTTCTCCAGGGATCTACCTGACCCAGGGATCAAGCCCACATCTCCTGTGTCCCCTTCATTGGCAGGCAGATTCTGTACTACTGAGCCACCTGGGAAGCACAACTGAAACTCTTTAGAGAAGCCCAAATGTGAAATAAAAAAAAAGAGGAGGGAGAGAAGTTTAACAAGAGGGAAAAAGCTTATTTTAGTCTGGAGCAGTGTAGTAGTTGTCTGTTTGCTACATGATAATTTTTTGCCAAAATTTAGTAGCTTCAAACAGTAAACAAATGTTCATTGTCTTACATGGTTCCTGAGGGCCAGGAATCTGAAAGCAGCTCATCTGCAAGCTTCTAACTGAGGGTCTCTCATGAGGCCTGGTGACCACTCTCTGTCATTCCTCCCACAGCAGTTCCCAGCCTTTTTGGCACCGGGGTGGTTTCATGGAAGACAATTTTCCCGTGAACTGGGATCGGGGGATGGTTTCAGGATGACTCAGGGCATAGTATTTATTGTGCGCTTTATTTCTCTTATTATTACATCAGCTCCACCTCAGGCCATCAGGCGTTAGATCCTGGAGTGCAATGCACTTTATGCCTGTACAGTGCTTCCTACTCTTCTTTGCTCACCTGCCTGCCAACCTGGCTCACTTCTGCCTTCATGCTATGATAAAAGTAAAACTCGACAGTAACAAGTGTTGACAGGAATGTGGAGAAATCATACAATGCTGGTAGAGATGTAAAATAATACAGCCACCTTGGAAAACCATCTGGTATTCCTCCAAAAGTTAAACAGGGAGTTACTATTTGATCCAGAAATCCCACTCCTTGGCATCTACCCAAGGGAGATGAAACATATATGCACACAAAAACTTGTACATATTTTAGTAGCATTATTTAATATGGCCAAAAGGTGGAATCAACCCAAATGAAACGGGAAGTGGTGCGAATCAATGGATGAGTAGATAAACAAAATATGATATATCCATACAATAGGATATTATTCAGCTCTAATAAGAAATGAAGTGTTGACATATGCTACAACCTGGATGAACCTTGAAAACTACGCTAAGAAAGAGGCTCATCACCGAAGACCACATACCATACAATTCCATCTATATGAAATGTCCAAATAGGAGAATCTGTAGAGATAGAAAATAAGTTTGTGGTCGCTTAGGGCTAGTGGAAATGAGAAATGTGAGTCATGATAGCTAATGAGTGCAGAGTTTCTTAATATTTATTTTCTTTATTTTGCTGTGCCAAGTCTTAGTTGTAGCACATGAGATCACTGATCTTCATTGTAGTGTGTAAACCCTTAGTTGCAGCATGTGGGATCTAGTTTCCTGACCAGGGATCAAACCTGGGCCTGCTGCATTGGAAGCTCAGAGTCTTAGCCTCTGGACCACCAGGGATGTCCCCAGAGTTTCTTTTTGAGGTAATGAAAATGGTCTAAAATTGACTGTGGAGATCATTGCTCATTTCTGTGACTATGCTAAAATCCACTGAAGTATAGCCTTTAGGCAGGTGGGTTGTAGTTTAGTCACTCAGTCATGTCCAACTCTTGTGACCCCATGGACTGTAGCCTGCCAGGCTCCTCTGTTCATGTAAACTATGTATCCATTAAAGCAAGGGGCTTCCCTGGTGACTCAGATGGTGAAGAATCTGCCTGCAATGCAGGAGACCCAGGTTCATTGCCCTGGAGGAAGATCCCCTGGAGAAGGAAATGGCAACCCACTCCAGTGTTCTTGCCTGGAGAATCCCATGGACAGAGGAGCCTGGTGGGCTACAGTCTGTGGAGTCACAAAGAGTTGGACACGACTGAGCAACAAACACTAAAGTATTAACAAAAAGTAATATAATGGTAGTTCTGTGCCAAGAAGCAAACAGGGACTTTATAGTCCAACAGACTGTGTTAACAAGGCCTTCCAAGAAGCAGGCACCAAAATAGAAGTTAGATACACACTGTTTTATTACGGGACTATAATCTAGGGGACTGCTGCTGCTGCTGTTGCTAAGTCGCTTCAGTCGTATCCGATTCTGTGCGACCCCGTAGACGGCAGCCCACCAGGTTCCTCCGTCCCTGGGATTCTCCAGGCAAGAACACTGGAGTGGGTTGCCATTTCCTTCTCCAGTGCATGAAAGTGAAAAGTGAAAGTGAAGTCACTCAGTCGTGTCTGACTCTTAGTGACACCATGGACTACAGCCTACCAGGCTCCTCAGTCCATGGGGACTAGATAAATATATATAAAACATAGGGGGCTATGTTTTATTAGGGGACTATAATTATAAACTATAATCTCTCACTGTTTTATTGTGTGAGATTATAAAGGGGAGAAAGATAGGAAAGGCTGGGGTCAGATATGGACAGAAGGAAGGGAGGTTTGGAGAATCGTCCTAGCCCACCACACACTCTAGGAAAGGTCTGGCATGGCTGTCAAGGAGTCCGGCAGCCAAGATTTGCCACCAGGGTAGTTTTGTGTCAATCAGAAATGGATCTGCCTTAGTGTCCCTGCTACACTTTGTCATTGGATGGGAGAGGCCAACAGGGAGTGTGTCCTCTATGCAATTGTGACAGTGACTTTCAGAGTGTAGCTGAAACCCCTGGTTATGGTCCCTATAATTGGATGTCTGCGAGGCTCAGTCTCATGGCCACTACACACACTCAGATTCAAATCCCAGTTCAACAACTTACTAGCCATGTGACCTTCCTTGCACAAGATACCCTCTGGGAGCCAATTGTTTCCCAGTCTGTAAAATGGGGATAATAGCAGTGGCTACCACACAGAAAAACGTGTGTAAAATTTCTTAGCACAGGGACTTCCCTGGTGGTCCAGTGGTTCAGACTTTGCACTTCCACTGCAGGGAGCACAGGTTCGATCCCTAGTCTGTGAGCTAAGATCTCACATGCCACAGGCTCCTCTGTCCATGGGATTTTCCAGGCAAGAATACTGGAGTGGGTTGCCATTTTCTCCTCCGGGGGATATTCCCGACCCAGGGATCAAACTCAAGTCTCCCACATTTGCTGTGTCTCCTGCATTGCAGGTGGATTATTTACCCACTGAGTCATTGGGGAAGCTGCTGTTACTCATAAGGATGAAGTATTTTCCAAATGGTTTTGTATAGGTAACATTATATGCAAAGGAAATTATTTTGTGAATATGCCTTACTACTGAGATTTTTCTTTTCAATTAATTTACATAATTTATTTAATAATAGCTGCCTGAAACACTTCTTATTAGTTTGCCTTTTGGGATTTTTAGGTTTTTAAATGTATAGAGATCATTTGTTAGTCAAATCAATTTATGGTTTGTTTTTTTCGTAATTTCTCCTGTCTCTTTTAAGCTTTGGAAGCCCATAGTCCTGTAGAAAGCAAACCTTTCTTTACAGATTGTTTGAAGTGAAACTGCAACTGAGCTGCTCAATAGTTTGGTTATTTACTTATTTACTTTTGGCTGTGCTGTTTCTTCACTGCTGTGTAGGCCTTCTCTAGTTGCAGCAAGCAGGGGCTACTCTCTCATTGTGATGCACGGGCTCCTCACTGCGGTGGCTCCTCGGATCATGGGCTCTAGCACACGCGGGCTTCAGTAGTTGTGGTGCACGGGCTCAGTTGCTGCACAGCGTGTGGGATCTTCCAGGATCAGGTGTTGAACCCGTGTCTCCTGCATTGGCATTCTACCACTGAGCCACCCAGCTGCTGCTGCTGCTGCTAAGTCACTTCAGTCGTGTCCGACTCTGTGTGACCCCATAGACGGAAGCCCACCAGGCTCCCCCGTCCCTGGGATTCTCCAGGCAAGAACACTGGAGTGGGTTGCCATTTCCTTCTCCAATGTGTGAAAGTGGAAAGTGAAAAGTGAAAGTGAAGTCGCTCAGTCGTGTCCGACCCTTAGCGACCCCACGGACTGCAGCCTACCAGGCTCCTCCATCCATGGGATTTCTAGGCAACAGTACTGGAGTGGCTTGCCATTGCCTTCTCCGTGAGCCACCCAGGGAAGCCCCCAATTTATGTTTTTGTTCATAATTTCTCCTGTCTCTTTTAAGCTTTGTTGTCATTGTATAGTTGCTCAGTCGTGTCTGACTCTTTGCAACCCCATGGACTATAGCCCGCCAGGCTTCCCTGTCCTTCATTATTTCCCAGAGTTTGCTCAAATTCATGTCCATTGAGTCGGTGATGCCATCCAACCATCTCATCCTCTGTCGCCCCCTTCTCCTCCTGCCCTCAATCTTTCCCAGCATCAGGGTCTTTTCCAATGAGTTGGCTCTTGGCATCAGGTGGCCAAAGTATTGGAGCTTCAGGAAGTCCATCCTCCTGCAGAAAGCAAACCTTTCCTTACAGATTGTTTAAAGTGAAACTACAACTGAGCTGCTTAGATGAAATTCTTTTTTTTTAATGCGAATGAGTTGAGCCCAATGAAATAACTATCTATGGCAACAACCTTCTCAGAAATGGGGTTTTGTGTTCTAGGACCCAGGAGATCCACTAAGGACTGTCCAGGCAGAGTCCTCCTTGTACAGAGGTGCTGCCTGGAGCTGCGATGGAGGAGGGAGCCGGGGAAGCACCAGGGCTGGGCAGGTCTGCTGCTTCGAAGGATTTCCGCTTCTATCACATGGATCTGTATGACTCTGAAGACAGACTGCAGATCTTCCCAGAAGAGAGTACCCGGATGAGAAGAGAAGGTGTCCAAGCTGAAATGACCCATGAGCCCATGAGAGGAGGTGTGAAAGGGAAGGCTCAGAGAGACCTTGGAGAGGAGGTGGATGAACTTGTCCATCTCTATGGACTTGAAGATGATCACGAATTAGGGGATGAGTTTATTGAGGAAAACACACCCAGAATAGAGGTTTCAGAATATCCTTCTTATATGATGATGGGGAGTGAGCAGAGAGACTGGGGACTTACTGGCGAGGTGGCTCAGGGTGAGGACCTAGGCTTCACGGGGTGGGGCTCAGCAGGCCAGTGCCGGGACTTGCAGGAAGCCTACAGGTACAGCCACGGCCGTGCCAGCGAGGAGTACGAGTGCTACGTCATCCCAGAGGAGGAGGACGAGGAAGAAGCGGCTGACATCTTCTGTATCACTTGCAAAACTCCAATAAGAGCGTCAGAGAAGGATCAGGATGAACACAAGCAGCATGAGGTGACCCCGCTCAGTACAGCCCTGGAGAGCGCCAAGGTAAGTAGGTCTGCTTAGGTCTTCTTTCTGTTGAGATCATATTTGTATCTCAAGGCAGGGAATGAATCTAAAATGCCTTCTACGAAAGACAGAGAAAAAACATAGAGTTAATGTCTTCTTGGGATCCTCTATTTGACAGGATGAAATTCACAAAAATATGTTCAAGTTGGAAAAGCAAATTATTGAGATGGAAAACTTTGCAAGTCACTTAGAAGAGGTTTTCATCACGGTGGAGGTAAGAGCACGCTCAATGACTCTGTCAGATACATGCAGCCAGGAGTGGTTGAGTCAGCAGCTGTGTCTGGTGTGAATTAGGGAACCTGTTTCTTGGAATGTATGGTGTTGATGCAGCTCCTGTTCCCTCGCCCCTCTGTCTGCCTTCCCATAGCACAGGGGCATAAACCTGTGGAACCGATTACCTGGCAGCATTCCCTACTGAACTGTTAGCTCTCATGGGCGAGTCTTCAGTATCTTTATGTCTCCACTCACACTGTAAGTTAGGACTCTTCCATGGGCCAGCCAAACAGACATTGCAAGACACCCGTCCTGTCACTGATGAGTTCTTTTCCTTAGTTGTTACCTGTTTCTCACACGGCCAATAAGTTTCTGTGCCTGTCACCAAACATGTCACAGTTCCCTGGGTGTGCCTATTAGGTGTATCACCTACTGCCGGACACCCGCACGCAACCTCGCCATCCGGATGAGGCAGCCCAGGAATGGGACCAGGGGACTTCCTATGTCCCCTCCCTTCATGTGGGCGCTCTGCCTCTGTTAATGCAGCCTCAGATTGCATCAACGGGAGCATCTTGTGTGAATGAACTAAGCCCTGGGTTCCTTTCCCATGAAGCTAGACTTTCCTCCCCACCCCCAGTCTTAAAAGGGAGGGGAGCTGTTGCACTCATTTCCTATGGAAGACACAGGGAAGGGACCAGCCCTTTCATATCTAAGCACTGGGTGGTGGGTGGTAGGCGGGTAAGTGTACAGCAGCCAGGAAAAGGCGCCCTCCACTCCGTGCTGCCCGCTGCTCTCAGTTCAGTGTCTCCACCCTCTGTGAGGACTCTGACCTCTTCCTTTACACTCAGCACCGGTGGGGGTCATCTACCGCTTCTCCCTCTCTTCAGGCATTCTGAGCAAGTCTTGCATATACAGTCCATACTCAGTGAATACTCCCTGAACCCGCAGAGCTCTCCTGGGTTTCCAGTCTAAGGGGGATCAGGAGTTGATAAAGGTTAATTAATATTTCCCATCTGTTGCATTCCAGGATTAAATACTGGCACAACCCTCTCTCTGTCTTCCTGCTTTTTCTGATGTATTAGGCAGCAACACCTGGGTTATTCCCCTCCCCCCTGCATCTTTTTCTTGGTTGTTATGAGGATCTGTGTGATCCTGATGTTTGCATAATTCAACCATCAAGGAGTGGAGGGGAGTGTCGTGAGAGCTCAAGAGGGAAAGCAAGTTAGGTAGGACTCTTCCAGGGCAGACGTCTTCTTGTCAAGGTCCAGAGATCCAGTGCACCGGAGGTGGGTGGGGTATGGGGAAGAGGATTGTAAAATTCCACCAGCAAAGAAACCAATACTTCTTGTTAAGATTATCCCTGGGGTTCTAGCTAGAGACTCCTGGTCCTAATTCCACCTTTGTCCACCTCAGCATCCTGGCAAGAGACAATAAGATTAACAGGGAGGGACCAAAACATCTCTGAGTAGATACATTTTCATGCCCCAAATGACTCTGGAGCCAACATACATGCACTGAAATGACAGCTGAGATCAACTATATCTTGCAGGAGAATTTTGGAAGACAAGAACAAAACTTTGAGTCTCATTACAACGAGATCTTGGAAACACTTGCTCAAAAATATGAAGAAAAAATACAAGCTCTAGGGGAGAAAAAGAAAGAGAAGCTGGAAGCCTTGTATGAACAGCTGGTCAACTGTGGAGAAAATCTTGACACCTGCAAAGAACTGATGGAAACGATAGAGGAGATGTGTCACGAAGAGAAGGTTGATTTCATAAAGGTCAGTAATGAAGTGAAATGAAATAACGAACTGGAAAGACAGTCATGGCCAGAGTAGGTTAGATTGTCCCCTCTCTGCCTGGAGGGTTTGGAACAGACTTTCATGGTCGGCATCCACCTGATTCCACTGGATGTGTAACCATGACAACACATACCCCATCTCACTGCACAGCTTCACCGTAGGTAGCCGAGCAGGCTCATACACAGCTGACCCTCTCCTCCACCACTGCTCAGCTAACACCAGAGTCTGTGTTCCTCTGTCCTGGTTACCCAGAGATAGGTGCTCTCACTGTGGAGTGGGGCAAAAACAGGATTCTGAGGCTTTTCTGGCCATTTCAGATGATCTCTTGGAGGTCGGGGGAGAAAGATGTCCAGGCTAGAAAGGTACCTCCTGTTTCTCAGTTACAAGTGCTGCTGTTAGACATCTTAGTTCATAAGCTCAGACATGCAAAAAAAGTCCTTAAAATCCTCCTCAATCTGACTCCAAGTCCCCATGCAGCCAGACTGGGAATTTTAATCTCAGCCAGAGCTGGGGTCTCCATTCTTTAGGGTCCCACAGGAATATGGGGCAGATGTGGGATCTAGGATGTGAGGGAGGGGCCCCTAGCCTCCAGAGCTTCCTAGTTGCCAAATATGCCCTTTCCATTGGCCACACCCATAGTGGTCCTCCAAGCCCCACAGCCCTTCCCTCCTGCCATGCCTGGGGTGAGGGCGGGGTGCGTGATGGAAGCTGGACAGCAGGTTGGCAGCCACCGTCAGAGCCGTCAACACTCAGACATTTTGAACCAATTTGTCCACAGTATCACTGTAGCTCACAGACATAATCTAGAATGTGGAAAAAGTGAGATATGTGAGTATGTCTTCTCTGTTATTTATAGTAGTGAGAAATTAGAAACAGCCAAAATGTACAACAATAGAGTAAATGATGGAGTTCCCATTCAATGAACCGTGATGCAGTCTTTCAAACTGATGATCCCCTAGACCATTTGTCACCTGGAAAGTGATCACGTCATGTTAATGGGAAGAAACCACATAGGTGTCGTAAGAGTCGTTTTTGTTTAGGGTGTGGATGTGGCTGATTTTTCTCTTCTACTAACTTCCAAATTTTAAGATACATTTATATTATTATATAGTTTGAAAAAGAAATTTATTTCCAAAATCAGTTTAATATTTTTTTCTCTTTCTCCTCCTTTTTAGGATGCTGTGGCTATGGCTGACAGGTAATACTTTTATTCTGACATGTATTTCTTTTTCTGTTCTTTTACTTCTAGATACCTGACTAGGTATCAGTTCCCCTTGGTTATATGGTCCCAGGTTCAGCTTCTGTGTCTGCCCCTAAAATAAATAGCACTGGCTTTGGAATGATAGTGTGGGACCACAAAAACCCTCTGGTACCAAATCTTAGAATTCAGAGCTGGAAGGGAGCAAGCATATGGTGAGACTCAGCCTTCAAGCAGGGGTGGGGTTTCCCCGAGCCCCTCCTTTCACCAGGAGGAACAGAGATCCAGAGAGTGGGACTTCCCTGGTGGCCCAGTGATTAAAACTCCACACTTCCACCACAGGGGACGTGGGTCGAGCCCTGTTTGGGGAACTATGATCCCACATGCCACGTGGTCAAAAAGCAAAAAAGAGTGTCCCCAGTGTCCCCCAGCTAAGCCAGGACCCAGACTGTGCGCTGCAGAAAGCATGCACATTGTGGAGTCAGAGAGGAGTTTAAACCCTGATACCCCCACGACCTTGGGCAAGTCCAACCAGTCTAGGACTCACCTTCCTTACTGACAAACAGGGATAGCTTTGTGGGAATAAAATCAGACAGTGCCTGTAAAGCAACACAAACAGTAAAGTTTAAAAATGTCAGGGTTAAGAGCATAACCTTTGGCAAAAGACAGACATGGTTTCAAATTCTGCCTCTGCTCCTTACAAACCCTGTGACAGCCGGGAGCAGGTGCAGAAGACCCAGAGCCCCAGTTCATGCTCATCAACTTGAGGGTACTTGACCATGTGGAGAGGCTGCGTGTCTCTGGGTCCTGGGGTGGTGTGGAGGTGGGAGCTCCCAGGTCAGCATCTAAGGATCTTCCAGAAGGTGTGGATCTGGGGCTTTTTGGCCCACATCCCCCAGCCCCCCACCCTCTGACATGACCCTACCCCTTCTCTCCTCAAAGGTGTAAACCAGCCATACCTATCCCCTCCGGTGACTTCATAGGTCAGTCACTGAAGCATAGGCCAGAAGGCCACCCGCAGCATTTTAAAATAAGGACATACGAGTTCAGCTGGGGACTCCCCTGGCAGGTCCAATGGTTAAGACTCCACATTTCCAGTGCAGGGAGTGCAGGTTCATTCGATTCCTGGTTGGGGAACTAAGATCCCATGCCACCTGGTGTGGCCCAAAACAAAATAATTATTTAAAAAAAGAGTTCAGTAAAGAGGCCCTCATTGCTGCTCACTAGTGACCCTGGGGAGAGTATCCCTCCATTCTTGTTAGCGTGTCTTTTTATACCGATAGACTCGGAAAATTCCTGAAAACAAAAACAGATGTGGAGATCTCAGCGCAGCCCGACTTTGAAGACCAGACCTTGGATTTCTCTGATGTGGAGGAGCTGATGGGCTCCATAAACACCATCCCAGGTGCGTGTCTTACCTGGGTGCATACTTCACACCAGTTTCTCTGAGCTTTGAGTTAAAAACTTTGATGGCTAAAAAAAAAATCATAAAGATCTAGAAACAGACATTTTCCCCCACCAGCTGCATGAGCTTCGTGTTTTTGTCTTTATGGCTTGTAAGGGTGAAAACAGAGGTTGACCTTCCTGGGATAAATATCCTTGCTCCCTCTCCAGGGTGCCAGCATCTGGTCCCTGGAGTAGTTGTTTTTAGCATAGGATTAAGAGATGGATTTTTTAATCCTGTGGAGCTGGCGAGAATCCTAGCCCTGCTACTTCCTACCTGTGTGACCCTGGACAACTCACCTAACCTCTCTGAGCCTTGGTTTCCTTGGTAAAATGGACATAACAATGACTCATGAAGACACGGTGAGAAATAAACAAGTAATGTATGTATAGCATGTCACATGGTGCCAGGTGGCTCTTAAAAATCTTATTGTGAGGACTCATTTTTTAAGACTGATGTTAGAATTTAATATCATCTTTCCTTTCTCATCCAGCAACACCCACCAACATTATGAAAAATGTTTTATATTATCATTTTAGGTTTTCCTTCTTCAAAATACTTTTCTACAGTCTTTTTAAAAATTGATTTTTGGCTGCGCTGGGTCTCCGTTGCTGTGTGCAGGCTTTCTGTAGTGGCAGCAAGCAGGGGCTACCCTCTAGTTGCAGTGCGCAGACTTCTTCTTGCAGTGGCTTCTTTTGTGGAGCTCGGGTTCATGGGCTCTAGAGCATGGGCTTAGTAGTTGTGGCACATGGGCCTAGGTGCCCTACAGCATGTGGAATCTTCCCGGACCAGGGATCAAACCCATGTCCCCTAAACCGACAAGCAGATTGACAACCACTGAACCACCAGGGAAGTCCTAGGTTTTTCCTTTATACAAGTGTTTTTTTTTTTTTTTTAATAAAAATGAAATCACCCTGCTTTATAATCTGCTTTTTTTCCCCTAGCGAAACATTTATGATGAATATTATTTTGTACTGATAAATTTTTCTATGACATCATTCTAATGGCTCTATAGCTTAATCTGTGTACTTAATTCTCACTGATAAATTCTTCTGCGACATCATTTTAATGGCTGTATACCTTAATCCTCAACTGTTGGTGCCGAGATGCTTCTAGGTTTTTCATCCTTATAAACCATACTACAATGAACATCCTTAATTGGAGTCTTGGAAGCCATTCTTAGATTCTCCCTGGGTTGAGGGGAGATTTCACTGAGCTGTGAAGTCCTTGAGATGGTCTGAGGACGGTATTGCCCAAATAATCAGACCCAGGCATTCGGAAGGAAAGGCACTGTTGCCTAAGTCAGTGCTTGAGACATGTAGTGGTGGTTTCCCCTCACCCTCCTGCGTCCAGGTCCCAGGCAGACCATCAGCCCCAGCCTGTATCCAGGGCCATCCCTCTTCTTACTGCCTCCCCGCAGGGGACTCTTCTTTGCAGGGTATAACAGGGTATCTGCTGTGCATCCTGAGCTATATCACATGGGGATACAGGTTTTTTCTCTTCTCACTTTTGTCATGTGAGGGGCCTTCCACCCCCTAACCAGCAAGGAAAAGCTGAGTACGTTCCATGAAGTCCTACTTGGTCTGAACAATTTCAGAATTTGAAACTAAGGATGTTCTTAAAAGCCCCGGATGGAAGGAGATGCTGCCACGGGTGAAGAATTACAGAAGACAAACAAGGAATGTTTCTTGGATGTGTGTGGGGGTGGGGTAGGAAGAATTATTAACCCACAGAGAAGAAAAGTATTAACTCAGTAGATGGACTCGAAAGAAGTTGGTTCTGGGAACTTCCCTTGTGAGCCAGTGGTTAAGAATCTACCTTCCAGGGCTTCTCTGGTTGCTCAGTGGTCAAGAATCCGCCTACCAATGCAAGAAGCATGGGTTCGATCCCTGGGTCAAGAAGATCCCACATGCCACAGAGCAACTAAGCCCATGCACCACAACTACTGAGCCTGTGCTCTAGAGCCCAGAATACATAACTGCTGAGCCCACATGGTGCAACTACTGAAGCCAGTGTGCCCTAGAGCCTGTGCTCCGCAATAAGAGAAGCCACTGCAATAAGAATAGCCCAAGCACTTGCCACAGCTAGGGAAAAGCCTGTGCTGCAACAAAGATCCAACACAGCCATAAATAAAAAATCCACCTCCAATGCCGAGGACACAAGTTTGATCCCTGATCAGGGAACTAAGATCCCACGTGCCTCAGGGCCACTAAGCCCATGCACCGCAACTTCTGAACTACTGAGCCCTTGTGTTCTGGAGCCTACACACCACAACTAGAGAAGCCCCCATGCCAAAATGAAGACAGCGCAGTTCAAAAAAAAAAGTTGGTTCTGAAAAAGCACAGTTTCTCCAAACCTGATCATCCCTCGTCGTAATGAAATCATAATGAAGGAGCCAGCTGCAGGCTCTTTCCCTCCTCTGTTCACTGGAGGACTGAGGGCGGCGGTGCTGTGGTCCTGGCCGTCCTGCCTCTTTGGATGGCATGGTGGGGTCCAAGGACCCATCCCTCCCTAGGGCAGGACTTGCAAACACCCCAGCCTGAGCTGCTGTCAGCAACCCCGCCTCCCCCAGCTCGGGTGGGTTGGTCAGAGCAAGATGGACACAACTGGTTCTTACTGAGGCTCCTGGTTGGGAGGTCTGGCCTCCCACCCTGGCCACCCGGGCTGCCTCTCCCATCTCTGAAGCCCATGGGATGTTTTGAGGGATGGATTGTCATGTAAAAGCGGCTGTTCCCATCCTGTGCCTCTAACTGAATACTCCTCACTTGTCTTTGTTTTCCTCCCTTTTCCTCTTCTAGCTCCTTCTGCTCCAGTGATAAACCCACAGGCCCCTAACTCAGCCACGGGTTCCTCAGTCCGAGTGTGCTGGAGCTTGTACTCCGATGACACCGTGGAGAGCTATCAGCTGTCCTACCGGCCAGTGCAGGACGGCTCGCCTGGGAAGGAACAAACAGGTGAGGTCTGCCAGGAGAAGAAACAAGCTCCAGCATGGGCCCTGGGGAGGTGGTGATGCGGTGATTCTGCACACCCAGCTCCTTGCAGGATGGCGCGCAGGCAGGTGAGCATGGCAGGAAGGGCTGGGAAGGCAAGTTGAGGCCTGGCTGGGGAGAATCATAGGGCTCAGATACGTGGGGCGTATCCACAGCCATCAGATTGGGGTTGTCCTGGGGATGATGGGTCTCTGGCTGCACCATGTGCAGGATGTGTGGGGACACACCTCCTCGAGGAGGCCCAGTGGGACTGGCTGGGTTCTAGCATGCAAGAGTGGCCGGGCTTTCCTTGAGGTCACCCTGTGTTGGGAGAATCTGGGTAGGCGGGTTAGTCTGCAGACCCCCAGGGAACTGAGGAGGACTCTGCAGCCTGGAAGGGCTGCTGCTAATCTGACCCACATTCCCAGGTGGAAAGGCCCTGGCTTCCACTGCATGCAGCCCTCAGCCCATTCTCTTCCCAGGGCAGTGGAGCTGACTGGCTCAGGGTTAGGGCTGAGGGAGATGCCCCTTCTTTGTAGATAAGCCAGCCTCCTGTTGAGAAGGGGATCAGACAGCAGAGAAGCTCCAGCTGAGCATCTGAAGGATCAGGGCCAGCCTGGCTGGGCCTGTTTTGTGTGCATGGGGTCACAGCAAGACTGTGGGAAAGGGATTCAGAGATCTCCATTTTATGGATGACCTAGAGAGCGATGAGCGGACCCGCGGGGACTCCGTAAGTTATGGCAGAACCGGAATGAGAGTTGAGTCCTCAGGCGCCCTGCCTGGAGCTCTTCCCCTTGTACCCAGTCATGCAGATAGAGTGTTTCTGAATGCCAAAGGTGAGGATGATTTGTCTGCCCAGGGGTTAGGAAGGAACGGGAGTCCTTGAGAAAAGTAAGTTCAATCCACGATGAGGGAGAGAATAAGGACTAAAGAGGGCATGGAGGGGAGACTGAGGACCAGAAAGTCAGATCTGATTCATAGCAGTTTTTGCCACAAACCAGCCCTGTTGGCACCCTCTGCAGAAAATGGCTTCGTCCTGGTGGTTGATAAAGATCTTTTTTTTTTAATGTTTTGATCACATTTTAAAAAAAATTTTTAAAGTATTGAGTTTGTTACAATATTGTTTCTGTTTCATGTTTTGGTTTTTAACCTGCACCCCCTGCATTGGAAGGCGAAGTCTTAACCACCAGACTGCTGGGGACGTCCCAGTAAAGATCTTTTCAATGAGCAGTTTGTTATAAAGGAACTGATATCAGAGAGTGGATTTATGACCTGTCACTGCCTTTAAGAGTCTGGGCATGTTTAGAGGTGTATCAGTTAGCTTTTGCTGTGTAATAACACCTCCCACACACACACATATACCCAACATATAAGCTAAAATGACAAATTTTATGTTCATTCATTTGTTGTGGGGGCAGGATAGCAGTAGGGAATTAAGAGGTACAAACTACTATGTATAAATTAAATAAACTACAAGGCAATATTGTACAGCACAGGGAATATATACAATATTTTATGATAACTTTAACTGGAATATGATCTATAGAAATATTGAATCACTGTGTTGTACACCTGAAACTAATATTGTAAATCAATATTCAACTTTTAAAATTACATTTATTATTTATTATAATTCTATGAATTGGATAGTTTTATTATAAACTATATCCAATTCTATGAAATGGATAGAATTTATTATAATTCTATGAACTAGACAGTTCTAGTCTGGGCCAGCTTGGGTAGGTCTGGACAGGCTAGGATGGCCTTGCTTCTATGTCTAGGGCATCAGCTGCAATGCTGGGGGCCTCTGTTTATATCATGATCACATTCTTCAGGAGGCTGGCCCAGGGTCGTTTCATGGAAATGGAAACATTCCTAGCAGGAAGAAGACAAGGCGCCTGTGCTCCAGCACTGCCCAAACCTCTGCTTGCGCCATGTTTGAAGTGGTCCTGTTGGCCAAAGAAAGTCACGTGGTTAAGCCCAGCTGCAATGGATAGTGGGAAAAACCGGTCCTCTCAATGAAAGGATCAGCAGAGTCTCATTGCAGCCGGGCATGCATACACAGCCGACGGGGATTGGTAACCAGTTCTGTATCTACCTCAGGGAAAACAGATTATAGTGCAATGAACTTGGAGCCAGTTGACCTATTTTGGGGTTGAATTCCATTTATTTATGTATGTTTGTGCTAGGTCTTCGTTGCTGCGTGGACTTTCTCTAGTTGCAGCGAGTGGGGGCTACTCTCCAGTTGTGGTATGCCGGCTTCTCATTGTGGCGGCTTCTCTTGTTGGGGCTCCCGGGCTCTAGAGCACAGGCTCAGTAGTTGTGGCACATGAGCTGAGTTGCCCCACAGCATATGGAATCCTCCCAGGCCAGGGATCAAACTGGTGTCCCCTGCATTTGCAGGTAGATTCCTAACCACTGGACTACCAGGGAAGTTCTAGGCTTTAATTCCTATCATTTTTTCCCCCAGAGTTTACAATGACCATCAAAGAAACATACTGCTCAGTGACAAACCTGTTGCCAAACACGCAGTATGAATTTTGGGTCATGGCTCAGAACAGGGCCGGCCTCAGCCCCACCAGTGAGCGTGCGGTGTATATGACAGGTAAGGGGGCCACTTGTAGGAGCTTCACTGAAGGGGACCCAGAAGTCTCGGCTTTCCTGGTGGGGGCAGGGCTTTGATGTCACTTGGAAGGACAGGAATAGCTTGGCACTTCTTTCCTTTTATTTAGTATGCCAAATCTGTATGCCTGATATGGCAGGGACATTTTTTCACAGTTGGTCTCAAAAGAAGATAAAGTACTGCCCTTGGACAGAGTTTCACAGACACATTTGAACCACACAGCCATCTTCCACTCCAGAAGTGACTGCAAGTGACTCCCTGGTGTTCCTTTGGGCTGTTAGAATACTGCACATTGGATGGCTTATAAACAACAGAAATTTATTCCTCGTGGTTCTGGAGGCTGGGAAGTCCAAGATCAAGGTGCCAGCAGATTCAGTGTCTAGGGAGGACACTTCCTGGTTCAGAGTGGCCTTTTTTTTTTTTTTTTTCTTTGCTGTGTCCTCCTATGACAGAACTGGGCAAGAGAGTTCGTTGGGTTTCCTTGTATAATAAACCCCTTCAACCCTCAGGACCTAGTTACTTCTCGGAAACTCCAGTTATCATCACATTGGGGAATAGGTTTCAACATATGAATTTGGAGGGGGACATGATTGTCTAGGCTGAAACACCTGGTTTGCCTTTTATTGCACTGAACCTCTTGTAGGAAGAGAGGGCTTGTGATGTGTGCTGTGTTCTGGAGCACTCGGCTGGATGTGAACAGAAGGCTTGTTCCTCTCTCCGTTTCCCCTGCATTTAGCTCCTTGTCCCCCCATTATAAAAAGGAAAGAGATACGGAGCTGCGAGGAGGCGGCACTCATCTCCTGGGAGTCTGGAAACCTGAACCCTGTGGACTCATACACGGTGGAGCTGACCCAGGCAGAGGCGCTGGGGGCCTCGGGTGTAACTGAGTAAGTCACAAGGGGCGTTGGCTGGGCACGAGAGGCGTGACACGGCGACGTGGCCTAGGAAAGGCGTGGCATCCGGAGGGAGAGTTAAACACAGGGGCCTTGAGATTACATTGCTCGGTTTCATGAGAAGTAACTGGAATGTTGTGATTGAAGATAAATGATGGATGAGTGAAGAAGTGAATAAGTGGTAAACCTCAGGTTTGCTTTCTTAGCCCAACCAGGGTTTCCCATTATTCATTCAACAAGTATTGAGTGTACAGATGGTGCCTGGGCACTGGTAACGCAGAGAGACAAATTCCCCACCCTGACAGAGCTGACAGTCTGAGTTGGGGGAAATAGACAAAAAGCAAGAAAACAAACGCTTAAAACATACAGTAGCATGAAGGGAAAAGAAATGCAATGAAATAGGGAATGCAGTGGAGGTGGAGGCTTACTTTGGACATTTGAACTGAGACCACATGGATGGGAAGGGAGGAGGCCTGAGAAGAGTGGATGCAGGCAAGGCCTGGTTCCTGGGCGGGAGTGAGCTTCCTGCACTGGAGGAACCAATAAACCCACCTGGCTGGAACTTGAGGAGGAGAAAGAACCAAGAGAAGCTGAAATGAAAGAGAATTGAATTCAACGTACAAAGAACATCATGTCCCTGGTGGTCAGCTGCCTGGAGGCTCATGTTCCCCTCTGGTTGGCAGAGATCTGGAGGAGTTCACAGCTAGAAGAGGGCTGGACTCAGGAACCACAAGGGCCTGCAGATCCTACAAGTCTACAGCTGTGTGCATTGGAGGAATTATGGCTAGGCTTCTGGATTACAACCAGGTGGTCCAGAAGCTTATGAAAGGGAGCCAAGTCCAGGGGCTGCCCTACTGTGCACCAACCCAACTTTAGAGAAGTGGAGGAGGAGGGGTTGGTGTCAACTATTAGGGAGACAGGTTCTTCTACACTAAATTCAGGGCTTGGGACCTGGCCATCTGTCCCCCCACCCATCCCCAGCCTATTTGCCCCAGGTAGAATTCATGTGTCCACAACCACATCAGGGCTTGCTACTGGGTTATCTACTTCCAGGGATCCTCAGGAGCAGGGAAGAGAGTTCAGTGGTCTGACCCCGCCCCAGCAAATGATTTGGATTTCCTTTGCAACTTGTGCTGATACTTTAAACCCTTTACACTGGGGGTCATCAGAAGGCTGGCCAGGGACCGAGGTGACCTGGGCAGTGCTTACTTTCCTAGTATAGATCTAATCATGGCATCCCTGAAGAAGACAAAATGCCTTCACTGGCTCTGGCCCCTTCCTGCCTGTCCAGCTTATCCCCACCAGCTCACCCTCCCTCAACCACATGGGTCATATTTTATTAACAGTTCCTTCTACTTTCTATGCTTCGTCCTGCCACAGGGCCTTTGCACATGCTTCTTCTATGAAAGAGACTCCTCTATTCTCTTTCTTATCCATTTACCTCTGAGCCAGTTTTCAGAGTTCGGCTCAAAAGCACCTCAGCTAGTGTACCTTCCATAATACACCATCAACTTGTCATTTTACCATCTTACGTTTCTTCCAGTGATGGCTTGAGAAATGCCTTTCTTCTAGACTGAAAGCTCTACGAGGGCAGCAGCTCCATTCAGTTTCCCCTAGGGCCCCTCTATGTCAGCTCTAGTCGGATCATTTGTTCATAAACACAGACTGAGAGCCTACTGTGAGCCCAGCTCTGTGCTTAGCTTGTGGTACTTGGCCCTTCCCTCAGAGAGGCTGTGGTCCTGCCAGACAGGCTGACACACTGGATTCAACTGCACGCACGCCCCACTGATGCAGCGATAGACACAGGCTGAGTGCAGTGCTGGGCGCCTGGGACACAGGGTGGGGAGCTTGGAGGGGCAAGAGCCACAGACAGAAAGGATACAAGAAAATGAGAAAAGGGGACCCGATTGGGAGGAAGCACTGAGGAGAGCCTCACTCCTGCCTGTGCCGCTGCTGGGGGTCAGCGGGGAGGGGCTGGTGCTTGGGTCTGTCTGCCCCAGTCCCTCGGTGATGTCAGCATGCCTCCTCACCCAGGTCTGTGGTGGGCATCCCGACCTGCGAGTGCCTGGTGCAGCTGCAGCCCCGACAGAACTATACCATCTATGTGAGAGCCCTCAATGTGGGCGGCCCCAGCGCAAGGAGTGAGCCCGCTACCGTCCACACCACAGGTCTGTGCCCCCACCACACACACTCACTGGACCCAAAGTTACCCCTTCATGGCAGACCCAGTACTGCTGTGACTTCACTGGGAAAATCAGTGAATGTTCACTAATACGAACACATGGCAAACCAGGTTAGGAAGGGACTCGGGGGCAATCAAAGCCGTGGGGGCCCATTTTACAGAAGGGGGCCACTTTGTATTTTCTGGCCGCATCACCCATCACGTGGGAACTTGGTTCCCCATCCAGACATTGAACCCACACCCCCTCCATTGGAAGCATCTTAACCCATGGACTGCCAGGGAAATCCCCATTCTGTAACTTTTTTTTTTTTTTTTACGTGCTTTAACCATAATTCAGAGATGGTTGTATGGTTCTGTCTCACTGCCCTCATTGAAAGTTGGATTTTGCTAACCTTTGTCAAATTGATCACTAATAATTCCCTCAATTCCTATTCCCCTTGGCAAGCAGGTTAGAAATTCTTGTTCACCTGCAGGTATTTATAGCCTCCCAGTGAAGAGTGCAGCCACTGGAATCAGATGGGCTTGGGGTTTGGGTTTTTTGTTGTTGTTATTTTTATGTTTATTTTTATTTTGTCTTTTGAAGTATTTATTTATTTGACTGCACTGTGTCTCAGTTGTGACACATGGGATCTAGTTCCCTGACCAGGGATGGAACCCAGGCCCCCTACATTGGGAACATGGAGTCTTAGCCACCCGGGATGTCTCTGGGGTAGCATCTACAGTTGATGATAGGACCACCCTGCCCCTCTGTTTCCTCTTCTGCAAAATGGAAATACTAACACCTGGATACTTGTAAGGTGTGAATGAGATAAGACTCAACAAACCGCTTAGCTCGGTACTAGACACCCAGTAACGCCCAACCCATGTAAACTGCCATCATTATTAGCACGAGGGGCATCACCAGGCAAGGTCCAGGCTCACCAATGTCGTACAGGGAGCTAATGCTGGCCATGCGTGGTGAGGCCCCAGCCTGTGTGGAGTGCAACGTGGAGAAAGCAGTGGAGTGACTGGCTCGGGGGGGTCTCCATGTGCCTCCTCCCCTCGCAGGCAGCTACTTCCCCCTGAACGAGCACACCTGCCATCCCTGGCTGACTGTATCCGAAGATGGGCTCACGGTTGTGCGAAGCGAGAGGAGAGGCCCTGCCGGTGAGCCAGTCCCCAGCGACACCCAGTTTACCAGGTACTGTATCAGCCCCTCACCTGAATAGTTCACGAACCCCCCTAGTACGTGCTGTTATCTGGATATGGGTGGATTATGACTGATGCAGCCTTGAAAGGGGCTTCAGGTTCTGACTCCCAGAAATGAGGGAGGGTGAGGGGAGCGTGGGAGGCTGGGGAGGGGAAGTAGGGGTCTGGCCGATGTCAGGAGAGGAGACGTGGCCTCTGAGTAGAGTCTTCGGCTCCCAGAGCAGTGGGAGAACAAGGACCCAGCCCCTCAGTGCGGAGCCCAGAGCTCTTTCTCCCACTGGGCAATACTTTCTAACAAAACTCCTGGTGAAAAACCAAAGCTGGTGGAAGGAATGATGATCATGCAGGTGCAACACTTGAGGGAGGGGTATCCATCAAAGATGCTGGATTGATGCTATTTTCAGAACTTAGTACTTAAGGTCAAAATGATGTGTTAATACCTTGCTGCTGCTGCTGCTAAGTCGCTTCAGTTGTGTCCGACTCTGTGCAACCCCATAGACGGCAGCCCACCAGGCTCCCCCATCCCTGGGATTCTTCAGGCAAGAACACTGGAGTGGGTTGCCATTTCCTTCTCCAATGCATGAAAGGAAAAGTGAAAGTGAAGTCGCTGGTCGTGTCCGACCCTTAGCGACCCCATGGACTGCAGCCTACCAGGCTCCTCCATCCATGGGAGTTTCCAGGCAAGAGTACTGGAGTGGGGTGCCATTTATTAATACCTTGCATGCAGTGCTAAATTGCTTCAGTCATGTCCAACTCTTGGCGACCCTATGGACTGTAGCCCATCAGGCTCCTCTGTCCATGGTTCTTTATCACTGGTGCCACCTGGGAAGCCCCCATTTATACCTTACTTCTTTCCAAATACTTAAAGAAGACTTAAAATATGGGCCAAGGAACTTCCCTGGCAGTCTAGTAGTTAAGACTGTGCCTTCCAGTGCAGGGAATGTGGGTTTGATCCCTTGTGGGGAAGTTAAGATACCACATGCCTCACTGCCCCCCACAAAAAAGAGGCAATATTGTAACAAATTCAATGAAGACTTTTAAAATGGTCCACATTAAAAACAGTCTTTAAAAAAAAGGAGGGGCAAATGTACCCTACTGAAATAGAAAAATCGCAGCAGCGGATGAAAAAAAAAAAGGACATGGCTTAACTTCAAGGGCTAATTTCTGTTTTTAAGGTTAAGTATTAAACACAGTTCTCAGCTTCTTGGTAATCAGGATAGAAAGAATTCTTGGTGGGCTGGTCTCAGAGTCAGGAGGATCTTCTAAGGAAGAAAGGACTTGGGGGGCCAGAGGGGCTACCGATGAACAACTGCATCTAGCCTCCCTGCCTGCGTCCTGGACTGTCTCGTGACTGTCTCTTTCTCTGACGCTGGCTCCCTGCTGACCTTCTTACTGCATGTGTGTTATGCACCTACTATCTGTTCCCTGGTGGCTCAGATGGTAAAGACCGCAGGAGACCCTAGTTTGATTCCTGGGTCAGAAAGACCCCTTGGAGAGGGAATGGCTACCCACTCCAATGTTCTTGCCTGGAGAATCCCACGGACAAAGGAGCCTGGCAGGTTATAGTCCACAAGGTCACACAGAGTCGGACATGACTGAGCGACTCACACACACATCTGTGCCAGCTTGTGAGAGCAGAGCAGCGCAGTGTACAGTGGAACACAGCTTTATCCTCCCTGCCTCCACCCATGCAACACTGGGTTGGCGGGGCAGAGAGGAATAAGAAACAATAATGTTCTTACCTGTGTTAAGAAACAAAATGAAACTGATCAAATCTTAAAGTTTTTATCAACTTTTTTCCAATAATTCTTGAGTTGGGCAGCCCCTAATCTAGCAGATAGAAAGGAGGTCCAAGGAGCTGTACAGAATGAAAGACTTTTTCAGGTGGAAGGGATCAGGAACAAGGAAATTATACTTCCAGGCAAAAAAAGCAGGTGGTTAAATGTCCACCGACAGAGGAATGGATAAAGATGTGGTACGTATATACAATAGAATATTACTCAGCCTCTAGAAAGAACAGAATAATGCCATTTGCAACAACATGGATGGATTTAGAGATTGTCTTACTGAGTGAAGTAAGTCAGAGGAGGGGAAATATCATATGACATCCCTTTTGTGTGGAATCTAAAAAGAAATGACACAAACACGCTTACAAAACAGAGACTCACAGACTTAGGGAATGAACTTACGGTTGTCAGGGGGTAAGGACGTGGGGAAGGGATAGGGCATTTTGAATGAATGTGTGCACACTTCTATATTTAAGATGGATAACCAGCAAGGACCTACTGGTATGCAGCAACCTGGATGGGGAGAATGGATACAGGTATATGTGTGGCTGAGTCCCTTTGCTGTTCACCTGACACTATCACAACATTGTTAATTGGCTATGCCCCAATACAAAATTTAAAAAAACAATTTTTTTTTTTTTTTTTAAAAGCAGGTTGGCTGTGGTAAGGTTACTTTCCTTTAGGAAAGGTCAGGGGTCTCTCAGGCATATTACCTAACTAGTGTTCTGATTGACTGGTTTAAAATTCCATTTAGGGGAAATGTAAAACTGTAACTAGGTTGTCGCTGACTGGTGACATGGGGCTTGGCACACAGAGCTCCAGTTTGGGCCTGTGGTCTTGTTCATTTGTTTTTAATATTTATTTATTTAGCTGCACTGAGCCTTAGTTGCAGCGTGTGGACTCTTAGTTCCAGGGCAGGAATCGAACCTGGGCTCACTGCATTGTGAGCACAGTCTTAACCACTGGACCACAAGGAAAGTCCTCAATCTCTTCCTTTTTTAAGGAACAAGTGAACCAAACCTTTCTGTTACTGTAAAAAGCCCTGTTGCTGAAAAGGCACAGAGTGGGCTTGTCTCCCACTCACCTGTGATCAGCAGTGTACTAACCTTCTGATCTTCAGCATCAGGCAGCTGAGCTTTGAGAGCAACAGTTGTGCCACCTTGCAAATGGGGTGTTTGAACACCTGCCTCCACCCTTCCTGACCACTTACTGACTGACCCCAGCAGTTGGTATCACTCACCTGCACAGCCAGGCGTGGGTCACCCCAAATGACACATACTTCCACTTTCTAAAACCAGGTGTGCTACAGTCATGGGAAACCTAATTCCAGTCCGAGGGCGCCATTACTGGGAGGTGGAGGTGGATGAGCGTTTGGACTACACGGTGGGTGTGGCCTTTGAAGATGTCCCCAGACAGGAGGACCTGGGGGCAAACCACCTCTCTTGGTGCATGAGGCACACATTTGCGTCATCAAGGTAAGGTGAAATCTGGGTACCCGAGATCAAAACGTGCTTTGTTAAGAATAGAGCGAGAGGTTTTCACTGGTAATAACTAAGGCCCACGTTATGTTTTTTAAAATATGCTAAGATGTTTCAGGAATTTCCTGCCCCTTTCCCTAAGGTCCAGCTAGAAAGAGAAAGCAGCTCTGGGTACTTTTTATAAAATAGCTAAAATTCATGGAGCGCTTATTCTGTGTTAAGCATTGCTCAACAACCTGACACATACTATCTCATTTACTTCCCACAGTTGTATTATCCCATTTACTTATTTTGGCTGTGCTGGGTCTCCGTTGCTTCTCGGGCTTCTCTCTAGTTGTGCTGATCAAGGGCTACTCTCCAGTTGCAGTGTGTGGGCTTCTCACTGCGTTGGCTCCTCTTTTGCAGAGTGCAGGCTCTAGAGCATGTGGGCTCAGCAGTTGTGGCTCCTGGGCTCTACAGCGTAGGCTTAATAGTTGTAGCACTCGGGTTTAGTTACTCTATGGCATGTGGGACTTTCCCAGACCAGAGAGGGAAACTGCGTTTCCTGCATTGGCAGGTGGATTCTTTACACAGAGCCACTGCCAACGTGGATTCAGGGCTTGGATTCAAACCCAGGCAGTCTGGCTCCAAAGACAGCATTCTTTACCACTAAGTGATTGGTTTTACGTTTATGTTCAACTTCAGTGTTACTAAATGAAGTTTGACTTGAAGCCCCAAATCCAACTTTTTTGGTAGATGTGGGCAGAAGCTTAATGATTATGATTAATTCTGGTTTGCTTCTGCTGCTGAAAGCATTCTGTCCTCTAATGGAGGAAAATCCACAAGGCCCAGGCTTCAGACTTAGAAGGCCGTGAGTGCAACCTCCCTCCATCTCAAAAATTGCAAAATATTTTATCACCCCACTTTCCCAGCATTGTGTGTACTATGGGGCCTCTGACCCTCAACTTGCTGAAACCTATTAACATTTCACACAGTGAAACCTCCATCATGGTTAGTTAAATGTTGCCATGCCCAAGCAAAGGTGAGAAGACTAACCTTCCTCCTGTAAGGTATTAAGACTAAAACATGCTCTAAAATGCACTCTGCTAGACCTCAGACCCAGTTCGGAGAATGCAAGAAACACCATGCACTGAGCCACACAGTTTTTGAATATTCTGCCTGAAGTAAGACTAAAAATCAGTCTCCTGTCTTAGTTAAGAACAGGGGCATAAAGGAAGAGTGGGCATCTGTGTGGAGTGGGAGGGGTAAGGCTAGAAGAAGGGTGGGAACACAAGACAGAATAGGACGGGAAGGGCAAAAAGCTGAGCGCTGGAGCGTTTGTAGTCCCACCTTGGAAAGATGTCGGGGTGTGTGTGTGTTCACAGCGGAGGACTTGCACTTCTTGACTCATAGTCTTAGATTCTATCAGTGGTGGAGGGAGAGTAGAGGGTGACTGCTCAGTTGAGAAAAAATAAGGTGAACTGGGATGGAAATGGGCTGGTTTGCTCCAGCATGTTCCTAAGTGTTCACCTCAACTGTGTGGACCCACATGCTGGCACACAGAGCTCTTCACGTGTCCACAGTGGGGCAGCGTTAGGCTATTCCCTTGGCAGGCTTTGGCTTCAGCCATTTCCAAAGCACACAGGATAGGCAACCTCCCTTCATGGTGAAACCCTCCCCCAGCAGGAGAGGGTGGCAGTGCACACAGTACTGAGTGGTGACAGCCCCCAGGTGCCCCACTTGGTTTGAAAGTTTAAGAGTGGGATGCCTCACAGTAACGTACAGATTATACGTAAAGGCCCCATTTACTGCATGAAGATCGTGAAGTTCCATTTCAAATGTCTTTTATTTCAGGGGATTTGCACATCTGAACCTTGAAATCCACATTTTTAAACATATGATTTCTATACAAATTTTGATGCAGAATGAGTTTATGATACTGTGTGTTAAGTTTTTTAAGTTAAGTGGCTGCTCAAAAACAGAGTTTTGAAACGTAAGTTTCTTAGGACAAAGAGATGTATAGTTTTAGAAATGGCCTGTTATTTTGATAGTCATTTAATGAAGGAAAATAATATAATCATAGGAGTATTTGAAATGTTCTGTAAATAGCCCATCCAGAGTTTCTGAAGCTTTATTATATCAACATTTAATCTTTAGGCATAAGTATGAATTTCTACACAACAAGATGACTCCAGACATAAGAATAACGGTTCCCCCAAAGAAGATTGGTATTCTGTTAGACTATGAAAATGCAAAGTTATCATTCTTCAATGTGGACATTTCTCAGCATCTGTATACATTCAGCTGTCAGCTTCACCAGTTTGTGCATCCCTGTTTTTCCCTGGAAAAGCCTGGCTGCCTGAAGATACACAACGGCATTTCAATGCCAAAGCAGGTCACTTTCTATTAGCCCACTCTGCTTGGCTCTCTTCCGTACCTGCCCCTCTCCCAGCCACTCACACCTCAGCTGCCTGAACTTGGCCTTCAAGCACCGTGCACCCAGTGTCACTTATGGCTCGTGTTATCTGGCAGACTGGTGTGCTGGCATTCATTTCACCTGACTTGGCTCCTGTGCACTGCCACCTGTGAGGCTAGTCCTGGCTCTAAAAGGCTCAAACCAAACTCAAAGGTCTTTAAGCTTGTCAAACTGCATGGGTCTATTTGTGTATATGCAAAGTATCTGAGTCCCCAAGGCCTGCGGAGCTTAGGGGAGGAGGAGGGAAGATTCATGTTAGTGGCTCTGGCTGCCCCAGCACCTGTGACATCTCACTAGTTGGCCAAGAACTGGCTTGAGAAGGCAAGAGGCCATCCACAAAGAAAACCGGGGAAGCCGTATGCTCTTCTCTGCGGCGTTCTCGTGTTCCCAGTGGTCAGTGGCAGTCTGGGTGGTGAGGTTTCTCCCATCAAGTACTTTCTAAAAACCTGTTCCTCTCCTTCATGGTATTTATGCCCTCTTAATTTTGAAGTGACCTTTGTAATGCCTGATTCCATAAAGGCAAGACAGTGTGTGTCTAGTTGAGCACTCAGTCCCTGAGGGCTGACACGTGCACACTGAGTATCTGTTGAATAAAAGAGCATCTTTTTCATCCACCCACCGCTCTTCAGCCTATCACTGCCCTACACGTGAGGGCTGGCAGGGCTCGGTCAAGCTGTGGCAGAAGACCTATGACCAGGAGATGGAGGGGAAGCAGTGTGACAGAAGAGGGGCGCCTGGGGCTCGGTGGCCAGGTCGGTAATGATGCAATATCATGTGCTTCCTGGTGTCACACACGAATACTAAACGTGTTACTTTCACTGTGTGCACGTTGGGGACATGGTGTGGGGCCGGGGGGCCCTCGTAGGTCTGGTCAACATAGACACCAGTAGTTGCAACCGATTCTAGGAACTGACCTGTAAGGTAAAGAGAACCATATCTGAAAGTGGAAGGCCCGAGTTTGATTGCTCTGTTATAGCCACTTTGCTTTAGACCCTAGAAAAGTCACAGTATCTCCCCGAGCTTGCTTCCCTTTGAACAAAGAGAAAAATAACACTTATGTGCGTGCATGCATGCCAAGTCACTTCACTTATATCTGACTCTGTGCGACCCCATGGGCTGTTGCCCACCAGGCTCTTGTCCATGGGATTCTCCAGGCAAGAATACTGGAGTGGGCTGCCACGTCCTCCTCCAGGGGATCTTCCCGACCCAGGGATCAAACCCGCATGTCTCCTTCACTGGCAGGCGGGGAGCACCACCTGGGGAGCCCCTTGTTTTCTAAGAGAGATTTAATGACAAACATGAGGATGCAGAACCACGTATGACAGAGAGCAGATGCACAACAGTCTTTAGGAGAAAACATCAGCCCGCCAAGCTGAGTGCTGTGGGGAGAGGTGGTCTCCGCCAGCGGCTTCGGGGCCTCCTGCCTCGCTGCTCTCTTGCGTTCTGTGAGGTGCAAGCCCAGCCCTCCCGGCTGCACTTCTGGTCTGGTTCTTGAGTTCAAACTTCCAGGTGCCAGTTCTCAGAGACAATTTAGTATCATGTCCTGTGGGTGCTTCTTTAAACATATATGTCCAGATCCTATCACTTAGGGTTTTGTGTTAACTGAAAAATCTTTCATGCTTCCCAGTACATGCTGAGTCTGACACAAGGAACCCCTCTTATCTCCTATCTTAAAACCCTGTCAAATGGTATAAATAAGAACTCAGATTCTTAAACTCACAACTCAACCTGACAATCTTAAAGCTCCTTACACACACATACACATCTCTGCCCTACCCTGAAATAAGGAAGTAGCACAGAGATGGCTCAGGTTGCAATTAAAATATGTGTGTATGTATTCAAAAATGCTCTCAGCTATTAAAATAACTACTGAGTAGGAAGTTGGACCTCACAGATAAAGTAAGTTTGAACGCAGGGTTCTAACAGGCTTTATTTCACATATAAGATAAAATGGATAAAAACTAGGCACATATAAGGTTTTAATAAGTTTATTCTGATCAAGAAAAAATGGTCTACAATTAGCTTTGACATTTAAAATCCACTTAATTTAAACAAGGCAGATGACCAACTTCAAGCATCACAGTTACTCAGCATAAAGAACCTTTAACATGTTTCTCATCTTCTACAAGGAAAGAAAAAAGTCTAGAAAAGAACCAAAACTAAACTTTTGTTTTTTTGTAAAATATTCTAATTCCTTAAAATGCCAAGATCTACTGAAACATTTCAACAAGGGGCAGGATTTACCTTAAGGCCATGGTCATCTGCAACCTGCTGATAAATCTGTTAAAAAACAAAACAGAAAAAGATTTTAAAAAATCAGATCACTGTAGCCACAATCCTTCATAATGGGCAATTAAGACAAAAGGTATCAAAATCTGTTCTGTTCTTAGCTTTACCTATATCACCATATAACTCTTGAGCAAGTAATTAACATAAGCTTTGACCTCCCCACCTTAACAAAGGGGAAAGGGAATATGTAAAACCGCCATGGAATCCCGTCTAGACTAACAGGGGTTCAGAGATTTAGAACACTCAGAACCTAAGGCACCCTTATTAGATGAGACTGCAAAGTTGGTTAGAGACTTGGGATATAAAATGACACTGGTTTCTAGTAAAACTAAATCGCCTTTTCTTTGGAGAAGTATTATGTTTAATAACTGACTTCCTGTTGATTCAAACAACAGTTTGCAAGCACGTGTACACGTCCAATAAAATATTTCTGAAGCTTGTACTTGGTCATCAGTCTGCGCTTTCCATCTTCCAACACGTGTGAAAACCTTACATGGCTCACACACTGACAGCTGCCCCAGCACGATTCACCATGATGCAGCATTCTGTAAACAACATTATGCTGGTCTCCATCCAAGGAGGTTTAGCCATCCGGAGACTTCCTGGACGCTCTGAAGTCTGCACTACAGGAAAGGTCCTCTCCTCCGCTTTCCTAACCACCCGCTCCAATTTCCAATCGCTTTCCTATCAATTAAGAGTCTCACAGGTTCGCTAAGTCTTTCTTCACCCTCACTCATCTCTGTATTTACTACTCCTATTTTCTGCAGGAAGGTGATGCAAACTGTTATCATTGCTGTTGGTAGATAAGTAGGTCTTGAATTCATTTTGCACACAAGACCTGTTCTATCTACCTTTTCATTTAGGAGGCTAAAAGCAGAGTCAGCTTGACTTCAAGGACTCTATTTTGTTAGTCTCCAGAAGAACATGACAAATCCAGCTTTTGGAACATGTCTTCTAGCACGTCAAGATACCGAGGGAATGGTCATTTATTACTTTTATAACTTAAAGCTTTAAGAGATTTGAACTCTTACATATGCTTCCTTCACAGCAACCAATGGTTAATGAACCTAAATGCAAGATAACACTTTGTGATTTGGAAAGAGTCCACCCAGTCAGCATCTTTTCTGTCAATTAGGAAGTCTCCTGCAAGAAGCATTAACCATGAGTGGGGCACAACTATGCCCCAACTCAGTAAAATGCTCCCAGATATTTTAGAAATGCTACTGAACAGTTCATGTCTTACTACTTCAGAGCTTCTGAACAATTCACATCTTACTACTACAGAGCTTCTTTTCTGCAATTCCCCAATCCCAGAAAAAAACATTAAGCCCAACTTACTAATTGATTGCCTTTTCTTCATTTTCCCCAGTGTGACAGATTCAAGTTTTTCTGCTCTATTTCCACCTCACTCAAATCCTGGTGGAATTAAACTGTCATTTACGTGAGCTATGCAAATTCAATTTAACAGCTTGCAGCTGATTAAAACAACATGCAGTCACCCAGACAGAGCCAACAAAAAAGTTTTTGTAGTATGAACTTGGATTCTAATCTTGCTGTCTGCCCTGTGCTCATTCCTAAGCTTAAATGTGGGGATCTCTTCTTTGAAAGCACTTTAAATGTCCTTATATTCAAAAAGGCTGAACCGGAGACAAGAATATAATCCACTCACTGGGAAAGAATCCAACGAACAAATTGAGGTTTCCTAGCTATGCATTTAAACAAAGCAGGAACTTAGTTTTAAGGGGAGGGAGCAGTGAGAGAAGGAAAACAAGAGAAGCACGATCCAAAAATAAGGCTAACGCTCTGGGAAAAACACCTGACAGTGTCTTCCGTACAGTTTATAATTCAGTCACAGATTCCTGGAAATCTGGAATGACCCTCCCCGTTCCTTGTCCACCTTGTTCCTTGTCCATCCTTCCACAAACGCCTGTATGAAAATCCCTTCTTAGAAGTACTGCCTAATTTCTCCCTCTCTCAGGCTGAGTTGAGTGCCACACACTCACCTCCTTCAGAATACTTTAGTGGCAATACTGCCACCATGACCTATGTCTACTCCGCTTGACTATAAGTCAATCAAAGGCAAGAACTGTGCCTTCATAATTCCTGAATGATCGAACCATGGAAACAACGGTGTTCTGCTTTCAAAGTGCTCATATACCTGAAAAAAAAAAGAGAGAGACATCAAATTGTCTTCCAAAATTACAAGCCTCTTTATTAGAAAGTGGGTTTCAAATTTCTGTGTACAGGCAGGAGCAGGGAGAACGATTCTCAACCTTTCTTCTGTCCCAGTATACCTTGGATGGATTCATACTGCACCTAAATGTACAACATCTCCCTCTTCATTCCTGGTCACTTTTTCTCCCAAAGACTTGTTTTAGCAATCCAAAGAGATAGCACGGTGTGGAGGAAAGAATTCTGGGCTGGAAATGAAACCTCACTTCTAATTTGTCTCACTAACAACCTGTGTTACTTTCAGTCGGTCTCCCCTCAGAGACTGTGCTTCAATTTAAGATGAAAGGAGGGGTATGACCTAGACGATCCTGTTCCACCTCTAATACCAAATGATGACGCTGCTGGCCAATTCGGGAAGCTTAAAAATGACCATCTGTGAGTGTACTTTTTCAAATTAATGCAACAGGCGCTGCTACCAGGCAGGAATCATCGACTCAGAAAGGCAGGGTGCGTATAGACTTTCACGTTACGTAACTTACGCAACAGAGCTTGCCCCCGTGAAGTTACACCTACTTAAATTTTTTTCTTAAACTACATTCTAGGTGTGGATTTCTCCCTTCCGTATCTATCCTCACGATTTTTCCGTGAGCTATCAAGCTCGTTTTTCAGATGAGGTCGAAAGAGCTGAGAACAGAGTTAGTAATGAGACCTCGGTCGCTGGTGGCCTGACCCGGCGACACAGATACACAGACCCCTCACCTCTAACTCCGGTTCCCTGCCGCATCCCTTGAAGCCCGATGCTACAGACAGCCTGCCTACAAGGTCGCTGCAGTCATCCGCCCCGCCGAGTGGTCAGAGATCACCCTTACCTTACGCAACACAAGGAACCTGCTTTCCGGTGTCCGTCGTCGGCGGCAACTCCCTTCTCCTTCCTGCAGAAAAGAGCTCCTTCCGTTTTCCGGGGCGCCGGGAGGAAGTCCCTCCCCACGCGGCAGCGTGAGGCGGTGCGTCGCGTTGAGGTGCCGTGCGCAGGCGCGGAGAATTAAGCTTGTGATGCTATAGGAGCTATGCTCTCCCCTGGGTAGTGCAGACCGGAGGAATGCTGGACAATGGGTGGTTTTTGCTGGGTCCACGGCCTTGCGGAGAGGCCTGGGAGCCATTGAGCGGGGCTTGGGAGAGCGACTTGGAGACGCCATCTTCTCAGAAAATAACCCTCTTCTCTCACAGGGGTGCTCCGTGAAATCGAGGCCCCCGGTACCCCGTCAGTTGCTTGTGTTTCTCGCTTTGCTCCACCTGTCCCGTGATGTATTTAGTTTCTCACTGCCTTTCGGTTTTCTGTGTGGTCCCGTAACTTGCTTCAGTAATGCTGAGTGTTGGCTGTGCATCTCGCAGCAGTTAGTTGATAAATGCCTGGTAATTCTTGGCCAGTAGGACTGCTGAAGCTCAACTCATTCCTTTACCAGCGACGGGATTGAGCGCCTTCGTAGTACTGGAGTGGCCTGTGGGTATGGCACTCTTGGGGCCGGGAACGTAAATTAGAAGTTAAAAGTTACTGTTATCTTCGTTTCCTAGGGCTGTCATAAAGAAGTAACACATATTGGGTGGCTTAAAGCAACATACTCCTTTTCTCACAGTTCTGGAGGCTGGAAGCCCGAAAGACTAAAGCTGTCAACAAGATCATGTTTCCTCTGAGACACTGGGTAAACTCCCTCCCCACTTGCCTCTTGGTAGTTTCTGGTTCAGTTCAGTTCAGTCGCTCAGTCGTATCTGACTCTTTGCGACCCCATGGACTGCAGCACGCCAGGCCTCCCTGTGCATCACCAACTCCCGGAGCTTACTCAAACTCATGTCCATTGAGTCGGTGGTGATGCCATCCAACCATCTCCTTCTCTGTCGTCCCCTTCTCCCACCTTCAATCTTTCCCAGCATCAGGGTCTTTTCCAGTGAGTCAGTTCTTTGCATCAGGTGGCCAAACTATTGCAGATTCAGCATCAGTCCTTCCAGTGAATATTCAAGACTGATTTCCTTTAGGATTGACTGTTTTTATCTCCTTGCAGTACAAGGGACTCTCAAGAGTCTTCTCCAATACCTCAGTTCAAAAGCATCAGTTCTTCGAGGCTCAGCTTTCTTTATGGCCCAACTATCACGTCCATACATGACTACTGGAAGAACCATAGCTTTGACTAGACGGGCCTTTGTTGGCAAAGTAATGTCTCTGATTTTTAATATACTGTCTAGGTTGGTCATACCTTTTCTTCCAAGGAGCAAGCGTCTTTTAATTTCATGGCTGGAGTCTCCCATTTGCTTTTATTTTGGAGCCCAAGAAAATAAAGTCTGCCACCGTTTCCATTGTTTCCCCATGTATTTGCCATGAAATGATGTCACCCTGCTTATTTAACTTATATGCAGAGTACATCATGAGAAACGCTGGGCTGGAAGAAGCACCAGATGAAATTAAGATTGCCGGCAGAAATATCAATAACCTCAGATATGCAGATGACACCACCCTTATGGCAGAAAGTGAAGAGGAACTAAAAAGCCTCTTGATGAAAGTGAAAGAGGAGAGTGAAAAAGTTGGCTTAAAGCTCAACATTCAGAAAACTAAGATCATGGCATCTGGTCCTGTCACTTCATGGGAAATGGGGAAACAATGGAAACAGTGTCAGACTTTATTTTTTGGGGCTCCAAAATCACTGCAGATGCTGATTGCAGCCATGAAATTAAAAGACACTCCTTGGAGGGAAAGTTATGACCAACCTAGATAGTATATTAAAAAGCAGAGACATTACTTTGCCAACAAAGGTCCATCTAGTCAAGGCTATGGTTTTTCCAGTGGTCATGTATGGATGTGAGAGTTGGACTGTGAAGAAAGCTGAGCGCCGAAGAATTGATGCTTTTGAACTGTGGTGTTGGAGAAGACTCTTGAGAGTCCCTTGGACTGCAAGGAGACCCAACCAGTCCATTCTAAAGGAGATCAGTCCTGGGTGTTCATTGGAAGGACTGATGCTAAAGCTGAAACTGCAATACTTTGGCCACCTCATGCGACGAGTTGACTCACTGGAAAAGACTCAGATGCTGGGAGGGATTGGGGGCAGGATGAGAAGGGGACAACAGAGGATGAGATGGCTGGATGGCATCACCGACCTGATGCACATGAGGTAGGGTGAACTCTGGGAGTTGGTGATGGACAGGGAGGCCTGGCGTGCTGCGATTCATGGGGTTGCAAAGTCAGACACGACTGAGCGACTGAAATGAACTGAACTGATGGGACTGAATGCCATGATCTTTGTTTTTTGAATGCTGAGTTTTAAGCCAGCTTTTTCGCTCTCCTTTTTCACTTAATCAAGAGGCTCTTTAGTTCCTCTCCACTTTCTGCCCAAAGGGTGGTGTCATCTGCATATCTGAGGTTATTGATATTTCTCCCAGCAATCTTGATTCCAGCTTGTGCTTCATGCAGCTGGGCATTTCACATGATGTACTCTGCATATAAGTTAAATAAGCAGGGTGACAGTTTACAGCCTTGTCTATTCCTTTCCAAATTTGGAACCAGTCCATTGTTGCATGTACGGTTCTAACTGTAGCTTCTTGACCTGCATACAGATTTCTCAGGAGGCAGGTAAGGTGGTCTTGTATTCCCATCTCTTGAAGAATTTTCCAGTTTGTTGTGATCACACAGTGAAAGACTTTGGTGTAGTCAATAAAGCAGAAGTAGATTTTTTTTTAAATTCTCTTGCTTTTTCTATGATCCAGCAGATGTTGGCAATTTGATATCTGGTTCCTTTGCCTTTTCTAAATCCAGCTTGCACATGTGGAAGTTCATGGTTTATGTACTGTTGAAGCATAGGTCGGAGCATTTTGAGCGTTACTTTGCTGGTGTGTGAGATGAGTGCAATCGTGCAGTAGTTTGAGCATTCTTTGGCATGGCCTTTCTTTGGGATTGGAATGAAAACTGACCCTCTTCAGTCCTGTGGCTACTGCTGCATTTTCCAAGTTTGCTGCCATATTGAGTGCAGCACTTTAGCCACAGCATCTTTTAGGATTTGAAATAGCTCAGCTGGAATTCCATCACCTCTGCTATATTTGTTCATACCGATGCTTCCTAAGGCCCACTTGACTTCACATTCCAGGATGTCTGGCTCTAGGTGAGTGGTCATACCATCACTCTGGGTCATGAAGATATTTTTTTGTATCGTTCTTCTGTGTATTCTTGCCACCTCTTCTTAATATTTTCTGCTTCTGTTAGGTCCATACTGTTGCTGTCCTTTATTGTGCCCATCTTTGCACGAAATGTTCCCTTGGTATCTCTAATTTTCTTGGCGAGATCTCTAGTCTTTCCCATTCTTTGTTTTCCTCTATTTCTTTGCATTGATCCCTGAGGAAGACTTTTTTTTATCTCTTCTTGCTATTCTTTGGAACTCTGTATTCAGATGGATATATCTTTCATTTTTTTCTTCGCCTTTTGCTTCTTTTCTCAGCTATTTGTAAGGCCTCTTCAGACAACCTTTTTGCATTTTTCATGGGAATGGTTTTGATCACCGCCTCCTGTATAATATCACAAATCTCCACCCATAGTTCTTCAGGCACTCTATCAAATCTAATCCCTTGAATCTATTTGTGACTTCCACTGTATAATCGTAAGGGATTTGATTTAGGTCATATCTGAATGGTCTAGTGGTTTTCATTACTTTCTTCAATTTAAGTCTGAATTTGGCAATAAGGAGTTCATGATCTGAGCCACAGTCAGCTCCCAGTCTTGTTTTTGCTGACTGTATAGAGCTTCTCTATCTTTGGCTGCAAAGAATATAATCGATCTGATTTTGGTATTGACCATTTGGTGATGTCCATTTGTAGAGTCATCTCTGGTGTTGTTGGAAGAGGGTGTTTGCCATGACCAGTGCATTCTCTTGGCAAAATTCTGTTAGTTTTGCCCTGCTTCATTTTGTACCCCAAGGCCAAAGTTGCCTGTTACTCCAGGTATCTCTTGACTTCCTGCTTTTGCATTCCAGTCCCCTATAATGAAAAGGACATCTTTTTTGGTGTTAGTTCTAGAAGGTCTTGTAGGTCATTATAGAACTGTTCAACTTCATTGGCATTAGCAGTTGGGGCATAGATTTGGATTACTGTGATACTGAATGGTTTACCTTTGAAACAAACCAAGATCATTCTGTCATTATTGAGATTGAACCCAAGTAATGCATTTTGAACTCCTTTGTTGACTGTGAAGGCTACTTCATTTCTTCTAAGGGATTGTTGCCCACAGTAGTAAATATAATGGTCATCCGAATTAAATTCATCCATTCTGGTATATTTTAGTTCACTGATTCCTAAAATGTCAATTACACTTGCCATCTCCTGTTTGAGCACTTCCAGTTTACCTTGATTCACACACCTAATATTCCGGGTTCCTATGCAATATTGTTCTTTACAGCATCGGACTTCCATCACCAGTCACGTGCACAACAGGGTGTTGTTTTTGCTTTGGCTCCATCTCTTCATCCTTTCTGGATCTATTTCTCCACTCTTCTCCAGTAGCATATTGGGCACCTACCAACCTGGGGAGTTCGTCTTTCAGTGTCATATCTTTCTGTCTTTTCATACTGTTCACGCAGTTCTCAAGGCAAGAATACTGAAGTGGTTTGCCATTCCCTTCTCCAGTTTCTGGCACTCTCCAACAGTCCTTGATGTTCTATGCTTGCAGCTACTCCTTACTCAGTCTCTTAACTCTGTTCTCATTATGTTTCTTCTCTTAAAAGATGGGATGGAGGGCCCAGCCTACTGCAGTCTGACCTGAGTTTAACTGATTATATCTGCAATGGCACTGATATCAGATAAAGTCGCATTCTCAGGTCCAGGAAGGACATGAATGGGAGTGGGGGGGGAGGATTTGACACTATCCAACCCAGAATAGCTGTCAAAGAACCTCAGAAGTAGGCCAGCCAAATACTGACAATCAGCTGTCGAACAAGTGAGCTCAAACATATTTTAGTTGGATCTGAGAAGTTTTCATGGACACTGGGGCTTCCCAGGTGGCGCTAATGGTCAAGAACGCACCTGCCAGTGCAGGAGATGTAAGAAACAAAACACAGGGTTTCATCCCTGGGTTGGGAAGATCGCCTGGAGGAGGACATGACAACCCACTCTAGTATTCTTTCCTGGAAAACCTCATGGACAAAGGAGCCTGGCAGACTACAGTCCATAGGGTCACAAAGAGTCAGACACGAACAAAACGACTTAGCATGCCCACACAGACACAGACACACACACACACACTGTAAGGGGTGGATAGAATCTGGATGTATCATTCATAGGCCATCACAGCGTGCTTGGCAAACAGACAGCACTGACGAGCATTGGTTGAAACGTAAAAAGAAGTTAGGTTAAAGCAGGAGGGATCTTGAATTCAGGCTGAAGAGTTTGGAGTCTGCTCTGTATGTTAAAAGAATAAATTGAAATGTTTCAAGATGTGGGGGTTGTGCTTTGAAGATTAATTAGTAACTTGAGCCAAACTTCTGTTGTGTTAC
Organism: Moschus berezovskii; assembly: GCF_049115385.1. Classification (NCBI taxonomy): domain Eukaryota; kingdom Metazoa; phylum Chordata; class Mammalia; order Artiodactyla; family Moschidae; genus Moschus; species Moschus berezovskii. Next base: position 46,942,771 of record NC_142480.1, read on the forward strand.
TTGTTCCAATTTAAGGAGTATTAATCCCATCCTCTGATAGCCTGTGCTTTTTCTTCCTGGTGTCCCTGCTCATGCTGTCCTTTATTTCTGGAATGCTGCTTTCAGGCCATGTGATTTTCACTTGTTGAATTTTTTTTTTTGGTCAGGAAATTGTGCTGTGATATGAGGTGGGGAGGAGAGTTGTTCAACTTACTATTTTTTTAAATTGAAATATGGTTGATTTACAGTGTTGTGTTTCAGGTGTACAGAAAAGTGATTCATATATATTCTCTTTCAGATTCTTCTCCGTTATAGTTATTACAAGATACTGAATATAGTTCCCTGTACTTTCGTTCCCTATGTGTTCCCTTGTTGTTTACCTATTTTATATGTGGCAATGTGTGTGTATTCCAAATAGGAAAAGGAGTGCGTCAAGGCTGTATATTGTCACCTTGCTTATTTAACTTATATGCAGAGTCCATCATGAGGAACGCTGGGCTGGAAGAAGCACAAGCTGGAATCAAGATTGCTGGGAGAAATATCAATAACCTCAGATATGCAGATGACACTACCCTTATGGCAGAAAGTGAAGAGGAACTCAAAAGCCTCTTGATGAAAGTGAAAGAGGAGAGTGAAAAGGTTGGCTTGAAGCTCAACATTCAGAAAACAAAGATGATGGCATCTGGTCCCATCACTTCATGGGAAATAGATGGAAAAACAGTGTCAGACTTTATTTTTTTGGGCTCCAAAATCACTGCAGATGCTGATTGCAGCCATGAAATTAAAAGACGCTTACTCCTTGGAAGGAAAGTTATGACCAACCTTGATAATATATTAAAAAGCAGAGACATTACTTTGCCAACAAAGGTCCATCTAGTCAAGGCTATGGTTTTTCCCGTGGTCATGTATGGATGTGAGAGTTGGACTGTGAAGAAGGCTGATCGCCGAAGAATTGATGCTTTTGAACTGTGGTGTTGGAGAAGACTCTTGAGAGTCCCTTATACTGCAAGGAGATCCAACCAGTCCATTCTAAGGGAGATCGATCCTGGGTGTTCATTGGAAGGACTGATGCTAAAGCTGAAATTGCAATACTTTGGCCACCTCATGCGATGAGTTGACTCACTGGAAAAGAGTCTGATGCTAGGAGTGATTGGGGGTGGGAGGAGAAGGGGACGACCAAGGATGGTATCACCGACTCTGTGGATATGAGTTTGAGTGAACTCTGGGAGTTGGTGATGGATAGGGAGGCCTGGCGTGCTGTGATTCATGGGGTTGTGGAGAGTCGGACACGACTGAGCGACTGAACTGAACTGAACTGAATGTGTATGTATTAATCTCATACTCCTAATTTATCCCCCCTCTTCCCCTTTGGTAACCATAATTTTGTTTTACATGTCTGTGTCTATTTTTATTTTGTAAATAAAAAATGCTTTCTATGTCTGTGTTTATTATTGTTTTGTAAATAAAAAATGTTTTGTATCATTTTTTTAGATTCTACATATGAAGGATATCATATGCTATTAGCCTTTCTCTGTCTGACTGACTTCACTTAATCTGTCGGTCTAGCCATGTTGTTGCAAATGGCATTATTTCATTCCTTTTATGGTTGAGTAATATTCCGTTGCATATATGGAATATTATCTTCTTTCTCCACATCTTTTTTCTCCATCGTCTGCCAACGGGCATTTAAGTTGCTTCCATGTCTTGACTATTATAAACTTTTCTGCTGTGAACATTGAGGTACAGGTATCTTTTAGAATTGGAGCTTTTGTCTTTTCTGAGTATATGTCCAGGAGTAGAATTTTTGGATCATATGGTAACTCTGATGTTTTTTTAAGGAAAATTCAGACTGTTCTCCATAGTGGTTACACCAAATTTACATTCCCACCAACAGTATAGGAGGGTTCCCTTTTCTCCATACCCTCTCCAGCATACTTTTTGTTGATGGCCATTCTGATCTGTGTGAGGTGACACTTCATTGTAGTTCATCCTTATTTTATATTGTTCAGTCGCTCAGTCGTGTCTGACTCTTTGCAACCCCATGAATCGCAGCACACCAGGCCTCCCTGCCCATCACCAACTCCCGGAGTTCACCCAAACTCATGTGCATCGAGTCAATGATGCCATCCAGCCATCTCATCCTCTGTCATCCCCTTCTCCTCATGCCCCCTATCCCTCCCAGCTTCAGGGTCTTTTCCAATGAGTCAACTCTTCACATGAGGTGGCCAAAGTATTGGAGTTTCAGCCTCAGCATCAGTCCTTTATATTGTTAGTATCCCCCTGATAGCACAAGAAAGCAAACAAACAACAACAAAAAACACTAGAGACCAAACTCACACAGACATAGTCTTCTAAAGTAAAATATTTGCAAATTAATCCCATACTCCATTTGGAACAAGAAGGCATTTATGAAATGATTTAATATTAGAAAATCTGTTGCTACAAATCATTTATATAGTTTAGAAATTTTAAAAACTATATGATCACCTCAACTGATAAAATGTTTTCTGAAATAATTCAAAAACACTTTCAGCAAAATGGGAATGGATAAATATCAAGTTGATAAAAGGCACCATAAATCTATAGTAAACATTGTGCATACTGATGAAACATTAGAGACATTGAAGTCAGGAAAAAATAGATAGCCACTTTCACTGCTAGTGTTTAACATGGTGTTAGATTTTGCAGCCAGTGCAGCAAAACCAGAAAAAGACAAGATTGGGAAAGGAAGAAGCAAAAATATTATTTTCAGATGATGTGATTTTCTTTCTAAAAAACGCAGGAGAATTAAATGACAAACTACTAGAACTAATTAAATGGTTCAGCAAAGTGGCTAACTTAATACCTAAAGACTTAAAATTTTATGTCAGTAATAAAATAGAAAAAAAGAATCCATCAGAATACAGTGAACAAAAGGTGTACAATAATATGAATATTATTGAAAGACATGAAAGTTTTAATTAAATGAAGATTTTCATGTTCCAGGATTGGAAAAATTCAGTGTTTTAATGATAAAATTTTATGACAAAAGTTTTTGATACTGTGCCTATTAAAATACTGATAGGCTGTCCAAATAACTTTATTTGGCCAAAGTATATTATTTTTTGATACACTCTTATGTGCAATTTATTGATATTTTATTTAGAATATATTTCTTATTAGTGACATTGGCATGTAGGATTTTTTGGTACTATATTAATCACATGCTGGTATTTAAAATTATATGAGATCCCTTAAAATAGGGCGCATTTCTCATTTTTTTATGGTCTGAAATAATTGAAGTAACTTTAGAATTATCTGCTCTTTTAAGACTAAATAGAGAACTTGATTGTGAAACTATATTATATGAAGCATTATTATATGTGAATTTTAAATAAAGTGTCTACTCTCTTCCGTGATAATTGAATTACTCATCTTTTCTACTTTTTCTGGTGTCAGTTAATTTATACTTTGCTTGGAAGTCATCCATTTCCAAAAGGTTTTTTAAATTAGTTGTCATTATGTTAGATGTAGAATTCTCTTATGATTTAAAAAATCTGTTCTGCACACATGGTTGTTTCCTTCCTCATTCCTAACCTTACATATTTATTTCTTTCTTTTTTTCCAAATCAGGCTCACAAGGGATTTATTTTCTTGAACTCTTTAAGGAATTGGCTTTGGAGTTTGTTTTTCTAGTATTTTTCAGTTTTAGTTTTTGTGATAGTTCTTCTTCCTACTCTTATTTGTTGTTCTTTTCTAACTTCTAAATATGAATCTATTTTATTTATTTATTAATTTTTGGCTATGTCAGGCCTTAGTTGCAGCACAGGCTTAGTTGCCCTGAGGCATGTGGGATCTTAGTTCCCCCACCAGGGGTCAAACCCCCATCCCTTACATTGGAAGGAGGATTCTCTTTTTATATTTATTTATTTATTTTTGGCTGTGCTGAGTCTTTATTGCTGTTCTCGAGCTGCTTTGTGCAGTTGCAGTGCACCAGCTTCTCATTGCAGTGGCTTCTCTTGTCATGGAGCACAGGCTGGAGGTCACAGGGACTCAGTAGTTGCGCCTCCTAGGCTGTAGAGCACAGGCTCAGTGGTTGCGACACACAGGCTTAGTTGCTCTGCAGCATGTGGAATCTTCCCAAACCAGGGATTGAATGTGTGTCTCCTGCATTGGCTGGTAGATTCTTTATACCACTGAGCCACCAGCGAAGCCCCGGAAGCCAGATTCTTAACCACTGAACTTACCAGGGGAGTCCCTAAACACGAACCTAAGATTCTTTATTTTTTTTAAGTGCCTTCACTTTTAGTCTTTTGTTTTTAATGAAGACATCTTAAAAGCATAAAGGTGCCTTTGAATACCGCACTCTAGGTTGCAGCCCTCTTTGCTTTCTACCCCAACATTCTAGTGGGTGTTCTCCAGTGTAATAACTTTATTTATTTGACTGTGCCTGGTCTTAGTTGCGGCATGTGGGATCCAGTTCCCTGACCAAGGATTGAAACCAGGCCCCCTGCACTGGGGTGTGAAATCTTAGCCACTGGACCACTAGGGAAATCTTGTGATGATCTTAATCACCTCGATTTTGATAAGCCTCAAATTAACTCTTTAGTCTTGGCAGTTTTCCCCGGAACTCTGCACTCTCACATCCAGACATTAACCTCACTTCTCCAATTGATATTTAATGCATATCTCAAGCTTCACATGTCTAAAATTAAACTCTTGATTTTTGCCACCCTCAAAACAGCTCTTCCTATAGTATTCCTCATCTTATGATACCAGCATTCACCCAAGTCACTCAGGTCAGAAACTTTGAAGTCATCTTTGATGCCTTTCTTTCAAACACATTCTACATTAAACCTATCAGCAAATGAGTTCTACTTTAAAATACATACACTGAACCTGATCACTTTTTGCCCCCACCGTAAATACTAACCAAGTCCTAGCCTCCAACATCTTTGCCTGGATTGCTGGCTGAGCGTCCTACCTGGACTCCCTGTGTCTACCCTTGTCACTCTACTGCACAGAAACCAGAGTAACCCTATTGAGTCGCCACTCACTCCTTTGTGCAAAACTGCCCAATGACTTTTCATCATACTTTAAAATAAAATCCTATATCCTTACCATGAGCTGCAAGGCCCTATGCAATCTCTGCCCCAGACTGCCTCCCCAACCCGTCTTCTACCACTGTCCCCCTTTCTCTCACCACTTCTGGCTTCCTCATTTCTCAGATATACCAACTGTATTCCTACCTCTGTGCCTTTACAAAGGCAACTGTCTCTGCCTGGAACCACCATTCCCCTAAAATGTATGTATGACTTGCCCCCTCACTTCATTCTGGGGTAGGATTACCAGATACAACACAGGGTGCTCAGTTAAATTTGAGTTTCAGATAAACAATGAATACTTATTTAGTATGTATGTCTTAAATATTTGTTATCTGAAATCCAAATCGAAATGGTTGTCCTGTATTTTTATTTGCTAAACTGCCCTTTCTTAGAGCTTTTATTGCTTTAGTTCATGGAAGGGACTACCCTTTGCTGGCTCCTGCCTCAGTTTCGGCTCCCCCACTGTTACAAGGCCTTATGGGCCTTCCCCCATAAGGACAGACACCCCCCTCCACCAATGTACTCCACCTGCCTCTTTAGAAAAACTCGAGCCGCCTAGGCCTTCCCCAAGTTCAAAAAACAAAAACCAGAGAAGTGAGAAAATGCAGAAACAAAAGAAAACATTTCACCAAGACAAAATAATAGTCTAGCCATTAAACAGAGTCAAGGACCTTTAGTTCCTTCTCAAGGTCTGTAGATAATATTCTGAGCCAAATCCTTTGAGCTGTTTTTGGACGTAGTTAACTGACTACTGACCCGGAGCACATGGACCCCAGACCAGAAGATTAATGATGTTAACTCTCAGTCAGGATACAGAGGGAGGGAGAGAGAAAACCTGCTTTATATATACATATTTAAAGCCTGCTTTCAGGCTCAAATATATGTTTAGTGTTTTTTTTTTTTTATCTAGCATCTTGGACTTCCCACATGGCTCAGTGGTAAATAATCCGCCTACCAATGCAGGAAACTTGGGTTTGATCCTTGGGTCGGAAAGATCCGTTGGAGAAGGAAATGGCAACCCATTCCGGTAGTCTTGCCTGGGAAATGCCATGTATAGAGGAGCCTGGCGGGCTACAGTTCATGGGACTGCAAAAGAGTCAGACATGACTGAACACTGAAAACAAACAATCTTTTGGTATGTTTGAAACGGGAGGTTTCATTTCTACCTGAGTTCATTGTGCCATCTTGCCCCATAGTTGACATCTCCACACTGCCACTTGTTCCATCTGTATTTCTATGTCTAAAGTATATCTTTCAAAGTTCATTGAACTTCAGTATGTGTCTTATATCCTGCATAACCGTGTTAAGATTACATATACTGACTAATGACATTGAGGTCTAAATGTGCAGCCAGCCCCTCACACCATGTTTATAACTTCAAAGTTTACTTGACAAAAACAGTTTAGCATATAGCTGGAAGTTTATTCTAATGAGTCACAAGGCGATTTGTGTGGAGTCATGGATTTGACTTTCCATTGGTAAAGATTGTATTCCTTCTTTATATATTTCAGGTATCCTGGGAAAGGACTTTGCAGTGATGAAGTAAAATCCATGTTTTATGGCCAGATGAGAGTAATTTAAATATAAAACTTTTCTTTGGCCACTTTGGCATTCTCTCCTCCCTTTAGTATTTGTTGTCTACATTAACCAGACCCCCTAAGGAGAGAGTATTCCTTCTTAATCCTGTAAGGGGTCACTGGCCCATGACCCACTGCTTGCTTTATTTACATTTGGACTGTGTAAACTGTAAATGATACATCACTTGATGTATAACCCTTTGTCTCAAAAACTTACATAATTGTACTTCCTTATATAATTTGAGTCTTCTGAAAAAAATGTCTCTTCAGGCTGGCTGGAATAAAATTTTCAATTTCTTTCTTGGTTTGACTACTGATTTTTTTTTTTTTTTTCATTGACAGTAGGTTCCTAAAACCCAGGTCTACTATCTCTTTGCTTTCCCTTTTTCCCTGCCAGAGATCACCCCGGCCTCTTCACACCCTAACTTTAGGCTGCCCACCTAGTTCTCAGGTATCAGGAGTGGATGGAGTCAGCTACGAGGGCTTTTGCAGTGGAGGGGAAAAAGAGGTCTCTTCCTTGAAATGAGGAACCCCTAGGGTGAGCACAATAAGGCTTGAGAACAGGAAACAAATTATTTCCATCCACGTTAGCTCTGGTCAGCCCTCTCAACAACAGCAAATTGGAAGACAGAGTTTCCAGGACCGGAAGTGCAAGAGCCAATCAGATCGCAGCCAGGCAGCCCTAGTCCTCTTAGGGTCTTACCTCAATTTCCTGCCGAAGAAGTTCCAAGTTAGTACCAACGATGCTTTTCTTGCTCCCTGGGCTTTTCTTTCTTTACATGCCTGTCTCCTTCTCTTTAAGCCGTAAGTTTTGAGCACCTCTGATACACCGCTCTTTCTTCCTCTGCTGAAACTCATAGAATTTCAGAGTCGTGAAAGAAACCTTAGCATCAAGGTCAAAGGTCTTGTTTTACAGATGGTCAGAAACACAGAGGGTTATCTCTATTGCCTTACCTGCGTGAGCTTTGTAGAAACTCCCATCATTCGTCGTCTGTAAATTTTCATCAGTTTTTGGGTCTCAGTGTAAGCTTCATCTGAGAGCAAGGGCGACATCTTGATGGGAAGAGAAGATGATAATAGGTTTCCTGTATGACAAATACAGGAGAAAACTCGGGGATGCTCCGTGTGTAATGGGTTTTCAATCAATTCAGGACATGTTTGTAAACATCTTTGTAAGGGCATCAGGGAGACAAGAGAAAGGAGACCCATTTAACAACAGATGCTGCCAGTACCCTGGAAGAGCATTCTTGGGTGAATCATTAAATGGTGTCCTGTGTGCCAGTGATGTTAAGTTAGGGATGTAGGATTTTTGGCAAGTGCCTGCACCTCCCGCACCTCACCTGGGCAATAATAATGGTGCAACAAACATAGGAGTATGTATATCTTTTCTAATTAGTGTTTTCTTTTTCTTCAGGTAAATACCTGGAGATGGAATTGCTAGATCATATGGTGGTTCTATTTGTAGGTTTTTGTGAGGAACCTCCATACTGTTCTCCATAGTGCCTCCACCAGTTTATATTCCCACCAAGAGTGCGTGAGGGTTCCCTTTTCTCCACATCCTCCCCAGCACTTGTATCTTGTCTTTTGGATAGCAGGCACGAAGTGGGATCTCTTTGTGGTCCTGATTTGCATTTCCCTGATGATTACTAATGTCAAGCATCTTTTCATGAATCTGTTGGCCATCTGTATGTCATCTTTGGAAAAATGTCTATTCAGGTCCTCTGCCCATTTTTTAAACGTGTCATTTTTGTTTTGATGTGAGGTATCTGAGTTCTTTGTAGTTAACCCCCTGCGAGATATATTATTTGCAAATATCTTCTCCCATTCCGTCGATTTAATTTTAGCAGCAGCGTTAACTTTCAATCGTTTCTATTCTTTGTTACGCTTTCATAGCATCAGTTGTTGTTTTCAGTGTGCGGTTTTCTCATCCTGTGTGTGTATGTGTGTGGGTGCACACATATGGATGCATGTTCTCGCCTGTTCCCTGAAGTAACTGTTTCCTTTAGGGTCTGTTGTTTCAGTCTTTATGTTGAAAGCTTCTTCAACTGTCTGGGGGAATCTTGACTGTGTATATATAAGAATGAGGTGGACGTGAGCTCCCTGTACTGGGTAAGACTTGTCACTTGGCCAAGATGATGGGACAGGAATGCTGATATTCTGAATGGAAGGATGCAGGATATTTTCTATGGAGCCCGTGAATTTATTTAGTGAATAACATTTCAGTGTTTAATGTGTATAAACATCTTGGGAAGTTCTAAGTGTTGTTCCTCCCGTCACCCTTCACTCTTGAAGTACTTGACTGTAAGGCATGCTGGTAGGAGGGAGGGACCACTGTTTTCATATGTGGATTCTTGGCCCTGTATCGCCCTCCTGGACTCAGTGGTTCCTGATACTTCCTAGTTCTGGATCCTTCTAGTGTTCTGTAGGTTGAATTAACTTCTTCCTTGGCATGTCTCTCACCCTCTACAGTTCCTTCTACTTTTCCTTATCAAGTATCGTGCCCGCATCAACTTTCTATGTCCCAGAATTTTTTTTTTTATTTCTCACTTATAGTTCTTATCCCATTCTTCTGTTTAGATCTTTATGGCTCTTTTTGTTTCTTAGATGTTATTTTAACAAGATCTTAAGAGAGTGAGATGATAAATCAATGTTTTCAGCCTCCCAAATATAACCAGACAATTCTATATCACTGCTTTATAATTATTACCATTAAAAACAACTAAAAGACCATCATGAATTAACTGGTTTATTCATGCAAGAAATACTAGGATTCATTAAAAATGATGTGACTGCATTTTGACATCAATAACTAGGCAGGATGAGTATGGGAAAAAGGCAAATTACAAAGCACCAAGTTATAGAAATATAAACTAGATACACACATGTGACTAGGGGGAGAGGGGAGCCCAGTTATAACAGTGGTTAAATCTGAGAGGCAATAGCCAAAGTTATTTGTTTTTTTAATTTCTTTAGACATCTCTGTATCTTCTGAACTTTAGAACAGTTCAGTTCAGTTCAGTTGCTCAGTCGTGTCCAACTCTTTGCAACCCCATGGACTGCAGCACACCAGGCTTCCCTGTCCATCACCAACTCCCAGAGCTTGCTCAAACTCATGTCTATTGAGTTGGTGATGCCATCCAGCCATCTCATTCTCTGTCGTCCCTGTCTCCTCCCACCCTCAATCACTCCCAGCATCAGACTCTTTTCCAGTGAGTCAACTCTTCTCATGAGGTGGCCAAAGTATTGGAGTTTCAGCTTTAGCATCAGTCCTTCCAATGAACACCCAGGATTGATCTCCTCTAGAATGGACTGGCTGGATCTCCTTGCAGTACAAGGGACTCTCAGGAGTCTTCTCCAGCACCACAATTCAAAAGCATCAATTCTTCAGCAATCAGCTTTCTTCACAGTCCAACTCTCACATCCATACATGACCACAGGAAAAACCATAGCCTTGACTAGACGGACCTTCATTGGAAAAGTAATGTCTCTGCTTTTTAATATGCTATCTAGGTTGGTCATAACTTTCCTTCCAAGGAGTAAGCGTCTTTTAATTTCATGGCTGCAATCAGCATATGCAGTGATTTTGGAGCCCCCCAAAATAACTGTTTCCACTGTTTCCCCATCTATTTCCCATGAAGTGATGGGACCAGATGCCATCATCTTTGTTTTCTGAATGTTGAGCTTCAAGCCAACCTTTTCACTCTCCTCTTTCACTTTCCTCAAGAGGCTTTTGAGTTCCTCTTCACTTTCTGCCATAAGGGTGGTGTCATCTGCATATCTGAGGTTATTGATATTTCTCCCGGCAATCTTGATTCCAGCTTGTGCTTCTTCCAGCCCAGCGTTCCTCATGATGTGCTCTGCATATAAGTTAAATAAGCAGGGTGACAATATACAACCTTGACGTACTCCTTTTCCTATTTGGAACCAGTCTGTTGTTCCATGTTCTAACTGTTGGTTCCTGACCTGTATACAGGTTTCTCAAGAGGCAGGTCAGGTGGTCTGGTATTCCCGTCTCTTTCAGAATTTTCCACAGTTTATTGTGATCCACACAGTCAAAGGCTTTGGCATAGCCAATGAAGCAGAAATAGATGTTTTTCTGGAACTCTCTTGCTTTCTCCGTGATCCAGCGGATGTTGGCTATTTGATCTCTGGTTCCTCTGACTTTTCTAAAACCTGCTTGAACATCTGGAAGTTCACGGTTCACATATTGCTGAAGCCTGGCTTGGAGAATTTTGAGCATGACTTTGCTAGCATGTGAGATGAGTGCAATTGTGGGGTAGTTTGAGCATTCTTTGGCATTTCCTTTCTTTGGGATTGGAATGAAGACTGACCTCTTCCAGTCCTGTGGCCACTGCTGAGTTTTCCAAATTTGCTGGCATATTGAGTGCAGCACTTTCACAGCATCATCTTTCAGGATTTGAAATACCTCAATTGGAATTCCATCACCTGCACTAGCTTTGTTCGTAGTGATGCTCTCTAAGGCCCACTTGACTTCACATTCCAAGATGTCTGGCTCCAGGTGAGTGATCACGCCATCGTGATTATCTTCATCGTGAAGATCTTTTTTGTACAGTTCTTCTGTTTATTCTTGCCACTCTTCTTAATATCTTCTGTTTCTGTTAGGTCCATACCATTTCTGTCCTTTATCGAGCTCATCTTTGCATGAAATGTTCCCTTGGAAACTCTAATTTTCTTGAAGAGATCTCTTGTTTTTCCTATTCTGTTGTTTTCCTCTATTTCTTTGCGTTGATCGCTGAGGAAGGCTTTCTTATCTCTCTTTGCTATTCTTTGGAACTCTGCATTCAGATGCTTATATCTTTCCTTTTCTCCTTTGCTTTTCACTTCTCTTCTTTTCACAGCTATTTGTAAGGCCTCCCCAGACAGCCATTTTGCTTTTTTGATTTCTTTTCCATGGGGATGGTCCCTGTCTCCTGCACAATGTCACGAACCTCCGTCCAGAGTTCATCAGGCACTCTATCAGATCTAGTCCCTTAAATCTATTACTTACTTCCACTGTATAATCATAAGGGATTTGATTTAGGTCATATCTGAAAGGTCTAGTGGTTTTCCCTACTTTCTTCAATTTAAGTCTGAATTTGGCAATAAGGAGTTCATGATCTGAGCCACAGTCAGCTCCCAGTCTTGTTTTTGCTGACTGTATAGAGCTTCTCCATCTTTGGCTGCAAAGAATATAATCAATCTGATTTCGGTATTGACCATCTGGTGATGTCCATGTGTAGAGTCTTCTCTTGTGTTGTTGGAAGAGGGTGTTTGCTATAACCACTGCGTTCTCTTGGCAAAACTCTGTTAGCCTTTGCCCTGCTTTATTCCGTGCTCCAAGGCCAAATTTGCCTGTTACTCCAGGTGTTTCTTGACTTCCTACTTTTGCATTCCAGTCCCCTATAATGAAAAGGACATCTTTTTGGGGTGTTAGTTCTAAAAGGTCTTGTAGGTCTTCATCGAACCGTTCAACTTCGGCTTCTTCAGCATTACTGGTTGGGGCATAGACTTGGATTACTGTAATATTGAATGGTTTGCCTTGGAAACGAACGGAGATCATTCTGTCGTTTTTGAGATTGCATCCAAGTACTGCATTTTGGGCTCTTTTGTTGACCATGATGGCTACTCCATTTCTTCTAAGGGATTCCTGCCCACAGTAGGAGATATAATGGTCATCTGAGTTAAATTCACCCATTCCAGTCCATTTTAGTTCACTGATTCCTATAATGTCGACATTCACTCTTGTCATCTCTTGTTTGACCACTTCCAATTTGCCTTGATTCATGGACCTAACTTTCCAGGTTCCTATGCAATATTGCTCTTTACAGCATCGGACCTTACTTCTATCACCAGTCACATCCACAACTGGGTATTTGTTTCACTTTGGCTCCATCCCTTCATTCTTTCTGGAGTTATTTCTCCACTGATCTCCAGTAGCATACTGGGCACCTACCGACCTGGGGAATACCTCATTCAGTATCCTATCATTTTGCCTTTTGATACTGTTCATGGGGTTCTCAAGGCAAGTATACTGAAGTGGTTTGCCATTCCCTTCTCCAGTGGACAACATTCTGTCAGACCTCTCCACCATGACCCATCGTCTTGGGTGGTCCCACCGCATGGCTTAGTTTCATTGAGTTAGACAGGGCTGTGGTCCATATGATCAGATCAACTAGTTTTCGGTAAGTTATGTTTATTTTTGTTATCATTGTGACCATTATAATGCTATGGCCTGAATTGTATTCCCTGCCAAATTTATATATGAAGCCATAATCCCCCAATGTGATAGTATTTGGAGGTGGGACCATTGGGAAATAATAAGGTTTAGATGAGATCTTGAAAGTGGGGCCCTTGTGGTGGGATTAGTGCCCTTATACGAAGAGAAACCAAAGAGTTCTCCCCCCTCCCCGTTAGTGTGAGGAAATAGCAATGACAAGAAGACAGTCATCTAAAAGCCAGGACAAGAGCCCTCAGCAGGCCTCCACTGTGCTGGTACCCTGATCTCAGACTTCTTGCTATAAGTTCTGAAAGAAAAGCTGTCAAGCTAGAATTCTTTACCAATTCTATACCTTCTTTCAAAAACAAAAAGTGAAATACAAACTTTTTTAGACCTATTAAAGCTAAAAGAATTCATCAGCAGCAGACCCTCCCTGCAAGAATTATTAGAGGAAGCCATTCAGGCAGAGGGAAAATAGCACCAGATGGAAACCTAGATCTACTCAAAGAAATGAAGCACCTTAGCAATGATAACTACATGGATGGGTATATTTTTCTCAAGCAGAACAACCTGTTCTTAGGAAGAGCCAGTCTGTTCTTATGACACCAGAGAACTGAAACAGAGTTAAGATACTATATTTTTCCAATTTCTGCTTAGGATTAGACATGGATTGTTTCCTCCTGTAGTATAACTTCCTTGACTGAGAGAAAACATTTGGAAAGTCATCTCTGTGACTTTAGCCAACAGTTTGTTAGTGATTATCCATTCCTTCACTAACTTGGAGTGTACAAAGCAGTAGGAGGCAAACTGTTTTCTTAATTTGTCTTCAGTGTTTCACCTTGCTTGTTGCTGTGGTTATGAAATGAACAAATTCTGTCTTCACTCTGAGATACAAAATTAAGAACACTAGTTCACCAAAAGTTTTAAAAACAAAGGTGAACTTGTGCTTGGTGGATTGTATAAGTATCAGGATTAAAAACAAAATTTTCTGTTTAAACTACCACTTCAGTTCAGTTCAGTTCAGTTCAGTCACTCAGTCATGTCCGACTCTTTGCGACCCCATGAATCACAGCACACCAGGCCTCCCTGTCCATCACCAACTCCCGGAGTTCACTCAAACTCATGTCCATCGAGTCGGTGATGCCATCCAGCCATCTCATTCTCTGTATACATGTACTATGAGTTCCTTTATTGATCCCACAATTGTCTTTTTCGAGATTTTCATTGGGTTCTCCATTTCAGCCTCACATATAGCTTTACTGCTTACTTTCCAAACTTCAGTGTGATCATTTCTCATCTATATGTGTCTTCATTGTATGTTTGAAACACTGAATGTTTCATTTAGGATTACGTACAGATAAAAACTCATTATCTTTTGAAGAGATCACATTATGACAATGATCCATGATAAAAGAGTATTTTAGAGAAAAGATGGTTCTCTTTTGTTACAGCCTGTTTATTGGTTGGGTCAACCATTTAGCATTCCACTGGCGGCAGGAACCAGCCGTGGGGCAGGGAGAGTGACATAATCCAGAGCAAGGGATCAATAGGCGCTCTGTGCTTTTCCTAGGCTGTGGCAGAGGTCAGTTGGTGAAACACCACCCTCTTATCCAGATGCCATGAGAGAAGCCCCACCTGGCCACTGGGGAAGTTAGGAATGATTATGAAAGACAAGAACAACATTGGTGGTGATCTTCCTGATTTGAAGATCTCTAAATGTATTCTCATGGGATGACCTCGAATAAAGATGAGAGAAGGAGCTTTATATGTACTAAAACAGAAGTGAAACCTCATAAAGATGTATGTTCTGTTCTCTCAGTAGCTTATTAGCCAAACAAACCAGTTCCTCTTTTACTCGTGGGGTGAACTGTCTTGATTGTGCCTTTTGAACCTTGAAAAAGACCCCTTAAAATCGTTCTCTCTAAACGCTTACCTGTCCTTGCATTGAGAGCATCAAATCGATTAATGGTACAGCATTTTGAAAGAGTATAAAATGAATATGAGTAAAGAACTAGGGTGGAAGAAATCTTTACTCTCAACTCGTTTCATTTAGGAAAGGAGATTTAACTAGGACAGCCCAGTGAAGAGGATTCTCATGTATCTTTACCTCAATCTGTCTTTTATGTCCCCATCTTTTTATTCTGCCTGCCACTGCCTCAGTTCACAGTCATCTCTTAATTATTCTTGTGTTCTCACCCAGCTACCCCAAAAACCTGCTTCTCCATTATCCTTCAAACTGGCCTCTAGTTATTCTCTAAAACTTATCTCCGGTCAGATTCTCTCCATGATATTTAAGGTCTCTTGCAATGTACTTTTCAGGGTTGTTTTAAACATTAACTTTGTAATGTCTGACACATAGATTTCAGAATATCTGGTGTAGTGAAATAATAATAGCAGCAACAGTAGCTGTAGGCTAAAAATTCATTTAAATTCATTTCCTAGACTGAGGACCATCAGTTTCAGTATCTAAAAGAGAATACCTGCAGAGAAATCATTCTTATAAATCCAGAGAAGTCATGCTGTTAAAGGCAGCCTAGTGGATGGAGCAGAAGTCGAGACACATGTTTGTTTCCCTCCTGTTTCTCCATGAAGTGCTGATACAGTCCCAGACTGTAACCTCCAAGAGAGGTGGGACCACATGTTTTATTTGTTTTGCCTTCTATTTTTTCTTCTCCTACTGTATTAGTGAGGGGGTTCCCTGATGTCTCAGCAGATAAAGAATCCCCCTGCAATGCATGAGACACGGGTAGCATCCCTGGTTGGGAGGATCCCCTGGAGGAGGGCATGGCAACCCACTCCAGTATTCTTGCCTGGAGAATCCCATGGACAGAGGAGCCTGGCGGGCTATGGTCCATGGGGTTGCAGAAGAGTTAGACATGACTGAGCATGCCCACACACATACACACACTGTACTAGTGAAGGAAAACCAGACCATGTCACCTCAAAATATGCCACTTTGGAATACTGATGATGTTGAATTAAAGGCAAGAGGAAATAGCAGGTATAAGAAGAACACTCTGACCCTCCTTTTCTTTCTGGAAGCTGGAGCTAAAACTCCCACATGAAAAGTACTTTCCCTGTACCAGGAGGAAGGAAGACATTCTCACCACCAGCGGTGGGGAATATGGGGCGGAGAAATCTATCCAGGCAAATTTTGTTAAACCAAACTTCATCTTCTTAGTTACTTCTTGAGTAGGAAGAATTCACTTTTTCCCTGAGTGAGTCTCCATTACTCTCACACTAGTAGCACATTCACAAACTTCTGACACCAGATTGTGTGGCGTTTTGCCCACACCAAGCAATTTTGTGAAACCAGCTGCATCTCCTACAATTTGACTCGTTCTGACACTGTCTAACTGGAGACAGCATCAGATCCCGCAGGTTAAGGGCTCAGCCCCACGAGACTGCCCCCCATGTCAGCTGTCAATCTCAAGTACTAGGTCCTCAGGTTTCCTACAATTTCTGTCTGACTTGCCTATAAATTGGAGCTTCCCATGTCCTCCCCTGACTCCACCTTGGATTCAATTAATTTTTATAATGGTTCATAAAACTCAAGAAAACAATTTACTTACTGTTGTAAAAAATTAATAAACAGAAACCTTAACTAAATAGAATTGGGAAACCAGAAGAGGGAGTTGTCACGTCCTGTAAAGGTTGTTCAGTTGCTAAGTTGTGTCTGACTCTTTGCGACCCGGTGGACTGCAGCACACCCGACTGGTCCTGTAATGGTATCTAAGCCTAATAGAAAGAAAGCAGGCTCTTCTTTCCTGGAAAGCACTCAGCCAATGAAAAACCCTGGACTCTGCTTGCTCTAGCCCTCTGAACTTCCTTTTCTTCCCAAGAAAAGCATTCTCCTTCCCTTGCCTGATGGGGACATGCATGTGGCTCTACCAGGGTTGCAGACCTTGGATTGCCGTTCTCTGCTGATCCCAAATAAACCCATCTTTGCCTGAGAAATACCTGGCAGTCTGTTTGTTTCAAGTCATCACCGTGTATCACTTTGTTAGGAAAGGATATGATGAAGGATACAGGTGAACATCCAGATGAAAGAGATGCAGGGCAAGGTATATGGGAAAGGGCTGGGAGCTTCCATGCTCTCTCTCAATAGCTCCAGGTGTTCACCAACCTATAAGCTCTGTGAACTCAATACTTCTGGAATTTTTAGGGAAGCTGCATAATGGGTCAGTAGGCATGGTGTATCATTAACTCCATTGCTAGTCCCCCTCCCCTCCCTGAAGAATAGGAGGTGAGGCTGAAAATTTCAAGTTTTCCCTTTAGGGCCCTCCCCCATCTATCCAGCATGGGATGGCTAAACCTCATGCAAAAAGCCACAGAACTTCTTGGCTCAAGACATCAGTGGATAAATTTTAGAATGGAGAAGCTGGAAATTGAGGGGGGAGTATCCCAGAAAGAAGGTAGCTACAGAGAGGGGAATCCCCTAAATCTGCAGGTAAAATCCCTACAAATCATTGGATAACTCTTTACTGCAACCCACTGGGTGAGACTCCAAGGAGCCCAGTGGAAAGCAACAGCTGAAAGGGAGATATTTCAGCTGCTGTCACCTGCAAGGGAGATGGAATATGTAGTTTGATTTCAACAAACTTAAAGGGGCTTCGTGAATCCCTTTGGACCGCTCACTGAAATCCCACAGGGGCTGTTCCTTACTAGACTATGGGCTAGGACTAAGGAATACACCCTAATAAAAATGGTGAAACTTAGACTCACCATAATAGAGGGTTGAACCAGAACTCCACAAGCTTGATATCAAGTCCAAGCTATTAATTTGGCAGCTTGCTAATATAAAAATCAATATTCTTCAGGGGAAGATAAAAGAATACAGAATCTGTACAATGTATCATCTCCAGTGTCCATTATACACATTTTAAAAATCCTAGACATGCAAAAAAAAAAGGAAAACGTAACTCAACATCATTAGAAAAACTAGACAATGACAGTGTATACCCACACCACCCAAATGTGGGGGGTGAAAAAACCTTTAAGCATTTATTTTAAATATCTACAAAAACCTTTATGCAAAAGATAGTAATAATGAACAGATAGATAATCTTAGAGAAAGGAAAATTATATTTAAAATAAAATTCTAAAGCTGCAAATAAGAAAACAGTTAAATGAGTGAGTTTATTAACAGCAAGTCAAAGTTGTCAGAAGAAAGAGTCAGTGAAATTAAAAAAATACCAAGAGACATCTCAGTCAAAAGACTGAGAATAAAGACTGAAAAAAAAATGACATATCAAACAGAATTAAGGTGATGATACTAATTGGAGTTAAAAATGAGAGGAGAGGGAAAACAAGGTAGAAAAATGTCAAGAAATAATGGCAAAAAATCCCTGAATTTGGTAAAGACAAAAATGTATGTATTCAAAAATCTCAAGGCACCACAATGAGTTATATATAAAGACAACCATTCCTAGGTACAGTCACAGTCATGCTCCTGAAAACGAGTGTGAAATCTGAATAGCAAAGATAAACAGTACATGACATGCTGGAGTTATCTTTAATAACTTAATAATAGTTGTCTTTGACTTCTCACCAGAAACTATCAAGGTCAGATGACAGTGAGGGTAAATCTTCAAACTGCTGAAAGCAAAGATTAACCAATAGTATGAATGAAGATGAAATACAGTTACTCTCAAATCAAAGAATTCAGCACCAGCAGATGTGCACCGCAAGAAATGCTGAAGGGAATTCTTCAGGCTAACGGGAAATGATATCAGGGAAAATCTTAGACTTTCAAGAATGATGAAGAGGATCAGAAATGGTAAATATCTGGGTAAATATGAAAGACTTTTCTTCCTGCTTTCTTTAAAATACAGGACAGTTTAAAGCAAAAGTTATGACATTAGCTTGTGGAGCTTATACTGTGTATATATATGATGCATATAACAAATAGAGGATTGTAGTAAATGGACCTGTTTGGTTACAAGGCTTCTACATTTTATGTAAAGTCATACAATATCATCACTAAGTAGACTGTGGAAATTAAAATAGTTACACTGTAATACTGGAGAAACTACTAAAATATTAATATATACAGAGAGGTACAGCTGTCAATAAATAAAATTAAGTTCTTTAAAAAAAAACGTTGAATATGCCCAAAGAAGTCAGGAAAGAGAGAAGAAAGGAACAAATATCAGAAGGGAAAAAAACAAATACTATATCAAAATCCAACCATATCAATTATTACATTAAATATCTATGGAACAAATGGTTCTATTTTAAAGGCGGAGATTGCCAAAATAAAAAAGCAAGACTTAACTGTGCTCTGTCTAGGAGAGATGCACTTTAAAAAAAGATACAGATAGATCAAAAGTGAATGATAAAAGATAACAACTACAAATAATGAGCTAATATCAGAGAAAGTGAAAGTCGTTCAGTCGTGTCTGACTCTCTGCTGTATAGTCCATGGAATTCTCCATGCCAGAATACTGGAGTGGTAGCCTTTCCCTTCTCCAAGGGATCTTCCCAACCCAGGGATCAAACCCAGGTCTCCTGCATTGCTGGCAGATTGTTTACCAGCTGAGCCACCAGGGAAGTCTGAGAATACTGGAGTGAGTAGCCTATCCTTTCTCCAGGGGATCTTCCTGACCCAGGAATCGAACCAAGGTCTCCTGCAATGCAGGCGGATTCTTTACCAACTGAGCTACTAGGGAAGCCCCATCAGATAAAATAGACCTCAAAGCAAAATTTATTAGCAGAGAGAGGAGCGACATGCATAACTGATCGTGTGTGTTAGTTCTTCAGTTGTGTTTGACTCTTTGCGACCCCATACACTGTAGCTTGCCAGGCTCCTCTGTCCATGGGATTCTCCAGGTAAGAATACTGGAGTAGGTTGCCATTTCCTCCTTCAGGGGATCTTCCTGACTCAGGGATCGAACCTGGGTCTCCCACATTGCAGGCAGACTCTTTAGAGTTTGAGCCATGAGAGAAGCCCACGCATAACCATGAAGGGCCAATTCATCAGAAAGACATAACAATAATCAAATATCTAATAACAGAATTTTAACATCCACTAGGCAAAATTTGACAGAATTGAAGGGAGAAATGGAGAGTCTCACAATCATAGTTGAAAGTTTTATTCAGTTCAGTTCAGTTCAGTCGCTCAGTCGTGTGTGACTCTGCGACCCCATGAATCGCAGCACGCCAGGCCTCCCTGTCCATCACCAACTCCCAGAGTTCACCCAAACTCATGTGTGTCGAGTTGGTGATGCCATCCAGCCATCTCATCCTCTGTTTTATTATCCCTCTATTAATTAATTGAAAATCTACACAAGAAGTCAGTAAAGACACAGACTATCTGAGCAACATTGTCAATCACCTTGATCTAACTAACAGTTACAGAATACCATACCCTAAATGTACAATGAACATTTTCAAGTGCATGTAGTATATTCACCGATATAGACCATATGTTAGTCAATAAAACCAAATATCAACAAATTAAAAGGAACTGAAATCTGTATGGAGTTTGTTCTCAGGGCATTTGGGTACCCTGGAGCCCAGTAAGGGAAGAAGGGTAGGTCCAGAGAGCAGGTACAAATGGCAGTGCCAGCAGAAGCGGGTGTGGGGTGGGGGCTGAACACCCTGGAGGAGGGGAGAGAGGTGGGTGAGGGCACCAGTTACCCACTCAAGGCTCCAGCCGTTCAGTTTCTGGCTGCTGCCTGTTCCCAGAGCTCCCAGGAGTGGGGAGGGCTGCCATCAGATTGGCACAGACGGTGATGCTCAGCACGGGGCCCTGGGACTTCCTGCTTGGCTCCTTTATCTGTCTCAGGGGCGGACAGCCATCCTTCCCCGCTCTGGCCACAGAAGGAGAGCACCTAGCAAGGAACAGAAGTGACTGCTGCAAGGTGAGCTGCTCGAGCTGGGGGCAGGATGCCAGTGGGGGCACTGGGCCGAGAGGGAGGGCATGACCAAAGGCTTTCACAGGAAGAAAGGGGCAGCCCCAGGGTGTGCTGGGGGCTTAAAGGAAGGGCCTGTTCTGCCCCAGTGGGGAGCCTCTGGCTGGACATGACTGGCTGAGAGCAGTGACCCCAGAAACTTGCTTCCCACAGAGGGACCTTTGTCCAGGGCTTAGACCAAAGAGGGACAGGAGGGTCTAGAAATTCAGGCCAGCCCACAGCCACCCCACCAAAGGCCGCCACAAGCCCTGACCCCAGTGGTAGTACCCCACTGAGTGGGGGTCCTTCAGGGATCTCTGGGGGAAGGGCAGGGCCCCCAAGGAGACTACCGGTCACCCCCACACCCAGTTGCAGGGCCACTCTCACAACTGGTCCTCTGAAATTCTCCATCAGGGTGAGGGGAGAAAGAGCCCAGGTCTCCAGCGAGAAGCCCCAGTGTGGTGGGCAGCATTGCCAGGCCAGGTGCCCAGAAAGCAGGACAGTCTGTCCCCGGGGCTCTTGCTCTTTGCTCCTTTTCTTACAAAGAAAATGGCAGCTTGGTTCAATGAAAGCTGAGGGGGAGGTCAGGAAGAACAGAGGGGGTCGGTCATTCCTGGTGGAGGGGTCTGGGGAAGGGGTGCTTGTGTGCCAGCAGCGTGAGAGAGGCAGTCCTGTACAGTGGTTAAGGTCTGGGGCGATGGAACCAGACCCACCTGGGCTTGAATCCTCGTTCCTCCACTTACTAGTTTGGAACCCTGGCAACCTCTCCAACCCTGTTTCCCTTTCTGTTAAATTAGAAAGATAACAACAGTACTCATTTCATGACATTACTGTTAGGGCTAAATGGCGTTTTAGCAGAGAAACTTTATCACAAAGTTTCTGGCAATAAACGTTATCATCACAGATGAAGCCCAGTGTGGACCTAGATCCCCTACCTGAAGGGGCAGCTCCTCGTCTGGACCCTGACTGAAGTCCAGGGGCCCAGCTGGTGGTGGCCAAAGCGCCTCCTCACCCAGGTTACCACTGGGGAACTTTGCAGAGGAGGAGTCAGGGGTAGGGCCCTGCAGAGCCTTTCCAACTGGGCGACTTCCTAAGCGCTCTGGGGCAGGGGTCACAGGGAGGCAGCCCGACTCTGAGGGCCCGTTGTTTTTCTCCACTGAGCTGAGAAAGACGCTCTCTCCCCACCCCTCCTCCCTCGATGCCCAACTCTGCAAGCTCAGGCGAAGACTGAAGATAAACAAACCCTGCCCGACTCGCCTTGTCTTGCTCACAAAGAGCTCTCAGTGCCTGACAATGGTCCCGTGATGCCCAGTCTTCCAGGTTTATTATCCCCAGTTCACAGATGAGGAAGTTGAGACCCAGAGGGAGGGAGTGGCTTATCTGATGTCCCATACAGAGAAGTGGCACTGCCCAGACTCAGTCTCCCAGTCCTGTATCCAGTACTGTAGCAGACTCATGGGCTCAGCAAATGCACAGCCACGCATCAACACACACACAGACAGCCCCTCATGCAAAGGGCCCAACCCGAGGGGAGAGGGGAGAGGGGCGGGGGTTTGGACCCTCACTCCTCAGGAGCCAGGGGGTGACAGCTGTTTTGGTTTTTTTTTCCCCTTCCCTAGATGAGCTTCACATCCCAGGTGACCGGAGCAGAAGTCCTCAGCTTGTCTGTCTTATCTTTTCTCCAGGTCAGATTCCTGCTGCCCTAGCAGGGGCCAAGACAGTCCACTCTCGCCCACAGCTATGATCTCTGCTTGGCCTGATGGGTATGTGGGGAGTGGGAAGCAAGAGAGGCTGCTGGTGGATTGCAAGAGAGTGTGACTGAAGAGTTGTTTACATGACTGGGTCCTCCCTGTGGTCTCCTGAGGTCAAGAGAGCTGGGAGAGAGGACCCCAAGGTCACCAGTTGTCCCAAGTTTTCCTGGGAAGCTAGGTTTTCGATTTTAGAACCTGGAAAGTCCCACACAAACTGCGATGAGTTGGTCTCCTGAGTCTTTCACAGCTCCCGGTTTGGGAAAATGAGATTCGCTCTCTAATACATAGGGGAGACGGAGACTATGAAGTGGGGCCAGGGGCGAAGGGGAAGGTCAGGGACGGAAGAGGCTGGCCCTACTTTCACCTCCTTTTCCAGGCTCTCTCTGAGACCAAAGCCTAGGCTCAATTTCAGCAGGCTATCCTCCTAAGTCCCCAAAGCCCTTTGTTCCCAGTAAAGATAGGAGAAACCTGCTCTAAATGTACTGCTCCCTTCCATATAGAGAAAAAGAAGGTACCAGGTGACTGATGTTTAGGTCGAAGGGCACAAGAAACAGACCTACATTAAGCTGTGTGCACTCCAGCAACATATACCGTGTGAACCTGTTTTTTTTTAAATTGGAATATAATTGCTTTACAATGTGTTAGTTTCTGCTGTACAGTGAAGTGAATCCGCTGTAAATATACATATATCCCCTCCTTCGTGAGCTTCACCGTCCCCCACCCCCTCCCCATCCCACCCTTCTAAGTCATCACAGAGCACTGAGCTGATCTTCCTGTGTTTTATAGCAGGTTCCCACTAGCTTTCTGTTTTACACATGAGAGTGTAGCCAGGACGTGGAAACCACCTAAATGTCCAACAGATGAATGTGAACCTGTTTTGTCTTTTTTTTTCTTTTAATCCTGAAAATGCAGATACTGTGCCCATCTTGTGGGACTGTATTGAGCATCAGATGAGCAGCTGCTTAGTAGATGTTGATGGCTGAGGCTGTGGAGGGGCCTTTCTCTCCCAGACTTGGGAGGAGATGCCTGTCTTGGGTCCAGATCTCACCTGGGTTTCTGTTTCTTTAGGACTTCAGCTCATCTCAGGTGGGCATGCTCCCTGTTTGCCGCCAGGGAATGGAAATACAGGAGATGAATGGGAAAGGGGATCCTGATGAGGGGATGGGAGTTGGCGGGGGGAATGGCAAGGCTGGAATTTGAGATGAGACGAAACAGTTCAGGAGGTCTTAATGGCTGGAAACTGAAGGATGGTTCAGGGCAGAACTTACCCAAGATGCCCAGGCCTCTGAAGTTCCTCAGCACAGGGAGGCAGGTGTGGGGTAGGGAAGACATTCACCCGGGGCTTAGCCCCAAACCAGGTCTCCCTGAGCCCTGGGTGGCCCATCTGACACAATGAACAGTAGAAGGAACTGACTTCTCTTTCATCCCGGCCTGCAGTCAGCCTGTGGTCCATTTTTCCTCCCAGGCTGTGACAGGGGCAGTCAGCACCATTAAGTTCTTCTTCTCTGAGGCTTTCCTGGGTCAGCACTTCGAGGCTGTAGAGTTGGAGGACAGTGAACCTGAGCCAAGAGACCTCTTCCTATTCAGGCTGATGTCCCCCACTGGACGCTGGTGCGGGGCCCACGTTGGTGTGTATTGTGGCCATGGAGAGATCATCCACTTTGAGGGTGAGAGGACAGGCCCTGGGCTTGGAACAGAGGCTGCCCATCAAGCCCCCTCCACCAGTGGGTGGGCCTCATAGGGACAAAGACTGCCACCCCCAGCTCATGGTGCAGGTCTCCGAAGGAAGTCGCTTGGGCACCCAGGGCATGGGGCTCAGGGCCACGGGATCCTGGGAGAGGGGGGTGTGGGTGGGAGCTTGGGGCTGGAGTCTCAGGACCAAACCCAGCTCTGATCGCACTTGACCCATTATCCTTGCAGGCAAGAACCCTCGTGGCCACGGGCCGCACCTGTTTCTCGGCTCCTGCGAAGGCCGTTGTATCCAAACAAGGGCAGCACCCGATGATGCGCTCCCTTTTGCTTTGGCGGGTGCTCTGTAGATGCGGTGGCATTGACCGTGTAGCGCTGGAGCGCCCAGTGCGCAAAGACATGGACACTGACCCACCTCCCAATCACCCCACGCACAGCAACTGCGTGCACTTTGCTCTGCAACTGCTGGGTCCAGGGCCCAACCTGGACCCCGTACAAGTAGTCCGGAGTCCCATGACTTCGGTAAGCACGGCCCAGCTACCCACATAGGACCCCACATCCCCTCTAGAGCCGGTTAACAACTGTAGCTAAACTATGAGCTTGTGGACAGTTTAGGCCCTCTCTCCCCACCCAGGACACGTTACTCAACTTGGAGATCCCCTTTACTTTGGCATAACCAAAGCCCCCAGAAGCAAACTAGGCCTGCTAATTCATCAAGGTTCTACTCCTCAGAAACTCTTTTGGGCCCACTCCAGAAAGATCCCATCTCACAGATACCAGGCATCAGTCTCCTTCAGCCAGGCGCTGTGGTGGTCCTGATTAACCCTCATTCCCATTCTCCAATGGAACCTACCTAAGCAGCCAAGCCCTACCTTTCTGGGCCCCTCCATTTCCACCGAGACCCTTCAGTTCTGGTTCTGGAGACACCGGTAGCCTATAGATGAAGACTCAGTCCTATGGCCCCTTCCACATTCCGAATCCAGGCCTCACCTCCCGCAGAGTGAAAGTGTTAATTTCTCAGTCCTGTCGGATTCTTTGTGACCCCATGGAATGTAGTCCACCAGGCTCCTCTGTCCATGGGAGTCTCCAGGCAAGAATACTGGAGTGGGTTGCCATTCCCTGCTCCAGGGGATCTTCCTGACCCAAGGATCGAAGCCAGGTCTCTGCATTGCAGGCAGATTCTTTACCGTCTGAGCCACCAGGGAAGCCTAGGCAAAAGACCAATCCCCCACCCTCACCCGGCTTACTCAACCTGATGCACCAACTCAACTGGAACCCACCCCCTTCCCCCAGCCCAATCACTACTTTCTCTCTAGATCCAGGCTGCCTTCCCTGGAGGGACCTTGGATCTTGGACCTTGGGGGAGGAGCTGGAGGCCTCACAGGATCCAAAAGTCCTGGCAGTTACACTATACCCTAACCCAACCTCCTTCTTTCCTAGGTTTCCGTGGATGTGGACTTGACCGTGGACTAGCTGTGACCTCAGGCACTCCTGGTGGGCAAGGGGCTTCAGAAATGATATTAAACTATTTTTCAAAGCCAAATTCGAGATTCACCATTCCTTCTATTCAGTCCCCATCTGTCTACATCTGCATCCTCGGCGCTCTTGGACCAACCTTCCTTAAATTTCATCATCTCTAGGAAGCTGTTGTGCACAACTTTCTTCTACCCGCCCCTCTCCCAAGACCCAGCCTTTCTACAGCTTGGGTGAGAATCAGCGTAGTATCCGGGACGAGTGAAACTCCTAGAGACCGTCCCACCGAGACCGGGTGGTCAGGGGTGAGTAATGGCATTCTGCATCTCCAGACGGCTGTCCCAGCATCAGTCTAGCAACTCCACCCCACCCCCGCACCCCACCTCCCCACCCCCAGACCTGGAGGTGCATGATCACTTTCAGGGGCTGGAGGGATTTCCGAGGCATTGGGGCGGGGCCAGGCTTTGCAGCACCGCCCCTCCTGCTCCTTCCGCGGACACGCCCTCCGCTTCGCGGGAGCCGGTGCCTTTAAGAACTACAACGGGCTCGGCCCTGATTGATAAATCCGGCCGCTGCTGCCTCCGCTGGCGCAGATTGCGGCCTCTGCGGAGCCCGGGCAGCGCCGCCGACCTCGCCTGCCAGACCTGCGCGCTCTTCCTCGGTCCCTGCAGCATCCCGGCGGCGCCGCGTCCTTCCCAGCGAAGCCCTCTGCCCTGCCGCCCTATGTCGGCCGCCCCGGCCTACAACGAAGACAAAGGCGGCTCTGCCGGCCCCGGGGAGCCCGAGTATGGCCACGACCCGGCGAGCGGCGGCATTTTCTCCTCCGACTACAAGCGGTGAGGGAGCCGGGCGAGAGGGGGGCTGGGCCCGGCCCGGCCTGGGAACACGCGCTTCGGTACCATGGACAGCGCCCAGGCCGGTCCGCGGCGGCCCAGGTGGCGCGGACCGGAATCCTGCACGGCCCCCTCCGGCCGTGGACACAGACCCTCGCGACCCCTGTCCCCCTTCGCTCCCCGCCCCGCGAGGGGCCGGCCTGGGACCTGTGAGGGTGGGGGCGGAGGCTGGTGGGGGATGGGCCGGCCAGCTCTGTTTCTGAAAGACCAATCCTCCCGCCCACAGTGTTTCTCCTGTTAGTGGACTTGGATTACAGGGTCTCTGCCTTTTTCGCTTGTGGCGAATTGACTCCAAAAGAACGCGGGGGAGGGGTCAGATCTGCGAGCTTGAGCCTGGAGGCCTGTCCAGGAAGGCCTGTCCTGGAATAAAGAGACTCAGATCCTCCCAGGCCTGGCCGCTCCTACAAATCCATTTCCCCTTATTCTGGTCCCCCGTCCTCATCCGCATCTCGCGTCTGGAGCTCCCACTCCTGCTCCCCACGTTGCCCCTATAATTCAACCCTACCTTAACTTCCTCCCCTTCCCTTCCACCTTTGGCTCATTCCATCCTTCATTTGTTTATTCGTAAATTCTGAAACTAGCATTATTAAGGGCCTGCTGTGTCTCGTTCTAATCAGTGCGGATGCTGCCGTGAACATGAGACAGTCTCCTCCTCAAGCCCCTCTAGAGGGGGGCACAAGGAAGAGCCTGTGAATGACAATGTGGTCTGGTGGGGCTCTCAGAGGGGTGAGAGGAGCTGGTCCCTGGGCCTGGAGAGAAGGGAGTGGGGGAGAGTCAAGGATGTTTCAGGCAGAGCAAAGAGCTTTAGGCAAGGTGTGGAGGAGAAGGAAAACCAGGTCACATTTTGTAGGTGCTAGTACGTTGTGACCACAATCTCTGTCCAAGCAACCAGAATGGCCAGAACTGAAGGTAGAGAGATGCCCAGGTGGAGGGACAGGGGTGCAGGGCCACTGAAGGTTTCTAAGCAGGCAGTAGCAGATTTG
This sequence comes from Moschus berezovskii, assembly GCF_049115385.1. NCBI lineage: Eukaryota > Metazoa > Chordata > Mammalia > Artiodactyla > Moschidae > Moschus > Moschus berezovskii. Next base: position 46,970,312 of record NC_142480.1, read on the forward strand.
CATTTTAGAAGGGTCCCAGGCTGGATTGTGGAGAAGAGATTGGAGGTGTGCTGGATTCAGCAGAAGACAGGTGAAGGGGTGTTGAAGTTGGATGGGTGGGCATGATGGTGGCCTAGGTTATGGGTGATGCCCAGAACTTGAGGGGCTCTTGAGATGGTAGAAGCTACAGACTTGATGATTACCTGGGGAGAAGGTAATAGGAAGGGGTTGGGAGAAGATGAGGATAATCTCAGGTTACTAATTCTTGTATTAGATAGATGGTAGTGACAGACAGGGTAATTGGAAATAAAGATATTACAAGCAAATTTGTGGAAAATAATGTTGAGCCTGGCTTTTGAGATGCTGAGATTATAAACTCTGAGGTAGAGTCTAGTAGGTAGCTGGATGTTAGGATTTGGATTCCAAGAGATTATTAGTATACACACACACACACACACACATGCGTGTCCATCCATCAAAGCCACAGAAGGAAGTGAAGATAGCCAGATAACCTAAGGAGCATTTATAAAATGAGTTCAGACAAAGCACAGGTAAGAACCCTGAAAACAGAATAAGAGTGACATAGAAGTGACATGAAGACATAGAATAAGAGAGCAGGGGGAAAGTGTTTCAAAATAACTGAGAATAAGTAAGCCAAAGGCAGGAGGAAAAATAAAATGTTGTTTCAAGAAGGAAGCCATCAGCAGTGTCAATGCCCTCTGAGGTCAATTCAAACAAGGAAAGAAATCGTGCCCACTGGTTTGACAAAGAGCAGATCTACCCCTTCCTGCTCCACTCCCCACCTCCAGCCCTGAGAGACTAGTTCTGGCAAAGTCAAAAGAGGAGGGGCTAGGTTCATTTTCTCCAGCATTCTTTGATGAACAATTTTAAACATATAGAAAAGTTGAGTGAATAATACAATGAATATATGTATACCCTCCGCCTAGATTCAATTCAGTCGTTGTTGCCATTCTGTGGTATTTGCTTTATCTAACCATCTATCTATAAATATTTTTGACTGACCCATTTAAGTTGTAGACATCATGGCCACTGAGCCTTAAATTATAATCAGCATCTGAAGCCAGATTAAAAGTGAATAGGAGAGTGAAGAGGAGATAAATGAATAAAACACGGTGAATGGGAATTTCGCTTTTGAGAAGTATGACTGAAGGGATTTCCCTGGTGGTCCAGTGGTTAAGAATCCGCTTTGCAATGCAGGGGATGCAGGTTCGATCCCTGGTCTGGGAACTAAGATTCCACTTATTGCAAGGCAACTAAGCCCATGAATCACAACTAGAGCGCCTGTGCACTGCAACTAAGATCAGCCAAATGAATGAACAAATATATATATATTTTTTTTATAAAGGGGAAAGGGAAAGAGTTTTGCCAGAGGAGAACGTCAGTTCAAGAATGTCTGTTTATTTTTGTTGTTATTTTTATTTGTCTATTATTTGTCTGGGAGAGCTCAGAGCAAGTTTAGCTGCCTTTGGGAAGAAGCCAGTAGTGTGGGAGAGACTGGAAGGAATTGAAGGAGGCATCGATCCCTGACTGACGGGAGGGGAAGCTTCCAGAGCCGGGTGGGAGAACTGGCCTGGCCTCAAGGAGGACCAGCTCTGCCCAGAGGGAAGAGGAGGGGGAAGAGTAGATGGAGATGTTTGAGAGCTGTGGGGATTTTGATCTAAAGCCTTTATTTTCTGTGAGAGGCAAGTAGTGAAGCTGCAAGGGCAAGGATGGCAGGAATCTGAGGAGCATCCCAAATACAGTAAAGAAAGCCAACCACTCCTGGCGGGGTAGGGGTCTTGGGGACAAGAGGGCCAAGGATGTAAGTGAAGAGCAGTTGAAGGCTTGCACATAAGGGGCCTCAGCTGGGCATGGAGGAAGTAGAGATAAGAGAATGCCGATAGGAAGGAAAAAATCAAGGACCTGGCCATGGAAAGACAGGTGAGGATCAAGATGGTGGGGGTCAGAGTGGGAAGGGGGTGAACACGATTGTTGAGGAGGAGGAGTTTTGAGGGGGCAGAGGTTCAGTTGTGGCCTGAGGGGGAAGTGAGAGATGCCTCACCTGTGTCTGGATCCGCTCCCCTGCCTGCTGGTCCCCTGCCTGCAGACCGGGACTTGGCTCTGTCCCCAGTCCCTGCCCTCCTCCACCACGTGAGTCCTTGTCTCTGAGCAGCAAAAGGAAACCAGAGCCTCCCTCCCGCCAGTGTCCAGTTTCTGAGTTTCGGCGCAGGCCCTCTGGTGACAGGGACAGGCACCCCCAGCTCCCCGGTCAGCTCAGTCTCATTTCGAAGCACGATCTGGTGCCCTGATGCAGCGATTCCTGCAGCTCCCGGGGGCAGCAGTGAGGTCAGGGGGCAGAGAGGCCGATCAGGAGGCCGCCAGCCCTGTGCTGGCCCCTGAAGGCGGGCCCCCACCCTGGTACCAGGCCCTGCAGCCGGAGGAGCTTCGGTGGCTGCAAGCCCCAGAAGAAGACATGACCCCAGAAGAGTCCCTGGAAGGACCTTGCCCAGAGCCTGGCCAGGGCCACGGCCAGAGCCAACCATTACGGTACAGAGGAGCCCTCAGGGACTCTCCCCCAGACAGATAGGAAGGCCAGGGATGGGAAGCTGCCTCTTCCAGCAGGAACCATTTAAGTCCTACCTTTTTAGCAGGAGGACTGGACTGGCATTTAGTGTCCAGGAGGGACAAGGTGTGGGGGATGTTTTGGGGGACTGAGAGTTTAAGCGAGGGGAAATGAGCCTAACTCCTAACTCCCTGGTAGCTCTGAGGGGAGGAGGACAGTGAAATATTTGAGGATGGAGTAAAACCTCTGACCTTTTCCTCTCCGCAGGTCCTGGCTAGGTGAGGGTTCCTGATGAGGTTTGGAGACAGGATAAGAACAGGATAGTTTGACCACCCTCTCCCATTTAGTGGAGAAGGCGATGGCACCCCACTCCAATACTCTTGCCTGGAAACTCGCATGGACGGAGGAGCCTGGTAGGCTGCAGTCCATGGGGTCGCTGAGTCAGACACAACTGAGTGACTTCACTTTCATTTTTCACTTTCATGCCTTGGAGAAGGAAATGGCAACCCACTCCAGTGTTCTTGCCTGGAGAATCCCAGGGACGGGGGAGCCTGGTGGGCTTCCGTCTATGGGGTCGCACAGAGTCGGACACGACTGAAGCGACTTAGCAGCAGCAGCAGCAGCAGCTCCCATCTAGTGGGTTGGAACTTGGGTGGTGAGGGGAGGGAGGAAGGTGTATATCACCTGAAGTGAGTGTATCTGGCCTCAAATGCCAGGTTTTACCTTCTTCCCACCCCACCAGCTGGCTCCAGTCACCCACAGAGTCCCTCAGGTCAGGCCAGGGCTTAGGTCACAGTGAGAGCCTTGTAAAGGGATCTGACTCCAGGAGATGAAAGTTTCATGGCCTTGGAGTGTCACTGTGTATCTCTCCCTTCCTCTCTATCTTGGGAACATCAGTTGGTGGGAGCGAAAGTGAGGGACCCGGGGTGGTCAGACCTCAGGTGGGGGCTGCTGTCTGCTAGTGGGCAGCTGACAGTCTTGCCTGTGCTATGTCCCCACAGCCCCTCTCTTCCCTTGATTCCCCTCTCCTAGGGTCCTGGACCCTCCCAAGAGCCTGGAAGGTGGGTACTAGGCTGGGAGGGCAGGATCAGTGTGGGTGCCCAGCGCCACCCTGGGTGTGGGCACTTGACATGGGCTTGTGGCATCTGTAGAGGCAGTGAGGATGCCTAGGTGTGAGGAAGCCTGCTGTAGAGAATTCCTGAAGTTTAAGGGCCCCGGAGTCAGCTCCAACTGGTGCCTGTCTGACCCCTAAGGAGGTCAGAGGATCTGTGAGACTGGATATATTTGATCTTAGAATCCTAAATTTATCATCAGGAATCACACATAGGAGTCCACAGGCCATTTTGGCTAATGGGATTGGAGTGACGCAGTTTTGTCAGAAAGCTATATGTGTGCGTGATGTGGGTGGTGTGTGTGTGTCTGTGGAGGGCCATGTGTGAGTGTGCATGTCTAGATCAGGGTGTGGGGAAGTATAGAGAGCTTGTGGTGGGTGTATGTCTGTGGGTGTCTGTAGGCATTTGCAGGTGAGGCGTGTGGGTCCACGGGTGTGTGGGTTTATGTGCTGAGTGTTTTTGTGGGAAGCGTATGTGTGGTATACATGTCTTTGTATGTTTCTGTGGAGATTATGGGTGTGTCTGCAGGGGTTTTGTTGAGTGTGTGGGGGTGTATCTGAGGGATGTAAGTGTGTCTTTGGAGGTGTGAGTATGTCTCTGGGTGTAGGTGTGTCTGTGGGGACGGATGTGAGAGTGTATTGGTGGTCCCAGTGTCTGATGGGGTGTTGGGGTTATGTAGGGATCTGTGGGGGTGAGCTGACTGTGTGGGGATATGTATGGAGGATCTTTGGGGTGCGTGATGTGCATTTGTGTATTGGGGAAGGTGGTGCCCAGCTCTGTCATTCCCCCACACCCCCCATGCTGCCCAGGCCCAGCTGAATGGTCTGTGCCTCTGTCTACACCCATCTGTCCTGAGTTCAACATGCCTAGGACTTGACCACCTGGTTTGCGTTTGGGAGAGGGATGAGGTGGTTGTCTTCTGACCCTCACTTGGCCATAGGCAGTAGAAATGTCCTCTGGTTTGGGGGGACATCATCCTGAATGGAAGATGTTCGTTCTTTATTTTTTTATATTGAAATATAGTTGATTTACAGTGTTGTGTTAGTTTCTGCTGTATAGCAAAATGATTTAGAGGTACATACACACACAAACACATGTACATATATTTCATTATATTTTTTTCATTTTCTTTTCCATTATGGTTGATTATAGGATACTGAATCTAGTTCCCTGTGCTATACAGCAGGACCTTATTGTTTATCTGTTTATATATAGTAGTTTGTATCTGCTAATCCCAAACTCCTAATTTATCCCTCCTCCACCCCCTTTCCCATTGGTAACCGTAAATTTGTTTTCTATGGCTGTGAGTCCGTTTCTGTTTCATAGATAAGTTCATTTGTGTCATATTTTAAATTCCACATATAAATATATCACATGGTATTCCTCTGACTTACTTCACTTAGTATGATAACCTCTAGGTTCATCCATGTTACTGCAAATGGCATTATTTCATTCTTTTTTTTTTTTTATGGCTGCGTGGTATTCCCGAATGGAGGGGTTCTAGATCAATATGCGTGGGGCTGGACATCTCCAACCCTCATCCAACAGCTAGCAAGTCCTGTGTGTTCTGGAAGCCATCATCTTTCTACTTTGCCTCCCATCAAAAATGTATTCACGAGAGACACTTGTAAAATCCTGGGAACATCCGTTTCTCAGCACTCCTCCTGTCTTTTCTGATTTTATCTGTTAAGCACTCGCGCATTTCTGCAAAATGCAGCCCTGTGACTAGGTGTCTGTTACGTCAGGTTCTTTCCTTCCTCAGCATTTATCACTTACTCATGTCTCAGCATCAGCACTAGTCACACTTGCCTCTTTATGACTGTTAGCATGCTCTTCCCTCTCCTAAAATGGCTATGTCTATTTTCTGATTTTCTATTGCTTCTAGGTGTTTCACTTCCATGACTAACTTTGTGCACACTGCTTTTTAATTCCTGCCGTTGGTAATTCCTCTCCTGGCAGGGTTCTCATGCCTGGGTCAAAGCTGTGGGTTATCTGAGTATCATCTGGGAGGTCAGAGAATATAGAGTCTCCATTCACAGCTGTTCATCACATTTTGGAATTGCCTGGACAATATGAGAGCATCTGTGGTCCCATAGCTCTGTTAGCTGTGTAGAGACACATTTTTCCACGAGGTGATTTCACGTTTCTCTGCTTATTTCTTTGACCATCAGTCGCTGGACCTCTGAGTATGGTTGGGCAGGTTGTTCACTGCTCAAGGGCACATGGCCAAGGAATACCAGATCATGCTCCACTCACTCACTGGGGAGCAGCAACTCAGGGCTGTGTCTACCTGGAGGGGCAAGGGGATGGTAGATGGGCAGCCCTGACAATGAATCCTGAATATAGACCCTAAGCTAATATCAGTACTTTATTTTTAATATTAAACTTGTACTCACCATATCCCAAATATTTTCCTTTCTGTTGCTATTGTGGGCTGAATTGTGTTCTCATATGTTGAAGCCCTAACCCCCAGTACCTCTGAATGTGACTGTGTTTGGAGACAGTTTTAAGAGGTGATTAGTGAAAAGGAGGTCATTAGGGCAGGTCCTAATCCAATACGATTCACTTGTTACGAGAAGAAACACAAAGGGAAGACCATGTAAAGATATGGGAAGACAGTCATCTGCAAGTCAAGAAGACAGGCCTCAGATGAAACCAGCCCTGCTGACACCTTGATCCCAGACTTCTAGCCTTCAGAATTGCAAGAAAATATGTTGAGGTGGTTAAGCCACCCAGTCACTCTGTGGTACTGTTACAGCAGCCCTAGTGAACTAATACAGTTTTGCCTTGGTTTTTTTCTTAAATTTAGTTTATAGCCATCTTATTACTGATAATTTTATGACCTTTAAAATTAAAATTTCCCCCTCTTCCATACATTAAAATAATTTTTAAAAATGATTCATCCACTTTTGTTTGTGGTGGGGTCTTTGTTGCAGCACACAGGCTTTCTCGTTGCGGCGAGTTGGGGGGCTATTTTTCATTGTCGTGTGCAGGCTTCTCATTGTGGCTTCACTTGTGGAGCATAGGCTCTAGCCTCACAGGCTTCAGTAGTTGCAGCTCATGAGCTCTAGAGTGTGGGTTCAGTAGTTCTGGCACATGAGCTTAGCTGCTCTGAGGCATGTGGGATCTTCCTAGACCAGGGATCAAACCCATGTCCTTTGCACTGCAAAGTGGATTCTTAACCACTGGACCACCAGGGAAACCCAACATAATCTGACTATTAAACAAATGTGGGATTTATTTTGGTGTGAAATACGTGTACAAGTTAAATTCTTTGCTACATAGCAGTTGTCCCAACAGCATTTGTTTAAGGGAGGCAAAAGTTTCTTTCTCTGGTTAGTGTTAATTGTTCCTAATGTATCAACTTAGATCTATTTGTGAAAATTTTAATCTGGCACCACACAGCTTTTATCATGGTGATTTGTTTTGTGTTTTGAATTCTGGTTAGGTGAACTGTCTGTCTTTGTTCCATTTTTCTCATTTCCATCCCCCTTTGCCCCAAAATTCTCTGGAGTTTTAACCTATTGATTTTTGTTTCTGGATGAATTTTGCAGTCACTTCAGGAAGTCTGACAAAAGGTCTCCCTTGAAATTTCAATGGCCATTGCATGACATTTAGATACTGGCTTGGAGACTAACATTATTCTCCTCCACCAAGTGCAAGGGGTTATTTATTTACATCGTCATTTTTCCGGGACTTCCCTGGCAGTCCAGTAGTTAAGACTTAGCCTGCCAATGCAGGGAGTATGGGTTTGATCCCTGATTGGGGAGCTAAGATTTTCCTTGCCTCTCAGCCGAAAACCAAACCTTAAGAGAGAAGCAATATTGCAGATGTTCCTTGGCTTGCAGGTGAGTCACTCCAGTTCTCTGTATTCACAGTATTCTCCCTGCATCTCTCTCTTCACAGGGCCATCTTCTTAAAGCACGCCAGACTTATTGAGTTAGAGACCCACCCTCCTCCAGTATTACCTCATCATAATTACAGCTGAAACAATTCTGTTTCCAAATAAGATTACATTCTGGGTACATTCTTTTTTGAGGGGTTCACAGCTCAGCCCCGTAACATTGACTGACCCACATGCTTCTCCCCACCCCAAGTCTCCTGATCTGTATTTTACCACCTTCCCTTGTGGTCGAGTCCTGCCTTCCCTGCCCAGTCTGTCTGAATCCTACTGATTGATAGCCCCATCCCCACCGTTGTGCTCTCAGCTGACCTTTTGTGTCCCCACCAGGCACGATGACCTGAAGGCGATGCTGGACACCAACAAGGATTCCCTCAAGTTGGAGGCCATGAAGAGAATTGTGGCGGTGAGGGGGGTCAGAGGGATCCCTTGGGGGAGGAGCTTGAGGATCCAAGAGCCCTCCTTGGCTGCTTGTGGACCTTCCCCCAATGAGTGCTGGCATCCTCCCTTCTCATTCTCCCCTACCCTGACCCCACCACCTAGATGATTGCCCGGGGAAAGAACGCCTCAGACCTGTTCCCCGCTGTGGTGAAGAACGTGGCCTGTAAGAACATAGAGGTGAGTGCTACCAGGGAGGGGTCTCCCTTGTCCACCTCCAGGAGTAAACTGGAGCTAGTTGGGGATGAGACAGGGGACGGTCCAGTCCCTGGAAGTCCAATCCGCTCAGATTGTCCCTCGTCCAGGAAAAGACACCTCCCAGATGTCCCTGAACCGGATGTGGATCAGCATGATGGGGCCAGGGTACCCTGGATGCTTTCCCTGTGGACTGCAGCCAACCGGGGTGAGGACATCCCTCAGGGCAGGGGCACCATTCACTACTGAGAAACCCCCTCTTCCCCAGGTGAAGAAACTCGTCTACGTGTACCTGGTGCGCTATGCTGAGGAGCAGCAAGACCTAGCCCTGCTGTCTATCTCCACCTTCCAGCGTGGCCTGAAGGTCAGAGGTCTCCATTTGCCTCCCTGGGGTCTGGGCCTTGATGGGGTTGTATTGGAGGTGTGGACTTATTCACAACCTAAAAGTTGAGAGTTAGGTCTCATTAGGTGGGAGTTTTTAGGACTTCAAGCCTAGGAAGCAGCATCTAAGTAACTCTGACAGAACTGCTCCAAGGAGCCGAGGGGTGGAATCAGGTTATATAGAAGTTTTGCAACAAAGGGCAGGTGGTCTAACATCAAAAGGCAGTTGTTAATGACAGAAAACCAGATAACTCAGGTTAAGGAGCTTGGTGCTTTTCTGTGTATGGGAAGATGCAAGAGTTTGGGCTCACTGAAATCATTCCTTTGATATGCATCCCAGCTATCTGGGGCCAGTATCCTGTGTCTTCATATCCTGAGTTTCTCCTGGGCTCACCATGGGAAGTGGCTGCAGTCTGATGGCTGCTAGATGGCAGGTGTTCTTTCTTCCGGAGTTCCCTCAGGGATCACCAGCTCACTGTCCATGGTGGCTGCAATTGCTGATGACTGCTGCTGCTGCTGCTAAGTCACGTCAGTCGTGTCCGACTCTGTGTGACCCCATAGACGGAAGCCCACCAGGCTCCCCCGTCGGAAATAAATTCATTTGTCAGAGTGTAGGGGTTGGGGGAGGGGGTCAGGCTCTGGAGGTCCTTTCCTACCTGCCGAAAGTCAGGAGAGTCAGAGGAGCCTGTGCTAATGGCTGCCTCAACTATGAATCACTTGAGCCCCTGATACTGGCCTTCACCCTACTGATGTAAAGGGATTGAGGCCCATAGCCAGGCAGAAGTCAGCTTTCTTAAGACAGAGTAATGTGTGGGGAGCCCGCTGACCTGGATTCCTCACCTCTGGGCATCAGAGCCTTGGCACTGGCTGGCTCACCTGGTTTGAGTATCAGATAGGAACAATGGCTTTGGAACCTTTTCACCTGAAACTGGGTGAGGAGGACAAAAGGGCTTATTGGAAACAAATGAGCTCCACGGTGAGGAAATCCACAAAATTCACCAAGCTGGAGAGCAGCCTCAGACGTGGAGACTGGGTTTGACGGTTTGCAGAGAGAACGTAAAGACAAGACCATTCCATTTTCAATAAGGTTAGTACAGCCAAGGATTCCTTGAAAGTAGGAACAAGTTGATTATTTTGTTTAGTACCAGAAGAAATAATTGACTTGTCATAGATGCCCCACTATATGTAAAATATCCACCTTTAAAGACCTGGATTGGGACTTCCTGCTGGTCCAGTGGTTAAGACTCTGCTTTCCCAATGCAGGGGACATGGATTCAATCCCTGTACTGAAAACTAAGATCCTGCGTGCCCTATGGCATGGCCTCAAAATTAAAAAAAAAAAAATATATATATATATATATATATATATTTTAAGATCTGGATCACTTTTGTGGCAATAAAATGCCCTTTGAGGCAGGTAGAAAGTGAATCACTTAAGGGAAGGGACAGTGGGAAGATTGAAGTCCTTTCGTATGCAGTGGAGGCTGACCCCTCACAAACACACACACACATTTTTAAACTGAATATTCTCATCTTTTGTATGTTAAATGCATGCATGATAATCTCCACTGGGTGCTTTTGTGGTTCAGATAAGATATCTCCAGGGTAAAGAAGTCACCATCACTGTCTTTCTATTCTTTGTCCAATCAGACTCTCCAGCTCTGATTACAGCCATTAACTCCTCTAGTCTTTCCACATGTTTAGTTCTAATTCCTGTGAGAGGGACATTGAAAGGTCTGGCTCATCTTTTCCTGTTCAGCTGGTTCTGTAGGTTAGCTGAGCAGACTGAGAGTTGACTGCCCAAACTGGGGATTCACCCCTGGTTCATTCTGCTCTGGCCAGCAGGAGGTGATGGCAAAGTCTGCTCCTCAGAGGCGGGGCAGAAAGCCTGGGCACTTGCATCTACCATTCTTTCATCCAGCAAATAATTGGGTATCTCTATGCCTCACACTGTGTTAGGGGTTTTTGTTGTTCATTTGTTTTAAAATTTTTGGCCTCACCGCAAGGCATGGGGATCTTAGTTCCCCCATCAAGGATAGAACCCTTCCTCCCTGCAGTGGAAACGAGGAGTCTTGACACTGGACCACCAGGGAAGTCCTTGTGCTAGGTTATTTTTTAACAAGTCAAAACCATATGATCTCTCTCTCTTTCAGATTGGTTTAACCAGGATTAAAATCGTTTTATAAGAACCATTCTGAAAATTTTGCACAAATTTTTACATTGACCTGAAATTTCCACATTCTACCCATTTTAGAAAACCAGAACTCACTTAGTTCAACTCAATGCAGTGATTTCTCTAGAACAACAGTCAGCAAACTTCTTCTGTATCCAGCCAGGTGATACTAGTTTAGGCTGTGCAGACCATCTAGTCTCAACCGTCAATGACTCAACTTTGCCCTTGTATTTTAATAGTATGAAAGCAGCGATGAATGAGTGTGCATGACTGGGTTTGAATTCATATTTTAAAAAATATTTGACTGTATCAGGTCTTAGTGGCAGCATATGGGATCTAGTTCCCTGACCAGGGATTGAACCCAGGCCCCTTGCATTGGGAGCTCAGAGTCTTAGCCACTGGACTACCAGGGAAGTCCCTGAATGCATTTTTATTTATTAAAAAAGGCAGAAGACACATTTGGCTTGTGGACTGTAGTATCTGTAGTATGCCAGCCTTGGTCATCTCCAGTGGTACAGACCTACTCCTTCATAAGGCAGTTCCATCTTAAGACAACTACCACTGTATTTCATTTTTGTTTTTATTGAAGTATAGACAATTCACAGTGTTAATTAGTTTCAGGTGTATAATACATTGATTCAACATTTTTGTGGCTAATACTCCATTTAAACGTATTTCAAAATATTAGCCATATCCCCTGTGCTGTACAATATATTCTTTTAGCTTCTTATTTTATACATAGTATTAATACTTTGTACCTTTTAATTCCCGACCCCATCTTGCTTCTCCTCACCACCGCCACCCCCACTCATAACAACTAATTTGTTCTCTATGAGCTGTTTTTGTTCTGTCATACTCATATTCATTTGTTTAATGTAAATATACCCAGAATATATACCCAAGAGTGATATTGCTGGATCATATGAAAGTTCTGTTATAGCTTTTTGAGGAACCTCCACACTGTTCCCCACAGTGGCTGTGCTATTTTACATTCCTACCAACAGTGTACAAGGGTTCCCTTTTTGGCACATCCTCACCAACACTTGTTATTTTTTGTCTTTCTGATGATAGCCATTCTGACAGATGTGAAGTGATTATAACTTTTTAAAAACCATTATACTATGTTGAAACGTCTTTCACCTTAATTTTTTAAAATTTAAATCAGATCCACCAAAGGCATAAAGAATATTATTCATATGTGTGCATTTATTCTCTTACTACTTATTTACGTATTCCTAAATAATGTATAATACTGTTTTATAAACAGCATCTTATATGTGTTCCTCTAAAATTCACTTTCTTTTTGTTATTATTACTGTTTAGGGGGCTCTTCTGCACAATAGTACCAACCTTTTTCGTCAGCCCAGACTGAGACTCTGTTTGCTTTGCAGCCGGCTAATGTTGTTGACTCAATTCTGACAAACCTCCAGTTGGCAAGCCGATAAGCCAGGTGTCCCTGTATCCTGTCACTCTGCAGTTGGTTCCTTGAATCCCCTGTGAGGCCCTCCTGTATTTCATTGTTTAAGTTTAGCACAAGATCTAAGCCAGGGTGGATCTGAATCTTAGTTTTGTCCTCCTGGTTTTTGGTCTTCCTCAACATCTTATCAAGATGTTGATAAGCTATTCCAACCGGGGTAACAGACTAAATCCATGTATCATGTTTCCAGGTTGACACTGATCTGCTAGTAAATCTTCCCCAAGTATTGTATTTTACCAAACTGTGGATCCACCTAACTGTAGTCAGCTGGTATTTTCCCATCTTGTTAGGAAGGATCTCAATAGCAAAAAAAATTTCTTAACACCTTCTATGTGCAAAGGACTGTGGTTATCTAGAGATAAAATAGACATGAATTCTTCTCTTAAAATGCTTACGTAGTAAATGAAACAAAAGGCCTACATCAAAAATGGCAGTCTAGGAAATGCTATGAGAGACCCCCACGGTGCTTTGCTGATATCAGGATATATAGTATTAATATATGCCAGCCTAATTACCCTACTAAAAAGGAAAGGGGTTTTCTGGGGGTAACTTCCTGTTGAATCCATAATCATTTCCAAATGTTAAAAAAAAAAAAAGGAAAATAGGTTTTAGCAGTGGATGTGATATGACTTGACTCTAAGAAAATACAGGCTCCTGCTTTTAAAATAAGTGCTTTGAAGAACTTCCCTGGGGGTTCAGTGTTTAAGACTCCGGACTCCCAATGCAGGGAGTCTGAGTTCCGTCCCAATTGAGTTGCATGCAGCAACTAAGATCCAGTGCAACCAAATAAACAAAAAATAAAGTAAAATCATGACTTCATAAGATATTTTAAGAATAAATAAAGTGCTTTGAAACCACCTTTTCCAAAACCAGTTCTGGAATTTTAGCAAGGATTACCATCATTTTCACCTGTAATTCTGTGGCTCTCCTCTCTCTCCATTTTAGAAACTCACCGTAGCACCTACTCTTTAGTGTTCCAGGACCTCTTCCTTTGCCCACTGTCCTTCAAGATGAACAGTAATTTACATCTGCTGCTGTTCTCATAATCTCATGATTACAGTACACTGTGTCTAAGGCTCTTCTCAGGCGTCTTGTTGTTCAGTTGCTCAGTCGCGTCTGACTCTCTGCCACCCCATAGACCGCAGCACGCCAGGCTTCCCTGTCCTTCACCATCTCCCAGAGCTTGCTCAAACTTATGTCCATTGAGTCGGTGATGCCATCCAACCATCTCATCCTCTGTCATCCCCTTCTCTTTCTGCTTTCAGTCTTTCCCAGCATCAGGGTCTTTTCCTGTGAGTTGGCTCTTCCCATCAGATGGCCAAAGTATTGGAGCTTCAGCTTCAGCATCAGTCCTTCCAATGAATATTCAGGACTGATTTCCTTTAGGATTGACTGGTTTGATCTCCTTGCAGTGCAAGGGACTCTCAAGAGTCTTCTCCAACACCACAGTTCAAAAGCATCTATTCTTTGACGCTCAGCCTTCTTTATGGTCCAACTCTCACATCCATACATGGCAACTGGAAAAACCATAGCTTTGACTATTTGGACCTTTGTCGGTAAAGTAATGTCTCTGCTTTTTAATATGCTGTCTAGGTTTGTCTTAGCTTTGTCATAAGTTTGTCAAATTTATGTCTTAAGTTTGACATAGCTTTTGTCATAGCTTTTCTTCCAAGGAGCAAGCATCTTTTAATTTCATGGCTGCAGTCACCATCTGCAATGATTTTAGAGCCCAAGAAAATAAAGTCTCTCACTGTTTCCATTGTTTCCCCATCTATTTTCCATGAAGTGATGGAACTGGATGCCATGATCTTAGTTTTTTGAATGTTGAGTTTTAAGCCAGTTTTTTCACTCTCCTCTTTCACCTTCATCAAGAGGCTATTTAGTTCCTCTTTGCTTTCTGCCATAAGGGTGGTGGCATCTGTGTCTCTGAGGTTATTGATATATCTCCTGGCAACTCTTGATTCCAGCTTGTGCTTCATCCAGCCCGACATTTTGCATGATGTATTCTGTATACCAGTTAAATAAGCAGGGAGACAATACACAGCCTTGACATACTCCTTTCATGTGTCTATAGGATGCAATAGGCGCAAAGAGGAGGGGCTTACACACCTATTCTCTTTAAACACGTGGAGGAAGGGGAAGAAGAACAGCTTTGGAGAGTTTTCTGGGAGAGAAGACTGAAAGGGTGAACTTTAAAAAGAATATTTGTCTGTGCTGGGTCTTAGTTGCAGCATACAGGATCTAATTCTCCAAGCAGGGATCAAACCTGGTCCCCCTGCATTGAGAGCAGAGTCTTCACCTCTGGACTACCAGGGAAGTCCCTGAAAGGATGAACTCTTGGGAAGGGAAAGCAGATTGCATTTGCTGGCAGTCTCCTCCACCATAAACACAAAGACACCCTCCTGGTCTGCACACACTCCTAAGAAACAAGGTGCTTCAAGAATTTTAGGCATTCTGAAAGTCTGTCGCTCTCCCTGAAAGTGAAGCAGCCCAATGGCACATCCCTCTAGATATCAGATTTCTGTTGCAGGGCCGAGTCAGTGCCCTCAGGCAGGGCCCCCCAGGCACCTAGCACCAGCACCTCATCATCTAGGCTCAAGACAGGAGACAGGGAAACAAGAGTGGGTGGCAACCAGGGACAGTGAGTTCCCCTCCCATCAGGGCACCTGCTGCCCTCCCATGGCTCTGCCTCTGCCACCTCTGCCCTAGGACCCCAACCAGCTGATTCGCGCCAGTGCCCTCCGTGTCTTGTCTAGCATCCGTGTGCCCATCATCGTGCCCATCATGATGCTGGCCATCAAGGAAGCTGCCTCAGATATGTCTCCCTATGTGCGGAAAACAGCTGCCCACGCAATCCCTAAGCTCTACAGGTATGCCCCAAGCCACTGCCCATCCCTGGCCTCTCCCAGTTTTGAAGGCTGATTTTGTTGTTTGTTGTTTTAAGTCTTTAGGTGGTTTAAGACAGTTTGGAGAACAGACAGAGAAGGAGGACATTGGGAGCAGTGGCTCACACCTCTTGATGAATAGGGTTGCGGGGAGGGAGGGGAGCACAACTCCAGCCGGTATTGGGAAGGCTGGAGAGGGGGAAGGGGCAAATAACAGTTTCTCCCTCAGTTTGGATTCTGACCAGAAGGACCAGCTGATAGAGGTCATCGAGAAGCTTCTGGCTGACAAGACCACGGTGTGTATATGGACACACAGAGGTGGGCGGTGGTAAGGTACCAGGCTAACCCCTTCCGTCCTTCCCGTTAATGCACTCCTGCCTCTGTGGGTTCCCCAGCTGGTGGCGGGCAGCGTGGTGATGGCCTTCGAGGAGGTGTGCCCGGAGCGCATCGACCTGATCCACAAGAACTACCGGAAGCTCTGTAACCTGCTCATCGACGTGGAGGAGTGGGGCCAGGTGGTCATCATCAGCATGCTCACCCGCTACGCCCGCACGCAGTTCCTCAGCCCCACCCAGAACGTGAGTGGCCTGGACCCCCAGGCGCGACCGCGACCCGTGCCCTAGCAGAGTGGGTAGGAGGGCCTCCAGGAGGCGGTGTCCCCTGCCCCACCCGCCTGTTCCCCACCCCTCCCACCCCACCCCCAGGAATCTCTGCTGGAGGAGAACTCTGAGAAAGCCTTCTATGGCTCCGAGGAGGATGAGGCCAAGGGCCCGGGGTCTGAGGAGGCAGCCTCCACGGCGCTGCCCGCCCGGAAGCCCTACGTCATGGACCCCGATCACCGGCTGCTGCTGCGCAACACGAAGCCGCTCCTGCAGAGCCGCAGCGCCGCCGTGGTCATGGCCGTGGCGCAGCTTTACTTCCACCTGGCGCCCAAGGCAGAGGTGGGCGTCATCGCCAAGGCCCTAGTGCGCCTGCTGAGGAGCCACAGGTGCGTGCCCGCCCCGCCCACACCCAGCCTGCCCCAACCACGCCCCGCCCACCCCAGTCACGCCCCGCCCACCCCAGCCGCGCCCCGCCCACGCCAACCACGCCACGCCCACCCCAACCACGCCACAACCATGGCCCAGCCACGCTTGGAGGGGGGCGGCCTCTCCGCTTCCCCCTACGTAGAGCACAGTGCCCTCCACCCCAGCCCACCAGCCCCTCCACACTGACTCCAGTCCCGCCCTCCTCCCGCCTTCCCCTATACCCGCCCTCTCTTCCCTCCTCTTGGCCCACCTCCCTTCCCCGCCTGCGCCTCCTGCCCTGGCCCTGGCCTAGGGACTCGGTTCCTCTGCTGTTCCTCTCCGCAGTGAAGTGCAGTACGTGGTGCTCCAGAACGTGGCCACCATGTCCATCAAGCGCCGGGTGAGCACGTGACCCAGGCCTGCCCTTGTGGTCTGACAGGTGGCTCTGCGGGGCAGGGGCGCTGGGGAAGGCAGGATGAGATGACGCCTTGGCGGTGTGGAGCATGGGAGGGGGAGACCCTAAATGCAGGTGGAGGTGCAGGACCCGGATCCCCAGGGCGGAGGCCCTGATGAAGGAAGATAGGGTCAGAGCTGAGGGGGCGGGAAGAACTGACAGTGGAAGACAGTGCAGGGGCAAGAAGGACGCTGGGCCCTGGGATGGGGGAGGGTGCGCGGGGAGGTGGGCGCTCTGGAGAAGAAGCAGGGCTGTGGTGGAGCTCCCTGGGACCACCTCTCTTGTGCCAGGGTATGTTTGAGCCGTACCTGAAGAGCTTCTACATCAGGTCCACTGACCCCACCCAGATCAAGATCCTGAAGGTGAGTGACGGACAGTCATGCCTGTGGCCTTAATGAAGGGTTAAGGAAAGCACAGAGGGACTTCCCTGGTGGTCCAGTAGTTGAGAATCTGCTTTGCAATGCACGGGACACAGGTTTGAACCCTGGTCAGGAAACTAAGATCCCACATGCCACAGGGCAACTAAGCCTGCCGTGCCACAACTAAGACCTGATGCACCTAAATGAATAAATATTAAAAACAAACAAAAGCGCAAAAAGCCCACTGGCTCCCCTTGCCCCTTTTCTGCCTCCCTGCAGCTGGAAGTGTTGACTAACCTCGCCAATGAGACCAACATTCCTACCGTCCTCCGGGAATTCCAGGTACTGGCCAGGGACCAGCTTGTAGCCAGAGAGGCCCATGAGAGTTGCCCTGTAGTTCCTTACGCTCAGTGAGAAACATCTTGGTGGGTTAAATCTTCTCTTTAGAACCCAAAGTGGGGAAACAGTTATTTCACGTCCCTTCCCAATCCCTTCTGCTGGCTTTGGGTCAGGGAGTCACCGGTTAATGGATGAGGGTGTCATTCCTTTCCCCAGAGTTTAGTCTCTGGCATGATCGGTTACTGAATGAGGGGTAACAGCTTTCCGGAAGGTCACCCTCAAGTCTGCAGAGTCACTGCTGAGTCAAGTCTGAGGGATCACCACCTTCTGGGGCTCACTCTGTTGTGGCCTCCTGCAGACCTACATTCGCAGCATGGACAAGGACTTTGTGGCAGCCACCATCCAGGCCATTGGGCGCTGCGCAACTAACATAGGCCGAGTCCGCGACACCTGCCTCAACGGCCTGGTGCAGCTGCTGTCCAACCGTGATGGTCAGTGTTTGTCTGTCTGCATGTCCAGCTTTGATGACTAGTGGGTGCTGCCTGCATGTCTGACTGATGGCCAGCAGGTATACTCCTGTCTGGCCAGCGACAATTCGTGTTCATCAGTCCATCAGCCTTAGTTTGTATCCTTGTACCCCTGCCTCTCCGAGGGCCACTGGAGAAGTACAGGAGGTTGAGGAGCGGAGCCAAGGGCCTGGGGGCATTGCAGGTATGTCTTCCCATTGTGTGTGGCCATCTGACTGTCCTGGGCTCATTTCCTGTTCCACAGAGCTTGTGGTTGCAGAGTCAGTGGTGGTCATCAAGAAGCTGCTGCAAATGCAGCCAGCCCAGCATGGAGAGATCATTAAACACTTGGCGAAGCTCACAGATAACATCCAGGTGAGGGGGTGACCCCACTGGCTTCCCCAACCCAGGATCTTCCCCGTGATTTTAAGACCCTATAATTAGGGACTTCCCTGGTGGTCCAGTGGTTAAGAATCTGGCTTGCAAGGCAGGGGACCCAGGTTTGATCCCTGGTTGGGGAATTAAGGTCCCACATGGCAAGGGGCAACTAACCCCATTCACCACAACAAGCCTGTGCCCTGCAACAAAAGATCCTGCATGATGCAAACGAAGATCCCACATGCCACAACTAAAGACCCAATGCAGCCAAATAAATGATTTTTTTAAAAAAGATCCTCTATTTAAACTGGCCTTAATAAAAATCAAAAAGAAAAAGAAGAAAATCAGGGGATTCCCTAGTGGCTCAGACAGTAAAGAAGCCACCTGCAATGCAGGTGACCCAGGTTCAATCCCTGGGTTGAGAAGATCCCCAAGAGAAGAGAATGGCTACCCACTCCAGTATTCTTGCCTGGAGAATTCTATGGACAGAGGAGCCTGGCGAGCTATAGATCATGGGGTCTCAAAGAGTTCGTACACGACTGAGTGATTATCACTTTCACTTTTTTAATAAAAAAATCAACTTCCAAACCATTCCTACTGGCTTTGGGTGGGAGAAGGGGAAAGATGAGACCATGTGACCCTGGTTTGCCTTCCCTTTGGGGATCCCTTGCTGAGCTCCAGCCTGGTCCACACTCATGTTTTCTCTAAAGCTCTGGCTCAGGGTGGCTGGTTGACATGCGTGTGTTTTTGTGTTGTGCTGCCAAGTTGAAACATTCAGACAAGGCATTCCTGAAGATTCAGGAAGGATAACATGGCCAGAAAGCATCAAGGGCACAGTGGATCCAGAAAGCCAGTCTTTTATACCAAACTGTGACTGAACTTCCAAGGCTCTGTGCACGCTCTCAAAACCCTGGGGAAGAGGGGAGATGCTGCCTGAGAAATGCCCACATAGTATTTTCTTTCCCACCACCTCCCACTCCCGTTTCTAGAGAAGCGGGCGCAGATGGGAGTAGTACTGGCTCCCTGGCAGGCCACATGCCCACCTGCATTCCCACGCCCACCCCAGTCCTGACTCCTTTCCCACCCACACAGGTGCCCATGGCCCGAGCCAGCATCCTGTGGCTCATCGGCGAGTACTGTGAGCACGTCCCCAGGATCGCACCTGATGTCCTGAGAAAGATGGCCAAATCCTTCACTGCCGAGGAGGACATCGTCAAGCTGCAGGTCATCAACCTGGCAGCCAAGCTCTACCTGACCAACTCAAAGCAGGTACTGACTGAGAGATGCCCCTCAAAGCCCTCTGGGCCCCAGAAACGGCCCAGGTAGTGTTCTGTGGGTCCTCACCAGGTAGGCGTGAACTTGAGTACCTCTTTCTTTTTGTCAGCTTTTTCATTTTGTATTTTCATTAATGTTTATTGGAGCATAGTTGATATACAGTGTCGTGTTTGTTTCTGCTGTATAGCACAGCGATTCAGTTATACATATATCAGCACCTTTTTCTGAAGAGAGAGTTCAGGACAGGTGGCTGGTCTGCCCATGTAACCCAATGTTCCCCAGAGTCCATGACTACTCTGGAGGCCCAAGGGCCTAGTAGAGATGGTGACCATGTTGAAGAGACTCTTCTGTGGGGCTGTGACTTCCAGTCTGCCAGTGGAAGTGTCCCTACTTGCTGCCTTTGGGATGCTGGGGCCAGAGAGAGGGACCTGCAGTGACAGGCCTTGATGGGAGACCATATGTCCCAGGAGATGTGGTCTGTCCTCCTCCCAAAGCTTGATGATGCTTCACCAGTCTATGCCAGCGATAAGAGGTCACAAGCCTGGGTGGTATTGGTGGTCATTGTCATTCCCATGGTGAAATATTATGAGAGGTGCCATAGCCAAGAACACGGCTCATCTAACCTGGAATATCAGGATATTAACAGCCTCTTGAGTGTCCAGCGTCCTCTGAGATGGTCCCAGGAGACGTTGCTATGAGTCAAGTGTAATGTGCCAGAGCTCTTCAAGGTGCTAGGACACCAGGCGCCATGACAGTTCCCACGCTCACTGTTCTGCTCAGTCAGGCGAGGCAGGGGTTGGCAAACCACTACCCATAGTCCAAACCTGGCCTGCTGCCTGTTGTTGTAAATAAACTTTTACTGGGCTACAGCCACGTTCATTCATTTGTTTATCGTCTATGGATGTTGTAGCTGCAACAGAGTCCATATGGCCTGCAAAGCCTAAAATACGTCCTCGGCCTTTTGTAGAAACGATTTGGCAACCCTCAGAGCAAACAAAGCATGTGGGCCATCCCCTGGAGGCGGTGACATCTCTGCCGGCCTGAAGGTGGCCTCTTTGCCATCCCATGGAGTCTTTGGATGGTGGTATTTGTGCATCTTGTGACCCACGGTGGACAGGATGGGCCCCAGGGCCTCCAGCTGAGGGGCAGGGCTGTCACGTGCAGGGCCTCTTGTTAGGAGCTGGGATGGACAGTGGTCGTGTGGAAGCTGTGAGGGGCTGGGTCTGTGGGTGTCAGTGCTGTGGGAGAAGCAGATTGGAGACAAGTTAGAGGGAAAGGCACCACGGGGAAGCCTTGGAACAAATATCTGTGCGCCTCCTTTATGCAAACAGGAGAAAAGAGCAGGTGGGAGGAAGGTCTGAAGAGATGAAGCAGGCTAGGTGGGTGGCTGCTGGGTAGAGGGGGCGTCTGAAAGGCTCAATACCACACCAGAGCCCTGAGCCCCAGCATAGTGATGTCAGCATGTTTGCATAAGTCTGGGTGTGCCCACATGGCTCTTCCCTAAGTCGTCCCTGTTAGCTTCTTGTGCATTTATTCATGACCTTAATTAACTTACATTTCCCAAGTGCCTACTGTTCCTGGCACTGAGCTATGTCCTTGGGTGATTACAATGAGCGAGACATGTTTACTGGCCTTCAAGTGCTCACAGCCAAGTAGAGGAAACAGCACAAAATGCAGAGCAGTAAGGGCTGCAGTCAGGCTTCCCTGGTGGCTCATATGGTAAAGAACCCACTTGGCAATGCCGGAGACACGAGTTCAATCCCTGGGTCAGGAAGAAACCCTGGAGAAGGAAATGACAACCCACTCCAGTATCCTTCCCTGGGAAATCCCAGGGACAGAGGAGCCTGGCAAGCTATAGTCCATGGAGTCACAAAGAGTCGGACATGACTTAGTGACTAAACAACAACAACAAAGGGTATAGTCAGAGTTGGCACAGACAGCCATGGGTACAGATGGCTTAACCCCTCTCCTAGGCAGGACAGAGGGTCCTGGTCCCCATCAGGCCACCCTGAGTAGGCTGTTCAGACAGATGGAACCTCCACACACCCTTAATCCTAAGGCCAGTCCTTCAAGGCACAGGCTCCTTAGAATGGACTCAGTAAAGAGAGCTTTCCTCCTTCCTACCTTCCCTGTCTTTCTCTTTTCTTCCTTCTCAGCCTGTGCTGAGAGTGGTGGAGAATAGGAATTCTCTGTACTCCAGGAGGGAGGTGTTTGCGTGTACCCATGGCCATCCTTGCAGAAGAGCAAGGATGCTGCCCCCCTTCCCAGGACGAGGGGGACATGCTTGACCTGCCACAAGGCCACAGCAATCCCAGCCACTGTCCCCTGTCTCACGTGCTGACCCCCACTGCATGCCAGACTCTGGCCCAGGCTGAGTTGAGGAGATGACGGATGAGTTCTGCCCTTCTGTAGCTGAGCAGATAACCAGAGGGTCTAACAGAAGACGCACTGGCAGAGGTCTTGGGTGGCAGGATTAGTGGTGACCATTACAGCCACTTCGGGCAACTGCCTGCTTGAATGCTTTTGGTAGGTAGGTTTGCTTTTGTTTACTTGATGTTTACCTGGGAGGATGGTCTGCTTAGGTCGTGGTGGGAGCTAAAATCTGGCTTCTAGAGTGAGTGGAAGAGTCTGACAAGTTCTGCATTTTTTTTTTAGTTAATAACTTCTTTGATATCATAAAAATAATGCATGTTCATCATAAAATGTTTGGAAAATCCAGAAAAATATTATAAGTTAAATATTTAAATTAGCTATTAGAAGGACTGATGCTAAAGCTGAAACCCCAATACTTTGGCCACCTCATGCAACGAGTTGACTCACTGGAAAAGACTGATGCTGGGAGGGATTGGGGGCAGGAGGAGAAGGGGACGACAGGGAATGAGATGGCTGGATGGCATCACTGACTCAATGGACATGAGTTTGAGTGAACTCTGGGAGTTGGTGATGGACAGAGAGGCCTGGCGTGCTGTGATTCATGGGGTCGCAGAGTCGGACACGACTGAGCGACTGAACTGAACTGAAGTGAACTGATAGGTCTAGCACTTAGAAAAAACCAGCATTGGTTTTATATTTTCTTAGGTTGTTTTTTTTTTTAATTTGGTTTCTAGATATAATCATCCAGAAATTGTACATTTGTGCCTTGTTCAATACATTAATCTTTTCGTTTCTATTTCCTCATAATGCCTTATATTTAGAAAGTTGTTTCCGCGTTCACATATCAATTAAAATCTTCATGCACAATTTCCTCCAGACATTTTTTTCTATTTTTAATCCATTGTATTGGTTTTCTAGTGCTGTGTAATAAATTACCACAAACTTAGTAGGTCAAAACAACATGTTTACTTTCTGTTTCCATGGGTCAAGAATCCAGGTATGGCCTAGTTGGGTCTTGTGTGTGTATGTGTGTGTGTGTGCGCACAGTCAGTCGTGTCCGACTCTTTTTGCAACCCCATGGACTGTAGTCCACCAGGCTCCTCTGTCCATGGGATTCTCCAAGCAAGAATACTGGAGTGGCTTGCCATTTCCTCTTCCAGGGGATTATCTCAACCCAGGGTTCAAACCCACATCTCTTACATCTCCTGCATTCATAGGTGGGTTCTTTATCACTAGCGCCACCTGGGTTGGGTCTTAGGCAAGGCTATAGTTACAGCTGAGGAACCGGTCAAGTTGGGGTTCTCATCTGGAGGCTGTGTTGGGCAAACATTCATATCCAACTTCACATGCCTGACAGTAGGACTGAGGCCCTGGCTTCTCGCTGGTTGTCAGCTGGAGACCGTTCTCAGCTCCCTGCCACATGGTCTGTGACATAGCTGCTTGCTTCTTCAGAGCCACACGCGATAAAAGTGTCTAGAGCTAGGCTGCTAGCAAAACTGAAGCTGAACGTAAGGAAAGAGTCATGGGGTTATATGGTGCCCCTGGTCACTTCTGCCATATTCTGTTGGTCAGAATCACATTTTAGGTCATGCCCACCCTCGGGAGGGGAGCAAGACTGGGCTTCAGGAGGTAGGATTGTGGAACAGGACCTGGGCATCTGTCCTCCGCATCCATCTAGAGCTTATTTTGGTATAGCATGTCAGGTGTGAATGTATTTTAATTCTTTTCTTTTTTTGAAGAGCTAGTTTCCCTAGCATGATTTAACAGCTGTTTGCAAGGTAGCAGGTATGTTGGCATCAGTTCAGTTCAGTTCAGTTCAGTC
Source organism: Moschus berezovskii (assembly GCF_049115385.1). Taxonomy (NCBI): domain Eukaryota; kingdom Metazoa; phylum Chordata; class Mammalia; order Artiodactyla; family Moschidae; genus Moschus; species Moschus berezovskii. The sequence continues at coordinate 46,993,929 of NC_142480.1, forward strand.
GCTCAGTCATGTCCGACTCTTTGCGACCCCATGAATCACAGCACGCCAGGCCTCCCTGTCCATCACCAACTCCCGGAGTTCACTTGAACTCATGTCCATCGAGTCGGTGATGCCATCCAGCCATCTCATTCTCTGTCGTCCCCATCTCCTCCCACCCCCAATCCCTCCTAGCATCAGACTCTTTTCCATTGAGTCAACTCGTCACATGAGGTGGCCAAAGTATATGTTGGCATAGGTTCTTTTAAAAAAAAATAATTTTGCTTCTTTATTTATGGCTGTGTTGGATCTTTGTTGCTCTGAGGACTTTTCTCCAGTTGGGATGAGTGCTCTAGTTGTGGTGCTCAGTCTTCTCCTTGCTGTGACTTTTCTTGTTATGGAACACAGGCTCTAGGCACACGAGCTTTAGTAGCTGCGGCTCCCAGGCTCTAGAGCACAGGTTCAGTAGTCGTGGTGCACGAGCTTAGTTGCTCTGTGGCATGTAGGATCTTCCCAGACCAGGGATCAAACCCAAGACTCCTGCATTGGCAGGCGGATTCTTTACCACTGAGCCACTGGGGAAGTCCTGGCATAGGTTCTTGAAAAGGCATCGATGTTCCCCACTTAAAATTCTTCCTGGCAGCTGGAGCCCTTGGGTCCAACTGGGAGCTTTGTTCAGTTCTTCGTGCACTGGAGCTTGTGTCATAGGCCTTCTTAAACAGCCTATAATTCTTGTGCATACTGGCTAGGCAAGGCAGGTGTCCTGGGGCTGCAGACTGGATGTGATAACCCCTGGGGAATGGGTCCTTAGTATGGAGCAGAGTAATGAACTATAGGCAGATCCTACAGTGTTGAGGTGGAGGGACTAGCCCCTTCTTGAGTTAGTTGTTGATGGGCAGTTAAGGCTGTGGACAGATGGATTGAACCCTTGAACTCTTCTTTCCAGAATTAGGCAAGGACTTGAGGGGAGGGGGAGAGGGTCTATGATCGGCCAGCTGGGAAACCCATAGAGTTGGATCAGCAGCTGCTTGATAACAGTCAGTGTGGATGAGGACATCTGGTAGCCTTGGCACACGGGGTGGTGTCTGGCCAAGGAGAGGCAGGTCTACAATGAAGTCCATTTTGATGGGGGCGTCCTAGGGGAGGGTGGGGTTTGGAGTACTTACCTGGGATGGGAACAGTATCGCAGGCGGTGCTGTGCTGGAAGGCACTGAGCTGAACATGAGGCCGCCGAAGCCCCCGTTGTAGAAGGAGTGGAGTCACAGCAGCTCTCTAGAGTTTTGTCACAGCAGTCACTCTGATTCTGGGCCAGCATCTTGCTGGTGGCCCTGCCAGATTACCTGGCTCAGCCGTGTCCAAGGCTGGGTGTAACACCGTGTAACCAGAATATCAGGAAGACCAGAGTCGGTTTGCTGGTCCCATCCCCAGATACTCTGGCCGTGGTGACACGGGATGTATGTACTTGGTGGATTTTGATTGTCTTTGCCATAGGGATGGAGACCTGGATGAGGTCAGCCACAGAGGGTAGGCGGTGGGAGGGACAGGTAAATAGAGTGCCGGGTCCAGGCACTCTATTTACTCTTGGGAGGGTCCAGGCCTGGGTGCAGCACTGACTGGCTCCTGAACCCGGGAAATGTCAGTGATTCTGATTTTCATCTGGAAATGGGGGCAGTAACACCACCTCTCGGAAGAAGCTTTGGAGATTCCATGAGGCAGTGAAAGGCCCCGCTAGCACAGTACTGGGCCCTAGAAGGCACTCCATAAATGGTGGCTACCACTGTCATTTTGTGAAGATAGGTGACACTACATCATGAGCAGGGCAGAAGTTGAGATTTGGGGTCTTGGGCTCTGGCTCCCTTGACTGCAGACTGTGAGCCCCATGTTTACTTCAGCAGACCCTAAAGTGGCTGCAGTTTGCTCCAATCTCATTAGAACCTTCCAGTGGGGGATTATGGCCTCTGAAACCCCTGGGTGCCCAGATTCTACTCTGTGGATCCATGGGGTATGAGGACAGCCCCTGCCAAGGGGATTCCTCTGTGACCCCTTTCTCTTTTTGTCATCTGGTTTCCCCTGGGTGATGGAGTCTAGGAACAGTGAGGTCTTGAAACCTGTTCCAGACCTCAGCGTGGAGAGGTTGGCTCAGCCTGGGCTAGTGAGTTAGGAGTGGGCCGAAGGCAGTGGGGACCGCAAACCTGAAGAAGAATGGCCTCCCCAGGGCTAAGAGGGAGGGTTCCAAAAGGGCAGCCTCTTATCCTGGCTAAGGTAGTTGTCAATGTCGGGGTCAGGGGTCAGGGCTGGGGAGGTGAGGGAAAATGTAGGTCTGACACAACGGAGGAAAGTGAAAATGTTTGTCTTCAGTCATGTCTGACCCTTTGCGATCCCATGGACCGTAGCTCACCAGGCTCCTTTGTCCATGGAATTCTCCAGGCAAGAATACTGGAGTGGTAGCCATTGCCTTCTCCAGGGGATCTTCCCAACCCAGGGATCGAACCCGGTTCTTCTGCATTGCAGGCGGATTCTTTACCGTCTGAGCCACCAGGGAAGCCCTGACACAGTGACACAATGGTGGGGTTGGAGGGAAAGTTGGTTGGAGGCAGCAGTGCTTGAGCTGTTGGCTTGAAGAATCTGGTTCTGGGACTTCCCTGGCGGTCCAATGGTTAAGACTCAGTGCTTCCACTGCTAGGGGCACAGGTTCAATCCATGGTTAGGGAATTAAGACCCTGCATATTACAGGACATGGCCAAAAAAACACAAAAGGATCTGGTTGGACACCTCCTGTGTTCCCACCCTCTGTGATGGCTGCTGACTCATCTCTCATGTCCCAGACCAAGCTGCTGACCCAGTACGTGCTGAGCCTGGCCAAGTATGACCAGAACTACGATATCCGTGACCGAGCGCGCTTCACCCGGCAGCTCATTGTCCCTTCGGAGCAGGGCGGGGCTCTCAGCCGCCATGCCAAGAAGCTCTTCCTGGCACCCAAACCAGCCCCAGTCTTGGAGTCGTCCTTCAAAGGTGGGAGCTGAAATCAAGAGGAGCCTTCCTGGGGGAAAGGGAGAATTGGCCAGCACCCCAGGCCTGGCTCCTCCCCCTGAGGTCTCAGTCTCAGCCCGGCACCAGCCTTTGGTGGGCAGGACTCCTTTGCCCCTGGCTGGACCCTTTGCTTGTCCTGTGGCGCCCCGGGCTTGCTCCTTCACCCGCTCACCACCACCACTAGCATCATCTCACCTGGTCTCTGCCCTCCCAGGCAGGATGGGCTCCTGGCTCCTCAGCTCTCAGACTCCTCTTTCCATCCACTCCCTGAGCAGGCGTATCTATCAAGATTTTATGTACCAATAGCCCAGGAAGGCAGGAAGTAGAACTGCATACAAAGGAGGGGTGTATGTTGGTAAGGGTCCTGAGAAAGCGGTTTCCAGCACTGGCTGGGCTGTCATTGCAGGTCAGCCCAGATCCCAGGCCCTCAGCCCTGCCTCGTCTCTCAGGCAGGTCTCCCGTGACAAGGGCTCTGACGGGGACGGGGTGGGGGACTCAGCTGGCTCTCTGGACCCAGGAATCTCCTCAGGAGGGAGCTTTCTTCACAAAGCTTGGTTCTCCTACGTATCTTCTTGTTCTGCTTTGTCTCTGCCCTGGACCCCTGGAGTAAGGAGATTCAGAGCTGTGGGGCAGATGGGAAAACCCCCAGGGAGGAAGCGGGCAGTGCTTTTCTCCTCCCCAACACCATCCACACCACAGGTCTCTGTGCTGCCCTCCTCTGGCCCTGACCCTGTCCCACTCCCATTCAGACGGCTCAGCTCTCCCCACGGAGGCCGGAGCCTGACCAGACACAGCTCTTTGCCCGTGGTCCTAGCCTGGCCAGTCTCTTAGAGCTGATACCCTCGTCCTAAGCGGGCCTCCCTCCTGAGCCTGGCCCTGCGGCCGCATAGGCCTCACCCCACCCACACGGTGCCCTGGGAGAAGCCACACCCACATTTCTACTCCCCCCTCCCCCGCCTCCATCTCAGCAGGCAGACCCCGGCAGACAGGCCTGCAGCAGCTCTGGGCCCTCAGTGCCCTCTCATCTCCTCTGAGGTCCCACTTTCCCCCACCCCTCCCTCGCCCCTCAGCCCTGCTCTTGTCGGTCATACAACCTTCTTTCCAGCCTGTGGACCTGAAGATTCGGTCAGGGCTGAAGAGCCCTTAGGGGACACGTCCACCCCCACTTCCTTCTAGCTAGGATGTTCCCACCAGAACCGTCACCCAGTCCCACCCAGGAAACAAGCCCCAGGGCATTTCCTCACTGCCACTCCTGGCTTGACCTCTCACCCTGTCCTCAGACCGGGACCACTTCCAGCTGGGCTCCCTGTCCCACCTGCTCAACGCCAAGGCCACAGGCTACCAGGAGCTGCCAGACTGGCCAGAAGAGGCCCCAGACCCATCTGTGCGCAACGTGGAGGTCAGCAGGAGTGGGGTGGGCAGGGGTGTGCAGAGAGAGGTGGACAGCAGGGAGCCCTGGGGGTGTGCCCAGCCCTCCTGACACCCTCCCCACACGCAGGAAGAAGACCTCTCCCTTATTGAGACCCACGTGGGCCTGTTGGGCGAATACACCGAGGTCCCCCACTGTGTGCTGTGTGCCCTGCCCTGTGTGCCGTGCTCTTCCCCGGCCTCTGGTGCCCCTTCCCCTTGTGTGCTGCACCCCGTGCCTGCCCCGAACTCTGTTCCTTCCTTGTTGGCAGCCAGGCTCTGTGAGCACCACCCCTACCCTCCAGGGATAGTGCCCCTTCCTGCCCCCCATTATTCCCTCTCAGGGCCAGTGCCAGGTGGGGCCCCCAGAAGAGCTGGGGTGAAGGATAAGAGGGGCTTTCCTGGTGCCTCAGATGGTAAAGAGTCCGCCTGCAACACCGGAGACCCAGATTCAATTCCTGGGTCAGGAAGGTCCCCTGAAGAAGGAAATTGCAACCCACTCCAGTATTGCCTGGAGAATCCCATGGACAGAGGAGCCTGGCAGGCTACAGTCCATGGGGTCTCAAATAGACATGACTGAAGCAACTAACAACTTTCCTCATCTCTAGGTACCTGAATGGACCAAGTGCTCCAATAGGGAGAAGAGGAAGGAGAAGGAGAAACCCTTCTACTCAGACTCTGAGGGAGAGTCAGGCCCCACAGAGTCTGCAGACAGTGGTGAGGAGATGGGCAGGGTGGGGGCCTGTGTGTGCTTCTTGTGGCTGCCTGTCTGGTGCAAGCGTGTGTTCTTGTGTTACACGGTCATGGGTCCAAGGGAGCGTGCACCAGTATGTGTGTTTATGCACCGGAGGGACTGACTGCATGTCCCAGACCCGTGTGTGCTTGTGTAGGTCTCCATCCACACAAGTCCATCTGTGTCCCAGCTGGTCTGGTTGGCGTCTGGCTGGGAGCAGTTCAGGGTGTGGGCGGAGTGGGGGAGGGGGAACAGGTGAGTTTGCTGCATCAGTGCAGAGTCTGAAGCTGAGCGCCCAGGGCTCCCCAGGAGCCCTGCTCAGAAAAGAGAGAAGCCTGAGACTGTCCCTCCACAGATCCCGAGTCCGAGAGTGAATCGGAAAGTAAGAGCAGCAGTGAAAGCGGCTCCGGGGAGTCCAGCAGCGAGTCTGACAACGAAGACCAGGATGAGGACGAGGAGAAAGGGAGGAGCAGTGAGAGGTGAGATGACCAGGGGGTTTCAGGGTCTCCTTTGGGAAAGAAGGGCCAACATTCAGCCTTAGTCAGTCTCCTAAGAGCCCCCAAGCCTCCTCCTGAGCTGCTGGGGCCTGCAGTCCTCCAGGGCTGCTCACGTGAGGGCCGCAGGAGTCTTTGCATCAGGGCAGCAGCCTGGGGAAGCAGTCGGGGAAAGGGCCTGTGCTGGCGCAGGCTGCTCTGAACCTCTCACTGCAGCCCGGGTGTGGTGTCATGTGGTCCAGGCTCCCCACCCTCACCCCCAGTTTTCACGGCTTTCCCTGCTCTTCTGTGAGGCAAGAAGGGGCCGTCCAGGCTGGCCCCAAGCCCCGTTTGCCCCCTCTCTTCCAGTGAACAGAGTGAGGAGGAAGGTAAGAAGAAGAAAATGAAGAAGAGGAAGAAGGTGCCAGAAGGGCAAGAAGGTGGCTTGTCCTCGGATGAGGGCAGTGATTCCAGCAGCAGCTCCTCAGAGTCTGAGATGACATCAGAGACTGAGGAGGAGCAGGTGGAACCTGCCTCCTGGAGGAAAAAAACAGTGAGAACTTTGGGGTAGAGAGGGGGTTGGCTCATGGCCCAGGGCCCCCTCCACCCTCTGGGCCAGGCCCAGACGTCTCCTCACAACCCAGAACAGGCCAGGGTACTCCCCTTCCACACTCACACCCCATTTTTCTCTTCCAGCCTCCCAGTAGTAAAAGTGCCCCTGCAGCCAAGGAGGTCTCCCTGCTTGACCTAGAGGACTGTGAGTTTGGGTAGAAGTCAGGGGGAAGGAGGCCTGGGGAGGATGATGTAGGAAGGTCTGTGGCGCTCTGGACTAGGTTCCCTGGGGCTTCAGGGTAATGAGAGCAGACCAAATACATTTGAGCCTGACAGGGCCGCGGGGTAACCTCCCCAGGTGCAGGGTTGAAGTCAAGGCTGGGCATCTCTCTGGAGGCACCAGTTGCCATGTCTCGCTGTCCATGGTACTGAACTGTCTGCTCCCTGAGCCCTAGGCTCCATGGCCCTATCCAAGCCAATTCCACTTTGCCTCTCCTTTATCATCATGTTCCTCGTATGCCCCACAGTCACCCCACCCAGTGTCCAGCCTGTGTCCCCGCCCACAGTCGTGTCCACCAGCCTGGCTGCTGACCTGGAGGGTCTGACACTCACAGACACCCCCCTGGTGCCCTCGGTGAGTGGGCTGGGCAGAAACACGTCTCTGTGGTGTGTCCTATGGTATGGGTTTGTGCGAAGGGGGTGTGATGGAGTGGGTAGCTCTGAGTCCCCGTTTCTGTGAGCGCAGGCGGGGACGAGGTGGGGCCGGCCCTTTTCTGGTGGGCCATTTCCATCCTTCCTACCCCGCTACCTGATCCCCGCCAGCTGCTGAGTCCTGTGTTAGGAGCTGGGAGACAGGAGCTGCTGCACCGCGTGGCTGGCGAGGGGCTGGCTGTGGACTACACCTTCAGCCGCCAGCCTTTCTCCGGGGACCCCCACATGGTGTCTGTGCACATCCACTTCTCCAACAGCTCAGACACCCCCATCAAGGGCCTGCATGTGGGCACCCCCAAACTGCCTCCCGGCATCAGCATCCAGGAGTTCCCTGAAATCGGTGCGTAAGGGCCCTGCACAGAGTGGTGGAGGAAGCTCCGGTTGGGGCAGTGGGCGGTCCACAGGTCTGCCTGTGGCTGCTGACAGTCCACTGTGTGCCCAGTCATGCCACAATCCATGCCCCGGTGGACAAGACAAACTAGGAAATGAACAAGTCCATATCAGGACAGGAGGAGCTTGAGGCTTGACTGACTCAGCACTGACTTCAGTGGGGTGAGGGCAGGTGGGGGCGGGTGTCTAGATTTCAGGAAGAAACCAGGAAGAGTCTCCAGCAGCCCAGAAAGTCAGGTTCTATAGAAGGTGGTCAGCTGTGCCAGTGGAGGGGAGAAGGAGTCTGGGTTCCAGACCCATCAGGTGATGGGGTCTCCATCTCTCCCTACTCCTGCCTCCCACTGCTTCAGAGTCCCTGGCACCTGGAGAATCTGCCACTGTTGTCATGGGCATTAATTTCTGTGACTCAACCCAGGCGGCCAACTTCCAGCTATGGTATGTGTCCAGCTTGTGGAGGAACAGGAGGGCAGCTGGGGAGAGGAGGGGTCAAAATAAACTGGGACTGGAGGTGGTGTTAGGTGGGGAAGCATCATGATCTGGAAGGTGTCCCAGGACCTCCGGCCTTACCTCCAGACACAGTGCAAGGTGAGGGGAGAGAAGCCGGCCTGACTCCCTCTCTCTGTCTCCTTCTGCCTTCCCAGCACCCAAACCCGACAGTTCTATGTCTCCATTCAGCCACCCGTCGGGGAGCTGATGGCCCCTGTGTTCCTGAGTGAGAATGAGTTCAAGAAGGAACAGGGTGAGTGCTCCCTGGGGGTGGGTGGGAAGGGTGCTCAGGACCCTCCTCTGCGGCTTATTCAGCTCCACCATACAGGCATGCTGCAGGAGCCTCAGCTGCTGCACACAGAGGGAGGCCTCACCCCTTGTGACTCCAGCAAAGGCTTCCCAGACCCTCGGACACTTCAGAGAGACTTTGGAGAGAGTTGAGACGCAGCCAGGCAGAAGATTCTAGGCCAGGATTCCAGCTGGGGGAAGCATGAGTAGGCGTTCGTGAAAATTTACAGGAAGCAAGCAGGGGTGCAGTGGGGCCTAGGGATCCTTAGCACTGGGGAGTAGGGGAAACAAAGCTGAAAATATGTTTGGTCTAGTTTCTGAAAGCCTTGAATGCTGTGCTAAAAGATTTCCGTCCTAAAATTTCAGAGCTGAAAGGGGTCACAGAGGTTATTTGGTACCAACTCCATTAATAGAGGGGTGAGGAGTGCAGGTTTCATTTTTCTAGCAGTGGAGGAATTGTTGAAGTTTTTTGAGCAAAGAAGGGGCCAAGTTCAGTCTTGGGCTTCAGAAAGCGAAATCTGCCAGCATTTAGTTAGGACTGGAATCGAGAGAATGTGCAGCAGGAAAAAGAGGCAGAACAGTATAAGTGGAAGGAATCATGGAGCTTCATGAGTCCTAGATTTAAGTTCTGAAGCTGCCACTTGCTTGGTATGTGACCTTGAACTAAATTCTGTGACTAGTTATAAGGCTATTGACATAGATTTGATGAGAGATGGTGAGGACCAGGATTAGAGACACAGCAAAAAGAATGAAAGGCTGAGGTAGGGAAGAGGAACTCCACGGGCATTTGCTGAATGAAACAGGAGACAGAGACATGGACGCTGTCTCTGGGATATCTGGCTTAGAGAGCAGGGAGAATGGCAGTGCTGTTCACCTAGACCAGTGGTTGGCCAACTTTTTCTGTAATGGGCCATAAAGCAAGTGTTTTATTTATGTTAAACATTTTAATATTTATTTATTTGGCTGTGCTGGGTCTTAGTTGTAACATGCAGGATTTTTAGTTGCAGCATGTGAACTCTTGATTGTGGCTTGTGGGATCTAGTTCCCCGACCAGGGATTGAACCTGGGCCCCCTGCATTGGGAGTGCGAAGTCTTAGCCACTGGACCACCAGGGAAGTCCCAGCAAATATTTTAGGCTTTCTGGGTCATGTGGTCTCTGCTGCAGTTTGCCTTTGTAACCCAGGAACAGCCATGGATAATACATACTTTAATGAATGTGGCTTTATTCCAATAAAACTCTATCTATGGACACAGACTTGAATTTCATATACTTTACATGTGTCATGAAATATCTAGCCTTGATTTTTTTTTCCCCCAACACTTAAAAAATGTTAAAAAAAAAAACAACAAAAACCACATTGTGGACCATGCAGGTGGTAGGTTGTATTTGGCCTTCAGGCTATAATTTGCCAAACCCCTAATCTAGAAGAAAGAAGGATGGATCAGGCAAGGGAGAGGGGAAGATCTTGGATAGTTTTGGATGAGCTGCTTTTTGAAATATACGTGAAATTCAGGAGGAGGTGTTTCATACACAACTGAAAAATGTGGGTCCGTGCCCAGGAAACACTTCTAGGCTCGAGTCAGGTGCATAGAGGTGATAACTGAAGCTGTGGCTATAAGTGAGATCACCCTGAGGAAGAGATGAACGGGGAGATAAGGAAGCCACAGACCTTTCTGGAGGAGAACTTGCATCCTTCAGGAGAAAAAGCAAGGGAGGGGAAAGAGAAGGAACAGAGTGCAGGCAGGAGGAGGGATGAGGAGGTAGAAATGTGTCTTGGATAGTCTGCAGGCCAAGATGACCAAAGACCTTCAGGTCGAGCATATAGGAAACTGTTGCCAGCATCAGAGAGAGCAGCTTATTGCCAAAGGGGAGACCGAGGCCAACTGCAGTGGGTTCAGAGCGTGGGGCTTGAAGAAGTGAGTCCTCTCTGGAGGACCTTGGAGGTCAGCAGTGAAGGAGAAACAGTACTGGCATCATGGCATGTCTGGCTTCTAGGGAGCACTTAGGAATGAGGAGACTTGATAAGGAGAAACTAAAAGTACAGGACAAGAAAATGTCACTCTTTAGGAATGGAGGGGATGAAACAATCAGGAAGGGTGTGTGTGTTCCCCAAAGGAGAACAATGGCGGGAGTAGCAGAGGGAGGAGAGAGGCTGGGGAGACAGTGGGCAGGAGGACAGAGGGAGGCGCTCCTGTGGCTGGGGAGAGCATAGGAGTGCAGAGGCGATGCCAGCCCTGTAGAGTGAGGGTTTCTGGGGATGCTGTGAAGGCCTGGGGACGTCATGAGCCTGGGCCACATTTGGAGCTGTTGTCCTGTGTGAAATCAGGGGTCCACCCGTGAGGGCTGCTTAGACCCCTGGACTCTGGCCTGTCTGGTGAGGACCTGCAGCAGCTACCAGTGAGCTCTCTGCGAGGAGTCAGCCTCCAGGAGCTGGGGGAGAGTTGAACTTGGGTTGGAGGGCCAACCAGGAAAGACCCAAAGATGTGGGGGCCAGGCGGAGGAAACCTCTGAGAACCGACTGGCCTCCAACACCACCAGCCACCCCCAAGCGGCTGGCAGCCCAGATGTCTGACAGTGGGGAAGCACCAAGGCAGTCTCTGGTCGGCAGTGTGGACAGACCCCGGGATGGGGCGGGGAGAGGCTGACAAAATCTCCCTGGGGGAGGACACGGCCCTAGAGGGAAGTAGCCCCTCCCCAAGACTGGTGAGGGAGACCTGCATAGACCCTGGTGAGAATGCTCAGTGGGCAGACCCAGGGGCACCCACCATAGCCTTCACCCTCATTGTGACCTCTGCCCCCAGCAAAGCTGACGGGCATGAACGAGATCGCAGAGAAGCTCACGCTGCCAGACACCTGTCGGAGTGACCATGTTGTGGTGCAGAAAGTGACGGCCACAGCCAACCTGGGTCGTGTCCCTTGCGGGACATCTGACGAGTACAGGTACTGACTGCCAGCGAGGGGCACGCCATGGGCTCTTGGGCCTGATTGGAAGGAGGGGCCCCGGGCCCCAGTGTTGAGCCCGTTCCTCCACCCTGCCCCAGGTTTGCAGGGAGGACGCTGACCAGTGGGAGCCTGGTCCTGCTGACTCTGGACGCCCGGCCCACTGGAGCTGCCCAGCTGACGGTCAACAGTGAGAAGATGGTGATTGGCACCATGCTGGTGAAGGACGTGGTACAGGCCCTGACCCAGTGATACCAAGGGCTGTGACCTGTGTGACCCCTTCTTGCCCCTCCCTCGTGACATGTAGGCTATTAGCCTCTCTCTCTCTCCCCTCATTCCATGTAGCATCAGGGTGGGTCCTCGCTCTGTCTGGTCATTACCAGGCTTCCTTCTGGTCCCCCTCCCCAAGGGTTCCTTAGTGATCTGTGCAGAGGGATTCCATTCAGCCCTCCCAGCTTGGTGTAGCTATTTATGTGGCAAAAGCTCAATAAAATATCTTCTCCCTAGAGGCTGGTTCACCTTGCCTTTCTTCTGGGTTCTACCTAAGGGCGTGGACTGGGGGGCAGGCTCCCACAGTTGACAGTGTTTGACCCTTGTGAATGGACCACTCCTGGCCTTCTAGGTTGGAGCCCCAAGATGACCATCTTCAAGCCTCCACGCTTCTCTATGGAAGAGACACCTGATCAGGATGGGGAGGCCAAGCTGGAGGAACTCCTAGGTTCTCTACAAGCCTTGGCAAAGATTCCTCTTCAACATCTGGCCGTCCTTTTTGGTTCCCCTCATGGGCCCTGGAGAAGGAGAACTTATAATGTGGGGAATTCCCAAACATAGGTGCAAGGTTCAAAGTATGTCAACTGCATCTTGATGGGCCTAGAGCCCCCACTTTGCTGGGGAGATGACCCAAGGGGTCATCTTGGAGAGGGAAGAACAGGAGATGTAGACGAGTGCTTCATCAGATGACCTGGGGGTCTTGTTAACATGCAGATACAGATCTGTGGGTCTGGAGTGGGGCCTGAGAGTCTGCATTTCTAACCAGATCCCAGCAACCACACACACTAGAGGAATGAGGTATAGAGCCTCCACCCTGGGACAAGCCTTCCGGGGGTGGCCATGGGGGTCAGGGCCCTTTCCTGGTGAGGAAAGAGGCTGAGCAGGCAGTGGTTCCTAAATGGATAAAAGGGGTTCCATAAGCTTGTATTCTGCCAAAAACAGAAAGCTTGTAATCAAATAAATTTAGGAATCACAGATCGAAACACAGTAAGGTAATTTCCCACAGGCCTTCTCAGAGCCTTTACTACGCTAATATGCATTGTGACCCCCATTTGCTCTTGACCTCGGGATGCATTTGTCGCAGGATCCTTTGATGGACTGTGTTACAGGAGAAACACTCGGGTGACAGTTGGAGATGTAGGACCTCAGCCCTGATCATCCATAACCAAGACTGCAGTCCTTTGACCACCCCATCCCCCAGTCTGTCAGGGAAGAGGCCCTGAGCAGGTCTGTTTAGGGACAGACAGGGTGGAGCCGGTGTGGCCTTTTTCTCAGGGAAGGAGAACAAAGGCAGTGTCAGGGGACAGCCCTGCCCCGCCTCTGGGGACTTGCCGGGCTCTGTGGCACCAGAGGGCAGCTGGGGCTGCTACCTGTGTGAGAGCCCTGGGGCTCCAGAGTCCCCCTGAGATCACTGTTTTTGTCACTGCAGATTCTGAGAGGGGACTGATCCACCATTCAGGGGTCACTCAAATGGTGGACTGGTTCTTGCTGTGTCTCTAAATCAGCATTGCCCGTGACAGGAGAAGGAACGTGGGGGCGATTTTCTAAGAAATCAGAACAAGGACGTCCGAGAATTCTTTACCAACCTGGACTTTGCAGCACAGGCCCCCGAGTGGGTTCTGTAGGAACCAGAAGCACAGAAGGCATGTCCTCTGCCATCCCCCACGGAGCCCACAGCCCAGGTTCCCAGAACCTTGTGGAAAGGGAACCTGGGTCTCCAGCCCCTAAATGAGGGCCCAGAGCCCAGGAACCTTAGTCACAGCCCTGTGCTGGTTCCTCTGGAGCAAGTCCCAGGCTGTGGGGTTAGCAGCAGCAACCCTTCTTGAGAAGATGGTTCTCGTGCATGAGACAGTCTCAGGGGAGAGACAAGAGAGCTGGGCGTGAGCAGGGAGAGTCTGGGTCTGCAGCTGGTGAGGAGGAGGAGCCCAGCTGGGAAGGCTGGCACTGAGGAAGCGGGCAGCAGCAGCAGTCTTCAACCCTTCAAGGAAAGCAAAAGGGCCCCATTCTATTCTAGGGAATGGTCTTCAGGGAGAAAATGTTGGTCAGAGGGGAAGGGTGTTGGGCTGCACCGCCCTCAGCCAAACCTGTTTCTTCTAAAACCCCTAGGTCAACGGCCGAACCTCCCATGGCCCTGCCACGTGGGCATCACTGAGTGTCAGCAGGGATAAGCCTCCCTGGTGGACACAGATCAGACATGCAGGACCTGGAAGGGGCTCCCTTCTCCCCAGAATATTCTTTCCAATCCTTGTCATATCCTGTATCATGTCACTGATTCAAGTCTTTACCACTGTGGCCACAGGCTTCCTGGATCTCAGGTATCCCGTGACAGTGCTGAGGGGCAGCCAGAGAGCTGGGCCCAGGACTAGGGGGTTCACGTGGGGCCCAGGACAACAGAGAAGCCTAGGAAGGGCTCTGTTGGAGCTCAGGGAGGACTGGGGTGGGGGCGGAAGTGGACAGAAGCCCAGGGGTTGGCACCGAGGAAGAAGGTGCCCCTGGTGAGGGTCGGATAGAGCATTAGTGAGGACCAGAAGGTCTGAGTGTGGTCTGAGCCAGACCACAGGCCTTGTCAGGACAATGAACTCCATGAGGTGGTGAGAATGGGAACCCAGTCCAGGATGGCTTCAAAGTAGTACCCTGGCAAATGGGTACAAGGAATGGGTGCGGTTTCTGGCCAGGCAGCTGTAACTAGCTAGCCACGATGTCTGGGGGACAGATCCATCTAGGGACCCTAAGGAATTCTGCAACAAGAATGCCAGAGTTGGGGGGGGTGCTAGTTGTGCCCAGGTCTGAACTTACCCTGCCCCAGCCCCTAGGCTAATTCAGCACCTTTTCCTGGGCATCTTGAGAGTCACCTCTTTGGCAGAGTTTTCAGGTCAAAGGGTGGGGATGTTGGGTCTGTAACTCACTATGCCAGGATTTCCCCTGGCTTTCCTGGGCAAAGGAGACTTCTGACCCACCCCCTGCCCCCAAGACCTGGCTCCTGGATAGCCAGGATCCTCACTACTAGTTTCTTTTTTAAAATACTTATTTGGCTGTGTCAGGTCTTAATTATGGCACATGGGATCTTCTGTGCCACACGCAGGCTCACTAGATGCCATTTGGCTTCTCTAATTGTGGTGCATGCAGGGGTTTAGTTGCTCTGTGGCATGTGGAGTGTTGGTTCCCCGACCAGGAATCAAACCCATGTCCCCTGCATTGCAAGGCAGATTCTTTACCACTGGACCACCAGGGAAGTCCCCCTCACCATCAGTTTCTTCCCCGCCTCCCCAGCCACATTCAGGTCCCTCTCCATCACTCCCATTGCTACTGTGGCTACACATGAAGTAGGGTGAGGGCAGGGAAAGGCCCGCCTCAGGTCCCTCCTTCCTCGTCAAGCATCTGAGCAGCCAGAAAGTGCTAGGCACTGTGGTGACAAAGAGGTTGTGGGCTGATAACCACCCAGGACTGGGGTGTGAACCATGGAGAGGCTGCTCAGCCCAGTAGGTCCTGTCTCATGCCACCAGCCTGCAACTGGCTGCAGAGCCTGCTGGACTGGAAGAGCCCCAGCTCAGGGGTGGGCCAGGAGAGCTGCTAGGGGAGAGTGTGCATGGACCAATGTCCTCAAGGAGGTGAGCTGGTCTTCCTTCTTCGATGGCCTGGTCAGTGTTGTTTCCCAGGGCCAAGAGAAGGATGGTGAATCAGTGCCTGTAAGGGTGGGGCTCAGGACAGGGGTTTGAAACGTGCACCTTCCCGGATCTTCTACCTGATGGTGCCGGCTTGAATCTGTTATCTTCTACCCCATTGTCTCCCCTCTCCCCATCCTGCTAACCTGTCTACTAAGAAAGAGCACTTGGGGCCTGCATTGTTAATCCGGACCACTGGGAACCCCACCCTGATGGCCCCATGACTACCGAGGATGCTTGGAGGTCTCTGGGCCTCGGCACAGTGTGGAGGAAGGTGAGCGACGTTGGGGGTTACTTACCTGAATGGCACCTTCACCCTGAATGTCACTTCTTATCTGCTGCCAAGGACTCCCTAACTTTAGTCCCTTTTCAGATCTGCCCATGAGTCCACCTGGGTGGTACTTCCCAGTGGTACCTGGAGAATAAAGGTTGCTAACAGCTCAGCAAAATGCTTCTGTCTGGGATCTTCCCAGACAGTGTCCCTGTCTTTGGGACTATTTAAAAAAAACAAACAAACAACTTTATTCGTAGACTGAATAACCCGTGTAATTAGTATTCAGATCAAGAAACAGATATTGATATTTCAGTCAGAGATCAATCACAGAGCTCTGAAACAATTCTACCCCAGTCTGCAAATGGCAGTGGGATCCCAGAAGGCCAGCACAGACTTGTGTCCGGTAATGCCAACACGGTGCCATATGCCGCTCTCTAAGTGGAGGTTGTCTTGTTTTGGCTGAGGGAGAATGTGAGGAAACAGTTCTGAGGAAGAAGGAACTCTTGGGCAAGGTGACCTTGATGGAGGTCTTGATGTGCCAGGACCCCAGTATTTGCACCTGCAGAGGGAAGGCAGGGAGAGGGTGAGGCATGGTCCTTCTTGGACCAAGGCCAGACGGAGACGCTGCCCTCCAGGAAACCCCTCAACTTCAGTCTCGTCAGCTATAAAATGAAGGGGAGGCCCCTCAGGTTCCCCTGTCTCTCCTTTTGTTGAGACCCTAGGCATCCCCTCACCCCTTTACAAGCATCTCAGGACAACCAGCCCTCTCCTTCCACTGTGACCAACGAGTGAGCCAACCTCTGGTGATCTCTGCTTCCTGGCATTTGCCCCCTGGAGTCATCCCCTCCTGCATCTCATCATGGTTGGTGTGTGTAAACAACAGAATACTGTAGAAGGAGAGTCTGTTATTTTGGAGATGAGCTTATGACACTCCCCTCACCATCTTAGCAGCCCCCTGGAGCAGTCCCTGTAAGGAGGAACCAGTGAGTCTGGGGTGGGTGGAGTTGGGAGGCAGATCCAGCTCCAGGCAAAGCTTCAAATGACTGCAGTTCTAGCTGAGAGCTTGACTGCAACCTCAGGAGACAGCCTGAGCCAGAAACACCCAGCTAAGTCGGTCCTGGATTCCTGACTCTCAGAAATTGTGTGAGAATGAGTATTTGTTGTTCTAACTGGCCTCACTTCCGGCTTACTTGACGCCGTACACGAATACAATCCAGCCCTCAACCCAGGTCCGAGGGTTTTGGAAATGTCCTCAGAGCGAGCCTGGGCTCTCAGCTCTGGCGTTTGGAGCAAATTTCTCCCAGGCTCAGTGTCAGTGGTGTGCTGGAGCCGGCGTGGGAGCATCTGCTGGTATCACACTGGCAGTTTGAAATCAGCCACCATCCAGGTGGGGATCGTGGTAAAGAACCCACTTGCCAATGCAAGAGAAGTAATGAGACACAGGTTCGATCCCTGGGTTGGGAAGATCCTCTAGAGAAGGGTATGACAACCCACTGTGGTATTCTTGCCTGGAGAATTCTTTGGACAGAGGAGCCTGGCAGGCTACAGTTCATGGTGGTTGCAGAGTCGGACATGACTGAAGCAACTTAGCATGCACACATGGTCTTTATGCCACAGAAATTGGTGAATACTGCAAGTCACTCCCCTCCCTGTGGACAACTGTCAACACTTACCAGCACACCTCTGCCCTGAACTGTCCCCATCCCTGTATCTCCTTAAACAATTATATTTCAAGTTTAAAGAGTGAAATAACCACCTGTGTCTGCTTGCCCAGTTTAGGAACTAAAGCACTCACCGATTCAGCAGATGCCCACTGGATTCCCCATCTCACCAGCGTGTTCCTCTCCACCTGGAGTAAATCACTGTTCTGAATGTTATTATGTTCATCAAGGCCGTGCATTTTGGGGTACTTTTACTACATACAGGTGTATTCCTAAACAATATATTGTACTTTGTGACTGTAACGTACTGCCTGTTTAGAAATTTTATATAAACGGCATCGTAGAGTATGTATTCTTCTACATTCTTTTTTTCTTTCAATGTTGTGTATAAGTCATCCATGTTGATACAATTAGCTTTATTTCATTTACTTTTACTTATATACAGTATTCCATTGTGTATGTGTGTGCATGCTCAGTTGTTGAGTGGCATCTGATTCTTTGCAACCCAATGGAGTGTAGCCCGCCAGGCTCCTCTGTCCATGGAATTTTCTAAGCAAGAGTACTGGAGTGGGTTGCCATTTTGTATGACTAGATCACAATTTATCAATCCATTCTCCTGTCGATAGGTATGTAAGGTATTTATTTTTGCAATTTTGAATAACCCCTATTGGAATTTTTAACCTCAACTCCTCCTCTTTAACATGTGGGCAAGTTTCTCTAACACGCTACCCCAGGAGTGGGATTCCTAGTGGCTGCCCATACACACCCGCAACATTGCCAAATTGCTTTCCAGTGTAGCTGTGCTTCACATCAAGAATATTCATGGTATCATCATTCATAATAGTCCAATTCACATCACCAATCACCAGGAGAATGGAGAAACAAACATGGTATATCAATACAACAGATACCACTTAGCGATAAAAGGGGCTTTACTGCTACCTGCATCAACATGGATGAATCTTGCTTAATGAAAGAAGCTAAAAGTTTAGATGCAGTCCTAAAACAGGCAGAATGAATCTATGAGAAAAGTGACTAGAGGATTAGTCATCTCAAGGAGAAGGGGATGAAGTGGAAAGGGGCATGATGGGGTCCTATGGGGTTCTGGAAGGAGTCCATGCCTTGGTGTGGGTAGTGGTTACCTGGGTGTATATGTAGGAAAAAAGCATCAAACTGGATACCAAAAACTGTGTACTCTGTGCACTCTGTATGTGGGTTAGACCTCGATTTGAAAAATGTAGAAAATAAAACCCACAACCAAAGTGACTGAACCAGTTTACACCCTGGCTGGCAGTGAGTTTGCCGCTGGGAGAGTGAGCCTTTTCATTGTGTCTGTCTGGGGAGTGTGGAACGGTATCCTTCTGTGTTCATTTGCATTTCCTTGGTTGTGGGTGAGTGCAGGCATCTTGCGGAGAAGGCAATGGCAAGCCACTCCAGTACTCTTGCCTAGAAAATCGCATGGACAGAGGAGCCTGGTGGGCTGCAGTCCATGGGGTCGCTACTAGTCCGACACGACTGAGCGACTTCACTTTCACTTTTCACTTTCACACATTGGAGAAGGAAATGGCAACCCACTCCAGTGTTCTTGCCTGGAGAATCCCAGGGACAGGGGAGCCTGGTGGGCTTCCATCTATGGGGTCACACAGAGTCGGACACGACTGAAGTGACTTAGCAGCAGCAGCAGCAGGCATCTTGAGATAGGTTTGTTGGACGTTTGTGCTTCCACTCCTGTCAATGGCCCATTCCCATCTTTTGTTATTTTTCTATTTGCCTCACTGTAGAAGTTCCTACATATCTTGGAAACTAGTCCTTTGTAGATCATGTATTGCGAATACCTTTCTCCAGTGTATTACTTTTCAAGTTTTAAACTTGATAACCCAAAGGTTTTAATTCCAATGTGGCCAAAGTTATCAATTTTCCTTTATACCCTGTGCTTGTTCCACATTCACAAATTTTGTCTGTAGTCCAGTGTAATAAAAATATTTTCCTAATATTCTAAAAAAATTTCCTGGCAACCAAACAACAAAAAATTTCCAAGTAATGCTGTATACATTTGCATTTTTAGCCCACTTAAAATTTCCATTTGTGTATGATGAAAGGTGGAGCTGATCTAGTTTATTTCACTTAAAAGGGAATGAAAAAAAAAACTCAAAAAACAACGTGATTTCTTTTGCACAGAGCTTGGCAAAAGCTGAGTAGACACTATATGCTTACTTTACCTTGTGGTCTTGAATTCCTAAAGGAATCTCCCTTCTGACCTTTTTCAGCCAGGAAAGTTATTTTCTCCCTGCAGTCTCTCTCCTTCTTTTAGCTCTCTGCCTGCTGTGGAGGCACCGAGCACCTGAGCCTATAAAAGAATACAGGTTCCCTCCTGGTACATGCATTTAAAACTCAGTCCAGAAAATTACAGTTATACTCAAAACCTGTGTTATAAACCTGGGGCTTGACTGCAGAGATGGTGCCAGGCATAGCTGGACTCAAAGGCTATTTGTTGAGTAGGAGAATGGATAATGCTGCCTGTTTGTTCCTGCTACTTCAGTGACCAGCTGTGGGGACTTGACCAAGTCATGTAATACCTCCACCTCTGCCTCTTTCCACACCTGACCCTAGATGTGCAGGCATCTAGTCAGGGGTACTGTTCTTTCCGTATAACCTGCAAGCCTGGCCAAGTCAGAGCAGGGAGCCAGGACTCACCAAATGCATGACTGTATGTGCATTCATCCACCCTTTCCTTCATTGCCTGCATTGAGCTCTGGGGTCAGTCAGAAGGTAGTACACATGTAAGGGTGCTGGACATTTTGTTCTTATCTGGTTAAAGCTTTAGGCTCTGAAGCCAGAAGACTGCCTGAGTTTGGGTCCTCACTTTTCTACTTCTAACTGGGAGTCCTTGAGCTAGTTACTTCTCTGAGCTTCAGTTTCCTTGCCTGCAAATGGGTTAAATGGGTTAACACAGGTGAAACACTTGGAACTGTGCCAAGCACAGGTCAAGTACTCAGTGAAGGTCAACTATATTCTCATTATTACTGCAACAGAAAGTTTTAAGAAGAGGGATTTTATGCAGCAGAAATTTCTGTTCCAAGACACCGGAAAGATGCCTTCCTTTTCTTACAGCTGGGAGTTTTAAAATATGAAAAAGCTCCCAGGTACTGTTGCCTTGGGCACTATTCCAGTTTCCAGTTCTTCTCTTGCTCAGCTTTGGGTCAGGGAAGAGAAAGCATGAGCTGCATGAGGCCCCTGGACAGGCTGGGCTTGATTCTTTGAATTAAAGACCAAATTTAAAATTAGGAAGATTGCGAATAAAAAAACCCCCCCAAAACACACAAACTGCTTTTCCATCTTGTCCTGAAAGATGGGGCTGGGCTGAGACGTCATTCCTGCACAGCATCCATCAGCTAATCCTCTTTAGATGTAACTGGGCCCTTCCTGGTGCTGCCATTCACCCTCAGTTGACTCCTGTGCCATAGGTATCTGGGAGTGGCACTCACTCCCTGAGAGGACAAGCAAGATACATCACCTCGAATGAGTTGTTCTATGCTGTTTGTGGGCCAGGGTGGGACTTGTGGGTGGGTTGCTCATAGAGAATGAAGAGCTCCAGATAGGGCTGGTGTGGGAGGGTTCCAGGGAAACTAAACCAGGATGTAGGGAATTCCTGGGCAGCTGAAAATGGGGCATCTTCAGGAGGGAAGGGGAAACGCTCGAGCAGCCCCTCTGAAGGGGAAGAGAGAGTGGAGCAGTTTATGGCTAGGGGGTGCCAGGGTCCCCTCTTGCCCTCCCCTGCCGCCATCACCTCTCTGCCCAGAACCTCAGCAGCCCATGGGAGCTCCTGCACGGGGACAGTCTACGGATGGAGACTGGCCAGCTCTCACTGTCACTCTGAGTCCTTCTGTGGATTTACTACTCCAGCGTCTGTTCCTACCCTTTCTTCCATTAATCCTCCTGCCACGGAAAGCTAGACCTTGACTCCCTTCCCTCATCCATTAGATCCAGGCCAGCCTCATCAGCCTGCCAGGAAGGCAGCAGACCTTCTCCCCAACTGCCAGAAGGAACCTTAAGCAGAGTAAGTGCTTTATAAAATAGTATGATGGTGATGCTGAAGTAATACACGTGGAACACTTTGGCTCAACAAACGCCCATCCCTTTTCTCCCTACCACAGTCCTTTATTTCTCCCCTTTTACTGTCAAACCTCTACGAAGTCTTTAGTAACATCTTAAAAGAGATCTTATACTATCATTCTCCTGTTCACCATTTTTAATAGTTCCCAGATGTCTGCAAAATAAAGTCCCTTCACGAACTGGGCCCAGGCTTGCCTCCTGCGGTATCAGCACGCATTATCCTCTGCCCTGGTCAGAAGGAGCCTCTCTGTTCTGCACTCCTTTTCAGCCTTCGCCTGCCCTCCCGCCTGGAACGCCACCTCCGTTTCCGTACCTGCCCGGGGTTTCAGCCGGGGGTCCGCTCCTGCCCCAAAGACGCCCTCCCTGACCACAGTCTGACCCGCCGGGTCCCTCTTCCGCTCTCCAGGAAGTTTTCCTTTCGCAGTCTGGAAAGAGCGTCGGAAGCGGCTTCCCGAGGAACTACAGTCCAAAAGGGGATCCCTGATGTCCTAGGAACTTTCCGGAATCCCCGGACGCCCGCGCACTCCACCCCCGGTCCAGCACAGGAAGCAGCCGGTCTAGGTGAGCGCGCCTGCTGGAACCGGGGAGTGGGGTTGGACAGGGGCGCTTCGCGCAGGCTCTCTCCAAGGAGGGGTTCTTTGGCAGAAAAGAGCGTGGACACGGTAAAGACAGCTTTATTGACAAAGCGCGTTGCCGCCCCGTCGCAGGGGCTTGTAAACGGCGCCCTGAGGGATAAACCGAGGCCCTAAGAGGTAAGGGACGTGGTCAGGGTCACTAGGTGAGTGGCATGCTCCGCTTGGACCCCTGGACTCCTGGGGCGGGGGGCAGGGTGCGGGGTGCCGAGCGCGCCCCCGTCTGGGCGCCCGGCTCTGGGTGGGCGGCTGAGCCCTCGGCCCGGCCCGCTGGAAGGGGCGGGGCCCCGGGCGGGGCCGACACAGGTGCTTCGCATCCGGCCGTGGGGGGGTGGGGGGAGCGGCTCGGCGGGGCTTTATAAGCGGCCGCGAGTGCGGCGCTGTGAGCGGCTCGCTGCAAAAATAGTGCCCACGTGTCTGCGCGTCCCTCGCCGAGCCGGTCAGCCGCCCGCCGGCCGGTCCGTCCGTCCCGCAGGGCCCCGCCATCCCCATGGCGTTCCCACTGGTAAGCGCTGCCCGCCGGGGCGGGGCTGGGCGGGGCCGCGGTCAGGGCCGCGGTAGCTAACGGTCCGCGCGCCTCCTCGGCCGGTACCGCTGTCCCCTCCTCCCCAGCCCCCACCCGCGCGCGCGAGTCCCGGGCGGGGTGCGGGTCACGTGCCTGCGGGCGTGGGGCCTCGTGGAGGGGTGTGTGGCGAAGGAGGGGTAGGGAGCCTCCTCGTGACTCAGGGCCTTTGGGCTTAAAGGCGCCGCGGCCCTCCGGGGGCGGCCGGTGAGGCCTCCGAGCTGCGCTGCGTACTCCAGTCAGCCTCGAGTGTATGTCCAGACGGGAGCTGGCCGGACTGAAGGGCGCCTCCGCCCCCGGAACTTTTCCTTCTCCCGCAGCCGTCGCACGTGAGAGCCGAAGCCACCAGCGCCAGGAGCTCACTGGCCTCGCCACGTCCCACGCGAGCCTCGTTCGTACCCACTGGGCAGCGGGGGAAGGCGGGGCGGAGCGGGGCTGCAGGCGGCATAGGCCCTCGCGCTTGGGCCTCGGGTCACGGGAGACCTCCACGACGGCAGTAGGCGCGGCTCCTTTAAGGCGGAGGGATTAAGCCCCTCGTGCCTTCTGCATGCGCTTCCCCGGCCCGGGAGGTCACGTGGCTTCACACGTTCGGCTGGAGCTGGAATGCTGGGGCTGGGTTGACTAGGTGGGGTCCAGCACCAGTGGGTGGGTATACCCGCACGTGCAGCGCGGCTTGGAGCTGGGGAGCCGCGCAGGTGAGCTGTGTCCTGGAGGCATAGGCATGGGTCTTGCAGGATATGGAGGCGCCGCAGGCTTGGAGCCAAGCTAGGCCGCGCCAGTCTCGTTTTCCCTGACCCGGGTTCTCTAGGTAGCGGAGAAGCGTGCAAGTGACCTTGGCCTTGTCAGTCTCTCCTCAGCCCTGGACCGGACCAGGTGCCCAGACTCGCGTGGGGGGCTTGGCGCGGGCCCCCGCGTTTGCCTGAGGTCCCGGGTTTGCCTGAGGGGACAGCCGGATTGCTTGGCCTGGCCAGTTAGGGGTTAGGAAGGCCTGTGCCTGCCTGGAACCCCGGGGACAGTGGGGACGCAGACCCAGGAAAGTTTGCTCCCCGTGGGTTGTACCACGTGGCCTCATTCTCTGGCTTTTTCCTCGTGTGGGTGGTGTTTACGGTCAAGGCGACCCTGACTTGCGTCATCCCCTGAGGGTCCAGGTCAGGGTCCTTGTAAGTGGCTCAGTGCCACCCCGGGGACCTGGAAAGTCCGAGCCGACCCTGGGGCTCAGAAGCACGTCCTGGCCTGCACGGGTTAGTTTTTGGTGGCACTCAGTCCCCTGCAGGCCTTGCCCCCCTTTGCACAGTGTTGCCCTCGGGAGGCGGGTGGGAAGCACGAGGACTTGGGACAGCAGCGCTCAGAGCCCTGGGGTAGGGATGGGGGGCGGGGACGCGGGGGTCTGACACCCTCCCCCAGCCGCCCGGCAGGCTGGGCTGGGCTGGGCTGTGCTTAGCGCTGGGTTTTGCTGGCAGCTGCCTCCCTTGGTCTCCCTGGCTACCGATCAGCCGCCTCGCTCTCTTGCTGGCACCTGAGTACGCGGCTGGCTAGCGTCATGTGCTGGTGAGGGGCGAGCGGGTCGGAGCTGTAAGCCCCAGGTGCAGCGCCCGCATCGGGTCTGCCCCCCAAGTGACAGCGCTGACATGTGCTAGCTGGCCGCGAGTGTCTCCTGAGGAGGGTGTGCACCCTTAGGCTCAGGTTGTAATTGAGCCTAGGGACCCACGCTGGGCTAAAAACAAAAATACATCCAAACAAGCGGAAGGAAACCTTGGAAACCTAGGGCTGGCGGTGGTTTCCCTGGTTGGTTGGTTTTACTCGTAGGTGGAAGGGGAGTGGAAGGCAATTCTGCTTATGGAGCTCCGTGGAGCTCTGGGCTGTCGGCTTCCACCCTCCGCCGCAACCCCCCCGGGACAGGAGAGTTCAGGGCCAACCTTCCTCTTCGAGCTTGCCTGGGGCGACACTGTGTTCCCAGAGCCCCTTGCTCTAGAGTTTGGCTCTTGCCACGGTGATGTAATCTAAGCTTGAGCAGTGGTCTGGCCGCAGTACATGCTCAGTGTGTTAGAAGCAGAATGTGAAGCTGACTGCCCTGTGTGTAAGTCACTCTTTGTATTAATGGTGTGGAAATACTTGCTTTCCCTCCTCTCGTGGGTGGCCTTAGGAATATCTCCCTGGCCAGGCTCCCCTTTGGGGAAGGGGAGCTGTGCCAGCTTGTGCAGCAGGCAGGAGCTAAGAGAGCTGGTGTGTGTGCTGAGGGATCATGGAAACACAGAGCTGCTTGGATTGGGCCTTTAGGTACTCGATGAAGGCAGGGTTCTACGGTCTATGCTGTGATATGCACTCCAGTGTCTGTGAGGCAGCAGGTGGAGGAAGGTGATCACAGCCGTCAGACTGTAGGCTAATGATAATAGCTGTCTTTGTAAGTATTTTCATGGGGTCACCCAAGCTATTTATTTTGTTTTTAATCATTATAATGGGCTACAGACCCAAATCCCTACAGGGGCCTGAGGTAACATAAATGAGTATAGGGAAAGAAAGAAGAACAGTGCCCCCTGAACTACAAAATTTGCTTAAAGGGGAGCCAGTAGCTGGTTGTTGGCTATGCAGAAATGTGGGGCCAGAGTTCATGGATCTTTTGTTTTTTCTTAGCTAAGCTGCCAGTCTCTTAATTCATAAACGTAACAATTAAAAAAATTGAAAACATTGTATGAATCAAAGTCTCTGAAGGTTGTATATAACCTGAGAGCTAGTTTGGGATCTTTGTCTCAAAAGGTCTCTCTTAATTTCCCCCTCCCCATTTTGCAGGTGATGAAACAGACTTAGAAATCAAGTGGCAAGGCCACCAAGAGATAAAACGGGTTGTGTGAACCTAGGTCTTTCTGGTGCGGTAGTTCAGCCTATGATACTGTGTGTATTCTAGTATGTTAGAGGGGTCAAGAGGGTTATTGGTGGTATATATTGTACAGAAAAGGTAGTGGTCTGTGGGCTGGTCTCACTCATAGGCAAAAGTGAGCTTGAACTGCATTGGAGGGAACCTGGGTTGCTGTGGAAGTCAATGTGGGTCTTCCGAGCATTAGTGCTGTGGTGCTGATGTCAGGAGGAATGTGCTGTGTCTATCATTCCATGATATGTGTCAGAGCAGTTTAGCCGATTATGAGAGAGCCAGAGGTCTGGAGAAGTCAGGCTCCTCCCACTGTGGGGGTGACCCTTCTAGCCCTCTGCACAAAAGACTGTCCTCTTTCAGGACAGTTAAATTTCAGCCACCTTTTTCCTTCTGAGAAAAGGCATATGTGAAGTCACATGATTGTTGTAGACCTATAAAAGTAGAATGGGGCTTATTAAATCTTGGCTTTTCTCTCTTAGCTAAAATTCCCGTAATCCTGTCTCTTAGATTCCCAGGAAGAATTAATAAGGGTTTTAGCAGTGCGTGGTAAAATCTGGAATAAGCTCCTAGTTCATAAAAAGAACTCTACCAGAAATGAGGGCTGGGGTTTCATTCTAGAGAACAGTTAGAATCCTTCTAGCAGTGTGTAAGCCACAAAGCTAGCAGCTGTAAAAAGATATGTGCCTTTATTTCTGTATCTTATTCTCAAAGGATTTAAACATAAAGAAGTAAAGACCATGTTCAGAGAGTTGCCAAAGGGAATTTTTTCCATGAGAATGCAGACTCAAATACAAACCAGATAACTTTTTTTCTTTTTAACCTGTGGTCTGGGAAGTTTTTAACCTGTCCCCTCCTGCTTCTTTAGTTACCTTTACAGGCCACTCAGCCATGAATTCACTCTTGTGAATCTGGTGGTGGAGGGGAAGGGTGTGATGACTGGAGTAGGTCTGTGCTGGAATTTTAGTGTTCATTTGCTAGATAATAACTGTGCAGAGTTTCTTATTCGTTGTTTTCAGCTAAATGTTTCCTAAAATTGTTGTATGTTTGTTTAAAGGGCAGGTTAATTAGTGGGTAATATTTCTGCCTTTGAAGTTTGGGATAGAAATGTATACCAAACCCAGATATTCACATTTAGGCTGCTATCTTCAGTAGCTAGTGGTTGGAGGCAGTAAGAGAATCATGAGATCAAATAGCAAGGTATTTTCTCTGCTGAGGAAGAGCTGTGCTAATCCCATCCTGTTCTGCAAATCTGCTTTTCCTGGGCAGTATCTAAGCTGTATGGACTCTGGGAAGAGCTTGCCAGAAAGCCCTGGGGTAGGGGATGCGGGATAGGAAAGAGGGTTGGAGGAAGAGGTTAGAGTGGGGGAAGTCACATAAAGAATTTTTGCTCCTCTCTGTTTGAGGCAAGCAGGAGGCACTGCTTGCACCTTTCAGTATTTGCATTCTGCTGGCCACACCTCCTTTGCCCCCCACAGCTGCTGCTTTGGGAATGCTCTTTGTTTTCTTTCCTGACAGTGTTGCAGCCTGATTTTAGTTATACCTGCATGAGAGCTTGTCATCCTCTGTAAGCTCACAGATTCCAAATGCTGGAAATTTTTATGTTCAATATAGGACTGCCAAAACGAGGCATTTTTCAGTTTCAGTAAACTGGCTGAAACGATTGAACTTGAAAGTATATATAATAAATAAACATTTCCTATTTCTCATAGGAAAATTGTATGATTTCCCATAAAAAACCATTTCCAAATTTGAGAGTGTTAATTTTACATTGTTGGCATAGTTTTCAGTTTCGTTATTGGGATTTAAAAAGGCTCTTGTTAGGGATTAGTTTGTCTTCTTAATATATTGGTTGGCCAAAAAGTTTGGGTTTTTCTCAACATCTTCTTTTTGGCCAACCCAGTAGAATGCAATTTTAAGTAACGCAGGTGTGGAGGGGATATTCCTGACTTAAGTAGGGTTGAGCTTTGCTTTCAGTGATGCAGAAGAACACTTAGTCATGTATAGCCTTTGCATTCTGCTTTAGTTTTCGGTATTCCTGTATGGTTAGAGTACCGTTTTTGTTTTCAACTACAGTGAGTTAACACTCTCTTGTGATTTTTAAGGCATTTTGTGATGACTTTTCTTGAAGTAACTGGAGAATTCCCAGAGGACAGATCTGAAGATTGATTTGTGTGCTAAAAATGGGTTACAGTTGCATCTAGCTGCTGATTCTGGGAGTAACTTGACTTCAGTAGTGCTACTGGTTTCCTTATTCTTGGCCAGTGTAATATGCTGACAAAGGTCCCATCCTGACAGGTTTAGCACAGTGGCCTGAAGTCTCCTTTGATGAGGTGTGGGAGTAGCTCTCCCCTTGTGGAAGCAAAGCAGTTACCTTGAAGGGCAGGTTGGGTTTTTTTTTGGTGTCTTTTGACTGAACACTTAATCTCTTACTGCTTAACACCTGCGCTTTCTGCATTCTGGCTTTGTGCTTCTGGGTCTGACACCATCTGTCTCCTGGGTCTGCCCTTTCTCCTGAGACTTTATTTTTAAGCTGTAATTTTGGAATTGTTTTGACGCTCAGGAGGTGTTGGAGACCTGTCCGCCTCCCTGGTATAACTCTGAGTTGACACGAAGTCCAGATGATAGTGTCTCACTATTTTCATGGACAAGGAGATTTAAGCTGAGAATGAAAAGGGGTGATTTATATAGTGAGATGATGATAGAGCCAAAACTGGAACCCAGGTCTCTGTATTTCCAAACAAGTGTTGTTTCTGGAATTCACGCACCTTGTCCTTTGCTATGTAGGTCTCTGATTATCTCATCTTACTTAAAATTTCCACTTGGTTCCTAAGACTCAATGGCTTCCTTTTACTAGTTTCTTTTCTTCTGTTTGATCTTTTCTTGTCGGCACTTACAGCCCCCACCCCTCAGAAGCCCACATTCGTTGTGGCTCATTCTACTGCTCATTTCTGTACTCTTTCACAGGGGCCTGTGTATTCCTCTAGCACTGCGTCTCGCGTTTTAGGTTGAACTCTTTATAGTTCTGATTGTTCTCGCGAACCATAGTTCTGATTAGCCTACTGAATGAATGTTTTTGTGAGGCATATTAAATGCAGACGATCTCAAAACAGCCAACTTCTTCCCTTTCTTCTCCTCCTGGGGCTAATCTAATTCTGTCTTCTCCAATTATGAGTCTCTTTTTTTTTCTGACTAGATGCTGGTGTCCTCTTGGGGGAAAGAACTGTGTTTGGGTGTTTTTTTCCTTTAATTTTTTTTTTTAACCCCAAAGGCCCCAGTACAGATGGATGCTAGATAAATAAATAACTTTAGCTTTCCTTCAGAAACCTCTCCGCAGCTCTTGTAACAATAAAGCCGTGATGTGATCTAACTCTTGGCCCGTGTATCCTTTCATCTGATCTCCATTCCCATTGCTGCCACTCGTTCAGGTCTCCCTTGGATGAATATTTTCAGTCTGCTTTTCCTGCCTTCCTACTTAGTTATTCCTGCCTATTCACAGCTACCACTCTTTGTGGAGCTATGCCATAGTAATGGCCATATGGTTCCCCAGACACATCCCTCAGACCCTCGGTCCTTGGGTCTTAATGGGTAGTTGTATCTCCCAGATTGAATGGTGAGCTCTGGATCAGAGGGTCTTTTCCTGTAGCCTTTCTAACCCCCTGCCCACCCCTCCACGGAGTAACTACTGAGGTGTTACTGATTAAATACAGGAGTTTTAAGATGAAATTCAAACTTCCCTTGGATCTCTGGGCTTGAAGAGGCTGAATTTGTCTCTGCCAGTCAGGTGCTTATGCCAGCTCCACTGTCCTGCTGTTTTTCCTGCTCCCAGTGCCCTGCCTGAGTTCCAGAGGTTCTCTTAATGCTAAAGCTTCGGAATGTTTCAGAGGAAGCTGAGAACAGCCTTTCCCTGCCCTTGTAAGAGGCTCCCCCGCAGCTTCAGAGTTGTTACAGAGCATTTCCCTGACCTGCTATTTCTTGTCCTCCTCTCCTGTTTCTCAGGCTGCCTTGATGCAGAAGTAAGAGGAGATTCGTAGTATGGGATCCTGATTTGAGTCGTAGTACCTTGTTAAACATTGGCTTAAGGAAAGATTTTCAGTTTTGCCAAGTGTGTCTTGTAATGAGACTGAGAGAGGCTCCATTCTTGTGATGAACAGAAGAATCAGAAGGCTCTGGGCGGTTGGCCTTAGAGGCCCTATTCTTGCCCTCTCTAGTTGAACTGAGTTTTCTTTACTGTCCCATTTCTCTGGCTGTTGAAGGAGTGTCCTCCTCCCTGTTCAAAGAGCAGTTTTGTGTCCTGGTGTCCGTCTTCTCTGATACTTTTGGGACCTCTGGGTGGGTTGTCCCTACCACATGGTTCATCTCTGTCTGTAAACATGGTCATGTCTCTCTCACACTCAGAGAGAGGTGAGAGCAGTACATCTTCCTGGTTCAGCAGCCTCCTTCAGCTACCAGCCTCGCTGGCTTTCCTTAGCTTTCTACAGAGTGACCCTCCTCCTCCAATCCTGACTACCTCACCCTTTGCTGCTACTGCTGCTAAGTCACTTCAGTCGTGTCCGACTCTGTGCGACCCCAAAGACAGCAGCCCACCAGGCTCCCCCGTCCCTGGGATTCTCCAGACAAGAACACTGGAGTGGGTTGCAATTTCCTTCTCCAATGTGTGAAAGCGAAAAGTGAAAGTGAAGCCGCTCAGTTGTGTCAGACTCTTAGCGACCCCATGGACTGTAGCCCACCAGGCTCCTCCATCCATGGGATTTTCCAGGCAAGAGTACTGGAGTGGGGTGCCATTGCCTTCTCCACCCTTTAGTCCTCTCTTAAATTCTTGAGCTCTGACATCCTATGATCCTCTCTCCTCTCTCATTCTATTTTGGAACTTTTTTTTTGTTTTACCAAGTTCATTGTGTCCTATGGAATCTTACAGATGTTTTCTTGAGCTTTTCAGAATGTTTGCATTCCTTCTGAGATGTTCTTAGAAGATCTTTGAAAAGTGCAAATTTGATCAGCTACTCCAGAAAGCAGTGGTTCTCAGACATTTTCATTTAAGGATTCTTATACACTTCTTAAAATTTTGAGGGCCTCAAGAGTTTTTGTGCATGTGGCTCATATCTGCTAATACTTACCCATTAGAAATTTAAACTGGAAACATGTATCTACTAGTCATTAAAAAATAACAAATCCATTACATATTAACAATTATACTTCCCAAAACAAAAAAAATGAGTGAGAAAAGTAAGCATTCTTCTACATTTTTTGCTAATCTTTTTAGTATCTGTTGTAATAGCTGAATTTTGTTGTCTGCCTCTATATTTAATCTGTTGCCATGTGTCATTTTAGTTGATATATATGGGGAAATTTTGGTCTCACACAAGTATGTAGTTGGAAGAGGAAAAATTTTGGAGGGTTACTTAATTTTATTGGAGTGTGTGTGTGTCAGTCGCTCAGTCGTCTTGGGACTCTTTGTGATCCCATGGACTGCAGCCCACCAGTCTTCTCTGTCCATGGAATTCTCCAGGCAAGAATACTGGAAGGGATCGCCATTCCCCTCTCCAGAGGAACTTCCCAACTCAGGGATTGAACTCTGGTCTCTTGCATCACAGGCAGATTTCTTTACCGTTTGAGCTATAAGGAAGTCCTTATTGTTGGGATGTAATTATTTTATAATGTTATATTTCTTCTGTACAACGAAGTGAATCAGCTATATGTATCTCCTCCCTCTTGGACATATATATATATATATATCTCCCCTCTGTCTTGGACCTCCCTCCCACCCCACACCCATGCCACCCATGTGGGTCATCACAGAGCACTGAGCTGAGCTCCCTGTTGCTTTATAGCAGCTTCTCACTAGCTGCCTGTTTCACATGTGGTGGTTTATATGCATCAGTGATACTCTCTCAATTTGTCCCACCCTCCCCTTCTCCCCTGCCTGTGTCTTCATGTCTGTCCTTGTTGTCTGCATCTCTATTCCTGTTCAGCAAATAAATACATCTGTACCATTTTTCTAGATTCCACATATATATGTTAGTATACAGTATTTGTTTTTCTGAACTACTTCACTTTGTATGACAGATTCTAGATCCATCCATGTCTCTACAAATGACCCAATTTCATTCCTTTTTATGCCTGAGTAATATTCCATTGTAAATATGTACCACATCTTCATTTATCTGTGAATAGACATCTAGGTTCCCTGGAGAAGGGAATGGCAATCTACTTCAGTATTCTTGCCTGGAGAATCCCATGGGCGGAGGAGCCTGGCAGGCTATAGTCCGTAGGGTCAAAAAGAGTCAGACATGACTTAGCGACTCACTCACACAGACATCTAGGCTGCTTTTATGTCCTGGCTATTATAAATAGTGCTGCAATGAACATTGGGGTACACGTGTCTTTTGAATTGTGATTTTCTCAGGATATATGCCTAATAGTGGGATTGCTTGGTCATATGGTGGTTTTGAAGCTTCCCACTTAGCTTAGTTGGTAAAGCATCTACCTGCAATGCGGGAGAAAGAAAGTGAAGTTGCTCAGTCATGTCCGACTCTTTGTGACCCCATGAACTATAGCCTGCCAGGCTCCTCTGTCCGTGGAATTTTCCAGGCAAGAATACTGGAGTGGGTTGCCATTTTCTTCTCCAGGGGATCTTCCCAACCCAGGTATCAAACCAGGGTCTCCCACATTGCAGGCAGATTCTTTATTGTCTGAGCCACCAGGGAGAGCAATGCGGGAGACCTGGGTTCAATTCCTGGGTCGGGAAGTTCCCCTGGAGAAGGAAATGGCAGCTCACACTCCAGTATTCTTCCCTGGAGAATTCCATGGGCAGAGGAGCCTGGCAGGCTGTAGTTCATGGGATCGCAAGAGTCGGACATGACTTAGCACTTTCTTTTTTCTATGGTAGTTATAGTTTTAGTTTCTTTTTTTTTTTTTTTTAAGGAACTTCAGTACTGTTATCCATAGTGGGTGTATCAGTTTACATTTACCTGCGGTGTAGGAGTGTTTCTTTTTTTCACACCTTCTTGAGCATTTGTTTGTAGATTTTTTTGATGATGGCTATTCTGACCAGTGTGAGGTGATACCTCATTGTAGTTTTGATTTGCATTTCCCTAAAAATTAGTGATGTTGAGTATCTTTCCATGTGCCTCTTGGCTGTCTGAATGTCTTATCTGGAGAAATGTCTTCCGCTCACTTTTTGATTGGGTTGTTTGTTTTAATATTGAGCTGCATGAGCTGCTTGTATTTTGGAGATAAATCTTTGTCAGTTGCTTTGTTTGCAAATATTTTCAAATATTTGCAAATGGGTCTTTTTCCCATTCTGAGGGTTGTCTTTTCATATTGTTTGTGGTTTCTTTTCTGTGCAGTAGCTTCTAAGTTTAATTAGGTCCCATTTGTTTTGTTTTTATTTTCATTACTCTAGGAGGTGGGTCAAAAAAGATCTCGCTGAGGTTTGTGTCAAAGAGTGTTTTTCCTATGTTTGCCTCTAAGAATTTTACAGTGTCCAGCCTTACATTTAGGTCTTTAATCCATTTTGAGTTTATTTTTGTATGGTTGGGAAGTGTTCTAATTTCATTCTTTTACATGTCCAGTTTTCTAAGCACCACTTACTGAAGAGACTGTCTTGTCTTCATTGTATATTCTTGTCTCCTTGTTGTAAATTAGGTAAGCATAGGTGTGAGGATTTATCTCTGGGCTTTCTATCCTGTACCATTCATCTGTGTTTGTTTTTGTGCCAGTAACATACTGTCTTGATTAGTGTAGCTTTGTGGTATATGGTATAGTCTGACATCAGGGAGGCTGATTCTGCCAGCTCTGGTTTTCTTTCTCAAGATTGCTTTTTTGTGTTTTTTAACAAGTTGTAAAGTTTTTTGTTCTGGTTCTGGGGAAAATGTCATTGGTAGTTTGATAGAGATTGCGTTGAATCTCTATGGTTTAGTTAGCAGTCATTTTGACAGTATTGATTCTTCCAGTCCCAGAACATGGTATATCTCTTTATCTGTTTCTGTCATTTTTTATTTTTTTCATCAGTGTTTTACTTTGCTGCTTTTAGTAGTTTTTTTAAACTACCTGTTTAAAAAGTAGTTGTAAAAAAAGTAGTTTTTTTACACTAGAAAAAGGTAGTGTTTTACTACTCTACTTTTCTGAGTAGAGAGCTTTTGTTTCCTTATGTAGGTTTATTTGATGTTTTATTCTTTTTGTTGTGGTAAATGGGATTGTTTGCTTCTCTTTCTGGTCTTGTATTGTTAGTATATAGGAATGTAAGAGAGGAGATGATTTCTTCAGTGATCTGTTGGTTTTTTAGTGGTGTATTGTTTAACCTCCATGTGCTTGTGATTTTTATATTTTTTTCCCTGTAATTGATTTCTAATCTCTTAGTGTTGTGGTTGGAAAAATGCCTGATATGATTTTAGTCGTCTTAAGTTTCCCAAGACTTGATTTGTGACCCAAGATGTGGTCTATCCTGGAGAATGTTCAGTGTGCAATTGAATAAAAAGTGTGTTCTGCTGCCTTCAGGTGGACTGTCTTATAAATATCAGTTAAGACTATCTGGTCTGTTGTGTCATTTAAGGCTTGTGTTTCCTTATTTTCTGCGTGGATTATCTGCTCATTGATGTAAGTGGGGCATTAAAGTCTCCCGCTATTACTGTGTTACTGTTGATTTCCCCTTTTATGGTTGTTAGCATTTGCTTTATGTATTGAGATGCTCCTATATTGAGTGCATGAATATTTGTTATATCTTCTTTTGGATTGATCCCTTGCTGTTAATGTAGTGACCTTCCTAGTGTCTTGAAGCAGATTTTAAAGTTTATTAATCTGATATGAATATTGCTACTCCAGCTTTCTTTGGAGTTCCATTTGCATGGAATATCTCTTTTTCCTTCCCCTCAGTTTAAGTCTGTATGTGTCCCTAGGTCTGAAGTAGGTCTCTTGTAGATAGCATATATACAGGTGTTATTTTTGTATCCATTCAGCCAGTCTGTATCTTCTGGTTGGAGCGTTTAATCCATTTACATTCAAGGTAATTGTTGACATGTACGTTTCTACTACCATTCTCCAAATTGTTTTGGGATTATTCCGTGGGTCTTTTTTGGAAGAAGAGAAATATTTTAATAGCCTTTTCAGATAATTATGGTTATTGGTGCCAACAAGTGGTAACTTCTTAAAGGTCAGAGTCATCCTTCAGGGTCCAAGGGACATGGGTTCCAGGACCACTGTGGATACCAAAATGCAGATGCTCTAGTTCCCTACATAGAATGACGTAATATTTGCCTATAATGTATGCAGTCCTGTAAATGTTACACCAGATCATCTCTAGATTACTTATAATACCAAATACTATGTAAATAATTGTAAATACAATGTAAATGCCAATTAAATAGTTGTCATTGCACAGCAAAATCAGCTTTTGCCTTTTGAAACTTTCTGAAATATTTCCCCCTATATTTTTACTCTGTGGTTGGTTGAACCTGCAGATGAGGAACTCAGGTATACAAAGGATTGACTGTAGTTGCAACTTGAAATCTGAAGCCATATGGATGTATTGTTCATGCTGTGTTACATCAAAATGCATTGGTCCGTGTTGCTCTTTGGGTGTCTATCTACTCATGTCTGATTTTGTAACATCATTTGACAAATGTGGGTTCACTGGATTATGTGGTTATGTTGAACACTGGTTAATAGCATCACCAGTCTCATCAGAAAAGTCTTCTAAAGTATTGAGTAAGGTGTCAAGTTCAAGTGGTGGCAAATCCAGGGTTTCCAGAATTCTTATTTTTTCTCCAAGGATCTAGTTTTATCATTAGCAACAGATAGTGACAGTTACTTATCTTTTGAGGCTACAGGCTTACTCTGTTTTCAAGATATATAATGTTTGCTAAATACCCAAAATTGATAACCATAGTGTGTCAGTTGTATTTTCAAGTAGAAAAAATGTTTCATGGAACAAAAAGTCATTGTTTTAAAAAAATTTATTTTTGGTTTTCATCACTGGGCATGGAGTTTTCATTAGTTGCAGTGAGCTGTGGCTACTCTGTTGCTGTGTGTGGAATTCTCACTGCAGTGACTTCTCTTGTTGCAGAGCATAGGCTCTAGGCATGTAGACTTCAGTAGTTGCAGCATGCAAGCTCAATAGTTGTGGCTCGTGGGCTCAGAAGTTACGGCACGTGGGCTTAGTTGCTCCATGGCATGTGGAATCTTCCAGACCAGGGATCAAACCTGTGTCTCTTGCATTGGCAGGTAGATTTTTACCCACTGCATCACCAGGGAAGTCCTGAGGCTAATTCTTCTTGAAACTCAATCACAAACACTTTTTCTTGAGACCATGATTGTACTTCCACATCAAGCAGGGGCCTTATACTCTTGTCCATTAGTCTCATAGATATTAGGACATGTACTCAAGTGTTGAGATTTAATAAAACTTCTGTTTACCCAAGGAAATTTGTAAATCTGGCTTTTTCTGGGAATTCATAGCATAAAGAATACAGTAACTGCTGCTACAGTTGGTTGGAATTGCCTTGATTTCTGCTGAGGTGCCGGTTTTATCTACTCCTGTTGCTTTTGTACCGTCACTGCAAGTGTCAGCATAGTGAAAAAAGAAGCTGATATCTTAGAATTACAAGAAGTTTTTTTGATTTGGTGGACCTCAGAAAGAGTGGATCCCCAGACCTTGCTTTGAGAACTGCTGCCACACAATAAGGTCAGGCTCCTTAGTTAGCATAGAGTCCATGATGGTGTGACTTCAGTTTAGTGGCCAAGTTTGAGCCCTGGTCTACAGCTCCTTGAACTTTTAGAAAATTGAGCAAGGGATTTCCCTGGTGGTCCAGTGGCTGTGACTCCACACTCCCAATGCAGGGGTTCGATCCCTAGTCAAGGAACTAAGAGTTTCTATGCTGCAATTAAAACTTGGTGCAGCCAAATATTTAAAAAGAGAAATGTTTAAAAAAGTTGAGTAATGACATATTTGCAGTAAAAGGCATTAGTTGTTACTGTATGATCAACTTTTACGTGTTTATGTATTATTTTTATGTATCACACAGCTCAAGACACGAAACATTTCTAAAACTCCCTAAGGTTCCTTTGTGCCCTTTCTGCTCTATAGCCCCACCCCATCCCACAATTAAAATACTTTTCTGATTTCCTTTGTCATCAGTTGATTTTGGCTGTTTTTTAATTTCTTATAAATGAAATCATGTAGCATGTACTCTTGTGTTAAGCTTTTACCCCCAATTAATTTAGTATCTGTGAGGTTTCTGTGAGATGTCATGCAGTTGTTTTTCCTGTGTAGTAAGTACATTAGAGATGTGAGTAATTATCCATCTAGTGCATGTTACAGATGTGAACGGCTTATCTGTACTTAAGCTTATGGATGTGCTAAAAAGAGTTAATGCAGCAGGCTTCATGGCTGTCATTTGACTAGTGTCTGGAAACTTACATTTTTAATTTCTCACTGTTTCAAGAACTGGTTAGAACGATTTAGTGTGCCTAAACTGCAGAGGGACTATGGTTTGTGTTGAATATATGCTTTCCTCTTGGAGTCTGGAATTTTGGTACATTACAGACACAGGCTGCCTCTGTGACCAGCCCTCAGTAAAATCCCCAGGCGCTGTGCTTCTTTTGTTGGCAACACTGAAATGTGTTGTCACAGCAAGTTGCCGGGGAATTAAGTGTGTCCTGCGTGATGCCCTTGGGGAGGAAGACCCTTGGAAATTTGCACCTGGTATCCCAGGCTTTGCCCCACGTGCTACTTCCCTTTGGTTTTACTCTTTTTTTCTCCAGCCGTAGTAAGCCTTCCTCATACATGCTGAGTACACCTAAATGCTGAGTCCTGTGAGTCGTCCTCCTAAGTCACTGAACCTGGGGGTGGTCTTGGGGACCATAACGTGACCGGCATCAGTTTTTGTTTCTTTTCAGATTTTGAGTGTAATGACTAAAACTGTTGTGACTGTTCTTGTGTGTATTCTTGTATCATCAATATGTATTCATTTCTCTCATGTATAGGAGACTGCGTGCCATTGCTGGGTTGGGGGTAGTGTCCTTGAATTTAAAATTTTAGCAGTCATGTACTTCCAGTCACCTAAGAGTAGTTCTGGCCTTTGTATGTGTTAACTCTGTCTTGAATGCCCTCCCCATCCTCAATATGCCTGTTTGACAAAATCTTTTCATCTAGTTCAGTTCAGTCGCTCAGTTGTGTCCGACTCTGTGCGACCCCATGGACTGCAGCACACCAGACTTCCTTGTCCATCACCAACTCCCGGAAATTGCTCAAATTTGTGTCCATCAAGTCGGTGATGCCATCCAACCATCTCATCCCCTGTCGTCCCCTTCTCCTGCTTTCAATCTTCCCAGCATCAGGGTCTTTTCCAGTGAGTCAGTTCTTTGCATCAGGTGGCCAAAGGATTGGAGCTTCAGTGTCATCATCAGTCCTTCCGGTGAACATTCGGAATTGATTTCCTTTAAGATTGACAGGTTTGATCTCCTTGCAGTGCAAGGGACTCTCAAGAGTCTCTCCAACACCACAGTTAAAAGGCATCAATTCTTCGGCACTCAGCTTTCTTTATGGTCCATCTCTCACATCGATAATGACTACTGGAAAAACCATAAGCTTTGACTAAACAGACCTTTGTCAGCAAAGGAATATCTCTGCTTTTTAATATGCTGTCTAGGTTGGTCATAGCTTTTCTTCCAAGGAACAAGTGTCTTTTAATTTTATGGCTGCACTCACCATCTGCAGTGATTTTGGGAGCCCAAGAAAATAAAGTCTGTCACTATTTGCATTGTTTCCCCATCTGTTTGCCATGAAGTGATGGGGCTGGATGCCATGATCTTATTTTTCTGAATGTTGAGTTTTAAGCCAGCTTTTGCACTCTTCTGTTTCACTTTTATCAAGAGGCTCTTTAGTTTTTCTTTGCTTTCTGCCATAAGGGTGGTGTCATCTGCATATCTGAGATTGTTGTTATTTCTCCCTGCGATCTTGATTCCCACTTGTGCTTCATCCAGCCTGGCATTTCACATGATGTACTCTGCAAATAAGTTAAATAAGTAGGGTGACAAAATACAGCCTTGACGTACTCTTTTCCCAATTTGGAACCAGTCCGTCGTTCCATGTTTGTTTCTAACTGTTGCTTCTTGACCTGCATACAGATTTCTCAGGAGACAGGTAAGGTGGTCTGGTATTCCCATCTCTTCAAGAATTTCCTACAGTTTTGTTTTGATCCACACAGTCAAAAACTTTAGGATAGTCAGTGAAGCAGAAGTAGATGTTTTTCTGGAATTTTCTTGCTTTTTCTGTGATCCAACAGACATTGGCAATTTGATCTCTGGTTCCTTGGCCTTTTCTAAATCCAGCTTGGACATCTGGAAGTTCATGGTTCATGTACGGTTGAAGCCTGGCTTTGAGCATTACTTTGCTAGCATGTAAGATGAGTGCAGTTGTGCAGTAGTTTGAACATTTGCTGATGTTGCCTTTCTTTGGGATTGGATTGAAAACTTTTCCAGTCCTGTGGCCCCTGCTGAGTTTTCCAGATTTGCTGGCATTTTGAGTGCAGCACTTTCACAGCATCATCTTTTAGGATTTGAAATAGCTCTACTGGAATTCTATCACCTCCACTAGCTTTGTTTGTAGTGATGCTTCCTAAGGCCCACTTGACTTTGCATTCCACGATGTCTGGTTCTAGGTGAGTGGGCACACCACTGTGATCATCTGGGTCATTAAGACCTTTTTTGTATAGTTCTGTGTATGCTTGCCATCTCTGCTTAATATCTTCTGCTTCTGTTAGGTCCATACCATTTCTTTCCTTTATTGTGCCCATCTTTGCATGAAATGTTCCCTTGGTGTCTCTAATTTTCTTGAAGAGATCTTTAGCCTTTCTCATTTTATTATTTTCCTCTATTTCTTTGCATTGATCACTTTGGAATGCTTTTTTTTTTTTTATCTCTCCTTGCTGTTCTTTGGAACTCTGCATTTACATGGGTATATCTTTCCTTTTCTCCTTTGCCTTTTACTTCTCTTCTTTTCTCAGCCATTTGTAAGGCCTCCTCAGACAACCATTTTGCCTTTTTGCATTTCTTCTTCTTGGGAATGGTTTTGATCACCACCTCCTGTACAGTGTTATGAACCTCCATCCATAGCTCTTCAGGCACTCTACCTATCAGATCTAATCCCTTGAATCTGTCACTTCCACCATATAATCGTAAGGGATTTGGTTTAGTTCATACCTGTATGGTCTAGTGGTTTTCCCTGCTTTCTTCAATTTAAGTCTGAATTTTTACCTACCTATCTACTACTCTTGTAGTTGTTACATGTATGTATTATTAGGCTTATGTGCATGGTAAATCAGTTCAGTCATGTCTGATTCTTTGCAACCCTATGGATCGTAGCCCGCCAGGCTCCTCTGTCCATGGGATTCTCCAGGCATGACTACTGGAGTGTGTTGCTGTGCCCTCCTCCAAGGGATCTTTCTGAACCGGGGATCAGACCCACGTTTCTTGTATCTCATGCATTGGCAGGCAGGTTCTTTATGACTAGCGCCACCTGGGAAGCCCAGGCTTACAAACTAGACTAATTTCTTAGGAGCTGGGGTTGTCTTTTTTATCCTCTGTCCCCAGAATGGCTCCAGGTGTGTGAGAATGAAATCAGTAATTGTAATTTCTGGGTCCCTAGGCATCAGGTCATATTGTTCATGGGTTCCTTGTTTTTCGTTCACATGGAATTGTCTCTGCTCCAAGCTTAAAATTGCAAATCCTGAAATGAGTTGGCCGGGAGCTTTGACAGTGAAAAGAATTGATGAGTGAATAATGATTTTGATCTTGTCTTATCATTTAATAAAGAAATTACAACTTATAGAGGTTTTGATGGAGGTGGTAAAAATACCTGTGAAAGGAGTATGATATGGGTTTGCCTTTCCTGTACTGAGTGCCTGCAAACTTAGCAGATACTGTGTTGGTCTCTGCTTTGATAAAGGCCTTGAAAGATCCTGCTGCTTCTAAGTCACTTCAGTCGTGTCCGACTCTGTGTGACCCCATAGACGGAAGCCCACCAGGCTCCCCCGTCCCTGGGGTTCTCCAGGCAAGAACACTGGAGTGGGTTGCCATTTCCTTCTCCATAGATCCTACATCCAAAGATCCTACAGTTTATCAAATGCAGTGCTGACAGTGCATACAGCAAACAGTTTGATAGATGTGACAGGAGCTACAATTATAGTGACCGTGTATTCTGTGTATCTTGAGCAGTTTTGCTATTAAATATTTCCTTAGTGTTCTCATAAGTCTGTCCTTGAAATTGTAGTATTTTATTTTTCAGACTGAATTTATAGAGCAAAAGGAATATTGGGCATTAAATGCATCCTGTAAGAACTGAAGGATAATCAGTAAAGGAAAGGGAGAACCAGGAGGAGAAAGTGGTTCCTGAATTAAATGAGTAGAGAGTAGCTGAGGGTCAGATACCCAGAGATGCCAGGTAAAACAGGTT
Source organism: Moschus berezovskii (assembly GCF_049115385.1). NCBI lineage: Eukaryota > Metazoa > Chordata > Mammalia > Artiodactyla > Moschidae > Moschus > Moschus berezovskii. The sequence continues at coordinate 47,034,404 of NC_142480.1, forward strand.
TGAAGTATGGGTTGGGTTTGGCAGCTCAAGTGATTAAGCACAGTTGTGTGGTGTCTTTTGAAGCGGGAGAGGGACATGCTGGCAGGGTATTGTGGGTTGAGAGGAAGGATGAACAAGAGATTAAGAAATAGAAGTATTTTCTAGATAGTACAGCAAAAGGAAGAAAACAGTGGTTTAAGAGAGTGTTTAAGTCAAGGAAGATGTGTTTTTGTTTTTTTTTTTAAGATGAGAGAGCCTTGGGCATACTTAACAGACTGATGGAAACGAACCAGTGGAGGAGAGAGAGGGAAGTGAGATAATTAATGAAGAGGAGGTGGTCTTTGAGTCTTGTGTCTGGCGATGGGTTCACTTTCTCTTTCTGGATGGATTCAGTTTCTCTTTCTGCAGGTAAGGATCTGCTGCCGTTTCTCCTTCATTCCCAGCAAGCCTTCCTGCCCAGTCTGGCCTGCCTTTCTTTTCCTTGAATTTACTGTGTTCTGTCTCTATTCTGTGCTTGTTTTCTGCCTGTTATGTTCTTTCTCAGACTTGCTTATTAAAATTCTACTTTTTCATTATTCTTCAATGTAAAAGTCTGAGTTGTCAAACAATTCCAGATACCTTAATATACTCCTCTATTCTGCAATATTTTGTACAAACTTGTCTTCATTCCCACTTACCTAGCTGAGTTTTGTTCTTCTCTCCCACTTATCTAGTTCTCCCCAGGGCCCAGATTATGTTTTATTTATCTCAGTAGTTTCCACATCTGATATAGCAGGTTTTTTAGTATTTGTGAAATATTGAACTAGGTGAAACTGTTATTTTGTTGGTCAGAAAAGGAAGGATATTGACAGTTTCATTTGGATCAAGCTAATACATTTATATTCCTTACATTCTTGGACAGAAGACTTGAGGTGAAAGTTCAGTTAAGAATGGACAAGAGCCAAAGAGAAAGTTAGAGAAGCATTTCTTAACAATTGTCTAGTCATATTGAAATTCAACCAAAACTGGCTTCAAGTGACCAGTGACAAAAGCAAACATGGGAACTTGGCTAGATTTACTTTTTCCCAAAAGAATGAATGTAAAGATATATCAGTTCCTCAGAGGAAGTTGACATTTCTTGATCTTGGTCTGAGTGACACTTTTCTGAGTGGGTAGTCATGTAAGTGTTGTTCAAATTGTTGTAGATGACATCCTTAAAATACTGAGTGTAGGTGCTGAAGAGGTTTTATTCAGCTTTATCATTACTTACTGAAAACTAAAATCAGATTGCCAAACTACCTGTCAGAACCAGTGTTTTGGGGCTAAGTATATTACTTTCTCCTGCTGTATAATAAGTTAAAGTTGAAGACCAGTGCTTTTATTCTTCTTTAACTTTTTATTTTGTATTGGGGTGTAGCCAGTTAACAATGTTGTGATAGTTTCAGGTGAACAGCGAAGGGACTTGGCCATACACATACATGTATCCATTCTTCCCAAAACTCCCCTCCCATCCAGGCTGCGACATAACATTGAACAGAGTTCCCTGTGCTATACTGTAGGTCCTTGTTGGTTATCATTTTAAATATGGCAGTGTGTACACGTCAGTCCCAAACACTTAGCAACCATTTAAGTTCATTCTCTGAGTCTTGAGTCTCTTCCTGTTCTGTAAGGAAGTTCGTCTGTATCGTTTCCTTTTGGATTCCACATATAAGGGATGTCACATGATATTTCTCCCTCTCAGATGCTTCACTCAGTGTGACAGCGTCTGCATCCATCCGTGTTGTTGCAAATGGCATTATTTCATTCTTTTTAATGGTTGAGTAATATTTCATTGTATATATGTACCACGTCTTAAATCATTTTACTTTTTGGCTGTGATGGGTCTTCATTGCTGCATGGTGGCTTTCTCTAGTTGTGGCACGTGGGGCTACTCTTTGTTCAGGGCATGGACTTCTCAGTGTGGTGGCTTCTCTCTCGTTACGGCGCATAGGCTCTAGGCACTCAGGCTCAGCAGTGGTGGAGCACAGGCCCAGATGCTCTGCAGCATGTGGAATCTTCCTGGACCGGGGATTGAACTGGTGTCCCCTTCATTTCAAGGCAGATTCTTAACCACTGGACCTCCAGGGATGTCCCTGTACCACATCATCTTTATCCATTCCTCTGTTAATGGACATTTAAGTTGTTTCCATGTCTTGGCTGTTGAAAATAGTGCTGCAGTGAACATTGGGAGCATGTTTCCTTTTGGATCATGTTTTTCTCCGGATATATGCGCAAGAGAGGGATTACAGGGTAATGTAGTTGCTCTACTCTTAGTTTTTTAAGGAATCTTAAAAAACCTTAAAAAACTATACTGTTCCATAGTGACTGTATCAGTTTACATTCTCACCAACCGTGTTAGGAGGGCTCCCTTCTCTTCACACCCTCTCCAACATTTATTGTTTATGGATTTTTTGATGACAGTCATTCTGACTGGTGTGAGCTGCTATGTCATTGTAGTTTTGATCTGCATTTCTCTAATAATGAATGATGTTGAACATCTTTTCATGTGCCTCTTGGCCATCTGTATCTCTTCTTTGGAGAAATGTCTGTTTAGGTCTTCTGCCCATATTTTGATTAGGTTGTTTGCTTTGATGATGTTAAGCATCTTGAGCTGTTTGTAAGTTTTGGAGACTAATCTTTTGTCAGTCACATCATTTGCAAGTATTTTCTCCCAATCTGTGGGTTGTTTTTTGTTTTGTTTATTGTTTCCTTTGTTGTGCAAAAGATTATAGTAGGTCCCATTTGCTTATTTTTGTTTTTGTTTTCATTATTCTGAGAGACAGTAAAAAAAGATACTGTTTTGATTTTATGTCCGAGAGTGTTCTGCCTATGTTTTCCTCTAGTAGAAGTTTTATAGTGTCTGGTCTCACATTTAGGTCTTTAATCCATTTTGAGCTTTATTTTTGTGTATGGTGTTAAAGGATGATATCTAGTTTAATTTTTTTACATGAGGCTGTCCAGTTTTATCAAACCCGTTTGTTAAAGAGACTTAAAGACCAGGGCTTTTAACTAAAAAATATGTGATTAATTAGAAAATTTTATTCTCAGCAAAATTTTTAGGATGAACAATTTTGTTAGGGGCAGTGGTGGATTCCTGTCTATGGAACCCCATGCTAAAACCTCCATCAGGAGATAAACTGTGTGCCATTCAGTCAGTCTTCTGTAAATCTTTCACCTGGCTTTTGAAGACTCCATAACAGGTGATTAACAGTAATAGTCTTGAAGTGGTCTGCAGTGTAGATATTTTTTGTTGTTAATTAAAGATAATAAAAAGAAACCAGGGATGGTAAAGTTGGCATTCATTTATGACAAATATTCCCAAACCAGGATTTTGACCTAAAATAATGGCTATTCCATCACCATGTTGATTGTGGGTTTATATGGTATGTGAAAGCAAGGCTTGGGGGTTTCCAAATAGGGCAAGTCTAGATTTGTATAGCATACAAATAGGTATAACATTTTGGGATCTTATTCTTAAACAGGAAAGCATAACTGCATGGTGAGGGTTCAGATTTTAAAGTATTATGAGTAGTAGTTTCAAGCCACAAAGGCAAAAATCCTTCAATTATGTGCTGTAGGCTTCTTGGTGAACTTGACTAGGATAACTTGAAAGAATACTTCTGAATAAGAGTGATGGAGTTGGGGGACATTTGTCTCTAATAAGTTATTGAGCATTTTCAGGCACTTTATATATTTCTCATTATCACAAAATATCCAAATAGGTAGCACTCCACTTTTGTACCTGAGACAGTGGAAGCTAGAGAAGATACTGAAGCGGTAAACTCAGTGTTTGTGTTCCAGGGGCTTGCTTTCTGCTTTTCAAAATCGTAATTCACAGTTTGGAGGAGGATTCTTTCTTTGTGGAAAAGGGAAATGCTTTTTTTCAGATTGTAGGCTCTCTGCCATCCCTCCTTCTAGTTGAGGATTATTGCTAGAGAAAGCCACTGTTATCATGATGAGTCTGTCAGCCCTTTTCTGTTGAAGAGGAGAAAACTGTGACCTGCCGTAAAATAGCTTCTATTAGTAGAAATTCCTAGTGAACCATTTTTTTTTCCGATATAAGTAAATATAACTAGTAGTTTTATCATGAGGCCATTTTTAGCTAGTACCAGTAAGAATTACTGTTTTTAAAAAATTTTTCTTGGGGTATAGTTGATTTGCAATGTTGTGTGTTTTTTAGATTCTTTTCCCATATTTGTCATTACAGAGTATTGAGTTCTTTGCCATACAGGAAGCCCTTATTAGTTATCTATTTACATATAGTAGTGTGTATATGACAATCCCAGTCTCCCAGTTTATCCCTTCCACAATCACTTCCAGGTAACCATAAGTTTGTTTCCTACATTTGTAACTCAGTCTCTGTTTAACAACATTGGTACCCCTCCCTCTGTTTTTTAACATTTCACATATAAGCGATATCATGTGATATACGTCTTCCTCTATCTTACTTGTCTCAGTATGACAATCTGGATCCATCCATGTTGCTGCAAATGGCAGTATTTCATTCTTTTTATGGCTGAGTCAATACTCCATTGTATATGTGTACCACATCTTCTTTACCCGTTCTTCTGTTGATGGACATTTAGGTTGCTTCCATGTCCTGGCTATTGTGAATAGTGCTGCAGTGAACATTGGGGTGTATGTGTGTTTTTGAATTAAGATTTTCTCTGGATGTATGTCTAGAGAGGGATTGCTGAATCATATGGTAGCTCTATTTTTGGTTTTTTAAGGCGTTTCCATACTATTCTTCATAGTGGTTGTAGCAGTTTACATTCTCTCCAACAGTGTAGAAGGGTTGTCTTTTCTCCACACACTCACTCTCTAGCATTTATTATTTGTAGATCTTTTGACTGATGGCCATCCTGACTGGTGTGGGGTGATACCTCATTGTATATTGTTTTGATTTGTATTTCTCTAATAATTATTGATGTTGAGCATCTTTTCATGTGCTTTTTAACCATCTGTATGTCTTCTTGAAGAAATGTCTATTTAGATACTTCCCCCATTTTTCTATTGGGTTGTTTTGATATTGAGCTGCATGGGCTGTTTGTATATTTTGGAAATTAATGCCTTATTTTTCTTTGTTTGCAAATATTTTCTCCCATTCTTAGGGTTGTCTTTTCATCTTGTTTATAGTTCCCTTTGCTCTGCAGAAGCTTTTAAGTTGATCCCATTTGTTTATTTTTGTTTTTATTTCCATTTCTCTAGGAGATGGGTCAAAGAGAATCTTGCTGCAATTTATGTCAGTGTTCTGCCTGTGTTTTCCTTTAAGAGTTTTATGGTTTCTGGCCTTATATTAGGTCTTTAATCCATTTTGAGTTTGTCTTTGTGTATGGTGTCAAGTGTTTTAATTTCATTCTTTTACATGTAGCTGTCCAGTTTTCCCAGCACCACTTATTGAAGTGGCTGTTTTTTCTCCATTATGTATTCTTGCCTCCTTTGTCATAGATTAGGTGACCATAGGTGTGTGGGTTTATCTCTGGGCTTTTGTCTATATTCTGCTCCTTTTAACTATATTTCTGTTCTTGTGCCAGTATCATGCTGTCTTGATTACTGTAGCTTTGTAGTCAGGGAGCCCAGTTCTTCCAGCTCCATTTTTCCTAAGATTGCTTTGGGATCTTTTGTGTTTCCATACACATTTAAAAACTTTTTGTTCTCATTCTGTGAAAAATGCCATTGGTAGTTTAATGGGGGTTGCAATGAGTCTATAGATTGCTTTGGGTAATTGCTTTGGGTAGTATAGTTATTTTGACAGTATTCTTCCAGTCCAAAAATGTGGTGTATCTCCCCACATTTGTGTCATCTTTGATTTCTGTTTGTGTCATCTTTGATTTCTTCCGTCCATATGTTATCGTCTTCAGAGTACAGATCTTTTGTCTCCTTAGGCAGGTCTGTTCTTTGGTATTTTACTCTTTTTGATGCAGTGGTAAATAGGATTGTTTCCTTGATGTCTCTTATCTTGTTAGTGTATGGGAATGCAGTATGTTTCTGTGCATTAATTCTATATCCTGCAACTTTACCAGATTTATTGATGAGATCGAGTAGTGTTCTGGTATCATCTTTAGGATTTTCTATGTATAATATCATATCATCTGCAAAGAGGAACAGTTTTGCTTCTTTTCCAATTCGGATTGTTTTTATTTCTTTTTCTTCTGTGACTGCCATGGCTAGGACTTACAAAACTTTGTTGAATAATAGTGGCAAGAGTGGACATCTTTGTCTTGTTCCTGATCTTAAAGGAAATGCTTTCAGTTTTTCACCATTGAGAATGATGTTTGCTGTGAGTTGGTCATATATGGCCTTTATTAAATTGAGGTAGGTTCCCTCTAAGCCCACTTTCTGGAAAGTTTTTATCATAAATTCATGTTGAATTTTGCTACATCTGTTGAAATGATCACATGGTTTTTATTCTTCAGTTTGTTGATATATTTCACAGTGATTTACAGATATTGAAAAATCTTTGTATCTCAGGGACAAATTCCACTTGATCATGCTGTATGATCCTTTTAATGTGTTGTTGAATTCATTTTGATAGTATTCTGTCAAGGCTTTTTGCACCTATGTTCATCAGTGCTACCGGTTTGTAATTTTTCTTTTTTGTGATACCTTTGTCTATTTTGGTATTAGGGTGATAGTGAATGAGCTTGGGAGTGTTCCTTCCTCTGCAGTTTCATGGAAGAGTTTCAGAAAGGCAGGTGTTAGCTTTTCTCTAAATGTTTGATAGAATTTACCTGTGAAGCCATCTGGTCCTCAACTTTTGTTTGTTGAAAAGTTTTTAATAATTGTTTCAATTTCAATACTTGTGATTGATCTGTTCATATTTTGTTTCTTCCTGGTTCAGTCTTGGGAGGTTATACCTTTCTAAGAATTTGTCGAGTTCTTCTAGGTTGTCAATTTTATTGGTATATTGTTGCTTGTAGTAGTCTATTATGATTGCTTGTATATCTGTGGTGTTAGCTGTAACTTCCCCTTTTTCGTTTCTAATTTTACTGATTTGAATCCTCCCTTTTTTTTTTTTTGATAAGTCTGGCTAAAGGTTTATCAATGTTTATTTTCTTTGTCTCTATTTCATTTATTTATACTCTAATCTAAATGTTTTCTTTACTTCTGCTCACTTTGGGTTTTGTATTCCTTTCTCTGGTTGCTTTAGGTGTGAAGATAGAGAATTACTGTTTTTCTTTTCTAGCCCTGCCAAGTAATCCTTCCTATTGATCCATGATTCTCAGTAGTATTAAGGTTTGTATTCTCTTTTGAGTCTGTAATATGTCTTTAAAGCTTGCTTTCCTGTCTATAGTGAAAGACAAAGTTCAAAAAAAGCTGAAGGTGATCTCACTTCATGGCAAAAATGTCACAAATAACAGTGAAATTTTATCAGGCATTAGTAGAAAATCAAGGGAAAATACTCATTTTTGTTTATGGTAAAACATGGATATGAACTCAGACCTATAAATTGAGCAGAGCTAAGATAGAATATCCAGAGTAATGGGCCTGTTAAGGGTAGGGATGGATAAAAGGTTTCTGTTTAAAAAATGAGAAACTAAGAATTATGTAACTGGAGAATTTAAAAGGATCACTGTATTCTGTGGTAGGTTCATCTTTGGGGCAGTTTGATCTTTTTTTCCTTATCGTGTCTTTTTTAATTAAGTTTAAAAATTTTTATTTACACCATGCGGGTGGCATGCAGGATCTTAGTTCCCTTACCAGGGATCAAACCCTTACTCACTGCAGTGGAAGTGTAAATTCTTAATCACTGGACCACCAAGGAGGTTCCTACTTAAGCTTTTGAAATCAAATGATTACAGAAATTAGGCATGGAAGGGCCTGGGGTCTTCAAAGGAATAGTTGATCCTTGTGGTGGCTTCTAACCACTTGGTATCATAATAACACTGCTGAGAGCCAGGTACTGTGTGAACCACTTTATGTGTGTTAATTTACAAAAGCCCTCTGAGATAGTATTGTTACTTTCATCCCTGTTGTACATGTGGGGAGAGCGATACGTCTGTTCCCCAGTGGATGTTGCTGGACTTGATCTTTTTTTTTCCTCGTTCTAATCTGCCTATCCTTAGAATCCTGCTATGGATAGCAGGCAGTTGGTTAATGGATGTTAGACAGTGAATGAATGAAGCATGTAGCCTTAAGGTATGCAGATTGGTTATAAATCCTTATATCTTAGCCTTTGTGAAGTTGCCTTAGTGAAGTTGAATATTAATCTTAGAAATCTGCAGTTGTGAAAACAGCCTGTGTCAGTGGATTTAACCATCTCAATGGCACCTCCCTGGAGGGCTTGGGAAACACAACTGTGTTCTGGTTATTTTCACAGTTTCCAAAGAATACCAACCAGTCTTTCAAGAGCTTGAAAATGATGTGGAATTCAGATTTGTCCCTTTAAGACCATGCTGCAGACTTTATAAAGTCTTAAATATTTCTGGTCATTCTCATGCTTACACCTGGATTTCAGTAAGTTACACAGAGTAACACCAGGCTTTAAAAATTTTATTTTGACATGTTCAGCTACAGGGTCTTAGGTTCTAGTTTCTTTTGTTGTTGTTTGTTAGTAGCTAGGTTGTGTCCAACACCTTGCGGCCCCGTGGATGGTAGCCTGCCAGGCTCCTCTGTCCAGGCAAGAATACTGGAGTGGAATGAGTTGCCATTTCCTACTCCAGAGGATCTTCCCGGCCCAGGAATAGAACCTGCATCTTCTGTATTGCAGGCAGATTCTTTACCACTGAGCCACCAGGGAAGCCCTGCTAGTTTCATTACTTGGACGTTTTTTTGTTATTTGTTTGTTTTTCTACATTCCCCAAGGTAATTGGGAATGATAGAAGCGATGAATCGGACTCCCTTTAGAAGATTCAGTGTGTCAGCCAGTATTTCTTTGCTTCCATATTGGATGTCGTGAGTGAGGCAGATTGAACAGAGAAGAATGGCACCTCAGATTTCTGTCGCAGGCACCTGGAGGATGGTGGTCTTACTGACTGAGATGGAGAACACCCCAAAGTCACTCTCTTTTCAGTTCACTTTTATGTGCCTGGGAGTCCGTTTTTCATTCAGTGATGTCTTATGTGAGCTCTGTGCACTTTCAGGGACCACATCGATTGTATCAGTTATTCAAACAATTCCCTTTGGGTGGCTTTTGTACCACTCTTGATCCTGCCCAAGTCTTTCCCTGTAGGTATGTCTTAAAATGTAAAAATAGCAGCTGCCATATGCCAACACCATGCTAAGTACTGTATCAGTTCACTTCAGTCGCTCAGTCGTGTCCGACTCCCATCGAAAGGTTGGTAGGTACCCTTCCCCATTTCACAAGTGGGGCCTGTTGCACAGAGACTAGTAACTGCCAATAAACGGCAGAATCAAACCTTTGAAACAACTGTATTAATATATAATTTACATAATTGTAAGGTTCACTTTTCAAAGTACAATTCTTTGCTCTTTAGTATATTTATGGAATTTTGCAACCCTCACCTTGATCTAATTTTAGAATATTTTCATCACTTGAAAAAAAGAAACCTTGTACCCTTTAGACGCAACTGACTAACCCCCTCCCCGCCTCCCCAGTTGAAGGCAGCCAATCTACTTTAGATTACCTATTCTGTACATTTCATATAATTGGGCTCATATAGTATGTGGTCTTGTGTGACTGGCTTCTTTCACCTTATGTTTTTGGGGTTTGCCCATATTGTAGTATGCATCAGTACTTCATTCTTTTATTGCTACGTAACCTACTGTATAGGTAAACTCAGAATTTGAACCAGGTGTGTCTGGTTCTTAAAGCTCCTGTTGCTGCCGTTCTACTTCTATATGAGTCCCATTATGTTAGAAGGTTCTTACATCTTACACGTCAGTGTTTTTCCCTGTTCTCCCAGGGTACCTTGCTGAGAGTTAAGTATGTTAGTATACAGGCAAGAAACTCAAGTTTTTGTTACTTTATCTAACTTGTATTGGGCTAAAGGAAAGGAGGTGTGAAGTCTCTATCAACAGGGAGAATAGAAGACCTAAACACTTTTTTTCTGTGTCTAGGAAGAAGAAGCGGGAAGGATAAAAGATTGCTGGGACAACCAGGAAGCACCTGCACTCTCCACGTGTAGAAATGCCAATATCTTTCGAAGGATAAATGCCATATTGGATAATTCTCTGGATTTCAGTAGAGTCTGCACTACACCCGTAAATCGAGGAATTCATGATCATTTGCCAGGTGACTTAGATTTGAAAACTTGGATGTGCTAGACATGCACGCATAGCTGTTTCTAGGCCGCTTCCTTGTGAAGTCTGTGAGTGACCTTGAATCTCAGGTAACACTTCACCCCTTTCATATTTTGCCTTGTGGATTAGGTCCCCAGTGGGATGAAGACATCCTTTGATTATAGTATTTTCACAAGACGATTACATGAAAAAAAATAGGTCAGAGGTGACAAGACTATTTATGTATATGATTATGAGTTACATGTTATGGTAGATTTTCTTATAGTTACATTGGAAACGTTTTAAAAAGTGATTAATACTTGATGTAACCCAACATAGTCAAAATAGTGTGTCAATGTATAATCACTATAAAAACTGTTAATGAGAGATTCTTTTGTTAGTGTTACGACTTAAAATCCAATGTATATCTTACATTTACAATATAGCTCAGTTTGAATTAGCTACATTTCAAGGGCTCAGTCACATGTGACTAGCGGCTACTGTACTAAATGATGCAGCTCTTGGATATTTTAATTGCTTTTAAAATGCGTGCAAGTCAACAAGCATTTGGTTTTCCTGATATTTAGGGTGTTCCACAGAACAGTGGAGGGAGAGGGCAGAGTCTTCTGAAGACAGTTCTTCTCAAGGAGGTTCAGATGTCTCAACAGTGTTTCATAATCTTTTTGTGGGAATTGCAACATATTATAGGAATGTTGTTGGACTGTTCTTTGTTTGACTTACTTTAGATGAAAGCAAACGTGTTTTTAATTTTTTAAATGGACCTTGAAAATATTTGGTAAAATTAAGGATTCTCAGAGCAAGGATTGGTAATTGCTGTTTCTTTAGTTGTAAATTCATTGATTTATCTTTAACTTTGCCTTGGAAATAATTCCCACAAAAATGCAAAAGTGTGTGAACATAAAGTAAGTGTTTAAGGGGGAAGTTTATTAGGAAGGAGATGGCCCCATAGAATTTATTTATTAAATTGTGCTGGGAGAAAAGTGAGAGAAGAAAATGAGAACTGAGGGATACGGGTGGGTCTTGTCTCTTCTGACTTCCAAAAAAGTATACGTGTAATGTTTCCTGTTAATTGGAGTAAGCCATGAGCTAACTCTTATTCTTTATTTAGTTTATGTCAAGTGAAAGATTCAGAGAACCTGCCTGGTTCTGTGTGTGTGTTTTTCTCTTTTCAGAAAGTTGCATAAATTATATTCCAATAGGAATGACGGTCAACAGTGACTTAAATCTCACTGGATTGCTTCAGACATGCTGGATGGAACGTTTATGGTTTATAGCAGAGCGTTTTTCAGCTAATGCTAGGTAGTTGACCTGAGTAAGGGGAAGGACTCCTGGTCAGTAAGACAGGAGCTTTGAGGTGTGCATGTTCACAGTTGGCCAGGGCACCCAGTGGCCTCAGTGGTAAGACCCAGGCTCTGGTCACTGACTGGCCAAATTATAAGGTGTAGACTTCTTGAGCTCTACAGGGGGCTTTCTCAGGGCATAGGTTCAAGAAGTGCAATGGGAAGAGTACCTGGAAGAAATAAGGGAAACCTGGGTTGTAAGGTTGACCTTGGGCAGTGAGACAAAGTAGATAGTTTTTTCCAGCTGTAGCTGGTGCCTGCCCCAGATGCCTCACAGGGCTTTCCTTGGTCGGGGCTGGTGGGGGTGCTCAGTAAGGAAGCAGTGCTGCAGCTTGAAGGGACCTCCCGGAATTGTAGGAGAGGTTCTGGTCAAGATAGCTGGTGTTCTGTGCCCTTTGCACATACCTAGCCCCTGCTGTGTGGTCAGCTCTCTCATTGTCCCTGCCTGAGATGCTGGTTCGGGGTGTGGGCTCTGGATCATGAGAGGTGAGGCAGGGCTGCTGGCCTGGAGCAGAGAGCAGCATTCCCAGGCTTCCGCAGCAGGGAAAAACCCATCTTGTGGTTAATGCGCAAGTAAACCTGGGTGTGTATTTTCCATGAAGCACTTTAACTTGAATTTGTAGCTTCTGGTCAGAAGTAATCTTGTTACCTAAGTAGCTCATCAGCATTATAGAAACCCAAGAGCAAGATTGGTTATAACAGTGTTATAACTAGGGGCAATTTGGTGACAACAAAAGCTAAAGTAGCCGTACAGTGGAATGTCCTGCAGTTATTAATGTTTGTAGTAGATTACTTAATGCTGTAGATAGTCACAGTACCTGAAGTGAAAAAGCAAAGTACAAAACAGTGTGGTCTCAGGGATGTATATATGCATGCTGCTGCTGCTAAGTCACTTCAGTCGTGTCCGACTCTGTGCGACCCCATAGACGGCAGCCCACCAGGCTCCCCCATCCCTGGGAATCTCCAGGCAAGAACACTGGAGTGGGTTGCCAGTTCCTTCTCCAATGTGTGAAAGTAAAAAGTGAAAGTGAAGTCGCTCAGTCATGTCTGACTCTTAGCGACCCCATGGACTGCAGCCTACCAGGCTCCTCTGTCCATGGGATTTTCTAGGCAAGAGTACTGGAGTGGCTTGCCATTGCCTTCTCCGGTATATATGCATAGAAAGACTGAAATGACAAGACGTAAATATAACAGTGAAGGTGTAATGGGTAATTTTTTTTCCCGTGTGCTTTTTACCACTGATTCTTCTGTAACAGGCATGTTTTATAATAAGAACAACTTGTTAAAAAAGAGTATATCTTGGCACAGTGTTTCAGCATTGATATTTGGATTTTGCATAGGTACATTTAATTGTGTAACTTGCTTCTTATAGGTACACTTAACTTTGCAATCGTTATATGCTGTTTTTTTTTCATTTGAGCAAATGTTTGATTTATCACTTAGAAGGCTTGTGTTAGCTGTGACAGAATTTCACTGTATATAGAATGCAGTGAGAGTTGTATCAGAACTTTGCAATTCAGCTGTTAAGGTGTTATTGGAAAAGTGCTGTGACAAGGTCCAAGGAGGGAGAGACTGTGTTGGTTAGGGAGTGAAGAAACACTGTCTGGATGAAGCAGCGTTTGAAACAAGCCTTGAAGAAGAAAAAGTTACTTCAGTGTACTTGGATATTGAGTAGGTTAGTTGTTGATTCAGGATTGACATTGGGGTCCAAAGCTGAGGTCAAAGATGCGTTAGATGACCTGTGGTACAGTGACAGTCCCCAAGAGTAGGAGCCAGATACCTCACTGAGGGCTTCCAAAGAGGCCACAGAGCTGTTCCTCTTCCACAGACCTCACCGCAGCCTTTCCCTGGGCTGTCTCAGAAGACTGCTGGCGGGGCAGCATGCAGGGCATCCTGACTGAGTAGAGGTGAGAGAGAACTTGAGGGGGTGATGCGGGGCGTGGTGGGGGGGGGCGGTGCTGTCCGAACGCTCACCAGTCGATGCACAGGGAAACGCGACTGCCTCTGGTTTAGGAGACGTTGCGGGAAGCTTGAGTTTTCTGACTGGTACTGTGCCAGGACCCTTGTTGTGGGCAGGGTTGGGGTGGGGCTGGGAGGTTAGGCCAGAGCTGGACTCCTCATCCGGGCAGCTCCTCAGAGAGGGTGCCTCAGGGTCCCTTCCCCACTCCCCGCCTAGTCCTTTAAAATTCTGAGGAAGGAAGGAAATGGGCTGTAAATGGACATGTGATTGAAACATAAATGAACTGAGTTATTGTTAAGTGTCTGTCAAGTGTGAAAATTGTTAAGATGACATTAAGGGGCTTCTTAACTATGGGATGGGCCTGAGGCAGTGTCTGAAGGGAGAAGTTTCATATTAACTCACAGAGATGAGACCACTCAGAGACTAGTTAAAATAGATTGAAAGCTCAGAAGAGGAATAGATAAGTTAAAGTAGTTCACAGCAAGTAAGGTGTGGGACTGAAACGCTCGCTGGTTGATATTTTTTATTATAATGTTATACACATACAGAAAAGTACACATCATAAGTGAAGAGCTCACACTGTCTCCAGCTGAACACAGGCAGGTAACCAGCAATGCAGATCTAGATGAGCTGCCAACTTTCAATTTAGGACCAAAGAAGTGTATAATTGTAGCCGGATATATTGTTTCTGACTGAGATGGTTTCCTTTTTTATTCTGAGAGTATCATCACTACATTATCTGAAAAGCTGTTCTGAAATAAATTTTAATATATTCAGTCCCAGCTAACAGGAGACAGTTGAAATTACTCTTGGGAAGTCTTACTTCCCATAAAATAAATTTTTTTTTTTCTGAAACCTTTAATATATGGCTTTAACAGTTAAATTTTTAACTTTAGTCTGAGTATAACACTATATACAGAAAAGTATGTGCGTTATATACATAAAAGTCTGATACTTTTACTAGGATAAATATACAAATTTAGTGTTTTCCCATACTGAATAGACCAGAAGCCCTGTCCGCCCTACAGTCTCTTAACTAGTGAAGGTAAACCACTGTGCTGACCTTTAAACGCATATGTCAGTTCTGCCTGTTTCTGAACTTACATACATAGAACCATAGATGTGTACTCTTCAGCTGTGAGATTCACCCGTGTCACAGCCAGTGGTTTTGGATCGTTTGTTCCCATTGCTGTACTGTATTCTGTTGTGTGAATACATTCCGGCTTATTCTACTGTTAAGACATTTAAGGCTATTCTGAATAGTGCTATTCTGAACCTGTGTTTTGGTGAACTTACTGCTATTGAGTGTATCTTGGGAGGGTAGAGTATCTGTGATTTCAGCATTAATGGATGTTGCCAGTTTATCACAGCAGTTGCACCAGTTTACACTTGTGACACTCACTGTCAGATGGTTTGGGTTAGTTCTACATCCTCACCAAGATTTGATATTGTTTTTTTTTCCCTTTGACTATTTTGGTGAGTATGTAGTGGCATCTCTGTTGTGGTTTTAAATTTCGTTTCCCTGATGACTTACAAACTTGAGCATCTTTTCATAATGTTTGTTGACCTTCACATATCCTGTTTCCTGAAGTACCTCTTCAAGTCTTAAACACTAATATTTCTTTAGAATTACCTGCCTTTTTCCTGTTTAGCTATAGCTATTTTCTGTTTATTCTTTTATATATTCTACATTATGAATTCTTTGTCTGATATATATAATGAAAAATCTTTTCTACAAACCTGTGTCTTGTCTTTATACTCTTAATTGGTATTTTTTAATAACATAATTTAATTTATGGAGTGCAGTTTATCAACTTTACAGTTAGGGCTGATGCTTTGTTGTGTACTGTTTGAGAATTGTTTTCTTATTCCAAAGTCATGAAGATATTGTGCATTTCATTTGAAAAAACTTACTGTTTTACCTTTCAGTCTTAACATTTGCAACCCGTCTGAGATTTCATATTGTACATAATTTCAGGTGGAAGGTCACGGTTCATTTTCTTCTGCATAGATAGCCAGTTGACCCAGTACCACGTTGGGGGGAAAAAAAAAAATCTCTTTTCACTGTACTGCTGTCGCCTTTCTCACATAAGTCAAGTGTCTGTATTATATGTGCACATCCGTTTCTGGAGACTTTTCTCTTCCATTGTTTATCTGTCCTCATGTCTTAGTCACCACAGCTTTCTTGTCGATTTTGATACTTGGTTGTAAAGTGCTCTGTCTTTGTCCTTCGTGATCCTTGGTTCCTCTTGGACATTTGCATTTCCACATAGTCACGGGGTGGAACGACAAGCTGAATCCATGACTATGTGGAGATGCAAAAGTTTTTGTTTATATTAAAAAATACTTTGTGTAGTTAAAAGAATATATGTAGCATATATGCTGTGGTATCAACCCAAAAAGGTCTCTAGAACCGTGCCCAGAGTTCTTTTCATTTATACTGTCTGGTGTGTTTCTATATGTTGTATGATTAAAATTGCTGACTTGGATGAAATCATGGCAGGAATGCTGTTCTGGTGCTTAATTGAATGTTCTTTGCCTTGAAAAATCCTACCCTTATTTAAGAGTGACTTGGTTTTCATTTCTGAAAAGCTGCTCACATGTTCTGTTGTCTATTTGGCTCTATCAGATGGAGCAGGATCATTCTTGGCTGTTACAAATTGTGGTGGTATAAATAATAAACATGTATATTCTCTAAGTGGGGAGGTTATAGTTTTGAAAAAAAAAGCATATTCAGTTTGCCCATTTCATAATAAATCTACACAAAGTAAAATGCAGATTCTGGATGCAGTTTCCTTGAGAATAAATCCTGGCATTGCTACTGACTTGCTCTAACCTTAAAGGTTAAGTTTTCTTGACACAGTACACATTTATAAGATTTTTGTGACACTTGAATAAGATATGTGTATTGAATGCCTATAATAATGCCTGTAACTGCACTTATTAAATGCTGGTAGTATATGATTATGATGGTGTGTATATATATAGCATGCAGTCATGAGAGCATTGCTGTGTTCATGTACTTTTTTTTATTAAGCTTTTTATTTTGTAAAAGAATCCACCTGTTAATGCAGAAGACAGGATTCGGTCTCTGGGTTGGGAAGATTGCCTGGAGGAGAGCATGGCAACCCTCTCCAGTATTCTTGCCTGGAGGATCCCATGAGCGGAGGAGCCTGGCAGGCTACAATCCATAGTGTCACACAGAGTCATATACAACTGAAGTGACTTAATATGGACACACATAGCTGATTAACAATGCTGTGATAGTTTCAGGTGGGCAGCAGAGGGACTCAGCCATACATACACTTAAATCTGTTTTCCCCCAAACTCACCTGGGTCATGTCTTTTTAAAAGGTGGACTTCTGAGCCTTCCCTGGTGGTCTAGTGGTTAAGACTCTCCACTCCCACTGCAGAGGGTGCAGATTCAATCACTGGTCAGGGAACTAAGATCCCACATGCTGTGCAGCGTGGCCAAAAGAAAAAAATTGTTATGTTAAATTCTGTTCCCACATTCAATGTTGATAGCATCTAGGATTTTGTTTATTGTGGCAAAAAATAAAATTTACCATCTAAAATATTTTTGGGTGTACAGTTCAGTGATACTAGATACATTCACATAGTTTAGCAAAAGTCACCACCATTTATCAGCCTAACTCTTCATCTTGTAAAACTGAAACTCTATACTTTGAGCAGTAATTCCCCATGCTTCCTTCCCCTAGTTGTTGCCAGCCACCATTATACTTTGTCTTTATGGTTTTGACCAACCTCAGATATGTGGAATCATACATGTCTTTGTCTTTTTTGTGACTTGCCTATTTCATTTAGGATAATGTCCTCAAGGTCTATCCATGTTGTAGCATATAGCAGATTCCTTCCTTTTTCAGGCTGAATAATATACTCCGTTGTACACACGTGGCACATTTTGCGTATCCATTCGTCCATCAGATCGGTACTTGGATTGCTTACACACTTTTCCTTTGTGAGTAATGCTGTTGTGAATGAACATAGGTGTACAAGTATTTCTTTGAGATCTTGCTTTCAACTCTTTTGGGGTATATACCAAGAGGTGTAATTGCTCGATTACACAGTAATTTGTTTTTTTAATTGCCATACTATTTTCCACAGAGGCTATACTGTTTTCCATCATCTCCTAGTAGCCTAAGGGTTCCAATTTCTCCACACCCTCACCAACACTTTTCTCTTCTTTTTTTGATAGTAGCCATCCTAATGGGTGTAAGGTGGTGTCTCATAGTAATTTTGGTTTGCATTCTCTTGTGATTAGTGATGTTTAGCATATTTTCATGTGCTTATCGGTCATTTCTATATCTTCTTTGTAGAAGTATCTGTTCATGCCCTTTCCCACTTTTACATTGAGTGGTTTGATTTCTTGTTGAGTTATAGGCATTCTCTCTGTATTCTGGATGTTAAGTCCTTATTGAATGTTGATGTGCAAATATTTTCTTCCATTCTTTGTGTTGACTTTTTACTCTGTAGGATAGTGTGTTTCGATGTACAGAGTTTTTACATTTTCATGAAATCTTATTTGTTACTTGTGCCTGTGAAGTCGTATTCAAGAAATCATTGCCAGATCCAGTGTTGTGAAAAGTTTGTCCTATGTTTTCTATTAAGTTTCATGGTTTCGGGTTTTATATTTTGTTTGTTGATCCACTTTGAGTAAAATGGCATTGGGTGAGAGTCCAACTTGATTCTTTTGCAAGTGGATGTCCAGTTCTCCAAGCACCATTTATCGAAGACTGTTCTTTGCCATATTCAGTAGTCTTGGCTTTGTTGTTAAAAGTCATTTGCCCATGTCTGCAAGGGTTTATTTCCAGACCTTCTTTTCAGTCTGTATGTCTGTCTTTATGCCAATACTGCACCGTTTTGGTTACCATATCTTTGTAGTAAGTTTTCAAATCAGGAAATGTTGAGTCCTGTTTTGTTGATCTTTGTCAAAATTGTTTTGACTGTTCAGGTCACTTGAGATTCCATATTAATTTTAGGACAGGTTATTCTGTTTCTACAAAAAGTCATTGGGGTTTTAATAGGGATTGCATTGGATAATTTTGAATAGCATTAACATTTTAATAATATGAAGTCTTCAAATTCATGAACATGGGATGTGTTTACATTTATTTATGTTATCTTTAATTTTTTTTCAGCAGTGTTTTGTAGTTTTCATTTACAAGTCTTTTCTTGATTAATTCCTAAGTATTTTATTCTTTCTGATGTTGTTATACATGGGATTGTTTTTGTAATTTCCTTTTCAAATTGTTCATTGTGTATATGAATGCAGCTGATTTGGGTGTGTTGGCTTGGTATCTGCTGGCTTTGCTGAATTCATTAATTAGCTCTAACAGCATTTTTTGTGGAGACTAGGATTTCCTGCATATAAGAGTGTATTCTCCTCAAACATAATTTTACTTTTTCCTTTCCAACTTGGATGCCTTTTATGTTTCTTGTTTAATTAATTGCTCTGGCTGAAACTTCCAATAATGTTGAATAAAAGTGGTGAAAGCAGACATCTTTGTCTTGTTCCTGATCTTAAGAGAAAAAGTGTTCAATCTTTCACCATTGAATATGACGTATTCTGTGGGTTTTACATATATGGCATTTATTATGTGAAGGTAATTTCATTCTGTTCCTATTCTGTTAAAAAAGAGGGTTTCTTCAGGGAAGGATGTTGAATTTTTAATATTTATTTACTTGATTGCATCAGGTCTTAGTTGCAGTTAGGGTGTTGCTTTGAGATCTTTCTTGTGTTTTAATGTCATCTTTTCTAGATACAGTTTCCCTCATTGCACTGCTTTTGCTGTGGCCCTTAAGTCTTTGTATGTTGTGTTTTTGTTCTCATTTGTCTCTGAATGTTTCTCATTTCCCTTCTCAGTTCTTTTTTGATCCCTTGGTTGTTTAAAAGTGTTACTCAGTTTTCACAGTTTTGTGAATTTTTCAGTTTTGTTAGTGATTTCTAACTCCATCCTGTTGCTGTCAGAGAAGATACTTTGTATGATACCTTTAAAAATCTATGGAGACTTTATTTGTTGCCTGAAGTATGGAAAATGTCCCATAGGCACTTGGTAATGTGTATTTGTTGTTGGGTAGAATGTTCCATGAGCTTTCCAGGTGGCACTAGTGGTAAAGAATCTACCTGACAGTGCAGGAGACACGAGATAAGTAGTGTTGATTCCTGGGTGGTGAAGATCCCCTGGATGAGGAAAATGTCAGCCCATTCTAGTATTCTTCCCTGAAAAATTCCATGGACAAGAGAAGCCTGGGCGGGCTACAGTCCATGGGGTCGCAAAGAGTCTGACACGACTGAACACACACACACAGTGAATGTTCCATACCCGTCTGTTAAATCTAATTGGTTAATTTTGTTGTTCAGCTGCTGTATGTACTTCCTTATTTAAATTTCTTCTGTCATTTATTCACTATTCTGAGTGGGATATTTAAGTCTCTGACTGTTATTATAGAACTATTTCTCTCCCTTCAGTTCTTAGGTTTTGCTTCATATATTTTGATGATAATTATATATTGTATAGTTATGTTGAGGGTTTTATTAACATATAAAGTCTTTTCTTATCTGTATTCAGAGAAGGCAGTGGCAGCTCACTCCAGTACTCTTGCCTGGAAAATCCCATGGATGGAGGAGCCTGGTAGGCTGCAGTCCATGGGGTCGCTGAGTAGGACACGACTTAGCGACTTCACTTTCACTTTTCACTTTCATGCCTTGGAGAAGGAAATTGCAACCCACTCCACTGTTCTTGCCTGGCGAATCCCAGGGACGGTGAAGCCTGGTGGGCTGCTGTCTATGGGGTCGCACAGAGTCGGACATGACTGAAGCGATGCAGCAGCAGCTTGTCTGTATTAACTTTTTCTTAATTTAAGTCTGTTTTTCCTGCCATTAGTATGGCCACCCCTGCTCTCTTTTGGTTATTATTTGTATGTAATATATTTTTATGTCCTTTCGCTTTCCTTCTGTTTCTGTCTTTGGATCTCAAGTGAGTCTCTTGTAGATGAGACCTATGGGATCAAGTGTTTTTATCTATTCTGCATATCTCTGTGTTTTGATTGGAGAGTTTAATCCATTTACATCATTTAATTGCTGATTAGGAAAAGACTGAGATCAAATTGCCAACATTCATTGGGTCATAGAAAAAGTAAGAGAATCCAGGAAAACATATGCTTCATTGACCACGTTAAAGCCTTTGACTGTGTGGATCACAACAAACTTGGGAAATTCTTAGAGATGGGAATACCAGATCACCTTACCTCCTTATCACCTTTGCCTCCTGCAAAACCTGTATGCAGGTCAAGAAGCAACAGTTAAAGCCACACATGGAACAATGGACTGGTTTCAAATAGGGAAAGGAGTACATCAAGGCTGTATATTGTCACCCTGCTTATTTAATTTATATGCAAAGTACATCATGCAAAATGCCGGGCTGGATGAAGCACGAGCTGGAATCAGGGTCAAAGGGAGAAATATCAATAACCTCAGAGATGCAGATGACACCACCCTTAAGGCAGAAAGTGAAGAAGAACTAAAGAGCCTCTTGATGAAGGTAAAAGAGGAGAGTGAAAAAGCTAGAAAAAACTCAGCATTCAGAAAACGAGTTCATGGTATCCGGTCCCATCACTTCATGGCAAATAGATGGGGAAACAATGGAAACGGTGACAGACTTTATTTTCTTGGGCTCCAAAATCAATGCAGATGGTGACTGCAGACTTTAAATTAAAAGATGCTTGCTCCTTGGATGAAAAGCTATGACCAACTTAGCATATTAGAAAGGAGAGATGTTAATTTGCCAACACAGGTCCACATAGTCAAAGTCTTTCCAGTAGTCATGTGTGGATGTGAGAGTTGGACCATAAAGAAGGCTGAGTGCCAAAGGATTGATGCTTTTGAACTGTGGTGTTGGAGAAGACTCTTGAGAGTCCCTTGGACTGCAAGGATATCCAACCAGACAATCCTAAAGGAAATCAACCCTGAATATTCACTGGAAGGACTGATGGTGAAGCTGAAGCTCCAGTATTTTGGCCACCTGATGTGAAGAGCTTACTCAGAGAAGACCCTGATGCTGGGAAAGATTGAAGGCAGGAGGAGAAGGGGACAACAGAAGACAAGATGGTTAGATGGCATCACTGACTCAGTGGACATGAGTTTGAACAAGCTCTGGGAGATGGTGAAGGACAGGGAAGCCTGGCGTGCTGCAGTCCGTGGGGTTGCAAAGTGTTGGACACGACTAAGCAACTGAAAAATAACAACAAAGGAGAAGACTGACTTTTACCATTTTTCCTTTATGCCTTATAGCCTTTTGTCTCTCACTTCCTGCATTCTTGTCCTCTGTGTTTAGTTGATGTTTTTGTAGTGAAATGTTTAAATTCCTTCTTAATTTTTTGGTGTGTAAATTCTGTAGCTGGTTTTGTGGTTGCCATGGGGATTACATTTAATGTCAAAGTTATAAGAGTGTAATTTGAGTTTATAGCAGCTTAACTTCAATAACATAGAAAAACTTCTGCTCTTTTGCAGCTCTGTCCCCACCGCTTTCCGTTTTTGATGTCATAAAATTATGTCTTTATACTAGTGTGTACCTCAAAAGATAAACTAAAAATTCTTTCAGATGCATTAGTCCCTTAAATTATGTAGACAATAAGATTGGGAGTTATAAACAAAAGTTACAATAATATTAGCTTTTACATTGTTTTTTCCCTTAAATGTATCAGTCTCTTAAATCATGTAGAAAAAGAGTATAGCTACCAACCATTGTTAACAGTCATGCTTGCTTTTGTAATTGGCTATATATTTCCCTGTATTGAGATCTTTTTTCCTCCATGTGGTTTCAGGTTACTGTCCAGCGTCCTTTCATTTCCTCTTGCTGGGCTGCTTTGAGCATTTCTTGCAGGGCGGTTGGTCACAAGCTCCCTCAGCTTTTGTTTATCTGGACATATCTTGATTTCTACCTCACTTTTGAAGGATAGTTTTGCTGGATACAGGATTCTCAGTTGAGAGTTCTTTTTAACAATTTGACTCTCAGCCCTCGGTTTTCTGGCGTCTAATGGCTTCTAATAAGTCTTGTTGATAACCTTATTGAGGATCCTTGTATGTGATGATTTGCTTCTCTCTGTTCCTTTTAAGGTCCTCTGTGTCTTTGTCTCTTAAAATTTTGATTATAATGTGGCTTGGTGTGAGTCTCTTAGAGTTCACCTCACTTGGAGTTTTTCGACCTTAATTGTTTATATTTTAATCAAATTTCAGAAGTTCCCAACCGTTACCTCTTCCGATATTCTCTCGGCCTACATCCCCATGTCCCCTCCTTCTCCTGGGCTCCTCAGGATGAATCTTTTAGTCTCCTTAACAGTGTCCCACATGTCCCTGGCGCTCTGTTCACTTACCTTAAATCTTTATTTAAAAACATTTGTTTACTTTTTGGCTGTGGTGGGTCTCTGTTGTGGTGCACAGGTTTTCTCTAGTTGTGGTGAGTCGAGGTTACTCTCTAGTTGCTGTACAAGGGCTTCTCATTGCAGTGGCTTCTGCCATTGCAGAGCACAGGCTCCAGAGTGCACAGGCTTAGTTGCAGCATGTAGGATCTTAGTTCCCAGACCAGGGATAGAACACATGCCCTTGCATTGCAAGGTAAATTCATAATCACTGGACCATCAGGGAAATCCCTTAAATCTTTTTTCTGTTCTTTAAGTCCTTACAGTTTTCATTGTGCTATTTTCAGGTTCACTGATTCTTCTGCTTGGTCAAATATGCTGTTGAAACTATCTGGTGAAATTTTCATTTCAGTTAGCGCATTTTTCAGCTGCAGAATTTCTTTTTTTGTTGTTTTTCTTGAGATTTTCTTTCTGTCTCTCACTCTTTTTTTGTCCACGCTGTGCAACTTGTGGAATCTGAGTTCTCTGACCAGGGATTGAACTTGGGCCCTTGGCAATGAGAGTTCAATATCCTAACCACCAGACTGCCCCAGGTTCCTAGGTTTTCTCTCTCTTTATTGACATTTCCATTGTTCATTTCACACACAGTTTTCTTGACTTTCTCTACATCCTCCTTTAGTTCTTTGAGTATTTTCAAGATCGTTGTTTAAATTCTTTGGCATATTTGCCATTAAGTATTTTTCAGGAACAGTTTTACTCATTTTTTTTTTTCCTTTGAATGGGCCATGCTGTCCTATTTCTTTGTATGCCTTGTGATTTTTTTCCACTGGATGCTGAATGTTTGAATCTAATAATATGATAAGTCTGGAAAATTAATTTTCCTTCCCCATAGTTTGCTATTTTTTATGGTTTTGCTTTGTTTTGATTATTGTAGCCTGCTTCTGTCAAGGGTCAGCCTGAGGTGTCTTCTCAGGTGTTTTTTGAGTCTCCCCTGGGCACATGCAGCTGCATTCTAATTTTTCCAATACATGCAGTTGTTTTAGAATGCCCTAGTCTTTAATATCTGGCTTCCATGAGAAAAAGTGAAAAATAAAGGATGAAAGTGGGAGGCAAGGTTGGGGGAATGGCACCAACTCATTTAATCTTCTGCAGGCCACTTCAGCTGGAGGCGGTGGGTCTTGCAGCAATTGGATAGTGCAACAGCAAGGTGCAAGAATGGCTGCCTACCTGCGTCTGAACCTTTGTGATCAGAAGGAACAGTCAATGATCAGAGCACAGATCGCAGTATTTGCAGGAGACAGTCCTTTTTGCGTACTCTTACTCCCACAAACTATGTCCTAACTGTTACAGGAACGTGGGCATAGATGGCTTTTACTGTGCTGAGAGCTGAAATTGACTGAAATTAACAGCAATTTACCTTCTGAGTTTTCCCTTTGAAGTTGCAAACCTTCAACAGACTCCAGAGTCCTAAAATAGTTGCATCCTTATAGATTCAGCTAGTACAGTTGTTGCCTAGCTGGTGAGACAGATTCCTGGTGCTTCCTCCTCTTCTGTCTTCCCAGAACCCTCCTAACACTTAGGATTTTAGTTGCAGTTTTGATATGTGTGATATGCATACATCACGTATTTAGATTTTAGTAACTTCCACTGGTTTCTTAGATTATCATTTTTTACTTGATTCATTTTTGGACTGGTTTGCTTGACTTTCCTAAATTAAGGTTAGCATACTTATCTAGGAAATTGCTAAAACCCTTGTTTACACTAATAAATTATACAGTACCCACTAAGTACTACTTAAATTACCAGTACCCCCAAAGACCTTCATGTTTTCCCTAGAGATCACATTTCCCTTTCTCCAGATGCAACCATTATTTTTCTTTTTTTCCTTGAAGTATGTTATTCCCATGCCTATGAAACTAAAATGTATCTAAAATTTGAACTTTATTATATGCTTTTATGAAACTCATTCATGTTGCATGCAACTGTAATTTGTTAACATTGATGGCTGTATACAATATCATGAAACACCTAACAGTTTTTCAGTTTTGATGTTCAGCATTTAGGTTGTTTCTAGTTTGGGGCTGTTAAACAGTAATGGAATGAATTTTATTGTGCATGAATCCTGGCACACAAGTTCCCTAAGTTTGAGATTCTTTAAAATTAATAGATAATTCCAAACTTTCCCCAAAGAGGTTGTACTATTTTACAGTACTTCCCACCAGCAGGGTATGTTAGTGCCAGCTGCTTCATACAAGCATCAAGTACCGAAATTATCAACTCTTTTTCATGTGGCTGTTCTTGTGGATGGAGTGTTACCTCATTATGGTTTAAAATTTGTATCTTCCGAATACCTACTGAGGTTTTAACATTTTCATGCTATTGTTGGTCACTTCAAATACTGTTCTACCGTGTAGTTATGCAAAGTCATGGATGCTGTTCTTAGTTGGGCGAGTCAGATTTGTAGACAGTATTTATTCTATAGGCGGAGACCTTTGTTGGATACATGCATTGCTAATATTACCTGCATTTGGGGCTTATCTTTTTAGTCTCCTAATGATGTCTTTTGATGAGGATAAGTTCTTCATTTTGATATGGTTCCAATTAATTTTTAAAATTTTCAGTTAGCATTTTCATGCCATACTTCAGAAATCTTTCTCTTTTTTGAGGAAATGAAGATGTTTCTTGTGTTAATCTTTGAGAAGCCTTCTTGGTTGACTCTTTGGATAATATTGTAGATGGAATTATTTAAAAATTTGTTTCCTAATTATTTTCTAGTACACAGAAAAAAAGCTTTTGCATATTACCTTCAGTGAACTTGATAAATTTACTTCGTAAGCTTGCTAAGCACCAACATGAGTTTACTTATAGATTCTTAAGGAATTTTCTACATACACAGATATGTTATCTGCAGATTATGAATGTTTTGTTCTTCCTTTCCAGTCCTTCTACTTTTTTCCCATTACTTATTTCACTGGCTTCAGTTATGCAGTAGACTGTTGAATAGAAGTGACAAGAACAAGCATCTTTTGTCTTGTTTCTGGTTTTGTGGGAGGGGTTACATGAATGGGCATCTTCAGCGTTTCACCATTAAGTGTTAGCTGAAGTTTTTTAGATACTCTTACTTGGCTAAGGAAATTATTTTTAGAATTTGCTGAGAAGGCTTTTTGAAAGTCATGATTGGCTGTTAATTGATTTCAGGTTTTTATGCATCTGTTTGTTTCACTTTTCTCATTCTAAAAGAAAATAATGTGGGTTTGGGACATTCCTGGTGGTCTAGTGGTTGAGAATCTGCCTTTCAATGCAGGGGATGCAGTTCCGTTCCTGGTTGGGGAACTGAGATCCCACGTGCTGCAGGATAACTAAACCCGCAACAAAAGATGCCTGCGTGCTGCAGTGAAGACCCAGAGGAGCCAAAAAATTTAAAGCAATTTAAACAAACAAACACGTGTAGATAACATTTAGAAAAGAATACCCAAGTAAACCCAACTTGGCATTAAACCACACTTGGAATAAACACAATTTGGTGATTAAGTATTTTATTTAGTGTATTGCTGGAATTGATTTGCAAATGTTATCTTTAGGATTTTTGTATTAATGCATTTAAAAGATCAGCTTGTAATTTTCCTTCTTTAAAATATCTTGGTATCAGGGTTATACTGGCCTCTTGAAACAAAGAGAAAGTTCCTTTTTTTCCTGTTCTTTGGGAGAAAGTTTGTACAGTTTACAATGCTTGTCCTTAAATTTTGGCTTAATTTACGGGGGAAACAACCTGTGCCTGGAGTGATTTGTCTGTTTATTATTTTTTGAGGGAATGGTTTAAATTATGGGTTCAGTTCTTTTTTAACTAGATAAATACTTATTTATATACTGTTTCTTTTAAGTTTTGACAGGTTGAGTTTTTCTAGGAATTTCCCCATTGCATTTAAAATGCCAAAGAACCTGAAATAAATTTGTATATAATAGCCATTCTTTGTTTTAAAGTTACCAGTATTCTTTATTTCCTTTTACTTAGGTATAATTGACATTTACAATGTTACTAAATTTAGTTGTATAACATATTTGATATTTGTGTATTTTGTGAAATGATCACCACAGTAAGTCTAAGTAACATAACATCATACATAATTACAGAATTTTTTCTTGTGATGAGAAGTTTTAAGATTTATTCTCTTAGCAGTCTTAAAATATGCAGTGCTGCTGCCTCTGTTTAGGTGCTGAGTCCTGTCCAACTCTTTGCAACCCCGTGAACTGTAGCCAGCCAGGCTTCTCTGTTCATGGGATTTCCCAGGCAAGAATACTGGAGTGGGTTGCCATTTCCTTCTCCAGGGGATCTTCTTGACCCAGGGATCGAACCCAAGTCTCCTCCGTGGCAGGCAGATTGTTTACTGCTGAGCCAACTGTAGTTACCAGGCTGTGCATTACATCCCTTTGACTTATTTTGTAATTGGAAGTTGATACCTTTTGATTTTCTTCACTCATTCCCCATTTTTTCCCACCCCACATCTCACAGTCTCCAGTCTATCTTTGTATCTGTGAACTTGGTGGCAATATTTGTTTTCATTTTTAGATTCGATGTGTAAGTGAGATCATGTAATTCTTGTCCTTGTCTGACTTATTTCCCTTAGCATAATGCCCTCCATACATTTTGTCACAAATGGCAAGACTTCAGTTTTTTTTACAGCTGAATAATATTCAGGTTTCCATGGTGGCTCAGACAGTAAAGAATACGCTGGCAATGTGGGAGACCTGGTTTTGATCCCTAGGTTGGGAAGATCCCCTGCAATAGGGCATGGCAACCCACTCCAGTATTCTTGCCTGGAGAATCTCCATGGACGGAGGAGCCTGGTGGGCTACAGTCCATGGGTCGCAAAGAGTGGGACACGACTGTGCAACTAAGCAGCAGCAATATTCTGGTGAATATTCTATTTACATTATATTTATCCATTTATCTGTTGATAGACCCTTTGGTTGTGTCCATATTTTGGCTCTTGTAACTAATGCCGCAGTGAACCTGAGGGTGCATATCTTTTCAAGTTGTGTTTTCATTTTCTTCAGATAAATAGCCAGAAATAGAATTTCAAGATCATGTGATGGTTCCAGTTTTAATTTTTAAACCTCCGTACTGTTTCCTGTAATGGCTATCCCAGTTCCCACCTACAGTGCACACGGATTCCTTTTCTCCACACCCTCACCAGCACTCATTATTTCTTATCTTTTTGATGATAACCCTTCTAATGAGTATGAGGTGATAACTCATTGTGGTTTTGGCTTGCATTTCCCTGATGATTAATGATGTGTAAAGCATCTTTTCATATACCTTTCGGCCATCTGTGTATCTTCTCTGTAAAATGTCTGTTTTGGTCCTCTGCCCATTTTTTTCTTTTAAATTTTGTTTTTTTTTGCTTTTCAGTATATTTTCTACGTATTTTGAACATTAACCTCTTACCAGATATATGACTTGCAAATACTTTCTTCTGTTCAGTAGTTCACTGTTTCATTTTGTTGCCAGTATATTTAGTGACATCTTGACAATGATAATCTGTACTTTTTTTTCCTTTTAGTTTATTGTTTTAAAGATGAACTTCTGGCTTTGAATTTTGTACCCCAAGCTGATGTATTTTTATATGTCAGTTTTTTTCTTTTGTTCCTGTTGCTTTCTTTGGGTTTTATTTATTATTGTTTTTCCAAGTTCTTGAAGTGGACGTACTTAGAGTATGGTATTTTAGATACTATATATAATAGTCGACACATATGTACAATTCATTGGTTTTAGTGTACTCAAAAAATTGTGAAACCATATCATTCCTTTCTTAGTTCCAGAACATTTTCATCACATCAAAAAGAAGGCCCCCTACCTATTAATGTCACTCCTATCTACCATTCTCCCATACCTTGGCACCACTAATCTGCTTTTAATCTCTATGGATTTGCCTACCCTGGGTATTTCATGTATGGAACGATTTTTTATGTTGGGCTTCTTTTATGTAACATAGTATTTTCAACATCCATCCATGTTGTACCGTGAATCAGAACATCTTTCCTTGTTCTGGTTGAATAATATTTCCTAATATGGACTTGTCACATTTTCTTTATCCATTCATCAAAACGACTATTTTGGGTTGTTTCTGCTTTTGGCTATTATGAATAACACTGTTAAGAACACTTATACAGAAGTTTTTACATGGAAATATGTTTTCAGTTTTCTTAGGTACATACCTAGAGTGAGTTTTTGGATCATGTAGTATCTCACTGCTTAACTTTTTGATAAACTGCCAAACTGTTTTCCAAAGCAGCTGCCCCATTCTACTTTCCAACCAGCAATGTATGAGGGTTTCGATATCCTCATCAGTACTTTTAATTATCTTTTTTATTATAGGCATTCTATTGGGTGTGAAGTGTTATCTCATTGTCACTTTGATTTTTCTAATTATGTTGAGCTTATTGGCTATTTTGTGTTTTCTTTGGACAAATAACCTCTTTAAATCCCTGAGTTCTTTATATAGCCTAGATGTTACACTGTTATCAGATGTATGATTTGCAAATATTTTCTCCATTCTGTGGGTTGTCTCTTCACTTTCTTGATAGTGTCTTCTTTTGTAGCACAAAAGTTCTTAATTTTGATGAAGTCTGATTAGTTTATTTTTGCCCCTTTTTGGTTGCTAGTATTTTTGGTATCATATCTGAGACACCATTGGCTGATCCAGTGTTGCAAAGGTTTATCCCTATGTTGTCTTCTAAAAGTTTTCTAGCTTTAGTTATCACATTTAACTATATGATCCATTTTTTGTTAATTTTTAAATGTGTGTTGTAGGATGAGCATCCCAACTTCATTCTCTTGCATGCAGATACTCAATTGTCCAAGAACTATTTGTTTAAAAGAATGTTCTTTCCCCGCGGAATGATCTTGGCATTCTTGTAGAAAATCAGTTGACCATAAATGTCAGGATTTATTTTTGAACTTGCAGTTCTGTCCAGTTGATAAAGCCAGTACCACACAGTCTTGATTACTGTAGCTTGGTAGTACATTTTGAAATTGGGAAATATAAGTCTTGCAACACTGAGGTGGCTTTTGAGGTATTCATGGTCACTTACATTTCCATATGAATTTTAAGACCAGGTTGTTAATTTCTGCAGAACAAGCAATTGAGACTTTGATCTGTATATTGATTGATTTGGAGACTATTGCTATTTTAATAGTAAGTCTTTAAACCAGTGAGCATGAGATATCTTTAATTTCGTTTCAACAATGCTTTATAGTTTTCTATGGATGTCTCTATTTTATTTTTAAGGTTTTTTTTTTTAATGCTGTTGTAAATGAAATTTTTTCTTAATTTCATTTTCAGGTTATTTATTGCTATGTATAGAAATAGAATTATTTTTGTGCATTGATGTTGTATTAATACCTGCCACTTTGCTGAACTGAGTGTTAGCTCTAATTGTTTTTTTGTGGATTCCTTAGGACTTCCTTTATCTAAGATAATGTCTTCTGCAAATAGTTTTATTTTTTCCTTTCCAATCTAAATGTCTTTTATTTAGATTGTTGCCCAATTGCTCTCACTAGAACCTTAAGTGCAATTTTGAATAAAATTTATAAGAAGTAGGCATTCTTGTCTTATTCCAGTCATGTGGGGAAAGTTTTCAGTCTTTGATCATTAAGTATAAAGTTAGATATGGGTTTTTTTGTAGAACCCCTTTATCAGGTTGAGGTTGTTCCCTTCTGTTCTTAGTTTATGGAATTTTCTAAATGAGGAAAGGGTGTTTTATTTTGTCAAGTACTTTTTATGGGTCTGTTGAGAAGATTAAGTACTTTTTGTCCTAGTATGGTATATTTCACTGATCAATTACCAAGTGTTGAATCAGCCTTGCATTTTGGGGAGAAGTCTGATAGGGTCATGATGTGTAATCCTTTTTATATGCTACCACATTTGGTTTTTTTTGGGGGGGGGTGTTAGTTCTAAAAGGTCTTGTAGGTCTTCATTGAACCGTTCAACTTCGGCTTCTTCAGTGTTACTGGTTGGGGCATAGGCCTGGATTACTGTAATATTGAATGGTTTGCCTTGGAAATGAACAGAAATTATTCTGTCGTTTTTAAGATTGCATCCAAGTACTGCATTTCGGACTCTTATGTTGACCATGATGGCTACTTCATTTCTTCTACGGGATTCCTGCCCACAGTAGTAGATACAATGGTCATCTGAGTTAAATTCACCCATTCCAGTCCATTTTAGTTCACTGATTCCTAGAATGTCTATGTTCACTCTTGCCATCTCCTGTTTGACCACTTCCAATTTGCCTTGATTCATGGACCTATCATTCCAGGTTCCTATGCAATATTGCTCTTTACAGCATCAGACCTTGCTTCTATCACCAGTCACATCCTCAACTGGGTATTGGTTTTGCTTTTGCTCCACCCCTTCCTTCCTTCTAGAGTTATTTCTCCACTGATCTGCAGTAGCATACTGGGCACCTACCGACCTGGGGAATACCTCATTCAGTATCCTATCATTTTGCCCTTTGATATTGTTCATGGGGTTCTCAAGGCAAGTATACTGAAGTGGTTTGCCATTCCCTTCTCCAGTGGACCACATTCGGCTGTGGTCCATGTGATCAGATCAACTAGTTTCCTGTGATTATGATTTCAGTGTGTCTGCCTTCTGATGCCCCCTCGCAATAGCTACCGTCTTATTTGGGTTTCTCTTACCTTGGGCGTGGGATATCTCTTCACAGCTGCTCCAAGAAAGCGCAGCCGCTGCACCTTACCTTGGATAAGGGATATCTCCTCAATGCCGCCCCTCCTGACCTTGAACGTGGAGTAGCTCCTCTCAGCCCTCCTGCGCCTGCGCAGCCACCGCCTATTGGACGTGGGGCAGCTCCTCTCGGCAAAAGTAGGAAGTCAAGAAACACCTGGAGTAACAGGCAAATTTGGCCTTGGAGCACGGAATGAAGCAGGGCAAAGGCTAATAGAGATTTGTCAAGAGAACGCACTGGTCATAGCAAACACCCTCTTCCAACAACACAAGAGAAGACTCTACACATGGACATCATCAGATGGTTAACACCGAAATCAGATTGATTATATTCTTTGCAGCCAAAGATGGAGAAGCTGTATACAGTCAGCAAAAACAAGACCGGGAGCTGACTGTGGCTCAGATCATGAACTCCTTATTGCCAAATTCAGACTTAAATTGAAGAAAGTAGGGAAAACCACTAGACCATTCAGATATGACCTAAATCAATGATTATACAGTGGAAGTGAGAAATAGATTTAAGGGACTAGATCTGATAGATAGAGTGCCTGATGAACTCTGGACGGAGGTTCGTGACATTGTGCAGGAGACAGGGACCAAGACCATCCCCATGGAAAAGAAATGCAAAAAAGCAAAATGGCTGACTGAGGAGGCCTTACAAATAGCTGTGAAAAGAAGAGAGGCGAAAAGCAAAGGAGAAAAGGAAAGATATAAGCATCTGAATGCAGAGTTCCAAAGAATAGCAAGGAGAGATAAGAAAGCCTTCCTCAATGATCAATGCAAAGAAATAGAGGAAAACAACAGAATAGGAAAAACAAGAGATCTCTTCAAGAAAATTAGAGATTCCAAGGGAACATTTCATGCAAAGATGGGCTCGATAAAGGACAGAAATGATATGGACCTAACAGAAGCAGAAGATATTGAGAAGAGGTGGCAAGAATACACAGAAGAACTGTACAAAAAAGATCTTCACGAGCAAGATAGTCACGATAACGTGATCACTGACCTAGAGCCAGACATCTTGGAATGTGAAGTCAAGCGGGCCTTAGAAAGCATCACTTCGGACAAAGCTAGTGGAGGTGATGGAACTCCAGTTGATCTATTTCAAATCTTGAAAGATGATGCTGTGAAAGTGCTGCACTCAATATGCCAGCAAATTTGGAAAACTCAGCAGTGGCCACAGGACTGGAAAAGGCCAGTCTTCATTCCAATCCCAAAGAAAGGCAATGTCAAAGAATGCTCAAACTACCGCACAATTGCACTCATCTCACACGCTAGTAAAGTCATGCTCAAAATTC
Source organism: Moschus berezovskii (assembly GCF_049115385.1). Taxonomy (NCBI): domain Eukaryota; kingdom Metazoa; phylum Chordata; class Mammalia; order Artiodactyla; family Moschidae; genus Moschus; species Moschus berezovskii. The sequence goes on from NC_142480.1 coordinate 47,067,327, forward strand.
TCCAAGCCAGGCTTCAGCAATATGTGAACCATGAACTTCCAGATGTTCAAGCAGGTTTTAGAAAAGGCCAGAGGCACCAGAGATCAAATTGCCAACATCCGCTGGACCATGGAGAAAGCAAGAGAGTTCCAGAAAAACATCTATTTCTGCTTCATTGACTATGACAAAGCCTTTGACTGTGTGGATCACAAGAAACTGGAAAATTCTGAAAGAGACGGGAATACCAGACCACCTGACCTGCCTCTTGAGAAACCTGTATGCAGGTCAGGAAGCAACAGTCAGAACTGTACATGGAACAACAGACTGGTTCCAAATAGGAAAAGGAGTATGTCAAGGCTGTATGTTGTCACCTTGCTAATTTAACTTACATGCAGAGTACATCATGAGGAACGCTGGGCTGGAAGAAGCACAAGCTGGAATCAAGATTGCTGGGAGAAATATCAATAACCTCAGATATGCAGATGACACCACCCTTATGGCAGAAAGTGAAGAGGAACTAAAAAGCCTCTTGATGAAAGTGAAAGAGGAGAGTGAAAAGTTTGGCTTGAAGCTCAACATTCAGAAAACAAAGATCATGGCATCTGGTCCCATCACTTCATGGGAAATAGATGGGGAAACAGTGTCAGACTTTATTTTTTTGGGCTCCAAAATCACTGCAGATGCTGATTGCAGCCATAAAATTAAAAGGCGCTTGCTCCTTGGAAGGAAAGTTATGACCAACCTTGATAGTATATTAAAAAGCAGAGACATTACTTTGCCAACCAAGGTCCGTCTAGTCAAGGCTATGGTTTTTCCCGTAGTCATGTGTGGATGTGAGAGTTGGACTGTGAAGAAAGTTGAGCGCCGAAGAATTGATGCTTTTGAACTGTGGTGTTGGAGAAGACTCTTGAGAGTCCCTTGGACTGCAAGGAGATCCAACCAGTCCATTCTAAGGGAGATCAATCCTGGGTGTTCATTGGAAGGACTGATGCTAAAGCTGAAACTGCAATACTTTGGCCACCCCATGTGACGAGTTGACTCACTGGAAAAGACTCTGATGCTGGGAAAGTTGGGGGCGGGAGGAGAAGGGGACGACCGAGAATGAGATGGCTGGATGGCATCACCGACTCTGTGGACATGAGTTTGAGTGAACTCTAGGAGTTGGTGATGGACAGGGAGACCTGGCGTGCTGTGATTCATGGGGTCGCGGAGAGTCGGACACAAATGAGCGACTTAACTGAACTGACTGATGTTTGTTTTGCTAGCATTTTGTGAAGGATTTATGTGTTTATATTCATAAGGGCTATAGGTCTGATTTTCTTGTGATGTCTTTTGTCTACTTTTGGTTATCAGGGCATACTGATCTCACGACCGAGTTGTTAAGTATTCTCTTCTCTTCCCTTTTTTTGGGTGGGAAGATGAAGAATTGTAATTTCTTTTTAAGCCTTGAAAAATTAGGGACATTTGGTCCTGGACTTTTCTTTGTGGGAAGTTTTTTGATTATTGTTCAGGCTGTCTGCTTTTTGTAGATATATTCAAATTGCCTATTTCTTTTTATATTCGTTTCAGTAATTTGTGCCTTTGTAAAAATTTATTTCACAGAGATAGTGACCTCTTTTAGTTTCTGTAATCACTTTTTATTTCTTTTAAGGTTGGTAATAATGTTGCCACTTTCATTACTGATTTTATTAAGTTGAGTCCTTGATCCTTTCCGCCCCCCCCCCATGATCAGTCTAGCTTCAGTTCAGTTCAGTCGCTCAGTTGTGTCTGACTCTTTGCGACCCCATGAATCACACCTTGCCAGGCCTCCCTGTCCATCACCAACTCCTGGAGTTCACTCAAACTCATGTCCATAGAGTCGGTGATGCCATACAGCCATCTCATTCTCTGTTGTCCCCATCTCCTCCCGCCCCCAATCACTCCCAGCATCAGGGTTTTGTCAGTTTTGCAAGTGTTTCAAGGAACTAACTTTTGGTTCTGTTGACTTTTCTCTATAGTTGTTCTAGTCTTTATTTCTGCTTAACCTTTGTTACTTTGTCTCTTCTGCTTGCTTTTTGGTTTTGTTCCCTGGCTGTTTTTCTAGTTCCATAAGGCATAATGTTAGGTAATTCATTAAAGGTCTTTTTTAGTATAGGCACTTACAACTGTAACTTTCCAAGTATTGCTTTTACTGTATGACTTAAATTTTAATATTTTGTTTCTTCATTTTGTTTTTTCCATGTGATTTCTTCTTTGAGCTACTGCATATGTTTAATTTCCATATATTCATGAATTTTCCATTTTTTTTCTTTTACAGATTTCTGACTGTTGTGTTCAGAGAATATTCTTTGTATGATTTGAGGCCTTTCAAATTTGTTGTTGTTTTATGCAATTACATTTGGTGTGTCTTGGAGAATGTTCAGTATCCACTTAAGAACGCTGTGATTTCTGCTGTTATTGGATGGAGTGTGTTAGAGATGGCTTTTGGTTCTAGCTGGTTCATAGTGTTCACGTCTTCTTTTTCCTGCTGATCTTCTGTCTCCTTGTCCTTTTCACTATTGAAATGGTGGTATTGATGTTTCCAACTATTACTGTGAAATACCTATTTATCCTATCAATTGTCAGTTTTTACTTCATATATTTTACTGTTCTGCTTTTCATCTGTGTTTATAACTGATATATTTTGATGGATTGACCCTTTTATCATTATAAAATGTCCTTATTTGTCTCTAATAACAATTTTTGTCTCATGGTTTATTTTCTCTGATATTAGTGTAGCCACTCCAGTTTTAGTTACTCTTTTCAGGATATATATATGTATGTATGTATGTATTTCCATCTTTTTACTTTTAACCTGTTTGTCTCTTTGAACCTAAAGTGTCTCCACAGCATATATTTGGATCATGGTTTTCTAAAATCCATTAAAAAAAATCTTTTAACTGGACAGTTTAGTCTACCTACGTTTAATGTAATTAATGGTAAAGTAGGATATACATCTAGGGCTTCCCTGGTGGTTCAGTGGTAAAGAATCCACCTGTCAAGCAGGAGACCTGAGTTGGGAAGATGCCCTGGAGAAGGAAATTGAAACCCACTCTAGTATTCTTGCCTGGAAAATTCCACGGACAGAGGAACTTGGGGGGCTAAGTCCATGGGGTTGCGAAAGAGTCAGACACAACTTAGCGACTAAACAGCAACAGCAGGGTATACATTTTACCATTCTGCTGTTTGTTTTCCAGGTATCATGTGTTTTTCTTTCTCTGCTGCTGCTAAGTCACTTCAGTCGTGTCCGACTCTGTGTGACCCCATAGACGGACTGCTTTAAGTAGATACTTTCTAGTGTATCATTTTAATTTCCTTGTCCTTTGTAGTATTTTTGTTTTGCCTGCACTTTGTTGCTGCAGGCGGGCTTTCTCTAGTTGTAGAGAGCAGGAGCCACCCTCCAGTTGCAATGTACAGGCTTCTTACTGTGGTGGCTTCTCTCGTTACAAAGCATGGGCTCCATGGTGCCTGGGCTTCAGTAGTTGGCGACTGATGGACTCCAGAGCACAGGCCCAGTAGTTGTGGCGCATGGGCCTCGTTGCCCAGTGGCTTTGGGATCTTCCTGGACCAGGGATTGAACTGGTGTCCCTGGCATTGCAAGGCAGATTCTTAACCACTGGACCACCAGGGAAGCCCTTTTATGGTATTGTCTGAGTTATTTTCTTAATGGTTGCCTTGGAGTTTACAACTAGCATTTGAATTCGTGACAGTCTAGTTCAGATGAATAGTAATTTAATTTCAGTAGTACAGTTGATCCTGAACGTGAGTTTAAACTGCATGGGTCCATTCATATGCAGATATTTTTCAGTGGTGGTTGAATTCTGGCAATGTGGAGGAACCAAGGAGAAGGAGGGCTGAATAGAAGGTGTATGAAGGTTAACCCCGGCATTGTATGTAAAAACTGTTCCAGTATTGCTGCATTCCCTCCCTCTTCTGTGCTGATGTCATGCAAGTTACATTACATGCATTGTATGCCCATCAACACAGATTTAAAATTATTGTTTTATTCAGTTATTTTTTAATAAGAGAAAATTTTAAGCAAAGATACTTTTATGGTGTCTTTAGCATTTAACTATGTAGTTGCCTTTTGTGATGTCTTTGTTACTTTATGTGGGTTAAGGTAACTGTCTCGGTTGTCTTTTCATTTTAATCTGAAGGACTGCCTTTAGTATTTATGTAGGGGCAAGTTTGCTAGCAACAAACTCTGGTTATATTTGGGAATATCTTTATTTTCAAAAGATTGTTTTGTTGGCCATAGAATTCTCGGTTGAGTTTGTTCATTTAACACTGTGAATATGTTGTCTTACTGTCTCCTGGCCTCCATGATTTCTTATGAGAACTCAGTTGTTAATCTTAGGGAGGCTATATGATGAGTTGGTTTTCTCTTGCTCATTTCAAGATTCTCTTTGTCTTAGGGTTAGGTTCTCTGTGAATTCATCCTACTTGTTCATTTAATTTCTTGGATGTATCGATTGATGGTTTTCATCAAATTTGGGATATTTTTTGTCATTTTTCTTCACATATTCTTCTTCCCCCTTTTTCTCTGTTCTCTCTTTTTGGGACTTCTAGATTGTATCCCAGAGGTATCTGAGACTGCTCATTTTTCTTCATTCCTTTTACTTTCTCTTCCTCAGACTGGATAATCTCAGTGGACTTATCTCCAGATTCACTGATTCTTTCCTCTGCCTGTTTAAGTCCTAAGACCCTGTAGAAAAATTTTCATTTTGGTTGTTGTACTTGTCAGTACCACAATTCCTGATTGGTTCTTTTATATATATATAATTTATGTTTTTTTAGTGGTTTTCTATTTGGCATGTCTGCCAAGAAAAACAGGAAAAAAAAGTTTACTTGGAGTCTTAGTAATTGCGATTTTGGAGACACAGATTTAGGTAACACTGAAAGTGCTCCAAAGAAGAGAAGCAGTCAGAGGATGACAGTGGCAAAAGCCATAAGGGCTTATAAGGTTGTCAGAATTGTCTAGCAAAAATTGTGATTGGCCCTGACACAAGAAAGGAAGCATTTGCTTCTAAGGGATAGGCTGTCTAGAGGGTTCAGTAAGAATCTAGCATTGAAACATGGGCAAATGTTCTGGGTGCCTGTGTTAAGAGAATATGGTCAGAAGGTCAGGTTCCATTCAGGCTGAGGCATGTGTAAGTCGCTTCCTCAGTGGCCTCCAGCACTGTTGTAGAGAGCTCTTTTAGCAGTACAAACTCCATTTTTATTTTCTTTCACAGGTGAGACATTGTTCATATACTGTAGTCTTTCTGCCATTTTCTCTTTTAGCTCTTCAAACATTGTTATGCCCTGAGTGCGGTACCCCCATACTGGTAGAATAAAACACTCGCAGCAATGCAAAAGCAAGAATGGGGTTTATTTCTAGCTCGAGCTAGGGCTCATGCCTCCTCCAGCGCAGTGGAGTGCGGACAAGAGCCCCGAGCCCAGGTCACGGTGGTTTTTATAGTCTTAGATTACTTAAGCACCTATTTTTGTTCAAAAGATCAAGCTGGCAGAAGCTCATTGGCCAGTTCATGTGCACGCAGAAGCTCATTGGCCAGTTCATGTGTGCACAGAAGCTCATTGGCCAGTTCAAGCGCGTGTGGGGTTTTTCTGGGGGATTTCCCTTTTTCCTCTGATTGGCCCGATTTTTGGGCGCCGGCGGGATTTTTCTAGGGAGGAGTTTCTTAATTTTGGCCCCGATGGGATCTTCTTAGGGAGGAGTTTCTGTGAACTTAGCCTCCACCCTGTCTCCAGGAAACCGAAACTTAGGCCTAAGCAAGGTCTCAGGCCTATCCTGGCTACTCAGATGTTAGGGCTCCTAACAAGTTAACATAGGGACTTCCCCGGTGGTCCAGTGATTAGGACTTCACCTTCCAACGCACAGAGTGCAGGTTCAATCCTTGATTGGGGAGCTAAGATATCACATGCCTTGTGGCAAAAAAAAAAAAGGAAAACAGAAGCAATATTTTAACAAATTCAATAAAAACTTAAAATAGTTAAAGTATTATAGCTGATTAAAGTCTTGGTCTAATACTTGAAATGCCTAATCTAAGTCAAGTCATCTCTCTTTTTCCCCCCCTGTGAATGAGAAAAAAAAACTTTCTTTGCATATATTGTAGATTCTGAATTGAAAGGGGGACAGTAAATTATTTAAATGACAAGTCTGAAAATCAGATTACCCATTCTCAGAGTTTGCCATTCTGTTTGTTGTTACTCAGTGACTTTTTCTTGTCTAATTCTGTTTTTGGTTATCTTAGTGGTCAGCTAATGACTGGACAGAAATCTCCTTACACACCTAGAACTGGTTAGTCCCTTGGTCTTTGCCAAGGGGCCCAGCGTGCCTTTCTCACTTAGTTTTACAGCTTACTGACTCTATAGTAGCCTTTACTTCCCTGCTGGAACAGAGCCTCAAAGTTAATTGAAGTGAGAGCTTAGGGCCTTCCACATTTCACAGGAGCATGTTGAGCTATTTCAAGTCCCCTGTGGGTATCTTAGTCCCCTGATTTTCCCAGTAAGCTTTTTTGGTAGTCTGTTGTTTGCCTGAACTGTTATTTACTACCTGAGGCACCAGATGTTTAACAGTTGCTTTTCATTGTTTGACAAACTTAACCTAGAAAAAGATTTCTCATTCTTGGTGAGCTCCAAAGACAGCCTAGAAAAACGGAAACTTCCACAGAACTACTGGAAAAATCAAGTAATGACAGCCTCTGGGAATGGGATTTGAGCTCCAGTCCTGTTCTGCCCCTTCTGGTGGTTTCCAGGATGCTGTTAATAATCTTCCCTGTGACAGTGGGCTCTTGGTTTTCAAGCTTGCTGGGGAGCTAGGGAGAAGGAGATGGGAGGAGTCCGAATTAAAAGGCCACAAAGTGTACTGTTTTTACTGGTCTTTAGACCTTTTGTATTTGTTATTTAAATCATGTTTTTGATCCCTGCAAGCCTTTGTTTAATTTTCAGAGTTCTGAAAAAGTTCATCTGACAGTTTTTGCTAATATTCTTGTCACCAAGTCCAAGCTTGGTCTTCTTGCCACACAACAGGCCAGGAATCGGGAGTTGAGGTATTGAGGCAAGTCGTAGAGTCTGGATACCAGTTTCTTTTTTGGAACAGAGAAGGGAAGGAGGAAGTAAAGTAAAAAGGCCATTAGTCTTGCAAAGTATCTCCTAATTTAGCCAACCTCAGAAAGGGGATGTGTTCATTTCTTCTTCTTGCAGGCACTCACAGGTGGTGGGCAAGGCCAGGGTGTCTCCCTGTGAGCTGAACAAAGGCACTTTAGTTTAACATCAGGCAGAGGGCAGGGTTCTCTGAGGCAGGCCATTATGTATGCTTACAGCTACAGACAGCATCTTTTCAGTGATGAGAGTATCTATCAATAACAGAAGGAGGTTAAAGTGGAAGAAACAGATCCAACATGGAGTCAGGTTTTGTTCTTCCCTGTTATATTGCCACTGCTTTTCTGGAGGAAAGAATTTTCAAGAGGTCCTTGCTCTGCCATTTCACTGACATCATCCTGATCACTGATTTTTAATCTTTCATATACTAGCACCATAGGCTGTACATTTCCTTCTAAACATGGGTTTCAGTGCATTCTATGACTTTTGTTGTCTTCTAATTCTTATTCAGGTAAAAATACTTTCTAAATTCTATTGAATATCTTGTTAACCCCTAAAGAAATGTTTGGTTTAACATCAGAACATTTGGAACTTTGTTGTATGTTTATTTTTAAAATATTTACTTAGCTGCGCTGGGTCTTAGTTGTGGCTGTGGGATCTTCGGTCTTTGCAGCATGAGGGTTCTTAAGTTTTGGCATGCAGAGTTTTAGTCGCAGCTAGCGGTATCTAGTTCCTTGACCAGGAATCAAACCCAGGCCTTCTGCATTGGGAGCGAAGTCTTAGCCAGTGGATCACCAAGGAAGTCCCTTCCTGTGGTCTTTTTCATGATGGGTTTTACCTTAATTCTGCTATGTTTATAGAAAGTCTTCCATGTGATTCTGGTCTTCAGAATTTGTTGAGACTTCCTTTATGCCCTTTGTTCGAGGCTGTATGTATAGTTGTAGAGAAAGTGTGTTGACCACATTTGATGCAGTGCTGTGTTTTATGTTGGGCCAAATTTGTTAATTTTATGTTTAATCTTATATATTCTTATTTTTGGTCATCTTATTCTGTCAGTTGCCAAGAGAAATGTGTTTAAATTACTAGCTTTTATTGTAGTCTTGACTGTCTTCTTGTTTTAGGTTTGTCGTTTTTTTTTTTTTTTACATTACAGATTTTTGTAGACTGTTAAGTTTTAGAATTGTTCCTCTGGGATTGTCCCCTTTGTACTTGTGAAATGCTCCTCTTTTATTGCTCATGGTTTTGCCTTAACATTATTTTGTTTGATATTTGTTCAGTTGCTCAAGCTATCTTTGATTAGTTCTGGCATGACATATCTTTTCTCACATTTTTCAACTTGTCAGTAACCTTGTATATTTTTAAGACGTGACTTTGGTAAGCAGCAATACAGTTGAGATTTTTAACTCATTCTTCTAAAAGGTGTCTTAATTGCAGTTTGGGGTTTTTTTTAAACGTGTACTTGAACTATTATATGTGCTGTCCTTAGTCACTCAGTTGTGTCTGACTCTTCGCAACCCCATGGACTGTAGCCCACCAGGCTCCTCTGTCCGTGGGCATTCTCCAGGCAAGAATACTGGAGTGGGTTGCCATGCCCTCTTTCAAGGGATTTCCCAACCCAGGGATCGAACCCAGGTCACCTGCATTGCAGGTGGATTCTTTACCTTCTGAGCCACCAGGGAAACCCGAACTATTAGTATACTTTATGCTTAAATTTATCACCCTTATTGAGTCTTCTCTTTGTACTTCATATTCTGTGTGGCTTGCTTTTGCATTAATCAAGTGTTCTTTATTCAAATTTACCCTGTCTGTGACTAAATATTGTTTTATTGTTCTTTTTGTGGCTACCCTAGGGATTACATAACATATCTTTGACTTATTAGTACCTCACAAATTTAGTGCTGTCATTGCCTCTGGAAAATGGGAGGACCTTATAGAACTCCAGTTACCTTGTCCCCACAGCTTTTGTGCTGTTGCTGCAAGGCATTTTAATTGTATATGTATTTTTAAATTCCATAAGGAATTATTTTTACATAATCATTATTTACTTAGTCTTGCTTATAAATATTGTTTTTTCATTATGCTTATTTTTCTGATTTTCTGTGCTTTCATGTGGGTTCATTCTGCTTCTGGCTAACATCTTTTGTGTTTTCTTTAGTGTGAATATACTGGTAATGAATTTTTTTATTTTCCCTGAAAATGTCTTTATTTCATCTTCGTTTTTAGACTATTTTTGCTGGCTATAGAATTCTTGTTTGGCATTTTTCATTCAGTCTGTTTAAGATGTTTATCTTCAGGTTTTCAGGATTTTCTTGACAGATCACTCTTTTCTTTTTGAAATCTCTTTTCATCTCCATTTCGTGTCCTGTTTGTTTTAATTCTCCTTATGTCTTTTCTGCTGTTTTACTCTTTAGTCTACCTATGATATCTTTGTTTTCTTGCTTATGAGTTCTTGGCTTCTTGCATGTATGGATTGGTACCTTCAGCACTCAGTTTGTAGCCATTATCTCTTCATGTCTTTGCTCTGTTTCATTTTGCTGTTTTCTTCTTCTGTGGCTCTAATTAAACATGTATTGGCCTTCTCATTCTGTCCTTCCCTCATCCTCTCTCTGGTTCTCCCCGCCCCCCGCCATTTTTTTTTTTTCTCCCTTTCATTTTGGATATTTTGGTCCTATGCTCTAGTTTACTTCTTTTGCAGAACTGTGCCTCATTTGCTGCCACAGCCCACTTTTGAGATTTAAATTCCAGTATATTGGGAGAAGTTTTGGGCCTTGACTTCTCTCTGGTTCTTTTTTACCTAAGGTACCCTCGGGTCTCAGCTCCGTAAATACCGTGTCTCTATCAGACTTGCTGCTGAGACAGGCTTTGGGTCTTGACTTCTCTCCCTTTGCCTCTTCAAACCTCAGAACCGAAAGCAGTTTGCTGAATGGGCAGATACCTTCATAGGATCAGTGATTTTGGTGCTCTGGTAATTTGCTTTCTCTTCTGGATTTTGGCTTTTTTTTTTTTTTTCAGGATTAGACTGGTAGCTTTTTACTATATTCTAAGATCTACAATGATTTTTTTCTAATTAAAGGATTTTCTATTTTTAGGATGAAGATAAGTCTGAATAAATTTGCCAGTCATTACTGCAAATTAAATTTGAATGGTTTAAAAATTAACCCTTATTTTGTCCTCTGGTACTAGTACTTATCGTGAACAGTTTCTGTAAAGAGAAGTGAGATAGAACAAGAGCTTAGGAAGTGTCCACCTGAGTGGTAGTGAACAGTGTTTGCAGTGTTCTTTCACTTTTCAACCTGCATTGTCCTTCATATAATTCTGGGAAAACTACTTTGTCTTTCCACCTCACTATTAAGTTCTCTTGCTCTGTCTTTCCTACCAATCAGACCACATACTGGCTTTATTGCATAATCAAATTTTACCTTTCAGTGTCTCCAGTGGATCTTCTGGTATCTTTCTGGAAATACAGTAATGAGTTTGAGTTCAGTGCAGTCGCTCAGTTGTGTCCGACTCTTTGTGACCCCATGGACTGCAGCATGCTAGGCTTCCCTGTCCATCACCAACTCCTGGAGGTTGCTCAAACTCATGTCCATCAAGTCAATGATACCATCCAGCCATCTTATCCTTTGTAGTCCCCTTCTCCTGCCTTCAGCCTTTCCCAGCATCAGGGTCTTTTCCAGTGAGTCAGTTCTTCGCATCAGGTGGCTGAAGTATTGGAGCTTCAGCATCAGTCTTTCCAATGAATATTCAGGAGTGATCTCCTTTAGGATGGACTGGTTGGATCTCCTTGCAGTCCAAGGGACTCTCAAGAGTCTTTCTCCAACACCACAGTTCTAAAGCATCAGTTCTTCGGTGCTCAGCTTTCTTTATGGTCCAACTCTCACATCCATACATGACTACTGGAAAAACCATGTCTCTCTTTGTGACCCCATGGACTAGACAGTCCATGGAATTCTCCAGGCCAGAATACTGAAGTGGGTAGCCTTTTCCTTCTTATGGGGATTTTCCCAACCCAGGGATCGAACCCAGGTCTCCCACATTGCAGGTGGATTCTTTACCAGCTGAGCCACAAGGGAAGCCCAGTGTTTATTTTAAAACCCTATTTTTGGCTTCATGATCCTTTATTTCCTCAAGTATAGGTTTTATGTTAAGATTCCTGCTTCATTGAATCTGTTGGTTTTCTGAAAATACTTGGTCAGTACTGCTTGTAATTTGTATTTTTTTTTCAATTTAAAATTTTTTTTGAAGTATAGTTGCTTTCCAATGTCGTGTTATTTTCTATTGTACAGCAGAGCAAATCAGCTATCCGTGTGCATATGTCCCCTCATTTTTGGATTTCCTTACCACTTAGGTCACCACAGAGCACTGAGTAGAGTTCCCTGTGCTGTACAGTAGGTTCTCATTATAATAATTTGTATTTTTAAAATAGGCTTTTGTATTAGAGATTGCCTGAAAGTGTGTTTGCAGATACTGTATAAGTTTACACCAGCCTGCCCTCTGAATGGGAAGAATATTCCATAATGGATACTGCGTACTTCTGTAAAGTGATCTTGGCAGCTATTGATCATTACTAATTTATTAGGAGTTGCCAAATAGCAGTTTTCTAATTCTCATGCATTCATTTATTAGCTGACATGCTTTTACGAAAGTAAGCTTACTTTCATCAACTATTTGGTTAACCTGAAAAGATGACCCTTAGAAAAGGCAGATAAATGCTTAATTATCTTTCTCTATTTTCTTTCAAAATAATTGAGCTGGTTTTCCAGACTTCTCCAAAGCTGACCAGTCAGTTGTTTTTCAGTGTCATTGTGGACTCGTGGATTTAGTGTGTTTGTGTCTTGACCCATTGCAGTCATCCTTTTTGGCTCAGATTGTCTAGTGTTTGAACAGTTGAGCTTCTTCACACCCAATAGGATGGCTATAAGAAAGGGGGAAAAAAGACAGGTAATAAGTTGTTAAACTAGAACTCCCATACATTGTTGTTCAGCTGGTAAGTTGCGTCCGACTGTGACCATATGAACTGCTGCATGCCAGGCTTCCCTATTCTTCACTATCTCGCAGAGTTTGCTCAAACTCGTGTCCATTGAGTCAGTGATGCCATCTAACCATCTCGCCCTCCGCTGCCACCTTCTTCTCCTGCCCTCAGTTGTATGGTAGTTTGAACATTCTTGGGCATTGTCTTTCTTTGGAGTCATGGATTGCTAATGTGAAATATTACAACTGCTTTGAAAAACAGTGTGGCAGTTACTCCAGAGCAAGCATAGAGATACTGAATGACCCAGAAGTTTGTTCCTGAGAGTAGTAAAAACTTGAATCTACACAATACCCAAAACGTGGAAACAATTCAGATGTCATTTGATGAGTGGTGTAACAAAGTGTGGTGTATCCATAGGGTGGAATCAGTTCAGTTCAGTTCAGTCGCTCAGTCGTGTCCGACTCTTTGCGACCCCGTGAATCACAGCACGCAGGCCTCCCTGTCCATCACCAACTCCCGGAGTTCACTCAAACTCATGTCCATAGAGTCGGTGATGCCATCCAGCCATCTCATTCTCGGCCGTCCCCTTCTCCTCCCACCCCCAATCTTTCCCAGCATCAGAGTGTTTTCCAGTGAATCAACTCGTCGCATGAGGTGGCCAAAGTATTGGAGTTTCAGCTTTAGCATCAGTCCTTCCAATGAACACCCAGGATTGATCTCCTTTAGGATGGACTGGTTGGATCTCCTTGCAGTCCAAGGGACTCTCAAGAGTCTTCTCCAGCACCACAGTTCAAAAGCATCAATTCGTCGGCGCTCAGCTTTCTTCACAGTCCAACTCTCACATCCATACATGACCACGGGAAAAACCATAGCCTTGACTAGATGGACCTTGGTTGGCAAAGTAACGTCTCTGCTTTTTAATATGCTATCTAGGTTGGTCATAACTTTCCTTCCAAGGAGTAAGCGTCTTGCCAGTAAAAAGGAATGAAGACCAGATTGATAACTTGAATGAACCATAGATAGTGTGCTAAAGTGAGAAAAAACTAGTTAAGGAAGACCACATGTTCTGTCATTCCACTTATATGAGATGCCCAGTGTAGGCTAATACACAAAGAGATGAATGAGTTGCTCAGGGCTGGGCGAGGTAGGAGGGAAAGGAAGTGACTGATGGATTTTCCTTGTGGGGTGATAGAATGTTCTAAATTTAATTGTGATCATTGCACAATACGAAAAACCTTTTAATTGTATGCTTTTAATGGATGAATATGTGATCAAGGAGAAAAGATACTTGAACTACATAACAGAGGGTTAGCTTTCTTAGAGTATTCTTATAAATTAATGAGACTAACAACCCTGGTAAAATGATTAAGACACACAGGAAGACTCAGTTCTTTTAGTCAACATATAATAAACTACACTAGGTGCTATGAATACAGTTGTGAACATATGTGCTTCTGTAAAGAGGTTTGAACTGTACATAACTACAGAAGTATGGTGGGGAGTAAGAGACATAATATTTCAGTTTATGCTAAGTAATAGGACAGAAACTAAACAAGGGGACATGATAAGGAATGACTAGGGCTGGGGCTTAGTGGTTGCATAAATTATTTCCCTATGTAATACTGAGGGAAGGCCTGTCTCTAAGGACATGACATTTCAGCTAAAGACCTGAGTGATGAGCCAGCCATGTAGAGAAGAAACTGGATCAATACCAGGAGAAAATCAGTACAAGCAGAGGGAATAGCAAGGCCTTGGAGTGGGTGGATGGGCCTGAATCTGGTGCATTTAAGGGTTGGCAGGACTTTGAGGGTGTAGGAGGTGGTGAAGCAGAGAAGGGTCAGGAGGCTGCCACAGGAAGTGTGTGTGGGCTTGGACTGATTTGGTGATAATGCAGACATGGTAAGTGGACCAATTCAGTGTGGATTTCAGAAGTAGGTTTATGAAGACTTACTGATTATGAGGGAGAATCAAATTTTTTCTGGCATACTTAGTGGATCATTTTATGAGATAGAAATTATAGGGAAAATGGGGACAAATAAACGAATGCTGAATTTTGTAAAAGTAAATTAAGGAGATATTGTAGACCTTTGCCATTCAGTCTCAGAATGTTATCACAAACTTGAAGAATGGTATTTTATTCTTTTACCTGTCAGATTCATAAAAAGTAAAGTTTGTCAAAATCATGGAGAAATAGTGCTCATGTAGTTGAAAATTTAGATTGGTTTGACTTTGGGGGCAATTTTGGCCAGTGCCTTATCAAATGTAAACCTGCTGGATCATAAGGTATCTGTACTTATCAAATATGTTTGCCTGAGAAAGTCAAAATAAATGTGGAGGAATATTTAATGCCCTATTATAATTTATAGAAAAAGAAATGACAGCTACTAGGATCAACCTGAATGTCCATCAATAGAGAAATAATTATATATGTATTATCAATATTACGTTCATAGAATGAACTACCTGTCACCAAAGAAGAAAGACAATCTCTATGTGCACATATGGGAAACTCTCCAAAATACATTATTTGGAAAAAAAACTGTGAAATAATATATTTGATGCTTTGTGTACATTAAGAAGAAAAATGTTCATTTATATGTTTGTGTGCATGAAAGAATCTTTGAAAGGCATCTCTGGGCTGGGGAATATGAGGAAGGAGATTATTCTCACTTTAGGTAAGAAAGGAGAATATGAAATTGTGCATATTATTACTAATAACCTTTTTAAAAAAGATTTACTTTTTTGTTTATTTTTGGCTGTGCTGAGTCTCTGCTGCTGCTTGGGCTGTATTGCTGCAGTGAGTGGGGGCTGCTCTAGTTGTAATGCACAGGCTTTTCATTGCAGTGGCTTTTCTTGTTGCGGAGCACAGGCTCTAGGGCGTTGGGGCTTCAGTAGTTGTGGCATATGGGCATAGTTTCTCTACAACATATGGGATCTTCCTGTTCCAGGGGTTGAACCTGTGCCCCCTGCATTGACAGGCAGATTCTTAACCACCAGGGAATCCCACTAATAACTTGTTAAAAATTTGTTTATTTGGCTGTGTTGGGTCTTAGATGCAGCACACAGGATCTTTTGTTACAGTGCATGGACTCTAGTTGTGACCCATGGGTTCCGGATCCCCAGACTCTGGATTCGTGGACTCTGTAGTTGTGGTGTGCAGGCTTAGTTGCTCTGCGGTATATGGGATCTTAGTTCCCCGACCAGGGATTGAACCAGTCTCCCCCACATTGAAGGCGGTTTCTTAACTACTGGACCCCCAGGGAAGTCCCAGTAATAACTTTTCATGTGGCAAAACTTCCCTGTAAGAAAGTCTTTCTATTTCATTCTAATAGAATCCCAGAAGTACTACACTACTAACAATTTGTTCTGAATATAAACTTAAAGAGACTTAAGAGCATCCCAGAAGTTTTACAAAATTGTTTTCTTAAAAGAGGATAGTTCATTTTTATTTAAATGTTTTCTGTTTGTTTTTGCTTTACTGTAATGTGAGTTCCTTTGTCAGAGAGTCATACCCAGATTTTAAATTCTTAAAATCATTTTCTGAACTGATTTTGTAACTTACCTTTGATGTAGACAATTTGGAAAATTCAAGTGCAACTACACCCTACAGTCTGTTTCAGTTGTTTAGATGACTGTTCGTCTGTTTCTACGTATTTCTGGTTATTTTTATGCAGTTATGATCGTGCTTTCTATAGTTGATTCTCTGTTCCCAACTCTTACAGCCTTCTCATTTTATCATGTGCTGAGGTATGAATTTTAGTGTTTAAGTTCCTACTCCATTATGAAGGAATTAATTTTTCACCATCTGCCTTTGTGACAAACATCTTTATAGGTAGATATTTCTCTACATTTATTAGTATAATTAATTAGATTTTTTAGCAATAAAATTACTCAGTTGAACAGTTAATATTTTTAACATTTTGGATATTTTTTGGATATGCTGTCCTTTTATGAGCCCTCTAGCAGATGAGAATGCTTGTCTCATACATATGCAGAGAAGAAAACTTACCAAAATGACTATCAAATGAGCAACAATGACTATCATACCTTTAGTTTTCTGGTTTGGTAACTAGAATTCTTATTTTAATTTCTGTTTCTTTTAAAGTGGAATACAAAATTTTTAAAAACCAACACTATACCTTCATTCTTTTTCCTTGTTGAATTTCCTGCTGACCTGTTTTTTTTTCCTTTTTCTTTTTGGCTGAGCCTCGTGGCTTGTAGGGGTTCTCCAAGCAGGGATCCAACCCATGCCTCCTGCATTGGAAGCGTGGAGTGTTAACCAGAGGACTGCCTGGAAAGTCCCCAGACCTTTCTTTTTTCTACTGGGCTGAAAACTCCACTGGGCACTGAAAAATCAAACTACCTTAAAGACAGTTGTGATTCCTTCCTTTATTAAGTTAAAACAAGATATATAGGTTTTAAATTCATTCTTATCCTATTCCTAATGAATAAAATCTCAGGGAGAAAATGCTTTCAAGTGAGTTTAGACTGCAGATAACTCCTTAAAGGCAGCTTAAACTCTAAAATGTTAATGATGGCTGGGAATAGTAATCATTTTAAAGCCATACCTGTATGGTTCTGTATCCCTGTGTAAAAAGGTGTGTGTACAGGTGAGAATCCAAATTTAGAATAGCCGTGAAATCAGTTTTAACTGTATCCTTAAATTCCTTTCCCCTTAAACACAAAAGTACAAGCTAACTTGTAAGTGGTACTGTTTATTCTTATGCGGATCAGTTGAGTTTTGGTTTTTACCATCTATCTGGCTATCCTAGACAAAATGTAACTTAAGTAACTTTTCATTTTGATCAAAACCCAGAGAGGGAGAGATCAAATTTATTTAATGTGCCCTTTTAAAAAGGGAATTAATATTTAAAACTAGAGGCCTCTAGGACAGTGCTATAGTTTAAAGTGCTTTAAATCTTCCAGAGTGCTTTGAAAAATGTTGTCAGAATATTTTTAGAATTTTCTTTTTAACCTTACAGAACACAATAATGCTAGCTTGCTAAAGTAGAGGAAAGGCCACCACCGGGTAAGAACTCATCCTCAAAAGAGGGCAGAGGAAATTACATTGATAGCTACTGTCTGTTTTTATTTCTTCAGTTTGGGGTGGGGGGAATGCCTCAACTATCTAATATGAGATGTTGTAAGTTAGATTAGCAAGATATTTGAAAAGCGTAGTTAAGGAAATCTTAACCAGCATTCCTGTTAGGCCAGGGACCCTGTTAATACTTTCGTATCATCATGTCTCTTTCCTTCCTTGCACTTGGCTCACATGATAGTTTATCACTTCCGTGATTATGTAGGTTGTCTTTGCCACTAGATTGTAAATCCATACAGGCAGGAGCTATCACTGTTTTTCCTATATTTACCATATTCCTGTTGCCTAGCTAGTGCCTGACTAGCTAGGAGACTAGAATCTCCTTTAATAGGTAAATAAGTTTTTTAACCTGTTATTTTGGCAGAACTTAAAGTTAGATAGTATCAGTGTTGATAAGAGGTGTTAAAAAATGCATAGGAAGTGTTATGAGAGGAATATAGAGTAAACTGTTAATTAAGAGACTGTAGAACTGAGGATGGAGAAGTGTTACAGGAATGTGAAAGTGATCTTTTACATTTTACACTACTTGTGTGTTGTCTCTTTAAAAAACATAATGTGTGTGTCCACACTGAGTGTTAGCTTCACCTTGCTCACATTACTTCTTTTGAGCCTTGGAATCAGTACCTGTAAAATGGATTTAGTGCCTTCTCCATATGGTATTTTTAAAAATGTAATATTATATTTTATTCATTGGTTTTTATTTTTTAGATTTCACATGTAAGTGATATCATACAGTATTTTTCTTTCTCTGACTGATTTCACTTGACATAATACCCTCCAGGTCCATCCAAGTTGTTGCAAATGGCAAAATTTTATTCTTTTTTTATGACTGAGTAGTATTCCTATGTGTGTGTGTGTGTGTGTGTGTGTGCACGCGTGTGTGCATACACACCACATCTTTATCCATTCCTCTGTTGATGGACATTTAGGTTGCTAACAAAAAAAAAAAAAACACGTTCACAGATGCAGAGAACAAATGAACAAATTGGTGGTTACCAGTGTGTATGGAGGGGGAGATAAGATAGGGAGTTAAGACATACAGACTGTAATGTATAAAATAAATTAGAAGGATATATTGTACAACACAGGGAATATAGCCATATTTTATAACAATTATAAATGGAGCATAACCTTTAAAAATTGTGAATTACTGTGTCGTACACCCTTAATAATGATAAAGAATCCATCTGCCAGTTCAGGAGACACAGGTTTGACCCCTGAGTTGGGAAGACCCTGTGGAGAAGGAAGTGGCAACCCACTCCAGTAATTCTTGCTTGGAGAATCCCATGGACAGAGGAGCCTGGTGGGCTACAGTCTGTGGGGTCACCAAGAGTTGGACGTGACTGAGCATGTACCCATGTGCCACACCTGTAGCTTACATAAGATTATACATCAACTATACTTCAGTTAATATGTATGTATTATTCAGTATAAAATATCAACATGTGTTCTATATAGAAAATTATTGAGATATTTTGATTTTTGATTTTTTTATACTATGTCTGCAAAATGCAGAAATTTAAAAAATTGAGATAATTGATATAACATTCTATTAGTTTTAGGTGTACCACATAGTGATTGGACACATGTTTATTGTGAAATGATATGCGGCTTATTCTCATGATATGCATTATATGTTATACTCACAGCTCATCTTGATTTGAACTTTAAATTTTCATCAGAAGTAGTTGGTATGATTTAGGTGTCATAATGTTGAAAATGTAGATTCACACCTTTAAGTTGTTCTGAATCACACTGAAAAAGTTTTCTGGTAACAGACTAGAACTGCCAGATTTTCAACTTAAATTTCAATGAATTAAAGTTCAGAATTCATTTCCCACTTGTCACAGCTACTTTTGAAGGGCTCAGTGGCTTCTGAGTTGACACTGACTGCTCCAGAGGAACGTGTGGCTGGCAGGACAGCGAGCAGCCTCCCCCTCTCCACCTTGGGACTCTGTAGGCCAGGCATGCTCCTGCCCTTGGCTCTCTAAGAGAGATCGCCAGCTGCCATGTTTCCTGTGGGAATGACTTCCATTGCACTATTTAGTGTCCTGATGGTCAGAAGGCAGAACCATAATGAGTATTATGAACTAAGGGATTTGTTATAGGACCTTCTCATTACACAGTAGAGAGAGGAACCAGGGGGTGCTGAAAGACCAGGGTAGTTTCACCAACCCAACTTCCTGAAGCCCTGGTGCAGGTGGACAGTTGGGGCTCACGGGGCACTCCAGAAAGCTAGGCCCCTCCAGCTGCTGGAGTTGGGCCTCGAGGATTTCTAGTAGAGCATCTAGGGTAGGCGGTTGCCGCTGCACCTGGTGGCAGGCCTGGGCTCACTACTGTCTTCGGGGCCTGCTATAAGGCATGAGGAGCAGAGAACAAGCAGAGCTGGACGCTGCCAGCGTCTCTGGGTGTGACCCTCACTATGTCAGCACTGCTGACCTGATGCCCTTTAACGTTCTCAGCCACTTCCACATACAGTGGGCAGAACAGCACTTGGACTTGAGAAGTACAAAGGTGGAAGCGCTGCAGTGGAAAGTGGGAGGGGTACAACCTTAAGACTCAGGCGGTGAAAAGATACATCTTGTGTGATTGTTCTAGAGACTTTCCACAGACGCTGCTCTTTTTCTCATTAAGTAGGGAATGTAGTGTTTAATTTCTGAAAGGCTTGTTCTTTGTAGTACCATCCCCACCTGCTGGAATATCAGGGCTTTGCCACAAAAAGCCTAAGGCTTGGTTATGTCTTGATCACAGGTAGAATTAATCCCATTTTAGTGTGTGCTTTCCAATTTCTGAATATAGATGTTTTTTCATCTTTTTGACTGAAGAAGAAATGAGTACAGTTAAGGGGAAGAGGGAAAGTATAGAGGTCAAGGATTGAGACTTCTGGAATTGGTTCTAGATAGGGTGTTTCTACCATGAAATAAGGGGCTTAAACTAAGTAGACTGCAAAATCTCTTCTGTTTTTAATATTCTGTGGTTTATTCTAGTTGAATAGGATTTTAATCCTAATTTATATTGTCATTGAACTTCTAATGTTAAATTTAAAGTCTCAATATAGATTTCTATATAGAAATTTTTAAATTTTTAAATTGATTTCGGGGATATTAAGTTTGAATTACCTTACCCTTCTTAATAACTTATACTTTTTTCTGGCTCTAATAATATGTTCATTGTAAAATTTGTGAAGAAAACATACATTAGAAGGAAAAAAATCATATGTAATCCCACTACCCATTTATAACTACTGTTACTACTATTCTAGTACCTCTCTCTAATATTTTCATAACATGTTAAAGAGAAGGCTTTCTGAATGTTCAGTTCAGTTCAGTCACTCAGTCGTGTCCGACTCTTTGCAGCCCCATGAATCACAGCACGCCAGGCCTCCCTGTCCATCACCAACTCCTGGAGTTCACCCAAACTCATGTCCATCGAGTCGGTGATGCCATCCAGCCATCTCATTCTCTGTCGTCCCCATCTCCTCCCTCCCCCAATCCTTCCCAGCATCAGACTCTTTTCCAGTGAGTCAACTCGTCGCATGAGGTGGCCAAAGTATTGGAGTTTCAACTTTAGCATCAGTCCTTCCAATGAACACCCAGGATTGATCTCCTTTAGGATGGACTGGTTGGATCTCCTTGCAGTCCAAGGGACTCTCAAGAGTCTTCTCCAGCACCACAGTTCAAAAGCATGTACTATATAGTAATTTGCCTCTTTCTCTTCCTTTTATCTTTCTGTGTCATTAACTTTCTTTTTCAAGGTTGCATAGCGTTTTACTTTGTGTGATTGATGTATTGTGGGATTCTTAACCTGAGTCCATGGATAAAATTCAGGGAGTCAGATACCTTGGGCATATAAAAACTTAGATATTTATTATCTCCAGTGTTTAACTGAAATGTAGCATTTCCTCCTAAATGTGGGTACAAAGTCAGAATAATACTAGCAGGATCTACTTCTTTGGCAATAATAACCATCAGTAGGATGATCAGACATTTCCTGTCTGATTCCTTTACAGTGATTGCACATACCTTGAAGTGTTTACATTCATCAGCATGAAATTATCACTGCTTTACATATTTTACATCGTACTTAGAAGGTATCTGTTCATAGGCTTCAGCACATTGCCAAATGGTTCATATTACAAAAAGTTAAGAATTTCATATTGTTAGAGATAGTTTACTTAAATAGGTGTCTACTTTAAAGACTAGTAGAAGTACATTTGCCTATATCTGTGATTATTTGGACATAGGATAAATTTCTAAAAGCAACATTTTTTCATCAAATAGCTATTTTTAAAGCATTTAAGTGCGCGTGTTAGGTTGCCCTTCAGAAATGTACCAGTTTGCTCTCTTACTTGAAACATCCAATTCTTTTTACCTTTTTTTTTTTTTGGCAGATGGTAAGGAATCCACCTGCAATTCGGGAGACCTGGGTTCAATCCCTGTGTTGGAAAGATCCCTGAAGGAGGGCATGGCAACCCACTCCAGTATTCTTGCCTGGAGAATCCGCATGGACAGAGCAGTCTGGTGGACTGCAGTTCATGGGGTCACAGAGAGTCACACGTGACTAAGCACAGCACAGGGCATGTGAGATCTTACTTCTCCGACCAGGAATCAAACCCATGTCCTCTGTGTTGAAAGTGTGGAGCCTTAATCACTGGACCATTAGGGAAGTCCCACACAGTCCTTTTTAAATCACTACCTTTTATATTCTCTAGAAGCTGATGCTCCCATGCTTTGGCCACTCCTGAGAGTCCCTTGGACTGCAAGGAGATCAAACCAGTCAATCCTAAAGGAAATCAACCCTGAATATTCATTGGAAGGGCTGATGCTGAACCTGAAGCTCTAATACTTTGGCCACCTTATGCGAATAACTGACTCATTGGGAAAAGACCCTGATGCTGGAAAAGATCGAAGGCAGGAGGAGAAGGGAACGACAGAGGATGAGATGGTTGGATGGCATCACCGACTCAATGGATATGAGTTTGAGCAAACTCCAGGAGATAGTGAAGGACAGGGAAGTCTGGCGTGCTGCAGTCCATGGGATCGCAAAAAGTCGGACACAACCGAGTGACTGAACAACATTATTATTGTTTGGTCCTGTAAGAGGTCTCCAATATGGTGTAATGTTCAAGGAACTTCTACAAACCCCAAATTTGAACCAGCATAGCATCAGGGAAAGTAGCATTTCATTGTGTTCAGATGTTAGTCACTCAGTTGTGTCCAACTGTTTGCATCCCCATGGACTGTAACCCACCAGGCTCCTCTGTCCATGGAATTCTCAGGCAAGAATACTGGAGTGGGTTGCCATTTCCTCCCGATCCAGAGATCAAGCCTGCAGCTCCTGCGTCTCCTCCACTGCAGGCAAATTCTTTACCATCTCGGCCACCAGGGAAGCCTGATTAGGTTATACTAGTTTTAATATAGCATAAAACTAGTGTAGGGGATACCTCCTGAACAGCATGTTGTATTCCAGGACTTTGTACTGGAGTCTTGAAAACATTCTGCTTCAGAAACTCTGTACCAGAAGCCATAAAGTAGGTGGAGCTAGACTTCAGTCATCAGTCTTCTTTGTTGTTCTCCACCAAGAAGAAATTAAATTTTCAACTTCAAAAACTGTGTATGTGCTTGGCAGTGGAATCTTGAAAACACCAAAGTGTAAAATTGACATTTTACTGAATAAGTAAGCGATTGGGGCAAGGATAATAAGAATAGGGAGGCGCTAGTGTTAAGAGTTGAACTCCTGGTAGGATGGGATGGGTTTAGAACAAAGCTCCATGGGGATCTAACTGGTGAGAACGGAATCCATTAATAATTAAATGATGGTAGGAGTGCCAGGTCTTGAAAGATGGCTGGAGAATGCATGACACAGAAAAAGTACATAGCATGCAGGGGAAAAAAGGTACAAGTACTTGTGTTTCCACCGTGGTGTATTTGAATCAGCTCAAAGGGACCAACTCTATTGAAGTTGCTTAGAATTATTTGTTTTCAGAAAATAAATAATTTACCGATAAATCATGTCTGAGCTGGGCATGTGTGCGTGTAGACCTGGGTCTGAGAAAGTGCCCAGAGGAGGGGTGAGGCAGGAAGGTAGGTTGGTCCCTGCATTATGATCCCACCTCTGCCACTTAGCAGCTTTGGCACTTTGGCCTTGTCTGAGCCTTGTTTGCTCACTAGTTAAAGAAGAAAGAAAGGAAAAAACAATTTAACTGGGTGGTCTTCCAGCTCTTTTCCTGCCGACAGGCCATCAGGGACTTTTGTCCAGAGATTCTCAACCTGCCTATAGCAATTACTTGTTTGGTCAGTCCTTGTTGAGGGGCTTGAATTACAGAACAGTCTTAATTTGCAAATGATCAGACACCTAATTAGAATTAACTTTAGCAGAATGTGGGATGTGTTAGTATGAAGCTCACAGAATAGAAAGACGTTTTTGTCAAGATTCTGTTTCTTTGCTGCCTCTCTCTCAGAGTTTCATTTTCGCTCTCTGCACAGTTTTGTGTTACCTGAGAAAAGGGCTCCATTCACATTCTTTGGCATCGTGAGGTCAGGAAATGCTTCTCTCTCTCTCCAGTACCCAGTTAGAAAAACCTTAGGGAAGGAATCTCAGGTTGTCTTGAGCTGTGCCCATACTAGGAGTGGCCTCTGTAGTCACAGGGAGGGGTTACTATAACCCAGGTTGGCTCAGATGCCCATCTGTGAACCATCACTGTAATGAGTGATGCAGAAGCCAGCAAGAAAGATGGCATTTGCCATTAGGACCACTTGGATGGTATAGGAAGAAAAACAGTTCAACAAAAGCCTGGGGTGTGGTAGAGTTTTAAAAGCATGATCTTTGGGGAGTCATGGACTAGGCAGCAGCAGTCTTTGAACACTTGCTTGTATATACTCAATTTTAAAAAAACAGTGTATCCCTCAGTGAGATCTAGTTCTCACAACCCACTCCGGTGGTCATTATCTGCCCCCCTCCTCCTAAAAAAAGCCAAACCAGAAAATAGTAAGTGTTGGTGAGGATGTAGAGAAATTGAAGCACTTGTGCTTTTGCAGAATGCAAAATGGTATAGCTGTTGTGTAAATAGTATGGTGGTTTCTAAAAAAAAAAAAAACATAGAATTACCATATGATCCAGCAGTTCCACTTCTAAGTATATGTAAAAGAAGTGAACTCAAGGATGGAAACACGTTTGTTTGTACACTGATATTCATAGCAGCACTGTTCACAGTAGCCACATGTGGAAGGAAGTAACCCAGATGTCCATGGACAGACGAATAGATAAAATGTGGTATACACATCCAATGGAAAATTATTCCTCCTTAAAAGGGAAGGAAATTTTGATACATGCTTCAATGTGGATAAACTCTGATGATATTCTGCTCAGTGAAATAAACTAGACATAACAAATACTACATGATTCCACTTCTTGAAGGTACCTGGAATAGTTTAGTTTAGAGACAGAAGACGGTTACCAGGCACTCGGGAAGGGTTAGTGGGGAGTTAGTGTTTGATGGATACAGAGTTTTGTTTTGATATGAAAAAGTTCTGGCAATGGTTAGTGGTTAATAGGTGCATACAAATGTGAATGTACTTAATGCTTCTAAATAATACACTTCAAAATGGTTAAAATGTTTAAATAAAAAAGTTTAAAAAATACAGTGTACACCTTGCATGTTTAACTTTGTATCTATATTTTCATTGGAAAAAGGTATGTAGTGGAATCAAAATTTGTAGAGATTTTTATACTTATTATGTTTCAGTTCAGTTCAATCGCTCAGTCGTGTCTGACTCTCCACGACCCCATGAATCACAGCAAATTAGCTCTTTAATCATAGAGAATTTCTCATTATTCCTTTTCTCCTTTATTTGTATTTCTAGTCTACTAGAATTTTATACTAATGAAATGTTTTACATTTCAGTCTTCTGTTGATCACATGTTATACTTCTCTGCAACTAAGTTCAGTTCACTTGCTCAGTCGTGTCCGACTCTCTGCGACCCCATGAATCACAGCACGCCAGGCCTCCCTGTCCATCACCAACTCCCGGAGTTCATGCAAACTCATGTCCACAGAGTCGGTGATGCCATCCAGCCATCTCATTCTCTGTCGTCCCCTTCTCGCCCCACCCCCAACCTTTCCCAGCATCAGAGTCTTTTCCAGTAAGTCAACTCGTCACATGAGGTGGCCAAAGTATTGCAGTTTCAGCTTTAGCATCAGTCCTTCCAGTGAACATCCAGGATTGATCTCCTCTAGAATGAACTGGTTGGATCTCCTTGCAGTATAAGGGACTCTCAAGAGTCTTCTCCAGCACTGCAGTTCAAAAGCATCAATTCTTCGGCAATCAGCTTTCTTCACAGTCCAACTCTCACATCCATACATGACCACGGGAAAAACCATAGCCTTGACTAGACAGACCTTGGTTGGCAAAGTAATGTCTCTGCTTTTTAATATGCTATCAAGGTTGGTCATAACTTTCCTTCCAAGGAGTAAGCGTCTTTTAATTTAGCAGTACATAAATTGAAATTTTTAATTATTTCCTATGACTGAAAGGCTAATATGTGTTTTGAACTGGTATGGCCATTGATTGCTAGGACAATTGATTAAGACAATCTAAAGGTTAAATTTTTTGATAAAAAATTTCGTTTATTTAGTAATTATTTATTGGAAATGCTTCTTAATGAGATAAATGAGGCATTTTTATAACTCATGTAATTTTGGATGATTCACTTATTGCCAGAATGACTCAGGATTTCAACACCAAATACATTCCTATTTTCTGTTTTTATAGATCTGTGCCCTCTTGAGTAAACTTGTCCATATAAATAAGTAGATGGGACATGAAGGCATTGTTAGAGCAGTGTCACTCAGTTATTTGAACTCCTTAACTTATATGCAAAAAATCAGTCATCTATCTAATTTTACTCATTTACTTGCTGATAGTTCCATTCATTCCTTCATATTTATTGAAAAGAAGGAATTGGAAACCATCTAACTTGTGAAAAGATTTATTACTTGAGACATCGGTCATTGAATTTCTCAGTTTGGGGAAAGTAACCAAAAATGCTTAATGGAGATTTCAAATGACCATTGTTATTTTCTCACTTAGAGACCCTGTTTAACTCAGATTATCTAAAGGATTGAGAAGATTAATATATTGTTAAATTTAAAATACACCTTTACAAATAAGGTATTTTAAAACAAAACAAAAAAAATTTTTTTGGCTGCAATGTGCAGCTTGCAGAATCTTAATTCCCCAACCAGAGATTGAACCCAGGCCCTCAGCAGTGAAAGCATGGAGTGCTAACCATTGGACTGCTAGGGAATTCCCTTAAAATGCTTTTTATTTTATCACTTGCTTTAATTATGTTTTTATGTTTTGTCAAAACCTTGGGTCTATAGATTTTAACTTGTTCTGCTTATGGAAAATGTCAACTGTAAAATTTGATTTAATGAAGTTGGTTCTTACCATCAAACCAATTACTTTATTCAGATTTGCTTTTTGTCAGAAAAAGTAACTTCATCCCTCACCACCACCATTTTATTGTGAACATTTTCATGCATACAGAAAAGATGAATAAATTGTAAAGTGAGTACCCATAATACTTATCACCTAGATCCTATGATGAACATTTTGTCATATTTGCTTTATGGCATGTCTGTTTATATATCCCCCTAATCATTTATCAAGTATCCTTATATATCCCTCTAACCATTTATTGTAATCTGATTTCAGTATTGACCATCTGGTGATGTCTGTGTAGAGTCTTCTCTTGTGTTGTTGAAAGAGGGTGTTTGCTATGACCAGTGCGTTCTCTTGGCAAAACTCAAAATTTGCCTGTTACTCCAGGTGTTTCTTGACTTCCTACTTTTGCATTCCAGTCCCCTATAATGAAAAGGACATCTTTTTTGGGTGTTAGTTCTAAAAGGTCTTGTAGGTCTTCATAGAACCATTCAACTTCGGCTTCTTCAGCGTTACTGGTTGGGGCATAGACTTGGATTACTGTAATATTGAATGGTTTGCCTTAGAAACGAACAGAGATCATTCTGTCGTTTTTGAGATTGCATCCAAGTACTGCATTTCGGACTCTTGCTGACCATGAAGGCTACTCCATTTCTTCTAAGGGATTCCTGCCCACAGTAGGAGATATAATGGTCATCTGAGTTAAATTCACCCATTCCAGTCCATTTTAGTTCACTGATTCCTAGAATGTCTACGTTCACTCTTGCCATCTCCTGTTTGACCACTTCCAATTTGCCTTAATTCATGGACCTAACATTCCAGGTTCCTATGCAATATTGCTCTTTACAGCATCAGGACCTTGCTTCTATCACCAGTCACATCCACAACTGGGTATTGTTTTTGCTTTGGCTCCACCCCTTCACTCTTTCTGGAGTTATTTCTCCACTGATCTCCAGTAGCATATTGGACACCTACCGACCTGGGGAGTTCCTCTTTAAATATCCTATCATTTTGCCTTTTCATACTGTTCATGGGGTTCTCAAGGCAAGAATACTGAAGTGGTTTGCCATTCCCTTCTCCAGTGGACCACATTCTGTCAGACCTCTCCACCATGACCCGCCCATCTTGGTGGCCCCACACGGCATGGCTTAGTTTCAGTGAGTTAGACAAGGCTGTGGTCCATGTGATCAGATCAACTAGTTTTCTGTGATTATGATTTCATTGTGTCTGCCCTCTGATGCCCTCTCGCAAGACCTACCGTCTTACTTGGGTTTCTCTTATATTCTTTGCAGCCAAAGATGGAGAAGCTCTATACAGTTAGCAAAAACTAGACCAGGAGCTGACTGTGGCTCAGATCATGACTCCTTATTGCCAAATTCAGACTTAAATTGAAGAAAACCATTAGACCATTCAGATATGATCTAAATCAAATCCCTTATGATTATACAGTGGAAGTGAGAAATAGATTTAAGGGACTAGATCTGATAGAGTGCCTGATGAACTATGCACAGAGGTTCGTGACAATGTACAGGAGACAGGGATCAAGACCGTCCCCATGGAAAAGAAATGCAAAAAAGCAAAATGGCTGTCTGGGGAGGCCTTACAAATAGCTGAAATAGTGAAAAGAAGAGAATAGTGAAAAGCAAAGGAGAAAAGGAAAGATATAAGCATCTGAATGCAGAGTTCCAAAGAATAGCAAGGAGAGATAAGAAAGCCTTCCTCAGTGATCAATGCAAAGAAATAGAGGAAAACAACAGAATAGGAAAAACAAGAGATCTCTTCAAGAAAATTAGAGATTCCAAGGGAACATTTCATGCAAAGATGGGCTAGATAAAGGACAGAAATGGTATGGACCTAACAGAAGCAGAGGATATTAAGAAGAGGTGGCAAGAATACACAGAAGAACTGTACAAAAAAGATCTTCACAACCAAGATATTCACGATGGTGTGATCACTGACCTAGAGTCAGACATCTTGGAATGTGAAGTCAAGTGGGCCTTAGAAAGCATCACTACGAACAAAGCTAGTGGAGGTGATGGAATTCCAGTTGAGCTGTTTCAAATCCTGAAAGATGATGTTGTGAAAGTGCTGCACTCAATATGCCAGCAAATTTGGAAGACTCAGTAGTGGCCACAGGACTGAAAAAGGTCAGCTTTCATTCCAATCCCAAAGAAAGGCAATGCCAAAGAATGCTCAAACTACCGCACAATTGCGCTCATGCTCAAAATTCTCCAAGCCAGGCTTCAGCAGTACGTTAACTGTGAACTTCCAGATGTTCAAGCTTGTTTTAGGAAAGGCAGAGGAACCAGAGATCAAATTGCCAACATCCGCTGGATCATGGAAAAAAGAGAGTTCCAGAAAACATCTATTTCTGCTTTATTGACTATGCCAAATCCTTTGACTGTGTGGATCACAATAAACTGTGGAACATTCTGAAAGAGATGGGAATTCCAGACCACCTGACCTGCCTCTTGAGAAACCTATATGCAGGTCAGGAAGCAACAGTTCCTGACTGTTGGACATGGAACAACAGACTGGTTCCAAATAGGTAAAGGAGCACGTCAAGGCTGTATATTGTCACCCTGCTTATTTAACTTCTATGCAGAGTACATCATGAGGAATGCTGGGCTGGAAGAAGCACAAGCTGGAATCAAGATTGCCGGGAGAAATATCAATAACCTCAGATATGCAGATGACACCACCCTTATGGCAGAAAGTGAAGAACTAAAGAGCCTCTTGATGAAAGTGAAAGAGGAGAGTGAAAAAGTTGGCTTGAAGCTCAACATTCAGAAAACAAAGATCATGGCATCTGGTCCCATTACTTCATGGGAAATAGATGGGGAAACGGTGGAAACAGTGTCAGACTTTATTTTTTTGGGCTCCAAAATCACTGCGGATGCTGATTGCAGCCATGAAATTAAAAGACGCTTACTCCTTGGAAGGAAAGTTATGACGAACATAGATAGCATATTAAAAAGCAGAGACATTACTTTGCCAACCAAGGTCCGTCTAGTCAAGGCTATGGTTTTTCCAGTGGTCATGTATGGATGTGAGAGTTGGACTGTGAAGAAAGCTGAGCGCCGAAAAATTGATGCTTTTGAACTGTGGTGTTGGAGAAGACTCTTGAGAGTCCCTTGGACTGCAAGGAAATCCAACCAGTCCATTCTAGAGGAGATCAATCCTGGGTGTTCATTGGAAGGACTGATGTTGAAGCTGAAACTGCAATACTTTGGCCACCTCATGCGAAGAGTTGACTCACTGGAAAAGACTCTGATGCTGGGAGGGATTGGGGGCAGGAGGAGAAGGGGACGACAGCTAATGAGATGGCTGGATGGCACCACCGACTCTATGGACATGAGTTTGAGTGAACTCCGGGAGTTGGTGATGGACAGGGAGGTCCGACGTGCTGTGATTTTTGGGGTCGCAAAGAGTTGGACACGACTGAGCAACTGAACTGAACCATTTGTTGTAGCCCAGGTGGTGCTAGTGGTAAAGGGCCTGTCTGCCAGTGCAGAAGATATAAGAGACACTGATTTGATCCTTGGGTTGGGAGGATCTCCTAGAGGAGGAAATGGCAACCTACTCCAGTATTCTTGCCTGGAGAAGCCCATGGACGAGGACCCTGGTGGGCTGCAGTTCATGGGGTCGCAAAGAGTCGGACATGACTGAGTGACATGTGCACTCACACAACCATTTATCAGTCCATCTCCTTTTATGATGCATTTCAAAGTGAATTGGAGACATGGGTATAATTTACTCCTAATACTTGAGTATGCATATTGACTCTAATGTTCAGTATTTGTTTAGAGGTTCTTGGAGGTAAACTTAATAAACAGTGAAGTGCACAAGGAATGCAGAAGAATGTGTGTCATTAGGTGCATTCTGACAAATGTGTGAATGAAACTCCCCACAAAATGTACATTGCCATCACCTCAGAAAGTTTCCTCATCCCATTTCCCAGTTGGCTCCCACCTCTGTCCCTTGGAGGCAACCACCTTGTTTCACTGTTGATTAGCTTTGCTTCTTATAGAACTTCAAATAAGTGGAATCATATACATAGGTACTTTTACATAAGTTTTATTTCACTCAGTGTAGTGAGATTCATCTCTGTTGTTGCATCTTGTTTTAGTTGCAGTTTCTTCTGACTCTTTGCGACCCCATTGACCATAGCCTGCCAGGCTCCTCTGTCCATGAGATTTTCCAGGCAAGAATACTAGAGTGGGTCCCATCTCCTCCTTCAGGGCATCTTCCCAACGCAGAGATCGAACCCGCATCTCCTGTATTGGCAGGCGGGTTCTTTACCACTGAACCACATGGGAAGGCTGTTGTTGCATGCATCAATAGTCTATTCCTTTTTATTGCTGAGAAATATTCTAGCATATATGTGTATACACCACATTTTATTCTCCTGTTAATGGTCACTTGAACTCTTTCCAGGTTTTGGTGATCATGCATAAAGCTTCTGTCACCATTCATGTGCAAGTCTCCTTGTAGACATACTCTTTCATTCTTTTTGGTTGAATACCTTGGAGTAGAATTGCTGGGTCATAGAATTGTATATGTTTAATTGTATAAAAAATCAGCAGAGCTTTTCTAAAAGCGATTGAACCATCATACAATAATGTATGGAAGTTCTGATCGGCAACACCAAATGTTGGCAAAGTGTGGAGCAGTCTTTTTAATTTTAGCCATCTGGTGAGTATGTAGTAGTATCTCATTGTGGTTAAATTTGCATTTCTTTGATGACTAATAATGTTGAGCAGTTTTTCAAGTGCTTATTGTCCAGTTGTATATCTGTGTGTGAAATGCCTTTTGAGGATTCTGCTCTTTTTTTAGAAAGTGTGCTTTTAAAGTTTTTTTCTTTTACTTTTGAGTTGTTAAGATTTCTTATATACTCTAGATACTAGCCATTTGTTAGGTATGATTGCAGATATTTTCTACCGTTTTGTAACTTGCATAATTATTTTCTTAATGGTGTCTTGATGAGCAGACATTTTTAAGCAAACATTTGCTAAGTCCTGTGTATCAAAACTTTCTCTGATGATCATTGCTTTCTGTGTCCTCCGTAAGAAACCTTGCTCTGCATCCCCCCACCCAAGCTCACAAAGATAGGTTACGTTTTCTTAGAGAAGTTTTTAAAAGTTAAAACTTTTAGGTCTCTCTGATTCATACTAATGTTTACATGCGGTGTGAGTTGGAGGTCAAGGTTCATTTCCTACTCCCCCAGCGATATTTGGTTGTTCAAGCACCATTTGTTTAAAAACCCCTTTCCCCTGAATAACCTGAAGTCACGTATATTATTGGGGTTTCATTGAATATGTGGATCAATTTGGTAGGAATTAGCTTTTTAATAGTATTGAATTTTGCACTTTGTGAACATGGTGTATGCCATTTTAAAATTTAAACGTTGTTAGTATTTATTTCCAGAAACATTATAGAAATCATTTTGAAGTAAATTGCAGAATTCATTTGAAGATTATTAGTGTGGTCAAGACTAAAATAAGCCAATGATTATACTTCTGTGGTTGGAAGTACAAAGTAAACCTGGTTTCTTTCATACCTTCATCTGTAATGTGACTTAAAGTGTAGCTGAAATTATAAGGAAGGTTTCCTTGAGCATCTATGCATCACGCATTTTCTATCTTCTGAACTACTGTAATTAACATTCAGGTTAACAGTACATTGTCTCTTAGAGTGTGAACTACTAGGGAGTTGTGATTGACTCAAGTTTAGCCTTTCAAGTTTGATGACGAGTGTAAGGAAAGTTTAATAAGTAAGCTGCAGCGTGAAGATCAGCTTTGATGTGAGAGGCAGTAGGAAACTGATCAGGGCACTTGCTGGGGAGAATGCTTACTGTGAGGAGGGGTGTTGAGTAACAATGAGGTGGATTACCTGGAAGAGGGAGACTAGGGTAGGAAGACCATTTTAAACTCAGACTGCTCAAAGTGTGGCCAGGTTAAGAACACAGATTCCAGGGCCCATCCCACACCTACTGAGGCAGAGTCAGTGTTGTTGATTCCCGAGTCATCCCTATGCCCTTGAAAGTCTGAGAAGCACTGCTTTAGGGGAACATGCAGTCTTCCTGGCGTGAGTGGTCAAGGGCCCCAGTGTACACAGTGGTTGACATGATATTGACAGGTGTCTGACTTCTTGCGTGGTGGCTCTTTTGCTTCAGGTTACCAAAGTGGATTTACAGAATCGTTTCTGTTTTCCTGCAGAAGTGGCAGGGTTGGGGGATAGTCTTTCAGATGGTCTTTTTAGAAATACATTCTTAGAAATGCCACTTTATGAGCTTTAAAAAAACTTTTTAAGAACATAAAGCACTAATTTAAGTTGCCTCAGCTTACTGTAAAGTCAGTTATTTAGAAGAAATCTAATGGGGACCAGTGACGCAGCATCCTTCTCTCCTGTTCCCAGGGACTGGATTTGGAGGTGAAGCTGAGATCTTGTAAAAGAGTTCAAGTATGGTTGCTGTATAGACTGTAATAGTATGCTTGTTAAAAGTCTAAAGAGGAAAAAGGAGAACACCACTTTTGTGATACTGTTTGTGCAGTGACTAAAGGAAGATAAATCCATGAGTGTCCCGCTACCCTCACACATTAGCTGTGTTTTTCTGTGTTCCCTTACCAACATCTATCAACAAACAACATTTTCACATAGTTATAGTCATGATGTAGATGCAGCTTTGTAGTCTGTTAAGTCATTTAACATATTTCTCTGCCCCCAACCCCTTCTCTTCCCTCCTTATCCATCTGCTTTTCTGCCTTCTTCCTCCTCCTTCCTTTCATCCCATATGTCCTTGACCACTTCCCTAGCTCTGATCTCTGGTTCATCCTGAGCCCTTTACCACATTAATTATTGTTTAACAGTGTAAAGAGACGGTTTACTACACTCTTGAGCATCAGTTTCATTTTCCTGCCTCAGTTCTTCCTGGCTTGGTTGGCCCAAACAAACCTTGCTTACCTTCTCTCCTGTTAACTCCTCTGAACTAGATCCCCTTTCCCCTAGGATCAGCTTGTGCAGAATCTGCTCTGTGAAGCCAGCTTGTGTTTCCTAGGGGCCTCAGCTGACTTCTTGCAAGCACCATGGAGCTTTATACTATGGAGCCTGCCTAATGGTTTCATAAATGGAGGCCTAAAGTCACTCTTCTCTCCTTGTTTCACCTTCTCAGTTGTCAGATGCTCAAGAATGATAGTTGCAGAGGACCATGAGCAATGCCATGCCAAGTCTTGTTGACAGAGGAGTCATCAGCGGACAGACAGGTTCTTAGACTGAGGATGGAAAAGATTAGAGGTGAGGCTGTACTCCTCTTGAGGGCTTGCCAGGTGGTTCAGTGGTAAAGAACCTGCCTGCCAATGCAAGGAGACCCAGGTTTGATCCCTCTGTCAGGAAGATCTCCTGGAGGAGGAGATGGCAACCCACCCCAGTGTTCTTGCCTGGAGAATTCCATGGGCAGAGGACCCTGGTGGGCTACAGTCCATGAAGTTGCAGAGAGTTGGATAAGACTGAGCATGCTTGCATGTATACAACTCTGAGCCCTAGAATCAGAGCCCTTGGGTCACCTCTGCATTTTGATCCTCTCAACGGTCATTCTGTTCTAGACTCTGACAAACTTTGGACTTTGGGTCAGTTTAGTTGAGTTATTCAGTTGCTGAAAAATTTGGGCAATTATGAAGAAACTAACATTTTCAAAAGGAGATCATTTTAAAATTCTGAACCAAATCAAGAAACTTAATCAGAAATGTTGCGTAGGTATTGATATGGAAACTTGCAGGGTTAGGGTTGATACAGAAAGTGTTTAAGCTGAGAGTCTTTGTTCAAACAGATTGCCTGAGAAGTAGTCTTACCTCATCACGTGCTGGTTCCAAGCTTTTAATATCTTCGGAGTGTCTGGTGTGTGCTTGGCTAAAGATTATAAGGAATATCCTCCAATTAAAGGGGTCAAGTTCCTGCCCAGCATCAGATGTGAGTTTGAGAAGCAAAGACAGGCTTTCCTCAGGAAAATCAGCTTTTGAATTTCAGCCCTTTCAGCTTACTGAGCATTCGTCCATGTTGACAGCTTACTTCTCAGACTTTCTGTCAATACAGATCAAAGGGGTAGAGCAGAGTGGGTAAATTTGGAGAGCTGGGATCATTAGAAAAGAGGCTTTTGGGGTAAAATATTTCTGAACACAAATGTCTACAGATAAGACTGAGTCATGTCTGCCAGTCCACCTAGGACAGTGTCTGTTTGAACTTGCTGCACTGGTGGGGTTATTAATATCTGCCCCCTTTCTCAAAAGTGCCTTGGTTTAGATGATAAATTATATGGTCACCTATTGAAACCGAAATACCAATACAATACTTTGTGCCCGACACTGTATGTAATCCTCAACAAAACACCTGAGAGCTGCTGTTGCCACTTTACAGGTGAAAGATGCTCAGAAAGGTTTAGTAACTTGACTGAGATCACTCAATGGCAGATCTTGTGAGTAAAGCAAGATCTTTGAAACTCTTAAGGCCACTTAATTTTTCCTAGCCTACCACACTAAAGGTTTAACAGGTGCATCTTCTGTTACTAGTGAAGGAATTCTGCAACCGTAGCACAAGCCTTTATCTGAAAGAAACAGTGGGATGGAGAATGTCTGGGTAAAGGTGATGCGTCAGTGGGAGTGCTGGTAGTGAAGGGAGAGGCATACTGTACTTAGACCTCCAAGCTCCTGGATGGCTTGCAGCCATTTGTTCCTAAGTGACCTTTCATGGTCACTCATTTGAAAAGACCCTGATGCTGGGAAAGATTGAAGGCAGGAGAAGGGGACAACAGAGGATGAGATAGCTGGATGATATCACCAACTGAGTGGACATGAGTTTGAGTAGGCTCCGGGAGTTGGTGATGGACAGGGAGGCCTGGCATGCTGCAGTCCATGGGGTCAAAAAGAGTCGGGGTAGTTGTATAGACCAGTGCTACTCAAACTTTTAAGTGAATTAACGTCAACTGGGAATCTTATTAAGATGTAGATCAATTCCATAAGTCTTAGGTGGAGGCTGAGATGCTGTATAACAAGATTCTGGTGATACTGATTTTGTTGGTTGGCCACGCTGGACTTTGGGTAGCAAGAGCATAGTTGGTAGCTAGATTCTCTCTGCCTGTGGCATGGGGTCCCCATAAACACAAAGGCCCTGATTTTAGCTGGGGAGGGGAGAAATGATTGCTTCTAGATGTGGCTGTGCTCACAGTGTGGTAGAAGGGATCATACAGAGAGTTTGTAAGGGGGGATGAGTACTTACGAGAGTTTGTAAGGGGGGATGAGTACTTATATATGGATGTTTTTAAAGGAAGCATTATGTTTTTATAACTATTACATATGGATTATTTTTAAAGTATATGGTAAGCTTGGGGGAAGGGTGGACAGAGAAGCTAGTGGGGGAGTGGTCTGGGGTGGGGGCAGCGCCAGCATGGGTGGGTTCTTGCTCAGCCTGTGCAGTGCTGAAGAGGTTTTGACAGACACAGGTTTAGAGCAGGCAGAGTATCTACAGCCAGACAGGAATAACGTGGATGGATGACACAGCAGCAAAGCTCTTTAAAAAAAAAAAAACCCTCCGAGGGGAGGAGTCCCTCCCACAGACTGGCCGTTCTACCCTTCTCGGCTGTGCCTGAGCGCCTGTAGACAGAAGGGGACACTCTGGAGGCTCTGGCTAGCCGTTCAGCAGTAGCTCCCACTCTGCCCACCTTATACCCTGTCCCAGGTGGTCCCAGGTGGGCATGCTTCCTGTGTCTGGTTGCTTTTCGCTGTAGCATGGCAGTGCGAGCAGCCTGCTTGCCGTGTAGCCGGGACCCTCGCTGTACCCTCCTTTCTAAGGATGAGGCCTTGTGACTGTAGGTCATGTTGGAAGAGACGGATACAGAAGAGTACGTTGGCAGATAGGAAGTGGCAGAGGTCCCAGAGGTTCTGGGCAGAGCTGGACTTGGTGCTGGGGCTATGACTGGTCATGGGAATAGGGCTGTGGTCCCAAGCAACTCCCCTGCCTGGAGAGAAGGTCTGGGTAGCCAGAGAGAGGCACCAGGGCCCCTCCTGTGGCCAGTGTGCTCTGGAGGAGCAGGGCCAGGGACTGTGAGCTCCTAAACCTGGGGCTTCTGACAAGGCACATACTGCCTCCGAGATTGCTTCTTCTGTTTTGGTCTGATCACGATCAGACTTCTGTGAGGGGAGTGTTTCCTAGTCTGCGCATGCAGTTGCAGGAGGGGGAGCTGGTCCTGCTATGAGATTGATGCCCACCGTTTTGAAGTGAGGGAACCTGGGAACAAGGAGTAAGTATCCTAGTCAGGGGGCTTCCGTGGTGGCTCAGATGGTAAAGAATTTGCCTGCAATGCGGGAGACCTGGGTTCAGTCCCTGGGTTGGGAAGATCCCCTGGAGAAGGGCATGGCAACCTACTCCAGAATTCTTACCTGGAGAATTGCTGTGGACAGAGGTGCCTGGCAGGCTACAGTCCATGGGGTCCCAAAGAGTTGGACACGACTGAGCGACCGAGCACATCCTTGTCAGGACAGGTCTTACTGGCATTTGGGTGGCCCAGTGACTCCCCTGCCCCCTGCTGAAACTGACCCCTTTCTTGGTGATCAGCTGCTGCTGACAAGCCTGGAGCACCAGGTGTCGTTCCCCAGGATCCCAGCGAGCTGTGTTTTCTGAAACCTGTCCCACCCCTGGCAGTAAACACTGCTGTGTCAGGGTAGGGCTCAGGGGCCACTTGGAGCACACAGATTTTTGCTAGCAGAATTGTGAAGCTTTGCATCGGGCTGCAAAACCAGGGCTTGAGCAAGCAGCTGGAGAGAGTCCAGGACTAGAGTGTTTTTGGGTTTGGGGGCGGAGAGCAGAGGGAGGGGAGGGAGGGGCAGGAGGGCAGAGCTGGCCGAGCAGGCAGCCTGCTGCTTTGGCTCCGCTGTCAGCAGAGAGGACTTCAGTCGTGCCTCGGGCCGCTTGGCCACCATTGCTGGAGACCGGAGGGCGCTGCCTCGCAGCCAGACTTACCAGCACTGCACCCGGACTGTTCCCAGCGGCTGTTGTGCTGTCTCTTCCCTGGGAGGCAAGTCCCCTCCCTGCCGTCCCCTGCTCCTCCCCGCTCTCTGAGGGGTGATGCCGCTCTCCATTGCACGGCTCAGCCGGCTGATGTCACTGGCAGCGGGGAGCATCAGCAGCCTGATCACATGCTGGCCCAGTCTGTAATGCAGACGGGATAGGGGTGTGTGTGTGGGGAGGGGGCTGTATGGCAGCCGCTCCTGCTTTAACACCCCCAAAAGTGCAGAGGCAGTGGCTGCAGCATCCGGCCAGCTTGGATGTCTAGTCTTCGAGCCTGAGGAAACTATTCTTAATATTATTTATTGTTGATAATCCTGGGGAAACAGCCCTTAACTCTGGGCTTCTGCTGTTTTCCTGTCCAAAGCAGACTTCCACGACTCAGAAGAAACAGTCACAAGCAGGATGCTTTTCCCCACCTCTGCGCAAGATTCTTCCCGTGGCCTCCCAGATGCAAATGACTTGTGCCTTGGCCTGCAGTCCCTGAGCCTCACAGGCTGGGACCGACCCTGGAGCACCCAGGACTCAGACTCCTCAGCCCAGAGCAGCACACACTCGGGTGAGTGCCGGAAGATGAGCCGGCAGGGGGAGGGGGCGCATGGGGTGTGGAGCAAGGATATCCACAGCAACAGTTGTTCTCTTCCCCTTTGCATCCCCCACCGCCCCCCCCCATACAACATGGAGCTGTTTTGCAAAAGATGGAAATGCTGGCTCTGAGTGTGGCAGGACAGATGGTGGCTCGTAAAGGCAGGCACCGCTTTCCCACTTACCCTGATAAATTCCCTGGAGTTGTTAGTCTGTACCTGAAGTGGCCCTGAGAAGGGTCCCCAAGGTGATAGCCTTATGCAGAAAAGATCCAGCGAACCCCCTAGTGCCCAGGCCTGCCTTGGAGATGATGAAGCAAAACACTTTTAGGTGGGGGAGGGGACTTTAGGGGCTGATGACTGGATGTCCAGATTCTATTTCCCAGTGGCTTTTAAAACTAGGGAGCTCTGTGTAAAGGATGGGTGGTCCTGAATCATGGCGAGGGAAGAATCTTAGCCATAAGTGAGGCTGGGTAATCCTAGGGTATTGGAATTGGCTTCACGTAAGGCTGTGAGCATTGATCCTGGAAAAGGGGGTAGGCAGGGTGAGCCGGGTGGAGTAACTCTCAGCTATGGAGGCCTTTTTTCTTTCTTTTTTTCTTTGTGTTAAGGGTGACCAAGTGAATGAAGGAAGAGCCATTCCCCTTAGGGTCCCTTGTCGTCCTGGAAGGATTCGATGAGGACGGATTGAAGGGGGCTTCTTGGCAACCCATCTAACTGCTTCTGCTCAGACCTTCCCACTGCCCATTAATTTCCCTCTCATGGGTTAAGCGGGTGGGTTGGCCAGACGCAAATCCTGGAGCATTCACGAAGAAATGTGAACTTAAGAAATAACTGTAACTATACATAAAATCTTAAATATTTTGCTTTATGTGAGTTACACCTTAATAAGGAGCATCTTGGCAGCAGGTACTTTAAATGATGGAAAGCGAGGGTGGGGGCAGCCATTTACCATTGGTGCTGACAGTGGGGTTCACGGAGCCTGCTGTTCCCCCCAGCCACCCCTGCTCCAGAACCTGGCAGCAAGGTTCCTCTGGCCTCCACCCTGTTTGGCGCAGGTCTTTTTTTAGAATGCTTTGCAGAGCCTAGGACTGTTGTGTCTGTTGGCATTTCAGTGCCCAGTTGTTTTGGTAAATCCCATTTGATTGAGGGGGTGGGTTGGTAGAGGCTGGATTTTTTTTTTTTCTCTCAGGTGAGGAAGAGCTTTACCTTAAGTAACTACCTCTGGGTTAAGGTAGAATTTCTTGAAGTACTAGCCTTTAGCTGACTCAGGATTTTCCCTGGACTGGGAAGTGTGGTGTCACTGTTTGGTGTCCCATGCCTGGATATCTCGGCTTTGAG
This sequence comes from Moschus berezovskii, assembly GCF_049115385.1. Lineage (NCBI taxonomy): Eukaryota > Metazoa > Chordata > Mammalia > Artiodactyla > Moschidae > Moschus > Moschus berezovskii. The sequence continues at coordinate 47,106,918 of NC_142480.1, forward strand.
GCCGTGGTAGTTTGTTTCACATTGGTACCCTGAAGCTGCCTGCAGGGTGGGGGGGCATGTGAATCTGACCTTCTCCCCACCCTCACTACTGACTCTGAACAGAAGACTAAAGAGCCCACTGCACAGGAAGTGACCAGTGTCTGACCAGGGCACCGTCCTTCCCTGGTCTCACATTGGGTGTGGCCCTTCCTTGGCTCTGGCTTCTTTTAGCTACAGGGGCCCTTCTGGAATGCATTATAGCACGTAGAAATGCAAGAGAGGCCAACTTGGGGCTTGGAGAGGTTGGTCTGAAAGTCATTCTGAAATCAGACTGGAAAAAAAAAAAAGCTTGTGTCCAGCCACAATTTCCTCGGCTTCCCCAGCAACCCACCTGAAAGGCCTGTGCTCATAACTCTTTGTCTCTAAAGTGGAGATGGATTTACTTCCCCACATCCCAAGCACTTTAGTTATAAATATTACGTGATTTTCTGCATCAGAGAGGTCCTATACTCTGTGGCCCTAGCATCCGTGGGGAACCCAGAAGGTTATCCCAGTGGTACGATTTAAATGGCCCTGGGCAGGATTAGTGTGGGATGTCTTCCTTTCTGAGGGTTGAGGACACACCCACCCATCCCTGTTCCCCATGTTATCCTTGGACTTGGGAGCTGGAGTGATGGCCATCTCTCTTCTTTCCCTGAGCCTTCTTGGAAAGCCCACATTAGGGTACTGCCTCCTGGAGTGGGATGCAGCCCTCCCACCAGCCAGCTGCACCCTTGCCAGCGATGCGGGAACATGCAGCCCACATTCCAGTGCCTACACTGCCTTCCCATCTGAAGAGCAGCCAGTTCAGTTTCTCCAGGGAGGGAGGAGGCATTTCAGTAGCTCTGGACAGTCGGGGAGTCGTCCTTGCAGACAGCCTGGTACCTTGCTGTTTCTGTGAGGAGCACACGGTGCAGGCTTCTTCCTTGGGCTCTGCTGGGTGATATATTGCCCCATGTGGCTGTTGGCTCACATCTGACCATTTTCTACAACTCTCAGGTTCTGAGCAGCATGTAGGAGGCAAGGTTGGAGGTAGCAGGGCTCTTGCCGGAGAAATCCTGGCTAAATTCATTCAGCACATACTGAGCACTGGCTGTGTGCCAGGCACTGTGTTAGGCACTGAAGGTGCACCAGTGATAAGATTGTTTCCCTTAAAAATGCCCTTGACTATTGTGGAGAAAGAGATGGGACTATACCGGATACAGCATGACAGCTGCTCTGCCCAGGGCTCCATTTTCTCCCCTAAGAAATTTTTTGGCATTGGGGCAACATTTCATTGGATTCTTCCATGGGGACCTGTCTCTGGGGACTGGAGTCCTTCTGCCTTCTGGGTTTCCTTGGCCTGGGGGACCTGCAGGAAGACCCTGGGGTGGAATCTGTTTTTGAGCATTGTGCCTGCAAGGCTAGCATTGGTTGGGGTGTGGTGCTCTGTGAGGCACCTCCCTTCCAGACTGTGCCTACCCTTGCAGCCTAAATTCAGGCTGGGAAGGAAGCCTTCCTGCCCATGAGGGCAAGATGAACGTTAGAAGTGACCCCAGTGACGTGTCCTGCTTGCAGTGTCTTAAGTCCTGTAATGGAACAGGAGGGCCTTGAAGTCCCTGATCCTTAATGTCCTCGAATGGGGAGAGAGTGACTAATCACCATTTAACGACTATTTCCTATGTGAAGTGTGTCACGTGGCTTTAATGCTTTCACAGTCCAGTAAAATGGGTACTATTATTGTTCCCGTCTCAAAGATGAGGGAGTAACACTCACAGAGCTTGTGGAATGTCAAAAGCGACACAGCTACCAGAATTTGAACTTGGGTTTCTTTGATCCCAAGCCTCTTGTGCTTTCTCTCCCACTTGGCTCCTGTGGGCAGAGCCCAAACTCTTGACCAGGAAGACTCTCAGTGGGTTGTCTCTGTGTACAACTCCAGGGCTGTTTGGCCATGAGGTCTCCTTTGCAGGGGTCTCCAAGGCCAGGGCATGAGGCAGATGGTTCTGACTCCCTCTTAACCCTGAGTCTCAGCCCGGCAGCTGTGCACCTGATGTGTCGGTCTCCCTGCCTTCCCCCAGTGACTCTTCTGCACGCAGCATTACTCAGCAGGAAGTGGGGTGACTGAGAACCTACTTCACGGGACCTGGAAATAAGGGCTCCTAACAAATGTCTTGTGCAGAAGCCCAGTGGGCTGACTAGATGCTCAGTCTGAGGGTGCCAAAGGACACGTCCTGTTCCCACCCACTCTCCTTAGAAGTCCTTGGGGTTAGCTTGTTCACCCTCCTTGGTTTCTGTCCCGGCTGCTCACTGGTGAAGAGCATGTTCCCTGTGCTGGAGAACTTGCAGGCTCCCCACTGTCTGCAGGCCGATTGAGCCTGGGGTGAGAGGGGAGTCTTCAGCAATTTGTTCCTGCTGCTGCTCTGCTTCCAAATAACCTTTCTGAGGCAACATTCAAAACAGGGTTGGGTTCTTCGCTGTGGAACATGGCCTTCTGGGCCCGGGCGAGTTCGCACATGTGCTCTGGCTGTCCAGTCCTTCCGCTCTGTCTCCCGTGTGTGCACAGTGCCTGGTCCTGGTGTCTCAGCAGGCATCTGGTGAATGCATGATGAGTGCAGAGTTAATTCTGGGCACGTTTGAACTGCAGAGTTCAGACCAGGTCTCTCTCCTGCCTCCTACGCTGACCATTCTGATGGACAGCTGGTGCCAAACGATCAGTATCTCTGAGCCCCGTAGCTTTTAGGGCATGATGGTGCCCTTAGAGAAGGTTTCTCTCATACTCTGGACCATGAATTCTGCTGTGGAGTCAGGTAGTTTATTGAGGAGTAACTTTCAGAGCAGAGAGGAGGGGGCTGAGAAGCACTGTGACAACAGGACACTTCCCTGCGGAGAGGGAAGCGGAGGAGCTTGGGTGCAGGGATCAGGTACTGCTGACCTTACCTGGGGCTCGAGCAGGTCATTTCTTCAGGTGATGAAACTTGTCCAGTGACTAAGACTGGGGAGAAAGGCTGTGTTGGGTCCACCTTGGACCTGTGGGACCCAGAGTTGGTGGAAGGAGTTCAGACTCACAAGAGCACTGCCTGGGCTGGGGTGTGATGTGGAGTTGCAGGGTTGGGGTCACAGGAAAAGAGCATTCTGTTAGCTTTCTGTCTGTAATGCATGCTGCTCTCCCTGCCTTCCTCCTGTGCGTTCAGGTAGATTTTGAGCAAGCAGCCTAGAACCAAGGGTTGGTATAGGGAAGAAGGTTCCAGGTATGTGGCCTTGTGTCTCAGACTAGGGATCTTCCCAGGTGGCTCGGTGGTAAAGAATTTTCCTGCCAATGCAGGAGACATGGGTTGCATTCCTGGGTCGGGAAGATCCCCTGGAGGAGGAAATGGCAACCCACTCTAGTATTCTTGCCTGAGAAATCCCATGGACAGAGAAGCCTGGCAGGGTATAGTCCTTGGGGTCGCAAAGAGTCAGACAGGACTGAACGACTCAGGCTAGAGACAGTGGCTCCTGGTCCGGGTGTCTCTCCTGACTTCTCCCGTCAGACAGGCGGCACGCAGCTGTAATGGGCTCTCCTGAGCTGAGCTCAGGCTCGGTGTCTGACCGTGTGGACCCCTGTGGCCTGGCTGTTGCCGCAGTCAGACTCTGATGCCTTTGTGTTCTCAGGGAAGGCTTCCGAAAACTCTAGCCGTGACTCAGCTGTAAAACCTACAGGAGCTGGCACAGAAGGGTGAAAGTGGAGAAAGTTAACAATCAGTCTAAAAATACTACTGCTGATTTGGTCTCTGTACCCTATGAGGTAGTGCTAATGAGCTGGAACCCTCTGCCAGGTCCTCTCTCCCTGTGACTTCACTGAGAGCCATCCGTAGCCGCTGCAGATTCCTTCCAATGTGCGCGTGGGGTGGGTCCTTGGCTCCAGCAGAGCACACGGTTCTCCTTAGTCACATTTGCAAAATGAGGATCCACCATCCACTTGGCCACCAGGGCTGGGGACACCTGGTAAACCTCAAGACTTCCGTGTTCCCCGAGTTGTAGAGGTCAGGATAGGAACAGAGCAGAGATCATGGCCTTGGCCTTGATCAGAGCAAAGAAGTCAGAGTCACTGGAAGGTGACTATAGGACACTCCCTACCCAACCCTTAATCCATCTAGGTTAACATTCGACATTTGACCTTGATGAAGCGCTCTGCCCTGTGATGGGGAGTGGAGGTCGAGATCAGTCACTGGCCTATAGCATAAGGGACCTGTCACTTCCACTGGATTTTAGGTTGTATGGCTTGAAGAGAGTGCCTTTCCAGTAGGTACACTTTATATACTTAAAGTTAGGAAGACATGCCGGCTCCTTCCATCTCGATTCCTGACTGGTGGGAACCAGTGCTGCTCGCTGAGCATCCTTGTAGAGGAGAGATGTGGTCTCATGGGCCGAGGTGAAGTGCAACCTCCCTGAGGAGCCCAATGTCTCTGCTGCTCTCCTCCCTTTGATCTGTAGATGCTCAGAGAACTGTCTGGCCAGGTCCTTTGTGAGATTGGGCTAAAGACAACAGTCAGGCCACCATAGAGCATCGGACCATGAGTGACAGTTTCTGGAAACTTGGCTCCTTCTGTGGGTGGAAGGAAATATCAAACGCCCTAGAAAATCCTTGCCTCTTGATAATAGGTTTTCTTGTCTTCCTCGTATCTTCTAATCACACTCCTCTATTCTTGGCCCCTTCCAGTTTAGTATTTGCAGGAATCTGATGTGTGGAGGTGCTGACAGGACGAGGTGTGTTAATTCTGGTACATGCTGATCTTATATGTTTATCTGATTAGCACTGCCCCCTCCCGTTTGCCTGTGTGGCTGGTATAATGTTCAGTGGGGGCTCTTCCCTGATTCTTGTTTCTCAGTGTAGAAGTGTTTTTTCAGTGGCTGTGAGGATCCCTGGGAGACTGACCCTCTTCAACCTGTATCTGTATGTGTTTAATTCTCTTTGGAGAAAGTATTTGAAACTAGTAGAAGGAATACTGTCACAACTTTGATATATGTCAAGTAACTGTTCTCCTCTCAACCTCTGTTTTGGTGATGGGCAGGGTCAGGATGAACTAAGTAAGGTTTTTTCCTCTAATTCCAAATTGTATCTCAGGCAGCACTGTGTCCTTAAATTGAGTAACCTTGATAGGAAAGGGCATAGCCTCAGTGAGCACACTGCTCCTGGGGATACAATCCTGCCTTTCTTGCAGTGCTGTTCAGCAAGCGTTGATCACCTGCTTTCTGCCAGATGTTGACTGATCTCTACTGGAATGAGTGGTAAAGATGGGCCTTTGGTGTGCTTGGTAGAGAAGGCAGAACTCTGTACCCGTGTGTGCCTGCAAATAGCCATACAAGTGTCTTTGACCCTTTAAAAAGCTAGTTTAAAAGAAGATCTTTCTTACAGGCAGAGGCTCCAGAGGTACTCAGTTGCCATTTTCCCCTTGGGATTCTAGTCCCAATTAGTTGTGCTTGATTTCCCTTTTCTGGTCAGATCAGTTGCCTTGAAAAAGATGAAGAAAGGCAAATGAGAATTGATTAATTTTCCTTCCTGTCATTAAAAAGTTTTTTTTTGTTTGTTTGGAAATTTCAAATTTACAGAAGGTCACAAGTACAAAAATTATACAAAATTCTTTTATTCAGATTCTCCTGTTGTTGACATTTACCTCATTTGCACTTCTCTCTCTTTATATCTCTTTATATAATTTCTTTCTGTACCATAAGGACTAGAGATGTTCCAACATACATTGACATACAGCAGAAGCTGCGGACGTCAGTCAACTTACAGTTGAAGAGAGCACTCTCGTTAAACCCACGCTCTCACTGCCCACATTCCAGTTTTGCCCAGTGGCCCATAGTGTCCACACAGCATGTTTCTCTTCCTTGTCTCTTAGCAGTTGTCTCCCTGAAGCATTAGGCCCAGGCTCTCTTTGTATTCGCTCCATATGAGGGTGTGAGCTTAGCGAGTTCTCGTCTTGAATGTTTCTCACAATGTTCAGCTTGTTCCTGGCTGTCACATTTCCTGAAACTATTACCACAATCCATGCCAGTCTTTTTAAGACCCTTTATTTGTCCCTGGTTAGGCCTCTCTCCCTCTCTTTCCTCCCCCATAGCGCGGGCGGCAGGCAGGGGGGTCTGAGAGATCAGGCTCGCTGGGTCGTCAGTGTGCGGCCACCTTGCTTTCTTTTTTCCTCCTGGGTGTCAGCTGCTGTTGTGCTGTAAAAGCTGTATTTTAATAACCCACAGGTTTTTAAGTCAAGCAAAGAATTACTTAGGAAAGGTTTAGGGGTGTGGTAAAGGGGAACTGATTAGAAGCTTGAAGTAGCAAGCCTTGGGTTTTTCTAGATTAGTGCTTCTCAGACTTTAATGTGCACACACATCTCCTGGGGATCGTGTTAAAATGCAGGTTCTGATTCAGTAGGTCTGGAGTGGGGCCCAGGATACATTTTTAATAAGTTCCTACAGCAGCAAGGTCCTAGAGAAGTTTTAAGACTTGGATGATTTAGATCCCAAGGTACTGACCTCTGGAATCCAGAGATAGCTTATCTGTAGTTGGTCTTAAAGGAATTTGAACAAAAGAGAGAAGTGTCAAGACCAAAAGATGTAAAGTCCTGAGTATTTAAAAAAAAAAAAAAAAGTAGTGAATGGTGTGTTGCAGAGGATAAAGCAAAGAATCAGAAAGGATTGAGTCCCACTCTGTCACTCACTACCTGACAAACTCACTATAAACACTTAACCTTTGAGCCTTGGTTTCCTTCTGTTAAGATGGGGTAATAATACCCAGTTCTTAGGATTCAGCTTCAGAGTATTTATCTGAAGTGGTTCTGACTTGGTATCTGGAATATCCTAGATGTACAGCAAGTGGAAGCTGCTGTTAGTGAGTGGTCGGAGCTTCCTTGTACCTGGTCCAGATTGTCGAACAGATAATTTGACCATGAACTCTGAGCCCTTAAGGAAGTGGAGTTCATTAGTGGCCATTGGTTGTCATGCCATTTTCTTCTTAGAAAGGCTTATTATCCAGTTGGAGTGTTACAGACACAATCTCTAGCTTTGACACAGGAATTTGATAAAGCCTCAAGATATCTTTGTGAGCATGTCAAAAATATTTGTAAGCTAGTTGAGGTGGATGGGTTTGTGACTATTAGATGCATCAGTACAGTCGTGAACACAGATTAACATGAATGAGAAATGTGGTCTACACTGGCACGCACATTGCTTTCAAATACACCTTATTTAAAATGTTGGGTGAAGACAGTCACCATAGTCCATATTTGTCATCCTCGGTGCCCCCAGACACAAGTCATTTGGGCCTGACATCTCCTTAAGTATTTTCCTGCATCCTGCTTCATGCCGTTTTTCCCTCGACAACTCTTGGAGCGCTCTGCGGTGCCACCCTTTTCTGAGATCAACAAACTGCCCTTTATCTTGTTTGTCCCTGGGGGATGGATGGATGGTTTTTCCCTTCAGGATGATGTTTTCTTGGGTGGGAGCTTCTCCCCCACGCCTCGTCTCCCTCAGTCATTCTTTCTGTTCTTCTTACCGGTTCCCCAGTCCTTTACCTTCTCTGAGGAGCTCAGTGTCCATGTTAACGTTTTAACCCCAGGCCTGCTTGTCACTGTGGGTCTGTTTAAGGATGCTGTCCAGCAATGTAGCCTCCACCCCACCTCAGCCACCTGTGATCACACAGGCTGACGGCACCGTCCTCGTCCTCGATTCTCGGTCCCCTTACTTACCATGTCTCTCCCATCTGCCCCTCACTGCTCTGGTAGCTGACAACACGTGACCTCTGCTGGTTCTCCATTGGCCTCCAGTGTCGTTCACCTGTGACACATGACCGTGTCTTCCATCCTGTCTGTGGCTGATCCATCAGCCCATCGTTGGACGCATTTCCTCCTCCACATTCTCTTTGGAAAGACCCCACAGCCCCGTGTCTACGCAGGTTCCTGACACTGCCTGTGCGAGCCACTCATGTCTGACTTGACCTTCGGCCTCAGCCGGGTGCTGACTGCCAGCCCCGTCTTCCCATGGTCCCTGGTCAGCCCCCTTGGCTTGTGCCCACAGGAGCTGTAGCGTGTCTCCACCCTCCCTCAGGATAAAGTCTGAATGCCCTAACCTGGCTTTCAAAGCTCTCTAAGATTTGATTGTTACCTCTTCATTCACCACCATAAACTTGTTTCTGTAAAATGTGAAGAAAGATGAGGCCCTTCAGGGCAATGGTACCACTTTTAAGACCAATACACGTGATCTGTATTGTCAGAGAACCGTCAGTTTTCACAGTGTTTTTTGTTTGTTTTTTGCCACATCTTGCAGCTCCCAGGAAGAGCCTGGAATAAATCTTCACACCACCCATCCCCCTACCCTCTCAGCATGAATTTCAGGGGCCTGGACTTTGTGTGTCATTGAGACAGGGCTTTGTCAGGCTTATTTGAGAAACTTGACAGAGATAATTTCTGATGGGTGTCAGAATTCAAGCGTGAGAGACACTTGGTTTCAGTATGCAGTTAAGTGCTTGTGTTCAGGAAACTGGTTAAAAGAATGTTTCGTTAAAAAATGAAGTCTTTAAGTAATAAACTCCCCAACCCACACACATATTAGACTGGCTTCCAGCCCTCCTGAGTGTTGGCCAGCATGTGGAGGGACTGATTCTCCCCCGTCCTGGTGGGAAGGTGAATTGGTGTGTCTGCTTTGGAGAACGGTAGGACAGTTTCTTTAAAAATTAAGGATAAATACAATAAAATAAATAAACACATCCAAGACCGTTCCCTGCATTTAAAAAAAAAAAGAGTTAAGGATACGCTGCCTTCTCTTGATCCTCTCTCTCTGTGGATCAAGGTAAGGATACACTACCTCTCTCAATCTGAGAGGGACGCGTGGTTGGCTGAGGGTGGAGCAGGCCTATCTGATCCTGTTCAAATGCTCCATGGTGAATGGTGTACCCTGGAAGCATGCTTTCACTTTGATTTCATGCTTGGAGAGGTTTATTCGTCCCTCCCGAGACCCACTACAGCCCCAGCCAGACACTCAGACTGACTTGTACCCCAAGAGGAAACCAGCTCAGGTGACCTGTGTCTCACTCAATTACTCGTGACTAATTGTGAGGCGGAACCACTCACAGCCACCGTGTATTGAACAGTTTCACACGTAAACACGTTATTTTGGTTTCACTTCATAGCCTTTTTGAGGGGAGTGTGTTCCCCTTTCTGCAGATGAAAATAAAAAAATCAGAGTAACGAGGCTTCTTTCTAACGTCAGTGCCACCGTACCTCTATGGCCAAAGCCCTCTCCCACTCCCCCACCCCCTCTTAGTGGATAAAAGGGTGTTTTGCTTTGCTTTGGATTCCTTTTTCCCAAGGGCCAAGTGTGGGAAAATGCTGCTGTCTTCTGCTATCCACTTTACCTCTCTTATCTCTCCTGGCCTCGGAGTCACTCTTTTTTTGATGTTTAATATTTAAATATTTATTGTGCACTGGGCTATGCTGTGCTGAGTGCTTTCCATCTGCTATCTTAATTACTGACCCCTCCTGACCATATTATGAAGCAGTTGGTATTCCACCCAAGATGCCATGAGAAAATGGAGACTCAGAGCTTCCCAGAGCAGGCAACTGTATGAAGGTGGTATCAGGCTCAGCCAGGATTGCTGTCAGCCAGAGCAGCTTAACCACAGTGTCACTGCTTCCATCCTAAATGTTTGAAGTCCAGGGTTGTCTAGGAGAGAATCTGCATGGGCTGGAATTCTGCACACAGGAGCCTCTGAGATGAGGTGGATGCTCATGCTCTGCCGGACTTCTGGGGCATGGCATGGAATTCTGTGTTTTAGCTGCGTAGTGTTTGTGGAGGGATGTTCTTCTGATAGACACGTTGGCAGGCAGCAAGGAAGGAGTATGTTTTGGGCTTCCTAACTGTGCTGATGGTGTCTCCTGTGATGACATGGGCATGTGTATCCAGACATTGGTAGTGGCTGTCACGAGGGCCCCCCAAGAAGCACAGAGTGTCCCAAATGTTACTGACCCAGGGACTTGGGTCTTCAGAAAGCCATCCTATTCCTGCCTCTCATTAGATACCCTAGGTGTACATCTGCTTGTTACGCTTGTCACTGTGGTTCTTTCATGCTTTTGGTGGTCGTGCCTTGGTGTGTCTTGCTATGGGTGTAAAGAGAAAGTTCTTATCTGGGAAGAAAACTAAGAGGTCATGAGATTTTTTTCCCTCCCTCTTCCTAGTACTGAGCATGCTCCATAACCCACTGGGCAATGTTTTGGGAAAGCCCCCCTTGAGCTTCCTGCCTCTGGACCCACTTGGATCTGACTTGGTGGACAAATTTCCAGCACCCTCCATTAGAGGACCACGCCTGGACACCCGGCCCATCCTGGACTCTCGCTCTAGCAGCCCTTCTGACTCGGACACCAGTGGCTTCAGCTCAGGATCAGATCATCTCTCAGATTTGATTGTATGTAGCTTCCTGGGGGGTCGGTGGGAAGGGCAGGTGAGCTTGAGCAGGTGGGGTGCAGGCTGCGAGGTGGGGCGATGGGAGGCACTAGGACTTCTGAACCTCAGCAGAACAAAGGGTGCCCTGTGTCCCCACTCCTCCCAGTGAGCAGCGCACTCGGAACTTGAGCTGAGGCCTCTTCACCAGTTATTCCAAGAGCTGTTAGGAAACAGATTCAAGAGTAAATAGGGGAGTCCTGGTGGGATTCTGAAGTGTAACTTGTTCTCTAAGGGTGTCCCTAAATGGTGACCACAAGCAGGTCCCTTGAATCTGGCTGCAGTTTATTCCCCTATAAAGATTGGGCTTCCCTTGTGGCTCAGCTGGTAAAGAATCCGCCTGCAATGTGGGAGACCTGGGTTCGATCCCTGGGTTGGGAAGATCCGCTCGAGAAGGGAAAGGCTACCCACTCCAGTATTCAGGCCTGGAGAATTCCATGGACTGTATAGTCCATGCGGTCACAAAGAGTTGGACATGACTGAGCGACTTTCACTTCACAAAGTGGAATTAGATGAGTTGCTCCTAATTCTGTTCGTTGCTTTAGATGGGACTCAGGCTTAGGAATCTGCCTGGTAACCAGCTTTAATATTGATACTTGGAGATTTTTGTTTAAAGAATTTTCTCAGATCCCTGCCCCAAAGGTTGATTGATGAAGGGATATGGACAGACAACTCAAAGAAGAGGAAATAGAGGCAGTATTTCAACTTACAGGAGATACTTTATTGAGTAATTATTTCAGTTTATATCTTGATAATGTGGTATATTTTTACCCACTTAAATTAGTAGAATTTAAAGCCTTGACACAAAGTGTGTAGTGAAACTTGTGTTCTCACACACTTTTGACAGAACACAGAACCCTCATAGAAAGCATTTTGATATCTTATGTCTAGGAATGTGACCAGAGAAGACACAAAATAAGAAGAAGCTACACCTTAAAGTTTTTATTTATAATCCTGAAAACCTGTGAAGTATCTAAATGTTTAGCAGTAGGTAGAATAGGTCAGTGAAGTGTAACTTGTTCCCTAAAAAGAATATCATAAATTAACTAAAAATTGTTATGAAGATTGGCAGTATGAAGGAAAAAACTGAATTGGGGAGAAAAAAAATTTATTTAAATTATATAAGAGCAGCTGCTCTTAAAAATGCATAGGAAGAAAGTCTAAAAGAAAATATATCAAATACTGAATGGTATTTTTCATAATTTCTATAGTGTAATTACTACTTTTATAACACCTGTCATTTAAAAACCTCTGTCTTCTTTTTTCCTTCCCTAGTCAAGCCTCCGAATTTCCCCTCCCCTGCCCTTCCTGTCTCTGACGGGGGGTGGCCCCAGAGACCCTTTAAAGATGGGGGTTGGGTCCCGGATGGACCAAGAGCAAGCTGCTCTGGCTGCAGTCACTCCCTCCCCAACCAGTGCATCAAAGAGATGGCCAGGAGCTTCCGTGTGGCCGTCCTGGGACCTCCTTGAAGCTCCCAAAGACCCTTTCAGCATAGAGAGAGAGGCCAGGCTACACAGGCAAGCTGCAGGTGAGTGTGGACGTGCATCTACAGTGGGGCCCAAGCCCTCGTTCTCGGGGCAGACAAGTGAACTGTCCACAAGAGGACTTGATTGCATGGTGAAGTCTCTGCACCTGCACAGAATGGTCTGTTCTGAGGAGTAAGTGCTAATGCGGACAAACTCGGGAATGCAGAGAGGGAATGAGATGACCTAGAACCACAGGGTCGTGCCTCTTAGCGTTTGGATCCATCTCTGACTTGTTCTCTTCCGTGGAGATCATGCACTGCTCTTGCTTTTGAGTCTTTTCCTGGGTGAATGCTCCAAGAGAAACCCTGGCAGTGGTGCTTAGAATTTTGTCTGCCTCCCCGCCACCCCTCCCCATTCAGAGACGTGTCAGGCACAACCCACAATGGAGCCTCCTTCCCCAAGACTTTCTGATTGGTATCCAAGGGATGTGTGGGTTGTCCGTTTGTCCACCTCCAAGGTAATGGATGTCTGTTGCCATTGCTCCCCTGTGAAGTAACTTCACCATGCTTTTGGGTGAGGCCGTTATATTGACTTCTGTTTTTGTTCACAAAATATTGCTGATGGTGCCTAAATTTCCTGCTGCAGCAACACATTGGACCTGTGCCTTTCAGAGAGTGGCCATCTGTGTCATTATCCTGAATGAAAATGATGGTTCATTTCACTGACTGTGCAGTCCAGTTGTAGAGGAGGAGAGTAAAGCAGGCAAGGACTAGTTGGTCCCCTGAGGTCAGTCTCCGATCTGCAAGGGCACAGACTGAGTGGGGACAGGCTTGAAGACTGGTACAAAAGAAGGCTGGACTGGTCAGTCACCAAGAACAGCAGGGACTCTACAAAGTTTACGGCAGGCCAAACAGAAGATAGTTTCAACTCTATACAGCAGCAAGGGTTTCTTAACTGAGTCAGAGAAACTTTATAAGAGGTTTGGACAGAGTTCTGTTTGGTATAAACAGGAAGCTGAGGGATTGGGAGAAAATCTCTTATCTTACAGTGCTGGCATCAAGAAGGCCCAGTGTCTCCTTCAGTACCGTAAGGATAGGTCTAGAGATGGTGCCAAACGGTTCTGACTTGGAGCAGTTGTGACCACATTCTTGTCTTGCTGGTGGTGGTTCTTACTGTCAGTGTCCTGACTTCTGTGAGCGATGAGCTCACAGAGTAGACAGGAGAACGGAATGACATTTCTTATTTGAACATTTGCAGAAAAGGTCCATTTGGACCAGGAAGCATTTAGCACGTATGAAAAATTGTCCAGTTTGCTTTCAAGTACAGGCATACCTTGTTTTATTGAACTTCACTTTATTGCACTATACAAATACTGAATTTTTTTTAAAAAATGTTTTTTTTGTAGTACAATTGATTAACACTGCTGTGTTAGTTTCAAGTGTATGCAAAGTGATTCCGTTATAGAGGTGTATGTATCTATTCTTTTTGAAGTTCTTTTCCCATTTAGGTTATTACAGAATATTGAGCAGAGTTCCCTGTGCTATACAGTAGGTCCTTACTGGTTATCTATTTTAAATAGAGCAGTGTGTACGTGTCAATCCAAAACTTCCAATCTATCGAGATTGCTTTTTTTTCCCTAACAAATTGAAGGTTTATAGTGACCTGTGTTGTCAGATGATGATTAGCATTTTTTTAGCCAATAAAGTATTGTTTTTTTTAGACATAATGTGGTCACACACTTAATAGATGATAATATAGTATAAATACAACCTTTATATTCACTGGGAAACCAGAAAATTTGTATGATCAGCTTTATTGCAGTGTTCATTTTATTGTGGTGATTTGGCACAAAACCTTGCAATGCCTCTGAGGTATGCCTATAATTCATTGGTATTGTAAGCAGTGGCTAGATAAAACTGTCTTCTGGTTAGTGTATCAGTTTTATGTTTGAAAATTGCTCAGGTTGTGATCATTTTCACCATGCACATGTGGTATGCCATTCCTCCCAGTTTTAGTGGAGAAACAGAACTGGTGAATCAGGGTTACCATACCGGGCTGACAGGTTTGGGGAGGTGTCCAGTTTCTTGCCTTTCAGAGTAGTCATGATGAGTGTTCTCCTAGCAGCCAGGCTAGGGGACTGTGGCCTGCCTCTCCTTCCCGAGCAAGTTCACCACAGAGAAGGGCATTGCCTTTGTGGCTTCTCTGACTCCTGTTTCTCTTTATCTTCTGCCAAAGCTGTGAATGAAGCCACCTGCACATGGAGCGGTCAGCTCCCTCCCCGGAACTACAAGAACCCCATCTACTCTTGCAAGGTGTTCCTAGGAGGCGTCCCTTGGGACATTACGGAAGGTGAGCTCTGAGTCCTTCTGCTTCAGTGTTGAAGGTGGCCCTGTGTTTCCAGAGCATGAAACTTGGCCTTGAGGACAGGCCAGGAACTGAACCTCTGCCCGAGCTCAGGGTGTGACAGGAATAGCTGTGAGGGGAAAGGCGCCTTCACAGACCCTGAAGTGCCACTGGGTCTGGTGCCCACACGTGTCACCAGAGACCTAGGGCCAATTCAGAGTTGTTTGTCCAGGAGGACAAGCGACACTGGTGGCCCTGTGCTTGTGCCTTCCTGGGGAGAAAGGTGCCTAAGTGTCTGCCATTCTTTTCCATCTCTTTGCAGCTGGACTGGTTAACACCTTCCGTGTTTTCGGCTCTTTGAGTGTGGAGTGGCCTGGTAAGGATGGCAAGCACCCCCGGTGTCCTCCCAAAGGTAATATGCCAAAAGGTAATGCAGACATGGTAGGAGCTTTTTCTCCCTCCCTGTACCTGACTGCACTGAGGGACGCTGGGATGGCACATGCATGCTGGTAATGTGGTTCGGGCATTCCAGAGCACAGAGCTCTTGGCACTTCTCCTCACCCAGCACGCTCCTGTGTTCCTTCTGAGCTGACGTTCCACCTGTCCATCCAGACTCACACTGCAGTGGGGGCTGCCTGGAAAAGCCCATGCACCCCTCCCTCCAACCTGAACCCCGGCAGTTCCTGTCTTCTCAAAGTGAGGTGTTTGCCTTTCCTGCCCAGTGACGCTGTCGCCTGACCTGATTCTGAGATCCCTCTGGAGTTAGCAGGAATGAGGACCAAGTGTCTGAGTCCTCACTGGTCTGAAATGAGATTCCCTCCCTGTAGAAAGGAGCAGGTGCTATTTTCACACTGCCCCATCTTCACTGCTGTCCTGAACCAGTGAGCAAACTAGGCTTTTAAAGAAGCACCTTTGCCCCCTCGCCACAGACTCGGTGTTACTCCTTCCCCCAGGAAAGCCAGGCTTGCTGATGTGAGCATGCTTTGTGCTGTGACATGAAGAGCTGTGTGGTGACGACGGGACCCTCTGTCCTGCCGCACCCACCCTTCCCTTACTAGATGGGAAATGGTGAGCATCCTTCCCCCCCATTGGAAGTAGGACACAAATGTGTCTTACCCATATGCCATCTTTCTTGGGGGGGTGGAAACCAGCAACACCCTGCCGTAAATCCCTGGCTGAGGAGTACCCCCCTCGAGGGATGTTAATGTAGTTTCTCCTTCCCTGGTAACAGGCTATGTGTATCTGGTCTTCGAACTGGAGAAGTCTGTCCGGGCCTTGCTTCAGGCTTGCTCTCATGACCCACTGAGCCCAGACGGCCTGAGCGAGTACTACTTCAAGATGTCCAGCCGGAGGATGCGCTGCAAGGAGGTGAGCTGGTGCAGAGCCCTTGCTGGATCAGGGGCATGGCTGTGAGGAGGCGGGCTTCATGGGGAGGTGGGTACGCAGGTGCAGACGCGAATTCCTACTGAGGCAAGAGGGCTGCTTTTCTTGCCCCGCGGTAAGTGCGGTGAACACTCTGATGTATTAAAGCCGCTGCTGGGCATTAACGGTCTGTGTGTGCTCCTGCTCATGGAAATCAGACTGTCCCAGCTCTCGCTCTCCTTCCTACTCTAGCCAACACTTCTTCCCAAACCTCTTCTCTTAGAAATGAGATGAACTCTGCTTGGTCTTAACATCTACAGTTGTTCCTCCTAGTCCTGCCCTCCAGCTGTGCCTGCTTACCTCCCAACCTGTGGTGGGTGAATCCCTCTGCAGCCGCCCCCCCCCAGCCCACAGTGACTTCTGCACTGCCGTTCAGGGCTTTTTTAGTACGTGGTTCTCTCCATCTGATCCCCTCTCTCTTCGCATCTCTGCTGTGTCAGCCTTGTGTGTGATTAGCATCTTGAGTCTCAAGCGAGGAGTCCTCCTACCTGGGGCCTCACTGCGTGTTCTTGGACCCTGCCTCAGCATCTCTAAGCCAGTTTGGTTGGAGCTTGAGAATCTCCACCTTAACTGAGTTCCCCAGGTGGTACTAGTGGGTGGTGTTTGAGAACCACTTGTCAAAGAAATTTCTGAACTCAGGAATCAGTACTACTTTTAAAAATTTGATTCTAGAGTGTATTTTGTGATATTGGACTAGATAGTCAATATCTCTCAAACTTCATTTCCTCGTTTATAAAATGGAAGATTGAAATGCCTATATTAGTAAAAAGATCTGCAGTTACCAGGGCTTACAGGGTTGGAGGATGAACAAGCAAAGCATAGAAGATTTTGAGGATGGTGAGGATGGCGAAGGTGCTGTCTTACGATATTAAAGTGGTGGATTGTTGTTGTTCAGTCACCCAGTCATGTCCAACATGCCTTTATACAGTTGCCAAAAACGCCATAGAGTTATAGCGGAAAAACAGACAGCCAGTGTGAGCCCTGCTGTAAACCATGGAGTTCGGACAATGGTGTCAGTGTGGGCCCCGTGACTGGGACGAATGTGCCACTCCTGCACGGAGCACTGAGAGTGAGAGGCTATGGAGGCAGCGGGTGTACAGGAACGCCACGCTGTCAGCTCAGTGTCCTTGCGAACCTGAAGCTGCTCTAGAGAGTGAAGTCTGTTGAAATCTGTAGGGTACGGGGGAAGATGCCTGCTTCACTGAGATGGTCACACTGGATCAAACTAAGAGATCCACATTCCAGAGCTGACTCTTGGCTTTACAGATGTTTGCTGGTGTTGGAACGCGTCTTGTCCTCTGGCTGCCCACAGTGACCCACAGCTTCCCTGCCTGCTCTCCTCTCTTGCTGCGTGGAGCGCTCACAGCTGTCACTGCCTTCGCAGTGAGAGGCTGCCACGGGCCCTCCCCCTGTGCAGTGTGCCTGCAGACACCTGCCTGCCTTCTGGTCCCATCTCCCCACCTGCCAGGGCTGTAGTGTGTGTCTTGGGTGCGTGGACCGGAGGCTGCCCTGGTTCTCATCCCCCTCTGACCCTCTTACTTCCTTGTGTCTCCCCTCCATAGTAGTAGGTATCTGATGCCCCGTCTTCCTTCCCAGTCAGACAGACTACTCACTTTTGTGGCCCTCCTCTTACCTTCGACCAAGACTCAGCTCTGTAGGCTCACGTCCTGTTTGAGCCCCACCATCCTGCGGGGCCTTTCTTCAGGATGTCCTGTGATCGTGTACTCTGACATTTAAGGAAGAGACTTCCCTGGTGACTCAGTTGGTAAAGCATCTGCCTACAGTGCAGGAGACCTGGCTTCAATCCCTGAGTCAGGAAGATCTCCTGGAGAAGGAAATGACAACCCACTCCAGTATTCTTGCCTGGAAAATCCCATGGATGGACGAGCCTGGTGGGCTACAGTCCGTGAGGTTGCAAAGAGACAGACATGACTGAGTGACTTCACTTTCACTTTTGACTTTGGAAAGCTTGGTGGCACCCAGGATGTGATACTTTCCCTTGGGAATGGAAAAAACAAGATGGGCTTTTGCATCTTGAGTGAAATCGGCTCCTCATGGTAATGAACTTCTGCCAGGGTCTTACTCCAAGGTTACCGTGGTCTGCAACCCATCCGTCCTGATTCTTCTCGTTTTCCCACCATGCCCAGGTGGTCTGGATTCTTTTCCTCTAGAAGAATATTCTTGGTCGTGGCCTGTTCTGTGCCCAGCTCCCCCAGCCTTCTCCCGGTCTTCATCACCTGTCCTCTGTACTACCGTTTTGCCTCCTTGCTGGTTTTCTGCCTCAAATCTCTTCCTGTTTTGACACCTTTAAAAAAAAAAAAAAAAAAACTTTGCAGATTAATCTTCCAAGAACACTTACTGATCATCTGTCAACCCACTTCATTCTGGAGCCTCCTGCCTGCTTTGCCAGATTCTGTTCTAGGCTCAAGGGGTTCAGAGGCGGAGGGCACAGTCTGCTCCTGCCCTGGTGTCTTTCTGCTGTGCTGAACCACAGTGACCTCCTGTACGTGACCATTGACCCTGCCTCTTTCTGGCTATCCCATTGCTCCTGTCCAAGCCCTCTGATATGCATGTTGGGCCAGTAACCATTCCACATGGATACCTTAAGGGTCCCCACCCTCCGTCCTTCAAGCTCCTGTCCTGTCGTTTCTCTGTGAGCCCGTCCTGTCCAGGGACTGTGGACCCTGCTGTGTGTTCATCAGTGTCCACGGTCCTTTGTTGGAACCCCACTGTTGAAGGTTGTGACAGAGTACCAAGATCCTGGGTGTGATAGTTCGGGACAGTTCTAACTCTTCAGGATGAGTGACTACTGTTATACCATTTGTTGTTTTTGCACCACTTTGGACTCACGGCCTCAGTGAGATTCAGGTCTAGCTGTGCTGGGGTTGAGGGTGCCTGGGACCATGTGGGGCTTAGCCTTGCGTCTGCAGCACATGGCTCCCTGCCAGGACTGACACACCTGTGGGTGCTTTCAGGTGCAGGTGATCCCCTGGGTCCTGGCCGACAGCAACTTTGTCCAGAGTCCCTCCCAGAGGCTCGACCCCAGCAGAACGGTGTTCGTGGGTGCTCTGCACGGGATGCTCAACGCCGAGGCCCTGGCCGCCATTCTCAACGACCTATTTGGTGGTGTGGTGTATGCTGGGATTGACACAGATAAGCACAAGTATCCCATTGGTGAGTGTCCCACTTCTGTGTGGGACAGCTGGGCGGCCCCCAAGGTGTAGACCAAGATTGTGACACTCTCCTATGGGAGTGGAGGCGAGGCCTGACCCAGGCCTGCTCATCAGCATACACCAGCAGTATAGCATCTTTTTCTAGGTATGCCACCAGTACTGACCTCTCTGTACCCACCCCTCTCCCCCCACCTCTGTTGAAGGGGAAAAAAGTTGATAGGAGCCCTATAGGAGGTGATAGGAGGTGAAAACAGAACAGGAACGTTGGTTTGAAGGTCAGCATTCACAGCCAAACCATTCTGAGACAGACAACAGGTAATACTTTATTAAAAGGCTGGGACTTTCCTGAACTTGCCTGGTTTCCTCTATTAAGAGGCCTTGAAAAGTGGTCTTGTCCAGGGTCAGAGGCCAAGCCAGGCTGAGGCAGGACGCAGGGTGACCCAGGCAGCAGAGTGTGGTCACAGCTCACACTGTCCTAGCAGAGGGGTGTCTAGGGGCCTGGCCACCGAGAAAGGTCAGGTTCCCAGGCGTGACAGAATCGTCTCAGTGCTGGGGCTTGGAGGTGGAACAGAGCCTGGCCATCTGATCAACACTGGCTCTCCCCGCCCCCATGCACTGTCTGCCCACCCACAGCATGTCTGGGCAGGAAGGAGCGCTGTGTGCTCATCGCCACGGAACTGCACACTGAGAGTGGGGACCTCAGAGCCCACGGGGCAGACTCCCCTGCCTGGCCTGCCTTCAGCTGTGCTCTGCCTGTGTCTGGCTATCCGCTCTGAACTGGAATAACCATGCCTGTGGGTTTGCCCACACAAGGGAGTCTCTTTCCTCCCCCGAGGGGCCACTTCTGAGGGGCTGTGCCACCATAGTCTGCAGTTGCAGTCAGACGTGGTGCCACCAGCTGAACATGACTCGGAGGGCTTGAAACTTGCTAGTGACACCTGGTGAAATGATGATATGTTGAGTTAAAGGAAAAATATTACTGAAATTAATTCCCCTACATTCTTTTCATTCATTCCACTACATTCCTTAGAGGTGGCTACTGGGAGTCGTTAAAGTTACGCAAGCAGCCTGCATTTATGTTTCTGTTGGTCAGCGCCGTACTGATCTAGGAGCAGGCTTTCCTGAATGTTGACATGCGGTCTTTGGGAGACTTGGGCTCAAGGGTGAGTTTCCTGTCTTCCGTAGGCTCTGGTCGTGTGACTTTCAACAACCAGCGCAGTTACCTGAAAGCAGTTAGTGCTGCTTTTGTGGAGATCAAGACCACCAAGTTCACCAAGAAGGTGAGTGGGCTGGTTTGCACCCTCCTCTGGGCCATCTGAGAGGTCTGGGCAGCCACCACTCAGGGCCGGCCCAGGACGAGAGCTGTGCCGTGCTGGCTGTGAGCCAGACTTCCACCAACGTACCTGGGGGTCAGGGTTGGAGGTGGGCCTGGTCTTGGTTGATGAGAGCGGATGGGAGCCTCAGCATGGGGTCACCTTCCCTCACTGTGGTCCTTGACCAGCACTGTGAGCTCAGCTGACTGCCATCCTGACCTGCATCCTCCAAGCACTTGCTTTTTGTTGGGTGATTGCGTTGCAGGTCAGGTTTGCCTAGAAGGCCAGGCAGTAACGTGTGGGGTTGCCACGCTGTGCACAGCCAGCCTGGAAGCTGCTACAGTGATCTTGTCTCTCTCGAGGATCTCTGGGTCCTCTGCCCTAGTGCTCTCTGGACCCCTTAAAATAGGAACCACCTTGTGTTCATATAGGTGACCCATACCCATCCTTCTCTTGTGGCCCCGCTGGGCTCCCCGTAAGAAGCAGCCCCTTAATGATCCTGCTCTGCCTTTGTCTGCAGGTTCAGATCGACCCTTACCTGGAAGACTCTGTGTGTCATATCTGCAGCTCCCAGCCTGGCCCATTCTTCTGTCGGGATCAGGTGAGTCCCCTGGGCACTTTAGAGGTTTACAGAACCCTTGCCCTCAGTTAAACATTGTTATGTCACATTCATCGCATGGAACACAGAGGTCTCAGGTTCCTCGTGGTTTCTTAGAGCGCAGCAGAAGCAGCAGTGGTGTTTGACGCTGAACTGCGGGGAAAGCCCTGGCGCTGAGTCTTGGTGCTGTGGCCTTCCCAAGCTGGGGGTGTGCTGTGCAGTGTGGCACTGCTGCTCACAGGTGGTTTTGAGGATGACAGGGATGTGGGCAGGTGTGGTCAGCACTGCCTGTGAGCCAGCCAGGTCCTGTTGTTCTAGCTCCAGGCCCTTCAGGTCGATTCTTCCCTAGGCAAGGAATCTGTCTCTGTTGACTTCTGCATCTCTGGGCTGTTTTGGTGCTGCTACCTGGTTTGCACCCCGTTGTCAGAAGCAGGCGGCATGGCGGCTTTGTTTCTGGGTGGACTGGACGGCGCTCGTCCTCTGTAGGGTGTCTGTGTGCTCGTTACCTGAGGATCTTGTCAGTGCACTGTCTGACTCAGCAGGTGTGGGGAGCATGGCTAAGGCTCCCTGTTTGTGACGAGTCTCCAAGTGGTGTCTTTGTTGCTGGTGACAGGAGGTTAGGGGCCTGGTCGGATGCTCGCACTGTGTCTGTGCTTGCAGATATTTTTGCAGAGGTGCTGTCACTCAGGTTTGTAGTCTGAGTAGATGGTGGTTAAACTGAGGCTGCAAGAGGAGGATGTGAAGTAAGTGTGGCTTGCTGGGGAGAGTGTGAGGCCACGTGTGAGTCTGATCAGCCTCTGCTCACAGGCCTGTGTGTGTCGGTGTGTTTCACAGATGGTCCCCATTTTCAGATACCTGGAAGTTAGTGGCCTGCCTGAGGCTACACAGCCAGCGGGAGTGAGGGGCTGGGACTGAGATGTTGATCTGCATGCGCAGTCACCTCTCCTCACTGAGTGTGACGACGAAGCCACGCTGCCTGGCCTTACGACCTGGAGTAGTCACTGTCTTTGCACGCTCTCCTGTATTGTGCGTGGCCGTGTGACACAGGTGCTCCATAGGAGCTAGGATGGGCAGGGACTGGAAGAGCAGCTGGGTTCTCAGCACCGAGGCGGGGAGCTGGCGTGGCCTCTACACACTAGGAGCCCAGCGTGCGCAGTTGAGTCCGGGCACCCGTAGAAACGGGTCATGCCTCGTGTTGGGGACGAGAGGGAGTCCCCGGGGCCAGCTCTTATAACCCCACAGAGGCCATCAGCAGTGCCCACGCCCTCCCGGTCAGAGCAGGCAGCGCACGCAGCTGCCCCCCGGCTGCTCTGACGCAGGCCTGGCTCCTCTCCCTTCTCCCCTCACAGGTGTGCTTCAAGTACTTCTGCCGGAGCTGCTGGCACTGGCGACACAGCATGGAGGGCCTGCGTCACCACAGCCCCCTGATGCGGAACCAGAAGAACCGCGACTCCAGCTAGAGGGGCCTGTGTGCCCAGGGCCGACCACCTCCACGGCCGGCCCACCTGCCACCGGCAACCAGGGAGCTGGCTTCCCGAGGACAAGGGAAATCGTAGTCACCTTTGCACTTGCTGAATCTGTCTTTGTTTCTGCACTAATTAATGCACAATGAGTTTTGTCGGGTTTTGTTTTCAGAGGGTGTGCCAGGGCAAGGACCCTCTGGCTCGCCCTCCAAGCGACTCTGTAGTTTTCCCAGATTTTAGTTCCTCATTTTGGCGATGAAAAGCAAAAAAAAAAAAAAAAGCTACGTGTCCAGAAAGTATTGACACGACGCCTACATCTAGGTTTATTTATTAAAAGCGCTTTTTTACATTCCTTGCAATACTGATGGTGATGATGTGCAGGTCTCATTGGTTTCATTCTTGCAGTTGCCATACAGTGCCTTTCCATTTATTTAACCCCCACCTGAACGGCATAAACTGAGTGTTCAGCTGGTGTTTTTTACTGTAAACAACAAGGAGACTTTGCTCTTCATTTAAACCAAAATCATATTTCATATTTTACGCTCGAGGGTTTTTACCGGTTCCTTTTTACACTCCTTAAAACAGTTTTTAAGTCGTTTGGAACAAGAGATTTTTTTTCTTTCCTGGCAGCTTTTAACATTATAGCAAATTTGTGTCTGGGGGACTGCTGGTCACTGTTTCTCACAGTTGCAAATCAAGGCATTTGCAACCAAGAAAAAAAATTTTTTTGGATTTGAAACTGGACTGGATGAATGATGTTTGAGCGGCTGCTGTATATAGTTTTAAAATGGTTTATTGCACCTTCTTAAGTTGCACTTACGTGGGGGGGGGGTTGATAGAAGTTTTTAATCACAAAGTCACAGGACTTTTTTCTTTTGTAACTGAGCTAAAAAGGGCTGCTTTCTGGTGGGGGCAGATGAAGGCTCACAGGAGCCCTTTCTCTCAGAGGGGACAAGTACCCTACCCTGATTTCCTTCGTTTGAGAAGCGTATGGAAGCAACAGTTGCAGTCGACTGAAATGCTACTGGAATTTGAAAACTTGACTTTTTCTTTCTTCTTTCCTTCCTTTTTTTTTTTTTTAAAAAAAAACAAAACTACTTGCCCCTCTTTGGGAAGCTGTGTGCCAAAGAACCAGTGTCATAACGCCCCTCCTCCCTCCTGCTGAGCTGACGTTGCATTGTTGCATATCCCAGCTACTCTGTGGGTTTCGTGAAGCTGTGTGTGAAGTCTCTACCTCATTGTAGTATATGCAGGCAAGACTGCACTCTCCTACAGGTGTGTGGAGTAAGCTGTGGTGTAGTTTTTTTGGCACATAATAAACACGTTGCAGCAGAGTTCCGGTTCTGTCTCTGTGTCTGAGGTGGGTGAATGGGGACAGTGAGACACTTAGGATTTCAGAGTAAAAACATACATTTCCTTGGATCTTCTGTAATGGATGGGATTCCTGCCCAGGTTAATTGAGGGGCCATGTGGGGACCTGCCCCTTTAAGTCATTCTTGTTCACTTCGTGCACCTTGAAGGTGCCTTTCTGGTAAGTGAGTACCTCTGGTCCAAGTATATAAAAAGGCCGCACAAAATTTCTCGGGCTCCTCTTGGGCTTTCCAGGTGGCAGTAGTGGTAAAGAACCTGCCTGCTAATGCAGGAGGCAGAAGAGACACAGGTTTGATCCCTGGGTCAGGAAGATCCCCTGGAGGAAGGCATGGCAACCCGCTCCAGCATTCTTGCCTGGAAAATCCCATGAACAGGGGAGCCTGGCAGGCTACAGTCCATGGGGTCGTGGAGAGTTGGACATGACTGAGTTAATTTAGCAGGCAGGGGGCTCCTCTTATCATCCTAGACCTGCCTTGGAGGGACTGGAGGATAGCTCTTTGGGGGTCAGCACAGGCCACTTGTTCTCAGCTCCTCCTGGACGCCTCAGAGCTTGCTTCCTCTTGGGAGGCTTCCTGTCTGTCGGAGTCATCTATGCTGACCCAGTTCTTTACTGAACGGAAGTAAATTTTTGCTATTCTTCGGGACTATCACCTGGACTCTTACCTCACAGGCTTCCAGGATTTGTTAATCCTGGTCTACTGATGAAGGTAAGTCATGCTTGGGCCCAGCTGCTGGAGCAATTTCTGGAGGATTCCATTTTAGTCACTGGTGGAGGGAGCTCTGCGTGCTGATGCATCCCTTCCATGAAGAGATGCAAGAACTCACTATCATCGTGGGTGGGGAGTCCCGTCAGCCAGTGCGGCTGGCTGCAGCCTAATTTGAAGTTTGCTGGTAGACTCCTGCAGCTCTCTCGGGGCAGGGGCTCTGACCCGCCCTTTTGGTGTCCTGTCCTATTCAGAGTCCTCTCTTCTCCCTGTTTGTCTCGTTCTGGTCCACATGCTGCTGTCAGGGCACGAGCTTCCTCTCCTTCAGCCTTCTGTTCCCAGTCAGTTTAGAGGGACTGACTGGACTGTCTAGGAATTGAGGGATGAGGCACACAGCCTGGTGCCCCTGACCTCATCCAACCTGGGCAGCCCAGCCCTTCCTTAAGTTAGGTGAGGGCCTGGAACCCACTTCAGCAGAGGAGCAGTACTCCTGAGGCTGTTGGGGCGCCAGCGTAGTAAGTAGCCAGTGCTGTTGACTTCAGAAGGACTATGTTTGAGGATGGGTAAGACAGGAACAGCCTGAAGACAGCAGTGGTGGTTGGAGAAGGTGCCTCAGTTGGAAGCACTACAGGTGAACTGGGCCCTTCCAGTAAATATTTGAGAACGAACTTTGTGCTAGGCGCTGTTCAATGCAAAACACTGCTGTCACATAATTCATCCCTAGCTTCGAGAGCTGAGACAAGTCACTGTGACACGTGCTAAGAAATGCTAGAACAACATTGAAAGGATAGCAGTGCTGGATCATCGAAAAAGCAAGAAAGTTTCAGAAAAACATCTATTTCTGCTTTATTGACTGTGCCAAAGCTTTTGACTGTGTGGATCACAATAAACTGAAAATTTCTGAAGGAGATGGGAATACTAGACTACCTGACCTGCCTCTTGAGAAACCTATATGCAGGTCAGGAAGCAACAGTTAAAACCGGACATGGAACAACAGACTTGTTCCAAATAGGAAAAGGGGTATATCAAGGCTGTATATTGTCACCATACTTATTTAAATTATATGCAGAGTACATCATGAGAAATGCTGGGCTGCAGGAAGCACAATCTGGAATTAAGATTGCCAGGAGAAATATCAATAACCTCAGATATGCAGATGACACCACTCTTATGGCAGAAAGTGAAGAACTAAAGAGCCTCTAGATGAAAAGTGAAAGAGGAGAGTGAGAAAGTGGGCTTAACATTCAGAAAACTAAGATCATGGCATCTGGTCCCATCACTTCATGGCAAATAGATGGGGAAACTGACTTTATTTTTGGGGGCTCCAGAATCACTGCAGATGGTGATTGCAGCCATGAAATTAAAAGACAGTTTACCCCTTGGAAGAAAAGTTATGACCAACCTAGACAGCATATTAAAAAGCAGAGACATTACTTTGTCAACAAAGCTCTGTTCAAGGCTATGGTTTTTCCTGTGGTCATGTATGGATGTGAGAGTTCGACTATAGTGAAAGCTGAGCGCCGAAGAATTGAAGAATTGATGCTTTTGAACTGTGGTGTTGGAGAAGACTCTTGAGAGTCCCTTGGACTGCAAAGAGATCCAACCAGTCCATCCTAAAAGAGGTCAGTCCTGGGTGTTCTTTGGAACGACTGATGTTGAAGCTGAAACTCGCAATACTTTGCCCACCTGATGCAAAGAACTGACTCATTTGAAAGGACCCTGATGCTGGAAAAGATTGGGGGCAGGAGGAGAAGGGGATGACAGAGGATGAGATGGTTGGATGGCATCACCGACTCAATGGACATGGGTTTGGGCAGACTCTGGCAGTTGGTGATGGACAGGGAGACCTGGTGTGCTGCAGTTCACAGGGTCGCAAAGAATCAGACACGACTGAGCGACTGAATCCCTGCCCTTGCAGGTGCGCGATGCCATCCCCTACCTTCTCACTTTTCCGTAATTCCACGCGCTGCCGCTGTACCCCGCCCCCCCCCAACACACACACCGCCCCCGGCATGTGTGGAAAAGATGCACCTCTCCTCCCAAGTCCTTGGGCGATTCAACCACTGTAGAGTTCAGTCGCTCAGTCGTGTCCGACTCTGCGACTCCATGGACTGCTGCACGCCAGGCTTCCCTGTCCATCACCAACTCCCGGAGCTCACTCAAACTCATGTCCATCGAGTCAGTGATGCCATCCAGCCATCTCGTCCTCTGTCGTCCCCTTCTCCCGCCTGCAATCTTTCCCAGCATCAGGGTCTTTTCCAGTGAGTCAGTTCTTCGCATCAGGTGGCCAACAAAGTATTGGCGTTTCAGCCTCAACGTCAGCCCTTCCAGTGAATACTCAGGACCGATGTAGAAGCTGTAGAAACCACTGTAGAAGGCTTTCAGACACCAGCCTGACGACCATAGGCAGGGCGGAGCGGAAGAGCCTTACCCATCTGGAGGCGGATCAATAGCTCGTTCCGCCCACTGGATGCAGGCGAGCCGTCCGCATTTCCGTTCTGTTTTGCCTCCGGCACGCTAGGGGTCGCTGTGGTGCGCTGGAGTAGGCTCAGCGCCTCCTAGGCTAGGCGGAAGCGGCTTTCTGGCCTGCGCTTTATAGGTCTCTCTTGTGCTTCCTGTTTCCTCTTTTACCAAGGACCCGCCAACATGGTAGGTGTTTTGGCTCCAAGTTAGTGCCCGCCAGAATCGTCCTCCATCCGCCGTTTCCCGCAGCTCCCAGCCCGTAAGGAGGCGCGCGCTGCCCTGTGAGGCGGAAGCCTCCGTAGGTTTCTGGTTTCCGCGTTGACCCTGCGCTCCAGCACTGCCCGGCCGGGGCTTTACCGGGCTTAGCCCCAGCCCACGAACCCAGCTTGGGTCAGGGTGTGACGCCGCGCTGTGTCCTGGAGCTGGGTGGTCCTGGCTCGCGAGTGACCCTATTTTCTCCACCCACAGGGCCGCGTTCGCACCAAAACCGTAAAGAAGGCGGCCCGGGTCATCATTGAGAAGTACTACACGCGCCTGGGCAATGACTTCCACACCAACAAGCGGGTGTGCGAGGAAATCGCCATTATTCCCAGCAAGAAACTCCGCAATAAGATCGCAGGGTGAGTCAAGTCTGCGTTCGGCTTCCAGGGCCTCCGTGGCCCCGCGGGTGGGTCCTGGGAGCTGTGCGTCTGTGGGGTTTCTTGGTGAAGTTGTCTTGTGTTCACGTTGCATTGATACTTGGCTCTTTGACTGTCAGTGGCTCTTGAACGAAGTTAGCCCCAGTCGATCTCTGGAAGAGAATATTTAAAGACCTACTTACTGCTGTATTGCGTAAACTGGAACTCGAAGGAAAGCAGATGAGGGTTGGGAGGGATCGCGAAAGTTTGTTGGAGTATTTGGTGGTTTTACAAACGAACATGAACACAGAGGACAGGCATGCTTGGTTAAGCGGAGCTGCATGTAGAGGTTCTGTGTATGTAGAAGACTTAGAGTCAGGACTCCCAAGATGATGATGACTCTCCCTTCTCACTGCGGGAAAAGAACTGAAACTCCTACGTGCACATCCAGAAATGCTGTGTACCGTGGGGACCAATGTGTGTTCTTGGGCGCTTTGTAGCTACGTCACACATCTGATGAAGCGGATTCAGAGAGGCCCGGTGAGAGGTATCTCCATCAAGCTGCAGGAGGAGGAGAGAGAGAGGAGAGACAATTACGTGCCAGAGGTAAACTTTCTGGGTCTTACTCTGGACCTCTGGTTCACCCTGAAAGATAGAAGCAGGTCCCTGATGACCGTTTTAGGTCCTTGGTTTCCAGGGGAACCTCAGCTGCGTCTCCATAGACTCCCCTTCTGAGCAGCCGTGCTGTGCTTAGTAAGGCAGTCGCATCCGACTCTTTGCGACCCCTTGGCTGTAGCCCACCACGCTCCTCTGTCCATGGGATTCTCCAGGCAAGAATAGTGGAGTGGGTTGCCATGCACTTTTACAGGGGATCTTCCCGACCCAGGAGTGGAACCTAGGTCTCCCACATTGCAGGCGGGGAAGCCCATAAGCAGCTGTAGGTGCCCATAATCTGTTAATACCTGCCTGTATGTTGTGTTCTGCCCTGTTAGGACCATGTAAGTTCTGTACATGAGAACCTTGCATGATTGGTGACTTATGTCTTCTGGCTTGTTTTTTTTTTTTTTTGCTTTGGCATAATATTCCTGGACTATTGCTATAAACCCAGTCTTAAGGTTTTTTAAATACTGAATTTGTGGGAGCCTATTGTATTCCCTCTATGCTTCCCCCCTCCCCCAATTTTTCTTCTTCATTTAAGAATCTTGGAGAAAAGGCAGGGAACATAAGAGATTCTCTTAACTCATTACCGTTTGGGGCCTGCCTTGTTTCTCCTAGGTCTCAGCCCTGGATCAGGAAATCATTGAAGTAGATCCTGACACTAAGGAAATGCTGAAGCTCTTGGTAAGTGTCTGCTGAATTCCTGAATTAGGGTTTCCCTGGTCACCAACCATCAGTAGTGCTCTGCTATCTGTAATACCACTGGGTGACACTTGTTGAATCTTTAAAATATATCAGGTAATCTCCACATTTTCTATATGTTTTTCTCACTGTATCCCATGAGGCACCTCCTGTTGTTTACATTTGATAGATGTTGGAGTGGTAATTTCAGGTTAGTGGGTGGCAGAGGTGGGAATCCATCCACACTTCTGCCCACTAAGCTAGACTACTTCCAGAGAGGGTTTAGCTGGTTGTTGAAGGTTGAGTTTGCTGTCCACATGATGATAACTCCTGGATCTAGTGGCTTGCATTCTTCTTGCTCTCCTGTGTCCACATGCTAAGCACTCACATGAGCCCTGGTTTCATTTCTGGTGCTGACAGGGCACTGCTTGAGTGGTTCAGCTGTCTTCCACACACTGATAGGTGTCTCTTCTGTGATTGATCTTAGTACTTTTGCATTTTAGTGAAAGCATGAGCTTCAAAGTCTAGGAGGCAGTTGATTTCGAGTAACTTTATTTTTCCCTTTTTTTATGATGATGAAACGTTTAAATAATAGCATGAATTCCTATATACCTACCACCCAGCTTCAGAAAAACATCACCAGTACAGCTAAAGCCTGTTACAGATTATTTTCTCCTGAAATAACCACTGTCCTGGAATGTAGCTTTTTATTTTCAGCTGTAAAATTGATCTTTGAGCATGAAATGAGGAATTAATCTCTGGTTGTGTAGTGGGCCCTTGGGTTCACTGCACTTAGGTTGAGCCAGCACAGAGGCAGGCCCTGCCCTTGTCCCACCACTCCTCTTCCTGGGCCTTCACAAGTGCTGACTGTATGAGTGATGCGTCCTCTCTGAGACTGGTCCTGAAAGTGAAGGGGCACTGCGTTAACCTTAGAGCAGTATTCTCAAAGGGACAGGTTTTGCACCCAGGGGACATTTGGTGATACCTGGGGGTATCACCAGCTGGGGGTACAAACAGACTTTTGGGTAAAGGCTGAGGATGCTGTTAAAAGTCTTAGAATGCACAGGACAGCTCCCTTGTGACTGTTGGGGTGGAGGATCCTTCAGATGGAGTCCACCCCCTTGTGAGTTTACTGGTCTGGGGTGGGGAGAAGGCTCTCACTTTCCAACAGGGTCCCAGCAGTGTGACCCGAGCTGGAGGAGGCTGGTGAAGCATAGCCTAATTGTGGTGCTGGGACTCTGGACACAGATCATGCCAGAACAGCCACACTAAGCCCATTTTTATCATTACAGGACTTTGGCAGTCTGTCCAACCTGCAGGTCACTCAGCCTACAGTTGGGATGAACTTCAAAACACCACGTGGAGCCGTTTGAGTCTTTCTGCTGTGCTGTAATATTTTCAATAAACCTTGGACAACAACCTTGCCTGTGTCATCTGTGGGGTTGGGTCCTGGTGGAACTAAGGACAGGAATTCTTTCTCACGGGAGAAGTGTCCTGCGTGCTCACTCTGGCTTCAGGCAAAAGTCAGGAGATGCTTTCCTCTCTTTACCCCTTGTGTCCTGTGTGTTTGAGCTCAGCCTCTCCTGGCTACATGGAGTTTGGGTTAGTGAACCTTCTTGTCTTGAAAAGGTAATGTTCCTCACATGTATGAGGGTTGGGTTTTCTGGGATGGGAGATAGAATGGGTGTGGAGCACAGGAGACTTGAGTGTGAATGGATGTGTGTGTGGAAGGATCTTTGAAACCATGGGATGTGTCAGGTTAAGGGAGGCAGAGCTTGCTAGGTGGATCCTGGGCGATGGTTCTGAACTTAGGGATCCTGCTGAGGCAGTGGGTCCAACTGCGTGGTGGAGAGTGCTAGGTTGGGCTGGTCCTTGTTCACAAGTAGCTGGAGGGGCAGTTGGAGCACTTTGATCCTAGGAAACATCCTGAAAACGTGTACTGTAAATACACAAAGTTATAACACCTGATATAATTTCTAACTTGAAATGTTGCAAGAATATAGCATAAATAACTGTTAATACTCTTTCCAGTTAAATGCTTATCACCAGGCGGAGATGCCATCCAACCATCTCATCCTGTCATCCCCTTCTCGTGCCTTCATTCTTGCCCAGCATCAGGGTGTTCCCAGGGAATCATTTCTTTGCATCAGGTGGCCAAAGTATTGGAGCTTCAACATCGGTCCTTCCAATGAATATTCAGGACTGGTTTCCTTTTGGATGGACTGGTTTGATCTTGCAGTCCAAGGGACTCTCAAAAGTCTTGAACACCACAGTTCAAAAACAATTCTTTGGTGCTCAGCTTTCAACTCTTGCATCCATACATGACCACTGGAAAAACCATAGCTTTAACTTGACAGACCTTTGTCGGCAGTAATGTCTCTGCTTTTTAATACGCTGTCTAGGTTGGTCATAGCTTTTCTTCCAAGGAGCAAGCATCTTCATGGCTGCAGTCACCATCTGCAGTGATTTTGGAGACCAAGAAAATAAAGTCTGTCCCTGTTTCCATTGTTTCCCCATCTATTTGCCATGAAGTGATGGGACCAGATGCCATGATCTTAGTTTTTTGAATGTTGAGGTTTAAACCAGCTCTTTCACTCTCCTCTCTTGCTTTCATCAGGAAGTTCCTCAGTTCCTCTTCGCTTTCTGCCATAAGGGTGGTGGTATCTGCATATCTGAGGTTATTGATATTTCTCCCTGCAATCTTGATTCCAGCTTGTGCTTCCTCCAGCTGGGTGTTTCGCATGATGTGCTCCACATGCAAGTTAAATAAGCAGGGTGACAATATACAGCCTCGACATACTCCTTTCCCAATTTTGAAACAGTCTATTGTTCCATGTCCACATGAGTGCAATTGTGTGGTAGTTTGAGTATTCTTTGGGGTTGGAATGAAAACTGACCTTTTCCAGTCCTGTGGCCACTGCTGCGTTTTCCAAATTTGCTGGGGTATTGAGCGCGGCACTTTAACTGCACTTATCTTGCACGCTAGCAAAGTAAGGCTCAAAATTCTCCAAGTGAGGCTTCAACAGTACATGAACCGAGAATTTCAAGATGGATTTAGAAAAGGCAGAGGAACCAGAGATCAAATTGCATATTGAGTGCAGCATCATCTTTTAGGACTTGAAATAACTCAGCTGGAATTCCATCACCTCCAGTAGCTTTGTAGTGATGCTTCCTAAGGCCCACTTGACTTCAGACTCCAGGATGTCTGGCTTTAGGTGAGTGATCACACCATTGTATTGTGGTTATCTGTGTCATGATCTTTTTTGTATCGTTCTTCCATGTATTCTTGCCACCTCTCTATATCTTCTGCTTCTGTTAGGTCCATACAATTTCTGTCCTTTATTGTGCCCATCTTTGCATGAAATGTTCCCTTGGTACCTCTAATTTTCTTGAAGAGATCACAAGTCTTTCCCATTCTATTGTTTTCCTCTATTTCTTTGCATTGATCACCAAGGAAGGCTTTCTTATCTCACCTTGATATTCTTTGGAACTCTGCATTCAGATGGGTATATCTTTCCTTTTCTCCTTTGCCTTTAGCTTTTCTTCTCTAAGCTACAGTCCAATGTAAAATTTTGACAGTTTTCCCAGTAATTTCTTCCAGTTTTCCTGGTTGAGGATCCAACCCAGAATCACTGTATCTACTTTTCATGTCCTTTTCTTTCCATGTCTTTCATGATATTTTTGAAAAATGTTGGCTGACTCCTTGTAGAATGTCCTTCAATTTCAGTTTGATGTTGTCTTAGATTTAATTTAGTCTTTTTTTTAATTTTAGAAATACAGGTGGTTTGATTTAAGATTTTTTGACTAGTATGGTGTGGAAGTGACAGGCATTCAGTAGAAACTACTTCAGATAACTGAGTTTTTGTCTTTTTACAGGTTAGGATAGTGGTATAACTCATGACTGGCCAGTGGCAGTGAGCCACAGCTCCCAGTCAGCTTATGTGATCTCAAAGCAACAAATAGACTTAACTGTTCTGTAGTTATACGTTCTGTTTCAGTACAGTGTTCAGTACATGAGATGTTCAGTCACAAAGTCGAGTGTGACTGCGACCCCTGGACTGCAGCACACCAGGCTCCTCTGTTCCCCACTACCTCCCAGAGTTTGCTCAAATTCATGTCTGTTGAGTCGCTTATTCTACCTCTGACCATCTCATCCTCTGATCCCCCCTCTCCTTTTGCCTTCAGTCTTTCCTAGCATCAGGGTCTTAGCCAATGAGTAGGCTTTTCTGTATAGGGTGGTCAAAGCACTGGAGCTGCAGCAACAGTCTAGTGACTTCATGGTTGATTTCCTTCAGGAGTGATTGGCTTGATCTTGCACATAGGAGAGATACCCAGTGCTTCATTATTAAGTGGGCTTTGTCTTAGTTGATTTGGCTCCACTGTAGGTTAATGTGTTAGGATATTAAAAACAGCCTCAGGTAGGCTATGGTATTCAGCCATGTTTGACTCTGCAACCCCACAGCTTGCCAGGCTCCTCTGTATGGGATTTTCCAAGCAAGAATAATGGAGTGGGTTGCCATTCCCTTCTCCAGGAGATCTTCCCTACCCAGAGACTGAACCAGTGTCTCCTGCTTCTCCCGCATGGGCATGACAATTTATGCTGTCCAGTAGGTTGTGAATTAAATGTATTTTTGATTTAGGGTATTTTCAACTTACTATAGGTTTATTGCAACATAACTTCCATGGGAAATAGATGGGGAAACAGTGTCAGACTTTATTCTTTTGGGCTCCAAAATCACTGCGGATGCTGATTGCAGCCATGAAATTAAAAGACGCTTACTCCTTGGAAGGAAAGTTATGACCAACCTAGATAGTGTATTAAAAAGCAGAGACATTACTTTGCCAACAAAGGTCCGTCTAGTCAAGGTTATGGTTTTTCCAGTGGTCCTGTATGGATGTGAGAGTTGGACTGTGAAGAAAGCTGATCACCGAAGAATTGATGCTTTTGAACTGTGGTGCTGGAGAAGACTCTTGAGAGTCCCTTGGACTGCAAGGAGATCCAACCAGTCCATCCTAAAGGAGATCGATCCTGGGTGTTCATTGGAATGACTGATGCTAAAGCTGAAACTCCAATACTTTGGCTACCTCCTGCGAAGAGTTGACTCACTGATGCTGGGAAGGATTGGGGGCAGGAGGAGAAGGGGACGACAGAGAATGAGATGGCTGGATGGCATTGAGTGAACTCCGGGAGTTGGTGATGGACAGGGAGGCCTGGCGTGCTGTGATTCACGGGGTCGCAAAGAGTCGGTCACAATTGAGCGACTGAACTGAAGTGAACCCCATCCTAAGTCAAGGCAGATCTGTACCACAGAAATGATACTGTGTACTCGATGCATCATACTGAGAGACACAGAATATCTGTCACAGTTTTAGTGATGTTTACTTCGAGTGATTGGATTAAGGTGAATCTCTCAAGTTTCTCCGCTGTTAAGTTGTAAGAAGGTATTTTGTATTTTGTGGCTAAATACCCTGTTCTTCAACTTCTCACTCACTGGTTTCACTAAAACTAGCATCTATTGTTATTTTACCTCCATGATTACCTTATATTTATTAGTATTGTACAGTAGGGAAGGAGCTTTCTCTTCTTCACCAAGAACATTTATTTCCATATCTTGGTGTGGAGTTGGGCATTCTCAGCAAGTAACTTTGCCTTCTACATACGGCTCTGTGTAAAGAAGCCTTACCGCTTTCGGTTTTCAGTGTCAATGATGAGGAAAGGACTGGGCTTTCTGTATGGGAGAGAAACTAGAGCTTAAAATGAACAGTGGGTAAGAAAATTAAAATATAGGGCTGTGTGCTGTGATGTTTGCTGCGCTCTCCCACTAGGAGGCAGTGCCATCGCTGACCCACGCCTGCCGGCTGGGCCTCCTCTAAGGCCTTGTGCTCCAAGTAAGTGAGATGAGGGATGGGAAGGGTTGGGGAGGAGCAGGGAGCCGATTGGGGCGGCACAGAGAAGCAGTTTCATTCTCAGCGTTGAGGAGCTTCTCCTAGGCCTTAGTTCTTGCATCTGTAAAATCAGCCCTGGGCTCATTAGAACCTCCTGTGGAACTTGTTAAAAGCAGGTGGTGAGGCGCTGCCCCCAGCCGGAGATTTGTGTGGCTTCAGGCGTGGTGGGGCTCAGGTGTGTCCATTTGAGGTGCCCGCGGTGCTAAGCGTGTTCGCGGGCAGTTCCATCCCAGCGGGGCTAGAAGCCACCGGACTAATGTCTCTCCCACGTTGTTTGCGTCTGATGATGTCTATTGGCATAGGGCATGAAATATGATAGACTTCTGCCTTTTGTGTCACTGACTGCTGCTTCAAGATTTCAAAGAGTCCCAGGAATGTTTTGAAGGTAATTTTCTTTTTTTCCCTATATTGTCCTTGTGGGCTGTGCTAAGTTGCTCAGTTGTGTCCGACTCTCTGCAATCCCATGGACTGTAGCCCCGCAGGCTCCTCTGTCCATGGGGATTCACCAGGCAAGAATACTGGAGTGGGTTGCCATGCCCTTCTCCAGGGGATCTTAACCACTCAGGGATCGAACCCATGTCTCCTGCGGCCCCTGAATTGCAGGCTGATTCTTTACCATGGAGCCTCCAGAAAGCCCGTTTGTCCTTGGTTTTGTTAAAGTACAAATTTCAACAAAGTGAAATGACTGTCACACAGATATAAAATGAACTTGCTAAGTATTTTTTAAAAACCTACTTTTTAAAAAACCGATGTTACAGTCAGTTGAAAGGAGAAGACAGGGACAAATTTGGAGGAAAGGAATGTTGAATTTATAAATGGGCACAAGACCGACTTTGTCCACCAGAGGGAAGTCAGCTAAACCTCTAGCCAACAGAATTTATTTACATTTGTCTATAGGTAAG